>NC_081846.1:66302017-66968267 GCF_963259705.1 Myotis daubentonii | reverse complement strand
AGAGTCCTCAGGTTTTATTATATAATTCAAACATTTCTATCCAATTCACTATTTTTCTTAATAAATTAAACTCACAGGTTAACACACCTGAAGTGGACAGAGTTTTCTCACACATTTTCCCTATTTCAGTTACTGTCTCATGTTATACACTAGGATGCATATGTATACATACATATAAACCATACGTATACATGTAAAACTAGGTGCTATCTTAGCCACAGAGGATGAGGCTGGAGACTACTGTCAAAGTTATATACAAGCATATATAAATACAGGCAGACCTCAGAGATATTCTGGGTTTGGTTCCAGACCATCATAATAAAGCGAGTATCACAACAAAGCAAAAATGCAACACCTGCGAAATGCAATTAAGTGAAGCGCAATAGAATGAAGTATGCCCATATAGGTCCCCTCTGAGATAGTGCTCATGAATCCTGTCCAATAGGGGCGCTCAATAGTGGGATGTCAAACCAATCTGAACTCAGAGCGAAAATACAGGGTGAATCATTCAGTTCAGGGTGCTTCTTCTCCAAAGACTATAAGCAACAATCCCAAAAATGTATACACATTTTAACAGCTGACAGCTCAATTTTGAAAATGAAATGTATTTTAATAAAAACTTCTTTTATAATTATTCAAAGTATGTGTATATATTTTGGGGGGACATCCTATATTTATACAGAGATGGTTGCATCACTGGGATCACTGTGTGGTTAGTGAAGCAGATTTTATTATTGCAAAAACTTCTACCATTAAAAGAAGTGAATATGACTCTCTTCTGAGAGTGTTAATTGATGAGAAGTAGGTCAATTAATTATTAACAAATTAAGTGTTAATTAATTGGCCACATAGTAGATAAATTGATTAGTTATTAATTTTTATTATACAAAATATATAATAAAGGCAATTTCTACTTTTTAGAAGCCCTTTTTAGAAGCCCTACTTTTTAGAATCACCTTATATTAATTCAATCCCACCCATGTACCTTCTAACCAAAAAATGTTAAATGAAGGAAATTTTATGTAGGATAATTACCTTGACAAAATTCAAGAAACTCAATAATCAAAATTAGACTTGCTTACCCCTAATATTATAAAAATTAAATTAAGAAAATAACATATTTTACACATTATATTTGCTTAGCTAACTTGTGACTTATGAGAAAAGTCACGCTTCCTGAGTTAATCAGAAGGAAGTGTATGATGAGAAACTGGGATGTTAGACTGTGTTGGCCACTGAGATGGGACTTGCAGAGTCTTATAGGTGGATATCTTTTCCAACCACAGGCCGGCTAGTGCCAATAAGGAAGACAAGCATCAGAAGCCACTCCAAGGACATGTCCACAGGTATGGGTCCAACCAGTTAGAGTTGTGCAGAGATGGAGGCAGGCAGGCAAGAGTAAAGTTGGATGCTGCCTATTGAAATAAACTATTAAAAGAATCATGAATAGGATACTAATATGTGCTGGGGTAGGTGAGTTGTATAGTTACAAAATCAGGGTACAGCCCTAACCAGTTTGGCTCTGTGGATAGAGCTTCAGCCTGTGGACTGAAGGGTCCCAGGTTTGATTCCTGTCAAGGGCACATGCCAGAGTTGCAAGCTCAATCCCCAGTGTGGGGCATGCAGGAGGCAGCCAATCAATGATTCTCTCTCATTATTGATGTTTCTATTTTTCTCTCCCCCTCCCTTCCTCTCTGAAATCAATAAAATATATTTTTAAAAATAGAAAAGAAAAGAAAAGAAAAGAAAAAAAAAGAAAATCAGGGTACATTCCCCAAGGGAGCAAAAAAATGTTGTTGAGGTCACAGCAGTTCTTTTTGATGGAATAATAATTATTTTGTTGTATTTCTTGAGAAAACAGGAATTGTAACAAGATTTACTGACAGTGAGATATAGTATGGGAGGGTATGTTACAAAAAGAGTCATAACCCTTCTGTTACTCTCTCTATTCATGTCCTTTACTGTGACTTTGCAGCTTCTCACATTAAAAGCTATTCAGACTTTCTCTTCTCCTAAACTTTGGCCCATTAATTTGTTTGGTCAATAGAATGCAGCAGAAGTGATGGTGTATTAGTTCCAATCTGAGGCCTCCAAGGCTTTGCTTGCCCCTCTCCCTTCTCTTAGAACCCCAAGCGTCCTCATGAGAACACACTCAGGCTATTCTGCTGCGTGATGAGAGCACACATGGAAGCAAGATGAGCAGCCCCGGCGGAGGCCATTCTAGACTAACCAGTTCCAGCTGACCTGGCAGCTGGCTACAGACCCAAGCTCAACTGAACCCATTAATTAATGACTAGCAGGATTATGAGCTACAAAGTAAAAAAAAAATAAAAATGGTTATTGTTTTAAGCCACAAAGTTCTGTAATATTTTTAACACAACAAAAGCTAGCTGATGCAGAAATAATTGGTTCCTAGAATTGAGGTGCTGCCACCACGAAAATCTAAAATAAGCGCCATTGGCAGTGAGCACTGAGCAGGGGCTGGAAAAACGGCTGACAAACTCTTTGCAAATCCTGGGAACAATACACTGTTATTGGGGGTTAGAAAAAAATGGCGATCTGTGTTTTTTAGAATAAAATAATTGTCAAAAGTGCTGCCTGCCTCCAGGAACTTGAAAGATGGAAAATATATATAATTAACTTTTGATTTTGGCAAAAGACATCTCCACAGAATGTTGAAATGTCAGCTGGTTGGTCCTCGCTACATCCTAGTATAGGTACAGGAAGAAAGAAATGGGCTAAACAGAAAACTGGCCAGTGTGTAAGGAGAAATTTGAAGGAATACAGAGGGGACAGAATTCTCTGGTATGTAAAGTAAGATTGTTTTTTATTTCCAGTCTTCCCAGCCAGTAAAAATTCTCAAAGTAAAATGAGGCTGGAGGAAAAAGATACCTGCAAGAGTATAGCTCCACAATCTTTGCTTAAGAAATCTGAAAGCATAAATATGTTGTAAACTAGATGATCTGATTAGACAAAATTGCTCCTGAGGTCCTTAAGAGGCCTAATCCAAAAGTGACAGTCAATATGGCTGTAGACAGAGGGATGTCTTGGGGAAAAAAGTATGGGTATGGATTTTAAACAAAAGGATTGGGCACATATCATGCTTATAGTAAGTCCACAATAATTCGGAGGGAACATTATATGTAAAAGTGATATCAACCTGAAATAAAAGAGATTGGTTTTACTCAAATTTCAAAAGACCTCTGGGCTCCCAACTTTCTAGGATCAGGAAGCTGGCTAAGAGCGTTTTCAAAAGGCTCTAAAAGGACACTGAGAAGGAACGTGTCCTAGAGGGCAGAGTCAGCATCCAAGAGGTAGAGCCGAGAGTCAGAACCTGGAAGCCCTCCCAAAGAGCATGGCCACATCTTATTCAAAGAATATTTACTACTCTAAGGTAAGAGAGCCTGACAATGTTTCCCCATCTGGATTTTAAAATTGCTATGAACCAGTAACTGCTATGTATCCTACATTTTTTTTTTCACTTTTAGAGTTGTAGCATTTATTTAAGATATTTTATCCATTTATCCCTATAACAACAGTGTATATTAGATGTTTGTAAGACATCATTTTTCACTTAATGAGTCCCTGGACCAAGGAAATCCACATATGATGAGCTTCATCTGTACTTGACATAAACAATGACATTTTAGAAATCAAACCTGATGCCATAGTTCTATGGCATGACTTTTAGAGATCCTCAGATAAGAACGAGTCTATTTTCTGTGGGGAGAAATGTAAAAATAAAAGCAAGCATACTGTGGTAGATTCCAAAATTGGTCATAACCCATCATTCCTCCCTGTATCTATGCTCTTTGTAATGTGACTATGCAGTTTTTCTCCTTAAGAGATGGATTCTATTTCCCAATGTCTTGAGACTGGGTAGCCTTGTGACTAGCTTTGGTCAATAAAATAAATTAAAAGTGTCGATGCACGAGTTAGAAGCCTAGGCCTCTAGCAAGCTTAGTTCTCCACTTGTTCTCCTAGAACACTGGTTCTCAACCTTGGCTGCACATTAGAATCACCTGGGAATCTTTTTAAAATCCTGATTTCTGGGCCTCATCCTCCGGAAATTCTGTTTCTTTGTCACTAATGTTGTGGCCTCACCCCATAACAAAGAAACAGAATTTCCAGAGGATGAGCCCCGGAAGGATTCCCAGGTGATTCTAATGTGCAGCCAAGGTTGAGAACCACTGTCTTAGAACCATTCTGAGCCACAAATCGAATAAGCCCAGTTCTCATGCTTGAGGATGAGAGATCACAAGGAACAGCAATGATCTATTGCAGCTGAGACCATTCTAGACCAGGTAGCAGTAGCCAATCAGGTAGCTGACTACAGACTCATGCCTCAATCTGGATGAATCCAGAAAAAAAAAATCTAGTTGAGCCCATCCCTAATTGTTGACATACAAAATCATGATTTAAATGAACAACTATATGTTAAGCCCTTAGTTTTGAGATGCAGGGAGAGATAACTGTGGGTAAGTTTCTTAACTATTCTCAGCTCCTCTTGTTCACCCAGAAAATGGTGAGAAAAAGAACCTATCTGTTAAGCACTTAGGATAATACCATATATACAATAAACAATAAATATAAGATATTATTATTATCCTTATTATTGTCTCCAAGGAGAAAACAATGGGTCTTCATTAATATCATAATAACAAATCTTATCATTTGTTGCACACTTATTATCATGTCGCTATGTTTGGCACTTCACATGTTATCTTAAATCCTCACCACAAATTTTTAAGTAATTATTTTGACTTCCCTTTTATAGAGAACAACAAGTAATGAAGATTTTAAGTAACTACACTCAGATCTATGAACAATTAAGTCACCAAGACAGGGTTTAAAGACATTCTAAATATTTCTATTATACCATGACCTCAGTGGTAGATTGAATAATGTTCCTAATTTTCTCCCTCGTGGTATTATTACTTATCAATTCCTTTACCATGGCCTCATGGTAAGTGGCACACATTTCCCTATCCCTAGACTTTGGCATTAGCCACGTGACTTGTTTTGGCAAATGATTAACAGATGTGACATGAGCAGAGGCCTGAAATATGATTAGGCACCTACAGTTGTCCTCTTCTGCTTCTGTCATAGCCATGAGAACAACTGCCAGGTGGCTGGTTCCCCTCCGGTTAGGCACTCTAATGAGACACTTGGAGCAGAGCTGCCCTGCTCTGTGCTCACAGATGCAGAAGAGTTATAGTTAATTCACAGGTGCATGAATGAGAAATAACTGCTTAGTGATGGTTGCTATAGAGATTTTGTGGTTGTATGTTGCCTAGAAAAATCTGACTGATACAGCTTTATAGAGTCTTCAAATGTTGAATGATATAGCAATAACAAAACATTTCAAAGCATAAAATGTGCAATAACCTGGTATTGGTAGACAGAGGATAAGTAAATTTCAAACAAAAGTGAGGAAAACAGTTCTTTCATATGTGAGATAAAATTGTAGTCTCAAATGTTAGCTATCCTGCTTGGGAAATCTGGGGATAGAGATCTTGTGTGAGAGTTAGATTCCTCAATTTCAGTGATTAAATATGCTTATGCAGGGACGGGTGGACTCACCTGCTGTCGGGTGTTCAAACCCTGCACATTCCAAAGAAAAATTTGTTCCTTGCCTGGATCCTGGGAAATAGCCTTTGGAATATCTTGCCCAAAAGATTGTCTTCATTTGTCTGGGGCCTTGGGCCATGCCTGAGAGTTTATGCTAACAATGTAATTTATGGTGAGGGCCTTGGGTCATATGGTATTGGTTTGTCCTTTAGAGGGGCTGTAGACTAACTATGGTCAACCTTAGGGCACTGCATGGGTATGCTATGCCTATATCACTAACCCCAAGTAAAATTCTGGACACCGAGTCTTGGTTGACAATACCTATATGTGTTGTCACAAATTGTTGCTGAAAGAATTAGATGATGTCTGTGAGACTTCTCTAGGGAAGGACAACTAGAAGTTTGCATCTAATTTATCATGAACTCTGACCTATGTGCCTTTCACCTTTGCTTATTTTAATCTCTATCCTTTCACTATATATATATATATATATATATAAAACATAGCCAGGAGTATCATAGGTTCTGTCAGTTCCATGAACTCTTCTATCAAGTTACTGAACATGAGAGTTTTCTTGGGGACACCTAACAACAATGGTATTAACCTCATAAGTTCTTGGAACTCAGGTTAGTTGACAGGCAAGAAAAGAGAGCAGCAAATGCATTGCACAGGTCTGGTTACTAAACTCCCAGGAAGTGTGCTAGAGATGTCTAGGGAATCCCTCTAAGTCAGCGGTTCTCAACCTGTGGGTCACGACCCCTTTGGGGGTCGAATGACCCTTTCACAGGGGTCGCCTAAGACCATCGGAAAACACATATATAATTACATATTGTTTTTGTGATTAATCACTATGCTTTAAGTATGTTCAATTTGTAACAATGAAAATACATCCTGCATATCAGATATTTACATGACGATTCATAACAGTAGCAAAATTACAGTTATGAAGCAGCAAAGAAAATAATTTTATGGTTGGGGGTCACCACAACATGAGGAACTGTATTAAAGGGTCGCGGCATTAGGAAGGTTGAGAACCATTGCTCTAAGTCGTCAAAGCTGTTTTAGTAGCCAGTCCCTCCTTTTACTACTTTACACCCCTAAAATAAGAGCAACATGTGAATAGCATTTGGATTATAAAGCATTTGATCACTTGTTACTTTATATGATAGAAAAATTCAATAAACACAAAACTGAGTTACAGAATAACATTGCAATTTGGGGGTGGGGAGTGGAACAGATTACTTTTTATTTTGGGAAAAATCCAAAGACTGCATCAAAAGATGCCACAGGCAAGCATTTACAAGTTAGCAATGAAAAAAAAAATTGTAAACTCAAAATTGGATATTCTTCTGGGAAGTAGAAGTTGAGAATAAGGCTCCCAAAATTATAATGCTATTCCTATTCCCAACATAGAATTAAACACATTACAAAACTATCAAAATAGTTGGAAAGAATAATTAATATGTGTCAGAAACTACATGTGGGCCTTAAAGCCTAAAATATTTTACTATCTGGCATTTAGCAGAATCTTCCAACCTCTGTTGTAGAAGAATAGTGCTTATCTTTGTCCAGTGTGGTAGGGGTAATGACCAGAATGTAGCATGAGGAGCGTCTAAGGGTCTCAAGTTCAGTTTCTTGATAAGAGAGCTAGTTACACTAGCATGCCCAGTAAGCAATTCATCTAGCTGTACATCTATGATATATGAACTTTTATATATGTATATTGAATTTCAACAATAAGTTTATGTGTATAAGTGTGTGATATATATGTGTACATATGCACACATATAAACACATGTACATCTAGTTATCACCTCCATGTGAATGTGCATATATACATATAAATACAGATATACCTGTATGCATACAATGTGTGTATATACACATATCTGTACATGTATATAAATATATGTGTATACATATATACAGATATATGTATATATTTACCATTTCCACCACTATTTCATTCTAAATCACCTACATCTTTCACTAGGATTATTACAATAATTTTCTGTGGATTTTTTTTGCCTTCCTTGAGTTGATTTCTTCACAAAACAGCAAGGCAACTCAATAAATACGTTCAGACTCTTCTTGTGACTTCTTGTCTCTCACCAAGTAAATTGTGAGGGGCTTGCTATGACCGGCAAGATGGCTCCCTTCCCTGACCTCTTCTCTTGTTACTCTTCTCCTTGTTCACTTTAATCCAGTCTGAAAACCCTCCTCATGTATCCTTACAAACACCAAGCACAGCATATTTCCACATCAGTTTCTTTGCATCTCCTACCCTTTCCACCTGGACTTCCTCTTCATAGATATTTTCACGGTTTACCCCCACCCCCACTCTATTTTGTTTTTTATCCAAATGTCACTGTATCAAAGAGGACAAATAGTAAAAGCGTTATTGCCCTGCACAGTTACACTCTTTCCCTTTATCTTATTTTTTAACAGCACTTTCTCCCACCATACATAATACATATTTTATGTTTATCATCTGTCCCTCCCATTAGAATGCAAGGAGCTTATTTGTGAGTGTCAGTTTTGTTCACTGCTTCCCTCAATATCAAGAAGAGTAGTTCTTGAATTGTAGTAGGAGATCAAAGTAAATATTTGTTTAATGAAGTACAAATTTGGCTGTGGTCATAGAATGAGGGTCCCTATAAACAATCAGAGAATGTGGATGTCTTCCTCTCCTCCCCCTCTACCCCACTCATCACATATCCTGCCACTACGAATTGTAGGTCCCTCCTACACAGGTATGTGTTTCTGGAGACCAAGAACTCTGGTACAAAGCTTGTCGCTATCAATTCCTAGGTGGGTGATTATGTTTAGTCGTTTTCCTAGGCTATGAATTGGAAATCATTGTAACAACTTCATAATACTGTTGAAAGAATATGAGCAAATACACATGGTTTAAACCTGGCACAAGTAAGCACTAAATATATACTGTTTATTGGCACTATTAGAATTATTCTGGTGCCCATAGGGTATTGTGAATACCTATACTCACAGAATTTAGGAAGGACAGTGGAATTTCTTTAAGACTTTTACCCAGGGCTGGATAACTGGAAAATGTTATTGATGGAAAAGTAGATTTAAGACTTCCATCTTCCTTGAACTTATTAAATTTCAGGAAAATGTTAGTGTTGGGAAAAATTAAAGAAAACATTTTACTTTTTATAAAATCAGGAAGAAAAATGATGACAATAAAAATTAAAATATTGCAAAGTGAATTCATCATAGGTAAAATGGCCAATAAATTGTGCTTTTAAAAAATTCTGAAGTAATTTGTTTTCTTCTGCCATGTAATATATTTTACTTACATAGGAAAACTACACCTCTTTAAATATAAAGATTTTTATATAAAGAGAGATTATTTCAGCATCATAAATGCTTAATTCCCCAATTGTCATTCAGTTACTGAATAATTTTAAATAAAAAGGCCAATTATCTAATATGAAACTCCCTTTCTTCTCAAAGTAATTTTCCATCCTGTTAGTTTTATATCACAAGTGATGCGGAACATGCTTCAGACACTATATATCATTTCCCAGTGCAGTTTATAAAAACCCAAACTAACAGGAATTAGTCAAACCTCCATTGTTACTTATTTGAAAGCTGAAATATAGTTTCCAATTTAACCTACAGACTATGTTCTAAGAAACCCCTTTCAAATTTAGATTTGACCAAAATTTTTTTTTAAAAACCCTGCAATGCTCTCTTCTGAAGTAAAATGTGAATCTGAAGCTACTGAGTGCAGCCATAAAAATATGAGAATCTGTCCAAATAGATAACATCAAACACAAAAGCTATTGTTTCAGTTTTCCAACTGTGTTACTGATTAATCTATAGTGCATATGGCATTGTGTAAGCGCTAGTCTGATCTTTGCCAATGTTTTTTGTTTATTTGTTTGTTTGTTTTCATTTTCTGGAGCTGGAGCAAATTTGATACGTACTACATAACTCATTCTTGAAAGGATAACACACTTCATGTCTATCTCTCTGTTACACTACCACACACACACAGACACACACACACACACACACACACACCCCTGGACACAGAAATTATATTAAGGACTGTATTTGGAAAAAGGTCCATTTTATACAAAGCTAAAGATCAAAAGCACCCTGACTGTCAAGAGCAAAAAGCTTATCAGCTTGCCGGGATTTATCACCAGTGGCTGCTATCATAAAACCCTTTGTACAAATAACCATTTTCTGAACGTGAACAGCAGATTCATCAACCAAAACATCTTTAGCCCAAAGTACATCCAAATAGATATTTCAAGAAAATCCCCAGCACAGTCAAGCCTTGTGACTCCCGAATAGCACAGTAACTGATAGTCAAGGTTAGTGAGCAAAAGATTTAAAGTTCCTGTGTTTTTATCAGAGATACACATACCCATCACAATAACACATGTGAAGAAAACCAGAAAAAGCCCCACTAGAGTGTGCCTTAATGACTTACAATGCTACATAAAAGTGTTTTAGCAAAGAACTGAACACTGTTTGATCTATTCATGTGAATTTGTACATTCTCAATTGAAGCTAAATCTAGCATTAGCTTTATATGAAAATTTACCTTTTTTTCAATAATATATAACACAACTGTTATTTATTGAAACCTTCAAAGTACGTTCCCATTATGAGGCATTATTGTGTTTATGGGTATTTAAATATGATCCCTAATTGTCTAATTGTTTCAGTTAATATCTAGTCTTAACTACTCACATGGACAAGAAGGAAGAAAATATATGTATTAGTTTACCTGAATTAGATCAAGCTATAGGGAAATTCAAGAGGCGTTTATTAGTTGCAACAACCAGTAGTTATTAAGAAAGCCTATTTATATTCTCTCCATTGTTATTAAAATTTAAATAGTGTTCCAGTAACACAGGCCCATTCCAATTGTTAGGCAAATGAGTTCCACTACTTGTTTAACAAATAAGAGAATGTCCCTTTGCTTTATTGTCATTGTTTAAAATTTCATATATTGACATGATATCTAAAAAGTTTTAGCCAGATGTGAATATGATAAAAAAAAATCTCAGATGAAAATGCCATGGCTTATTTACATTTCATGACACACTCACTGGACAGCATGTGATAGTCTGTTACACGTCAGCTGGGAAATAATGAATAGAAGAACATCTCTACTGCACATCATTAACAAATCAGGGTTTCACATGCATCCCACCCCATTTGAAAACATATTATGACTTGTTCTGGAACATCAAGAACATCCAGAATCAAAAGTGGTGTTCCTTAACACTGCCCCTTACTTCCCATCTGGTCATCTATAGTTTTAATACATCCAATTAAAACAAATAGTAATTATTGCCATTTATCTTTAATACTTCATTCTGCTTTGAATCATGAATAAAAACTAAAAAAATTTACCTTAAAAAGTTTCACAGAAACCCAAATCTTCACTCTGGACTCAAATAAAAATGGCTACTTATTAGACATGGAAGAAAGATGGAAGGAAGGAAAGAAGGAAGGAAGGAAGGAAGGAAGGAAGGAAGGAAGGAAGGAAGGAAGGAAGGAAGGAAGGAAGGAAGGGAGGGAGGGAGGGAGGGAGGGAGGGAGGGAGGGAGGGAGGGAGGGAGGGAGGAAGGAAAAAAGTTCTAAGTTTGGGGGAATTATTCCAAGATAAAACCAAAAGTGGGAAGAAGGTAGATGAATGAGAGAATATGATATTGCTAGTTCTTAATAAGTTGAGGCCCTTGATTAGACAAAATTTTTCTGAGTTGTCAAACTTCTAAACCTAATTCATGTTTAACATTGAATGAGTTATCTTTTCCTACATGTGAGGTTGAGTTTATTTGTGCAAAGACAATAGCTAGAATTCTCCACTCAACCTCCTTTGGAATTATCCACTATAATCTGGCTAAAATGTTAAGGAGAGAAGACAATAATATCCCTGAAGATTAGCATCATGACTCAAATTATTTCCTCTTTGCAGAGCCCATTGGCAAAGCTATTGAAGTGGGCCACTCTACTAAACCAACAGAAGCTTGGTCTTCTTCTTAGATTGTATATGTGCAGAGGGGGAAAAAAAAGAGTGTAAGAGTGTCTCTAACACACAGAATTCTCCTGAGCAGAATAAAAAAGCATGAGGTTGCTTTTATACTTTTACATGGAAATGTGTTGCAATGTGAACAGAGACCTGCCAAGTACCCTGGTGATTAATCAAGGGTGGAAGTCAGCTATACTTTAAAAAAAGAGAAATACATGTAAAAAGATCCAAAATAATTTTAAAAGGTCTTCAATTAATAAATGTTTATTATTTGTATTTTTCTATTTGATAGTACCGTTTTAGATCAATTACTTTGTCACAATATATCCATGCTACATTTACCTCTCAGGAAAATGACGTTGATATGCTAACCTTCCTTGAGAATTAAGCTCGTTAAGGATGTTTCAAGCTTTTACTTTTTAATGTTTTACGATGTCTTTAGTTTTTGTAACTGCACTTTCTCTAAACTTAAGTATGTTGTTATTCATACTGAAAGACAGGAAGTTATGAAGAAAAAAAATCTACCAAGGACTATCTACCAATCACTTTTGTTAAGATTTAAAGAATATTTAGACCACAAAGTAAACAAACCTTTTTAAGGATATATGTGTACATAAAAAACAGGAATAGTTTACATTCCTAGAAGATTAAAACCACTTTAAATTGGACTTACAAGAAATTAGTTTACAGTAATATCTTCTTTTAAAAATCATAGAAGTATTGGATAACTGGAGAGTTACTAAGCAAATAAATATTTTAGTATCAAATTCAGTTAAGGATAAATTCTGAAAACATTCTCAAGCTAATTGATACGTCTTATACAAAAAATTACATAGAAAGAAAATATAAATTGATAGTAAAGATAGACTAACACTGATGCAAGCTTTTCTCTTACACCCCCATCAGATAAGTTCTTATTTTGAAGAGCTACCAAGATAATTATAGAGGTACTAGGGGCCCGGTGCACGAAATTCGTGCACTGGGTGTGTGTGTGGGGGGAAGTGTCCCTCAGCCCAGCCTGCCCCCTCTCACATACTGGGAGCCCTCAGGCGTTGACCCCCATCACCCTCCAATCGCAGGATCGGCCCCTTGCCCAGGCCTGACGCCTCTGGCCTAGGCGTCCGGCCCAGGCAGCGGGGACCTGCAGTGGCAGCGGGGGGGGGGGGGGGGGGGCGCCGCGATCACGTGGGCTCCGCCCCTGCCCCTGCAGGACGCCTCTGGCTGAGGCATCTGGCCCGGGCAGCGGGGACCCACAGCTGCAGCGGCCCCGCGATTGTGGGCTCCGCTTTAGGCCCAGGCAAGGGACCCCTAGCTCCTGGGACTGCCAGCTTTGACCGTGCACAGCTCCCATCACTGGCTCCACCCCTACTTCCTGCTATCACTGGCCAGGGCAGCAAAGGCACCTGATTCTCCGATCATGGCTGGGGGGCAGGGCAAAGGCGGCCCCAGGGCCGCCTTTGCCCTGCCCCCCAGCTCTTAGCTCCCCCCTGGGTTTCCGATCACTGTCAGTGGCAGGGGGCTTCTTCCTGCTTTCCCTTTCACCTCCCTGCATTGTGCCTACATATGCAAATTAACCGCCATCTTGTTGGCAGTTAACTGCCAATCTTAGTTGGCATTTAATTTGCATATAGCCCTGATTAGCCAATGAAAAGGGTAGCTCGTACGCCAATTACCATTTTTCTCTTTTATTAGTGTTGATTATCAAATATTCCCTATGGGATTTTCAGGAATCAAAGCCATTCATTACATGTGTGCTAACAGTCAAAAGAGATCTATGCTAAAATTTATAAAAGGTTCTATAGCACCCAGATCAGGACAAATGAATTGCTGCTATGCATCTGATTTTCAACAAGTCACCCCCATTCATTTCCATTTTCTCTCTCATGCAGGGAGCTGGCTCATAACCCATGCTTTTCACAACCACAAGCTCTTCTTTATCCCTAAATAACCAAGTCCTCAAGAGAGCAGCAGACAGCGGGAGAAGACAATTTATTTAGAGAACTATTATGTGAGGAAGAAAACAAGTTGCCATTTCCAATTTGAAACATAATTAGGGAGACAATGGCCTCTGACTGATGCTCTCTGTTCCCTTTAGATATTTATGTGGGACAGTCACTGGAGTGCATTTTCCTGTTTCATTTCACATTGTCTAGAAAAGGGTTTCTCGTGCTCCGTGACTTTCCAGTTAGATTCGGAAGAGAACATCTTGCAGTTACTGCCCTGTGCTAAGGCCACACATCACTGCCTTCTGGATATTGTCAGCTGCTCAAACTTTTGTTTAATTCTGCCAACCAGTGGCGTAAACAGGATTCCTAGAAGGAAAAGGGGGTGGCATGGGATTGGGTGGTCACAGGCTTTCTATCTGTTATTGGAGAGCACTGGAAAAGTCAGCCACCCCCTTTTTGACGAATTGGCATATATATTTCAAAATTCAATGGATATTCATATATGTATATAAATATATCAAATCATCCTGTCAACGATGATGTCGAATGAGGAATTAACACCCATTGCATTTCCAAGGAGATCCTTTGAGGGTAGAGCCGGACTGCTTTCTCCTTTTCCTATGTAAGCGGAGAAAAATAATTTACTATGAAGTAATTGCTAAGAAATCTCTCTGATCCAAAGCATGGTGTGTGCATATTCAGGATAAAATTCTAAAAGATGACTACTAAAATCCCAACATATATATTGAGTAACTACTCTGACACATCGATCACACCTCACAACAAATGTATGAGGTAGTCACTATTATCCTCAATTTTTATAACTAAAAGTGGAATGTAAAACTTAAATATCCAAACCAAGCAATACAGGTACTAAGAACTGAGACTGACCCTTTTGTTCATCCCCTCATTTTATTGCATTGCCATATATTTCAACCAGGCAAGTCAGTGCCCTAATCTTACTTACACATCCTGATTTTGAAAAATCAATAATACTTTGGATTCTCTGTAATGGCATCAATTTTACAAAACACAGTTTTTTTGAGCCGTGAATAGGATATATCTGTTCTTGGAACAGGGCTGGGCATATGCCCACCAAAGGACTGGCTCAGATCTTCCTTAAAAGTATTTCTAAATATTATGTAGACAAACCATCACCATGGCAATTTGCTAGCCCTCCATGGCCCATACTCTGGAATGTGATGCAAATTCATGACAAGTTTTATGTTATATAATCAAGTTTTATGTTTTGATATAATCAGAAATATGTTAAACCAGTTCAGTAGCCTTCTTTTTCCCAAGCTGCATTAAATGTTAAGATCTAATAACCCTTGATTTCCAAATTTTTGGACAAGTTTGGGACCTTACAACTCGATAACACATTTACTTTCATATTTAATATTGGATCTGTTATTCAGAATTTGATTGTGGTAGGCTGCAGTAATAATTAACCCTCAAATCGGTTGCTTAACTTAGGAAAAGTATTACCCACACTTTGTTTTCACTTTTTATTGAAATATGTTTGACATACCATTGTATGTACAACATGTTGATTTGATACAGTTATACCTTATATTATAGTATTAGCTAGCGCCTCTATTACATTACACCGTTATGTCTCTTCTATGGTGGAATAATTAAGATGTAGTTTGTTAGCAAGTCTGACGTTTATAACATTGTTGTCTATAATCACTATCCTGTGCGCACTGTGTTTTCCCCCACACATTGTATGCCTGTCAGAGCTTAGGTAGAGCTCTGTTACTCATCATACTTATTCTAAGATCCAGGCTCATGGAGCAGCTGGTATTTGTAACACTGCCAGTAGCCCTGGGAGTGAGGGAGAGCATGGCAAATCTTGCACTGGCTTTGGAGCTTACAGATAGCGTGGCATCTATCATCTCTACTTACATTTCATCAGGCAAAACCAGTCACATAGCCATACCGATTTACACCAATGGGAGAAATGCAATCTCACCCCTTGTTCACGTGGACCAGAAATATCCCATAAAGAACTCTAATGATTAAAAAGCCTGCTTTTTGGTTACAAAATATATGTGGATCACTCTCCTTCCTGCGTGCAAATATACTCACCCTCCCCAAAGGAAACAACCCAGGTGGCTATAGTTTCAAGCCCAAAGTCCAGAATCTCCAGGTAATCCCCGATGTTCTCTCCATCAGGTCCAGTTATAGCTCCTTTTAGTCAGTATGAAATA
The DNA here is from genome assembly GCF_963259705.1 of Myotis daubentonii. Lineage (NCBI taxonomy): Eukaryota > Metazoa > Chordata > Mammalia > Chiroptera > Vespertilionidae > Myotis > Myotis daubentonii. Next base: position 66,952,518 of record NC_081846.1, on the reverse strand, counting down.
AAAGGATAAGTCTACTGTTCTACTTCCTAAGATATAGTGTGCCCATAATTTTACCCCTGGAACGTGGTCTTTGAGTGAAAGCATGACTAGGCTAGAAAAGAAATGAATAGCACCTAGAGGTGGATGTGGTGACATTCGGGAGAAGGCGATCATGTCTTCAGTCATGTATGTATATGAATGCACGTGTCTTGTTAACATTATGATTTCTTACTAGTGGTGGCAGTGGTCAGAAGTTTAATAGTGGATGAAAGAATGTCACGGGATGCTGGGATGAGATCGGGTTGGACTGTTCTGGATTAACTGATGTCAAGTCAATGTCACTGTCATCCCCTTTGCTGGTCTCTGCATCACAGAAAGAACTAGCAATACATCCCCCGGGGACATTTTCCCTCTGTGATTTCCTGTAGGGTTAGCTTCTACCACTGACAGTCACTCATGGGAGCTTTGGAAAATGAAAGGGAAGAAAATGTTATTCACTGCAGGCAGATCCATGAGCAGACGTCAGTTGTGAAGTTTGCAGGAACTTCTGCAAAGTGTCCACTGAGGTGTCTGACCTCTCATGCAGCTTCTTGGGGAACATTCACTTCAGAGCAACTTGCTGGGATACTCACCTGCCCCTTTCTGGAGGTGCTTGTGTTATGCAGCAGCTCCAACACAAACTCCTGAGAACTGCCATTGCCATTCTGTGGCTCAGCGGCCTCTCCCTGCCTTTCCCACCTCTGGTCCCACAACTGTGAGTGCCTCTAATTCTGGGTATTATCAAAGACACATAGAGCAGCTTCTGTTTTCCCAAACACTGACACCCTGAGTGATATTGAATATCATGGGGAAGACACTTGAGAAATCGCTTGCATGTAGCACAGATTATATTCTGTTGCTTTGAAAGAAATATACTTTTAAAGTTTCATATTTGAATATATTTGAGAGCACTGGCAAAGAGTATAATGATAATGAAATTGCAAACATACTATATTTTGTTCATATTGTTATTCACATTTCAAGGTTCAGTTATCAATAGTTTTATGCTGACAAAAATATTTTTAAATAACCAACCTAAAATTTAGCATTGAATCTCTAAGTATAACACACAGAAATAAATGAGTAGTTTTTATTGATTTTCATTTCAGTTCATTTGAAACTCCGGCAGAAATAACATATGTTTTAACTAATAATTATTTAAATGCTGTTATTTTAGGTTTCAAACCAAAATAAATAAAATCTGCAAGGAATGACATAAAATGCCACCTATAAGCAGAAGGACTCATAGATAAGGGACATGTAGAATTTCAAATTATCCACCATCTTTCACAAATGACAAGTCTGAAAATCTAACAAGTAGCTCCCACCTCTACAGGCTATCAGGTCCCTATTTAGTTTCTTATTTGTCTCTGTCAGGCTGATCCATGGGTCTAGTCCTCAAGTCATCTAGATGAGACTTGGCATTGATCACTGAAATTTATGATACTTTGAAAGATCATACCTGATTAATGGCACAGCCACACTTTATGTATTTTCATATCCACACTCATTCACAGTCAGTGCTGGTAGCATGCTGCAATTGTAGGAAGACTCTTAGATGAATTGGAGATTGGCATAAATCCTGGGGTCTCTGTCCTTTATGATTATAAAGCTGCCACATTTCTTCAAGGAGCACCTAAGGTTTGAAGCACATTTAGCCCAAGAAATGGCTTACATTTTAGCCTAATTCCACAGGCTAAAAGTTAGCTTGTTAAATGTTTCAAAATCATTAGACTCCTAAAAGTTTTCAAACACTGGCACTGTTTTATAGACTGTCGTTCACCAATCCCCACTTTGTTCTTTCTCCTCCTCTTTGATCTCTATATTAATAGACTTAGCATCCTTGATCCGCAGTTTCCTCATGTGAAAAATAGGGTAATAACAGTACATCTTTCAGAGGGCTGTTGTGGGAGTAAATGAAATAGTCATGAAAGCTGCATAGGCCAGTGCTGGGCATCTACTACCTATCAATAAATGTCACATCTTAATATCCTCAACCAAATGTATCCTACAATATAAACACCAAATATCAAATGAAATAATTCAAGTATAGCCATCAAAGTTCATAAAAATTGTTTCTAACTTTCCCAATCTCAATTTCAGAATTTTTAAAAATAGGTTCTGGCTTAAGCATCTGTCTTATTTCATGGCTTTCTTTTTCTTTTCTTTTCTTGCATGAGCAACTCTGGAGTTGAGTGGTCACATGCACAGTTCTCCTAGGTGGTCTTCCGTGCACTTCCCCAACCTAAATGTGGACTAAGCTTTGCTCAGTCTGTAACGTCTCCGGAGGTCACAATCCAGGGCGGGATGGCCCTGGGCAAATGAATACAAAACAGACATCTAAAGAGGAACAAAGTAAAAATCTATGAAATGAATGTGAACAAATTTCTTGGAAGTGATGTCCACATTCCTCGAAATCCTTTTTTATCAATATAGGTTCCCTGGTTTAGGTGTGTCTAGTTAAAGTTTTCATCATTTCCCACAGTAGCAGGTAGACCTCCCAGGTATATTGCATGTGGGAAATGTGTGGTCTGTGCTCACCTGCCCTCTCCGCTACATTCCACACAGTATGAGCTCACCCTACACAGCTGTCAGGAGCTTTTGAAGTTCTTTTCATGTACCTTGCCATGCTATTAAACCCTTTTTCATGTTATTTTCTTTCCATAAACTATATTGTTTTGCCTGTATAACTGCTAAAAATACAAAGGGATGCCTTTAACAATTTCAAAGATCCTTCTTTTTATCACAGAGGAAAAAACTTCTTCAGGTCCTTTTCAAGTTTATAAACTTAAAAATCGGGATGGGAATGTGCACCTGCTACGGTGTCTAAGCCTCGCACCTGGAATATTTGTTTTAAGGGATCCCTTTTTGTTGTCAGAGGTTCATATTTTTCCACAAATACTTTCTGAGTCTTGGCAACTGGCTTTTTTTTGTTTGTTTTTTAATTTTGTTTTATTGCTTAAAGTATTACAAAGCGTATTACTATGTCTCCTTTTTTTTCCTCTCTTGACATTCCCCCAGTCTCCCCTACCCCCCAGTGTCATGTGTTCATTGGTTATGCTTATACGCATGCATACAAGTCCTTCGGTTGATCTCTTACCCACCCTCCCCTAACCCTCCCTGGCCTTCCCGCTATAGTTTGACAGTCTATTCAGCTGGCTTTAGCTCAGCGGTTCCTTTACATACACTGGCTTGTTTTTGATGATAGACTAAAACTGGTTACCAAACCCTGTGGATAAAACATCTTATAGTAATTGAAGGTGCCATTTACATGGACAATACAAGCAGCTAAAAACAAAACATTTCTGATTCATGACTTACCTTGATCATCTTGAAAAAAGGCTAAAAAATGCAATAACTGGAAAGTAGGTATGACATACTAGGTTTTCTAGACCTGAGTGTTAGGACAGGGTTAGAATCCCATCCTCCTTAAAAGTATATGTGTTTTAAATGAATAGTATTTTTCTTCGACTCATGAAAAGAAAGCAGAAGGGCTGCTGAAGAAGTTTTGTTCTGCCCTTTGCCAATGACTGCAGGTCCCATCCCTGAAAACAGCCTGCCAAGTCAACCCTGTTTAGTAGATAGTTTATACCTGGAACTTTTCCAACGAGGAGTCAGCACATGGTAGACAGGAAAACAAAACAAAAACTATAAATTTAGTGTCTGGACAGACGTGGGTTCTGATTCTAGATATTAACTGTATTATGCATTATATTTATAAGCCTCATTTCCTTCAGCCTAAAAATAATAATAAAAAAATAACGATCACTGCCTGGCAGGGTTAGGGTTCTTAGGACATAAACCCTCAGTTAAGGTTTATTTTCCTTCTCTCTATCAGTCTTATCTAGCTCCTCTCCTTCACTGGTAGCCCTTCACATGCTGGCTTGTCTGTTATTCTGTCCCCTGACTTCTTCACTCAGGTATTATAACTCTCTGATTTAGGCAATTTTATTTGCATTTTCAGAGAAGAAAAATGGGTGTGTATAGAAGTGTATTAGTATGTACTCAGGAAACCAAGTGCCACTCTAGATTTTTTAAACAGAGGGACTTTAAATGTGGGAATTGTTTAAATAAGTGATGGAAAAACAGAAAGAGCTGAAATCCAGACTCAGGAAGAGTAGAAAACACCCTTCCTCCCCACCCAGGGTTGGGGTCAACAAGAAGAAAAACCAGAACCGCAGGCCATCCTATGGGAATTAACTCAGGTACATGTTCAGAGGGAACTGAAGCTGGCAAAGGGGGCAGGGAGATGGGAACATCTGTAATAATGTCAACAATACAAGTAAAATAGATTCTTTTTTAAAAAAAGATGGAACTGAAGCCACTAGAATATGCAGCTATTGATGAAGGTATACTGCTGAAGTTAAGACAGGAGGGGCACAGTTACATTCCCGAGGTCAGATGACCAGTAAACAGAAGATTCAAGATTGGAATCCAGATCCTTCTAATTCCTTTATTATGGAATGAAAAAAATATTATAGGTGAAAAAGGCTTGTAAGTGACAAATGACAATAGGTAATTATGGCATTATGAACCCTCCTTCAAAAAGTAGGCCACAGAAAAATCCTGAGCTCTAGAACAGGGGTCCTCAAACTTTTTAAACAGGGGGCCAGTTCACTGTCCCTCAGACCGTTGGAGGGCCGGACTATAGTTAAAAAAAAACTATGAACAAATTCCTATGCACACTGCACATATCTTATTTTGAAGTAAAAAAACAAAACGGGAACAAATACAATATTTGTATTTGCATGTGGCCCGCGGGCTGTAGTTTGAGGACCCCTGCTCTAGAACCTAACCCTGTTTGCTCCAGTGATTTCATCTATTCTAATAGCTTTGGGTCAAAGCAGACCTTCAGTAAAATTTTTGGATAAAAGTGAGTCCGATGAATTTTTGCCAAAGTTTTCTTTATGGTATCTTTTCAGCCAATAGATTAATAACCAGGAACTTTCATTTCCAAACAAAAAATCAGAAGACTAGTGGGAATATACAGTGATATAGTACTTTCAGTGATCTTTTTCTGTTTGCTTTTTAGACTTATTTCGTGGTTTAATTACATTTTTTAAAAAAAGATATATAAAGCAGAAGTGTTTGAAGCAATGGATAATAAGCCTGGACTTCTTATTTCCTAAATCCTGGTGTAATATATACAAGGATTTGCCATGAAAGATAGTCAATCTAGTGTGTATTACTCATCCATTTCACATGGCAGTGACAGTACCAAATGTATTCAATGAGTGGTCTGTATTCCCACAGAGTAGGAAATGCATAATGGATGGGAAAATAAAAAACTCACTTTGCAATACTCACAATAGCCTAGTACAAGAAACTTTTCCAAGTATTTGTTGAAACTGCTGACCAAACTAAGCCAAACTACAGTTGAACTTCTGCCAGCTACAAAGGGCTGTGCTCGAACTCCATTTCACAGTTTTTGGGTTTCATAGCCTTTAGGCAAGCACAATTCATACCCTTTACTATGCTTCAAAAGGTTCATTTCAGGAACTGTTTCTCAAGCAAAGACGATAGCACACATTATCCTAAAATGTTACTATGTTTAATTAAAAAAAGTCCTCTAACTTAAAGTTCTATGTGGCACACCATTGAGATTTACAGACAGATATTACAAAATATTAGTTTCTACATACAGGCTTTGAAACCCAGTAAATGTTAATATTTTCAGGGATTTGCAGTTTCATCAGCTTCTCACATTTTCCCAACTAGCCTATGAATAAGAAAGGATATTTTGTTCTATATGCTTTGCAAACAATAAAAGCAACTGGACTTTGTGTGGGAGGCTGACTTCAGTTCTACAACAATATTTGGCTGATGAGTTTTGTTTTATTTCAGCCCACATTTTAAAACACTGGTTGTTCCCGTCAGGAAAAAATACAACCTCTCAATTTTTTAAATGAGAAGACCAAAGTCTAAAGCCATTATCTTTGTCAGTTGCTAAATTTTAAATAACTGAGTGGATTAAATCATATTTTAATGGCGAATTATATTTTAAGTATTGTTTTTAAAACACTGCATATATCAGAAAGCTAGAATAAATCACCTAAAAATGGGAAGCAAAGAAAAGGGAAGAGAGACTGCGTTACTAGACAAACTATTTTAATCCTTTAAACTTTATATTGATTATTTACTTCCAAAATTAGAAAATGTAACTCTGAATCTACATAGTTCTCCATATTTGACAGTGACTAAGGAATTGTTTTCTTGAAGAACGTTCTTTGATAATGGATAATCATGCGTAGTTTCTTCAATTCCTGCGACTCCATCATCAATAATGCATCATCACAATGTCACCTTGCCTGTCAGGCTCAGGGAAGGAGGGATGAACATGGGTATTTAATTGCTCCCTCTCTTGCTAGAATTGGCAGCTTTTATTAAGAGTTAGTACACATGGGCACAATGAGCCAGGGGAGGTGTCTTAGCTTAGCTTCAGCATAAATGTTGTACCTGAAACAAAAACAAAAAACCCCACAACTTTGATCCTCAAATCTGCCAAGCTGACATCTTGCATGATCGTAATGTTGCCTAAAAAATTAAAAACAAAAACAAAACCCTCCCATCTGGGACTACAGTCATATAATTTCCATATATCGCTGGCTTCAAAAGACTGAGTCTTTTACCATGCCATTTCAATCATTTTAAAAATAAAAAGAGAATGGAGCCCTGGGATGATTGCCGCACACAGAAGCTCAGCTGGACAATGATAATGCTTCTGAATTTTAACTACAAAGTATTCATGCTTTGCAAAGCTACAAACTTTTCATTCAGGACATAAGGAAAAGAAAGTGCTCCCAGTGAGAGGTGTCTCTGAACATGTCATTTAGCTGGTGAAAAGCCTGTTGAGTATCACATAGTTTTCACACAGATTTTGTTTAAGAATTTATCTGAAGTGCAAAAATCTTATCCCTAATATTTTTTAAAAATTAGTTAAATTTACTGGGGTGACTGGTTAATCAACTTATATAGGTTTAAAGTATATAATTCTAGAATACATCACTCATATATTGCCTTGTCTGTTTATCCAAAGTCATAAATATCTATATTTGCTCACTGGGTTAAAAAGGATATACTGTATAGTTTTGAGGAGGAAAAGAAAAAAAAAGGAAAGAAAAGAAAATTGATCATCACATCCCCAAATCTCAGAGTCCATGATAGAAATAGTCATTTCTTCACATTTATACATTACTAGTATATGATCAAATATAAAAATACTATTAATCAACATGTAACCATAATCATTTCATAACTGATCTCTTCCTGGCAATCCTCTACTTAAAATGGTTCACATATCAAGAAGAGGAGATGTGGGACAGATGAGAAGGGGGAAATAACACTGATAAGATCCCAGGTTCTGAAGGTCATGGTTTGAGACACAAGTTGACTATTCATTAGCTTTTGATCTTAGATAAAACACTTAATATCCTAAAACTATTTCCTCATATAAAATAAGGCTCATCAATATAGTCTTAATCTATATACTGAGCAGGTGCTACAAAAAATGTGAGAGAGCCAAAACCGGTTTGGCTCAGTGGATAGAGCGTCGGCCTGCGGACTGAAGGGTCCCAGGTTCGATTCCGGTCAAGGGCATGTACCTCGGTTGCGGGCACATCCCCAGTAGGAGATGTGCAGAAGGCAGCTGATCGATGTTTCTAACTCTCTATCTCTCTCCCTTCCTCTCTGTAAAAAATCAATAAAATATATTTAAAAAAAAAATGTGAGAGAAATATTTTCCAAGAACCAGCAAAAGTTAAAGTGGTTGAAAGTGCTCTAGAGCAAGCATGTCAAACTCATGGCATGCAGGCCGCATGTGGCCCACAACAAATATGTTTGTGGCCCGGCCATTATAACGGTAGATAAGAAACATTTTAATAAAAATTTTGTAATTTAATTTTTACAGTATCTTGTTATACAGAATCCTATATAATAAAAGCCTAATATGCAAATCGACCAAATGGCAGAATGACTGGTCGCTATGATGTGCACTGACCACCAGGGGGCAGACACTCAACACAGGTCAGGAGCAGCTTCTGTGTTGAGCATCTGCCCCCTCAAGAGGGAGGTGAGCCCTGACTGGTTTGGCTCAGTGGATAGAGCATCAGCCTATTGACTCAAGGGTCCCAGGTTCGATTCTGGTCAAGGGCATGTACCTTGGTTGCAGGCACATCCCCAGTGGGGAGTGTGCAGGAGGTAGCTGATCAATTTTTCTCTCTCATCGATGTTTCTCTCTATCCCTCTCCCTTCCTCTCTGTAAAAAATCAATAAAATATATTTTTTTTTTAAAAAGAGGGAGGCGACCTGCAGAGGTGGTGGGGGTGGGGCTGGCCAGTGGGAGGTGCCAGGCCACCAGCCAAGGCAGGTGCCAGTGGGTGCTCCCTGATAGCCCTGCCCACTGGTTGCCCCACAGATGGCCCTGATTGTAGGCTAGGTCTAGGGACCCTACCCTATGGATTGGGAACAGTCACTTAGATTTAAAAATTAAAACCTGACAAGGCTACTCTAACACTGAAAAACAGGATGATGCAGGGATGACATGCATGGACTCTGGCTTGCACATTTCGTGGTCTAATTCTAACACCTATAACTATGTGACAAAGCCAATTACTTCTCTCTGCTTCAGTTTTTCTACCAATAAGATGGGGAAAATAGTACCACAGCCTCAGAAGGATCATGTTATGTGCTACTTTTTATAATCAGGGCAAAAAAAATGTAGCTGCCCATACAACAGCAAAATGCCTTTCACCTGTATGAAAAGTATGGTCACTGGTGTATGCAGTGTCCCGGATTACAAGAGGAATGTCCGACTGCAGGTTTAGGCCTGGCACCCCCTGAAGAGTACCAGATTGTGAGAGGGCACAGGCCGGGCCGAGAGACATCCCCCCTCCCTTTCATAAATTTCATGCACCAGGCCTCTATTTATTAATAGCAAACTACAACATTTGCTAATGACTGATTACTATAATCGTGTTGCATTCATTTCCCCTTATGCACCTTATGCACAGGTGCACCATTTCTCTCCACTGATACTAGCAGTGAATATTTTAGCAGCCAATTGCCACATCATTAGTCTTGGACTGACTTGTTTGGTGTGCGCAACAGGAAATATTTATTTTTCAGAGAATAAGAAATATAGGTTTATTAGCGTTATGCTTATTAATTTGTGCAGTTATTCAGTGTTTGGTAAGTTAATGTTCAAGAAAAAATATTAATTTATTAAAATGTTCTATTATTTTATGTTAACGATTGCTCATTTATTTCAGCCCTTTGTATTCAGCATGTCTCTATCGAAATAAACCTACCTTTCTATAAAAGTTGAAGCTTTTGTTTTTTTGCTGCCCAAATAAACTTAAACCTGTTTATTTGGCTCCTGTTAGCCTTTGAGTTTGATATGCTTGCTCTAGAGCTAATACACTTGCCTAAGTTTTAACTATGCTCCTGTTGACTTCTCACAGCATAAGTTGGTCACTTAGAACTCTATGCATCAGTAAATTGGTATAATCACAATATCAACTTCATAGGGTTGTTTTCTAAGTAAAATACACATAAAAGAACATAGCATGGTGCCTAAGTAATAGGAAGAGTTCAATAAATCTTAGCAGCTAACTAAGTAATAACAATGGTAGGGAAAGGCATGGTAGTCTCAGCAGTAGCTCTCCAAAGTCAGTCACATAAAGGAGAGAGAACGCCTTCAAGGTTAACAAAACTTAGCCAGAATCTGATAGAAAATGCGGGCATAATTCACAAAGGTAGATGTTAACCCAAAGCAAGATGATTTAGCAACTAGAGCCCAGTGTGCGAAATTGCGTGGCCCCGCCCACCCACGCAGCCTCACCATGCTTGCAGCCCCGCCCACACGCGCAGGTTTTTGGTTGTTACCAGCGTTAGGGCCACCGGCCTTTTATAATATAGATAGAACCGTAGATACAGAAGAGGCACTGAGGAAACACAGGCACTGAACAGGTAAGCATGCTCAACATGAGAGAGAGGATGTCAGATGCTTGTGAGTTTAGGACCATCAGACAGGTACATTCCTATTAAAGAAATTGACGTATCAAGTTATGAGGTACTGATAATATTAAAACAAAAATTATTAAACAATAGATTTTCTTGTTGTGATTCAAAAAGTGTCTGGCCAGCAGGGCTCAGTGGTTGAGCATCGACCTATGAGCCAGGAGGTTACGGTTCAATTCCCAGTCATGGCACATGCCCGGGTTGTGGGCTCGACCCCATGCAGGAGACAGCCGATCAATATCTCTCTCATTATTGATGTTTCTGTCTCTCTCTCCCTCTCCTTCCTCTCTGAAATCAATAAAAATATATTTTTTTAAAAAATAGCCAACTATCTGATAATTTTTCTTTTCATATATTTATCTATATAGAGAAAATGTAATGGTCAGGCTAATGAATGAGAATTCATTCATTCTGCCTAACACATTACTCACTATGAATCAACAATCTAACATTCTGGATTTCAACCTCAATCTCTGTGGGCTATGATAGAAAAGAGACAGCACCTGAGTTTGATCAAGACATTAACATCAAAAAGTAGAACTAGTTTATGCCCCATAAAACCAGGCTCTGGCCTATAATGAATTCATTTAAATGCTGCTTTAAAAATATTCTTAGCATTTAACCTCTTTTTTTTTTGACACCAAACCCCTTTAAATGTGATTCTTTTGATTTTCTAATATAATTCAAACATTATGCAATCTATTAGCCTATTAGCAAATTATAAATATAAAAAATAGAAAGTCTGTGTCCTACATTAAAAAATCAATGTATTACCCAATATTAAGTGCTAATGATAAAAATAGCAAATTTTTAATGTTCTGACAATTATGGTGGATGTCTAAAAATAACAGAAATACTTTGGAAAAATTATTTTTCATATAGGTAAGAAGCTTATCAATAGTGGTAAAGGTAGCATAAACTCATAGTCTATGAAAATCTATAATTATGCAAAAAATTAAAATGAAACATGCAAATAAAATTTGACTGAATTTAAGTCTCACAGCATGGTGAATTCAAATATAGACTCATTCCAAACACTTTAAAATACTAAATAAAATAAAGCAATTAAACAAACAAACAAAAACATAGCTACACTTGTAAAAAAGAAAAATGCTAGGGCCCTAGCAGGTTTGGCTCAGTGTATAGAGCGTTGACCTGCAGACTAAAGGGTCCCAGGTTCGATTCTGGTCAAGGGCACATGCCTAGGTTGCAGGCTCGATCCCCAGTGGGGAGTGTGCAGGAGGCAGCCAATCAATGATTCTCTCTCATCATTGATGTTTCTAGCTGAAATTAATAAAAATATATTTAAAAAAAGAAAAAAGAAAGAACAATGCTAGGTGTCAAGAACTTGAAGTCTGAAAAGCAAAGTACATGAGATATACTTTAAAATAAGATCTAAAATACAAGATAAAGAAAATGTGAAATGAAAAATAAGCCAAGCATGCAATGGACAGGGTATTATTATGAAGACAGAGGACATGGTCTTGGTTCCAGAAAAGTCACAGTTGGAATTGTAGTCACTGAATGAGACTTGGGCCCTGGGAAATCTTCCCTCTTCATGAAAGTGAAATTAAGAGAAATTATAACCTTGGGCCAGAAAAGTCATAAATAAATTTTCTGTTTAACTAAAATGTGTGAATATATATATTGAGTGGCCAGATTATTATGACCACCTGACATTTGTAGGCAAATTAGCCGTACACTGCATCTTATGGGATATGGAAGCTGAAGGCCTGTTCGAATACCTTTGCTGTCTGCAGTTACCAAGATAAAACGTCTCTGATTCGCACAGGAACACAAGGATTGGACAGTCAAACATTGGAAAAAAGTCATGTGGTACGATGAATCACGTTTCCAGTTGCATCATGCAGATGGCAGAGTGAGAATTTGGCGGAAACAGCATGAAAGCATGCACCCCACATGCATGAGTACAACCCTTCAAGCTGGTGGGGGCAGTGTTATGGTTTGGGGCATGTTTTCCTGGCACGATTTGGGCCCTTTAATTCATGTAGAACAATGTCTGAATAGCACAACATACCTAAGTATTGTTGCTGATCAAGTTCATCCTATCATGTTAATGGCGCACCCAATGGAGATGGCTTCTTCCAACAAGACAACATGCCCTGCCACGGTGCTCGTACTGTGCAGGAATGGTTTCAAGAACATGAGGGAGACTTTACCTTGCTTAGGTGGCCCCCACAATCAACAGATCTCAATCCAATTGAGCATTTGTGGGACAAAGTTAAAAGAGCCATCAGGCAGCTGGTTCCACAACCATCAAACCTCACAGAACTGGACAGTGCTATTCATCAGGCATGGTGTCAGATTCCTTGCATCACCTTTCAACATCTCGTGGAGTCAATGCCAAGAAGGATCGCCACAGTATTGAAGGCAAAAGGTGGCCCAACGAAGTACTAATGGGGTGGTCATAATAATCTGGCCACTCAGTGTGTGTGTGTATGTGTGTATATATTTTAGTTATAGAATTGCTATATATAGGGTGTCCCCCCCAAAAGGATACACACTTAAGCACTAATAGCTCAATTAATCTTTCTTTTTTAAAATATTTAGCACATTGGAATTAATAATTACTCAAAGTGTATAAACATTTTTTGGGATACCCTGTATATATACATATACATACACAGGGTAGGGCAAAAGTAGGTTTACAGTTGTGAGTATGCAAAACAGAGTTTACTCCTACGTTGTTATTTATTAATTATTGTATTATTTTTCATACAAATAATTATAAACCCACTTTTACCCTCCCTATTTACAAGTATTTTAAAAATGATTTGGTACAAATTAAAAAATAGAATCCTACAAAGAAAGACAAATAAAAATAATAAGAGGGCTTCAGAGGGAAATCAAATAAACATAAAAAAATGAAGCCTGGCCAGCATGGCTCAGTAGTTGAGCATTGACCTATGAACCAGGAGGTCATGGTTCAATTCCCTGTCAGGGCACATGACTGGGTTGCAGGCTGGATCTCCAGTGTAGGCATGCAGGAGGCAGCCGATAAATGATTCTCTCTCATCATGGATGTTTCTATCTCTGTCTATTTCTTTCCCTCTCCCTTCTTCTCTGAAATCAATAAGAAAAAAATAAATGAGAAATATGATTACTAAAACTGAGAGCTGGTTTTAAGAGATTAACATAAAATAAAGCTCACATTAAGAAGAATATATCAAAGTATGCATTTCTATATTCATTATGGCATTATCTATAGCTAGAGGCCCGGTGCACAAAAATTTGTGCACTGGCGGGGGGGTGTCCCTCAGCCCCACTTGTGCCCTCTCACAGTCTGGAACCCCTCAGGAGATAACAACCTGCTGGCTTAGGCCCACTCCCGGGTGGCAGAGGGCAGGCCCAATCCCTAAGTGCCTGCCCTACAGCTCCTGGTAGGGCTCAGCAGGGCCGATTGGGGAGTTGGTGTGTCTCCCCCTGTCATGCACAGAGCAGGGTGGATCAGGAGGTTGTGATGCCACCCTCAGTCACGCTCAGGGTATGGCTGATTGGGGGGTTGGGGCGCTGCCCCCTATCACCCACAGAGCAGGGCCAATCAGGGGGTTGGGGCACTCCCCCCTGTCACACTCAGGGCAGGGCCGATCAGGGGGTTGGGGAGCTCCCCCCTTCAGGCACACAGCAGGGCCAATCAGGGAGTTGGGGTGCTTTCCCTTTTCAGGAACAGAGCAGAGCGGATAGGGAGGTTGTGGCCCTGCCCCCTGTTACACACAGAGCCACAGGGCAATCAGGGGGTTTGGGCGCTGCCCCCTGTCATGCTGCTCCAGGGGCCAGGAGGCCTCGTGGCTCCGCTGATCCCAGTGCTAGGAGGCCTCACTGCTCTGCTGACCCGGTGCCGGTAGGCCTTGCAGCTCCGCTTGACACAGGGGCAGTGAAGCCTTGCTGCTCCACTGATCCTGGTGCCAGGAGGCCTCGCAGCTCGGCTAATCCCGGATTTGGGAGGCCCTGTGGCTCCGTTGATCCCAGGCCAGTAGGCCTCGCTGCTCCGCTGATCCTGGTGCTGAGAGGCCTCGTGGCTCCGCTTGACACAGGGGCAGTGAGGCCTTGCTGCTCTGCTGATCCCGGTGCTGGGAGGCCTCAAGGCTCCGCTGATCTCGGGTTCGGGAGGCCTTGCAGCTCCGCTGATCCCGGTGCTGGGAGGCATATTACCCTTTTACTATACAGGATAGAGGCCTGGTGCACGTATGGGGGCCGGCTGGTTTGCCCTAAAGGGTGTCCTGGATCAGGGTGGGGGTCCCGCTTGGGTGCCTGGCCAGCCTTGGTGAATGGATGATGGCTGTTTGCAGCTGGTCACACCCCCTTCAGGGTGGGGGTCCCCACTGCAGTGCCTGGCCAGCCTGGATGAGGGGCTGAGGGCCATTTTCAGGCTGGCGGGTGACTGAAGCTCCCAGCCTCTCCTTTTTTCCTTTTTTTTTTTAATTCTGGGATTTATTTACCTTCTATGGCTGTCACTGGAGCTGAGAGCCAGCTTTAGCTCAGACCTCAGCTGCTGAAAGCAGGTTTCTGGACTTTGTTTACCTTCTTTATTTGAAACTTTGTTTTGACTCCAGCTCTGAGATCCTGGCTGACTGAAAGCAGGTTTCTGGGGTTTTGTTTAGCTTCTATATTTGTAACATTGTTTCTTAGAGTGCAGCTCAGAGCCCAGCAGTGGAGGCGGAGAACATTGGCTTCCTCCGTCACTGGAGCAAGCAAGCCTCCTGTTCGCTTCAGCTGCCTGGCTGCCGGCCGCCATCTTGGTTGGCAGTTAATTTGCATATCTCCCTGATTAGCCAATAGGAAGGGTAGCAAAGTTATGGCTAATTACCATGTTTCTCTTTTATTAGTTTGGATAATAAAAGTTTAATATGCTAATTAGATCAGGCATTCTTCCAGACGACCTTCTGGACAAAGCCAGGGTTGTGAGGAAAGCCTGGGTCCTGGGTGCCTCCAGGTGGCCTGAGGGAAGCTGGCCAGCAGCCAGGGGAAGTAGAGCCTACTTTTGCAGGAATTTGGTGCATCGGGCCTCCAGTTTATAATAATCAAGATTTGAAAGCAGCCCAAGTTTCCATCAGTAGATGAACAGATAAAAAAAAAACCTGTGGTACATTTACACAGTGGAGTACTACTCGGTCATAAAAAAGAACACCTTACATTTTGCAACATCATGGATAGATCTGAAGAGTATTATGCTAATTGAAATAAGCCAGTCAGAAAAGACAAGTACCATATGACTTCACTCATACAAGGAATCTAATGAACAAAATAAACTAACAAACAAAATAAAAAGTCTCATAGATAAAGAACAGACTGACAACCTATCAGAGAGAAGGGGGTTTGCTTGGCTCTGTGAAAAAGGTGAAGAGATTAAGTAAAACAAAAACAAAACAACTCATAGACACAGACAACAGCATGGTGATTAGCAGAAAAGGAGGGTAGGGAGAGATAGAAGAGGGCGTTGGGGGGATAAATGGTGATGGAATGAGACTTGACTTGGGTTGGTGCACATATAATACAATATACAGATGATGTAATATAGAATTGTATACCTGAAACCCATATAATTGTATAAACCCATATCATCCCAATAAATTCTATAAAAAAGAATATATAAACTAAAAACTAAGTAAGACTATATTATCCAGGAAACAAAAAAGATGAAGTAGAACGTACAAATCAAGACTTGTTGAGGCTTAAATGAGAGGATCCTACTTATGCTGCATAAAAGATTCAACAGAAGAGAATAAAGTTAATTGGAAATAGGCACATTTCAAATAAATAATGGCTGAAAAATTTCCAGAACAGGTGGAAAGACATGAACCTTATATAAGCATAAACCTTAAATAAATGAGTTTTCTTTCCAATTAATAAATATAAATCCAGACCTAAGTACAGTATGATGAAAATAATTTTAAAAGCATTTAAAAATTTTAAAGAAGATCAAGTTCAGAAGAAACTTATTACTTACAAAAGAACCAAGACTTTGTAACAGTTCATATCTTAGCAAAAATGTAAGAGACAAATGGCATAATATCTTCAAATGTCTGAGAAAAAATATCACCCACCAAAAGTTCAAGAGTTCCAATGAAACAATTTCAAATATTAATGCAAAATAATGGCATTTAAGACAGAAAATTCGATCATTTTAGATTCTGATTGAAAAGTCAATTAATGACTGCCCTTCAATAAAAAATAAATTAAATCTTGAAGGTAGAATGCTAAGCAAACAAATTGCTTATAATATTCTACATAAATTATTTAGAATTTTTGATAGATTTAGACTTTACAATAAAAAGTCACAGTTACTGATTTAGTGGGCAGTTAGCACAATTAGAGTAAAAAAATCCAGGCTACTTGAGAGTGATTGGATTAAAATTTTCAAGGTCTTTTGAATTATTTAGAAGCAGTGAAGATAAACTGATTAAATTTAGACATGATTGAGACAACTGGTCACATTAAAAATTTAAGGCTAATCACTAAAATAATGAAAATTGAATGATAATTTCCAAAAAATGGAATATGGAAAGGGAAGAATAAATTAATTATTAAAAATCTAGTGGAAGATAAAAAGGTGGAGAAAGCAAGTAAGCAAAATATATGGTAAAAAGAAATCAGAAAATATTATAGAAATAAGGCCAAATATAACAGCAATCACAACAAATTATTATCATATTCAAACAAAGATTGGAATGCAGATTCTCAGATGGAAAACAATAACTACAAATTCAGTTATAATCTGGTTATAAAATTAGTCACGATAGTCTAGGGGCTATGCAGTGATAAATTAACTCCACTATTTCAGTGGCTTAAAGAAGCAAATAGTCAACTCTCTGATGAACCTGAAATATATTGGCTAGATATCCTCTATTTATGAAACACGATCACCACACCAGAGGACACTCTTGCTCATTGGCCAGGTCTAGTCATTACTGAAAAAGACTGTTAAAAGAGATCTGACATACATAATATGGTTAGCACTATATCTTTTGCACACATTTAAATGCAACTCCAAAATGTTGAAAATAAAGGGACAGCAAGATACAACTGGAAATTAAATGGAAAGAAAGCCTGTGTAGTCATTTAATAACTGAAATTGACTTTAAGTTATAAGAAGTCACTATTAGAAAAAAAAATTTACTAGGAAGATATAATAATTCTTAAATTGTATGCACTTAACAAGACAATCTCAAAATATATTTAAAAATTAGAGAAATATAAGGAAAAGCTGGCAAATCCACTAACATACAGGTGAAATACATGTATCAGAAATGTATTAATAATTTTTTACAGTTGAAATATACTTAGAATTGTGTTGTACATATAATAAAATATTTTTATTTGAAAGACAAAAGCATACAAAACATACAAATGGCAATAAAAATGTGATGTAATAGACAATGCATTTATGTACATGAGACCACATATAGAATGTACACTTTTTCCAAATACAAACAAAATTTATAAAAATTGACTATGTACTATCTATGAAATAAGTTTAGACAAACCCAATCCACAATCAGACTAATTCCTCTTGCCAAAATGTAATGGAATTAGAAGTAAAATATCTATGAGGCACAAATACATTTGAAAATTTAAATTACATTTGTAAATATTTCTTTAGTCAAAGAATGAATCACAGTGGAAATTGTAAAATATTTAGAACTGCAAAATAAACTACAATATATCAAAACTTATGAAATACTAGAGGCCCAGTGCATGAATTTATGCACCAGTGGGGTCCCTCGGGTTGGACTGTGGGATCAGGCCAAAACTGGCTCTCTGACATCCCCTGAGGGGTCCCAGATTGCGAGAGGGTGCAGGCCAGGCCGAGGGACCCCACTGGTGCACGATCAGGGCCGGGAAGGGATGTGGAAAGTTGGCCAGCCGGGGAGGGACCATGGGAGGGCTCCAGGGCGTGTCCAGCCTGTCTCACTCAGTCCTGATCAGCTGGACTCCATCAGCAAGCTAACCTACTGGTCGGAACGTCTGCCCCCTGGTGGTGAGTTCACGTCACAGAGAGCGGTTGAGTAGCCTTAGCATATCATTAGCTTGATTGGTTGAATAGATGACCAGATGACTGGACACTTAGCATATTAGGCTTTTATTATATAAGATAATACAGAATTTAAAATTTTAAAAGATTTTTATGAGCTAAAAATTGAATTTAAAAATAGACACACAAAAAATGAAGAGAGAAAGCCTAAAGAGAATAGAAAGGAGGATGTTATGGTAAAAGCAGTAAATCAAGGGAGAGATAGTAAAAAATTAGTAGAAAGTGTCAGTGAAACCAGAAAGTCTTTAAAAAATACAAATTAAATATTGCTTTAGAAACATTGTTGGCTAAAAAACAAAGCAAACAGACAAAAATGATTAGAGATTATAAAAATGGATATATAAATACAGTGTAAAAATACCATAAAGAACTTCACTAAAATGTACATACATTGCATATTCTTTCAGAAAAATATAAATTATATAAATTCAGTCATATTGATACAGAATGACTGAAAAGATGTGTAACTCTGGGGAAAATAAAATTTCTAGTAAAATATCTTGTAGAAAAGCACCCTTAATTAATAAATAATACTTTCTAATGCAAATTGTTCCACACATTATGGGGAAAAAAGTAAATGTATTCCCCACTTATTTACAATACTAGCAAAACCTTGATATAAACTTGGGCAATGACAGAATAAGAAAGGAAACATGGGATAATTAAACTTATAAGTACATATGCAAAAATTCTAATTAAATGATTGATGAATCAATTTATGAAACAGCTTTTATTATGAGAAAGGTTTAGTCAGTAATTAAAGGATGTATTAATTTTAGAATATCTGTTAATATTATCTTCTCCTTTAAGCTATCATATGATCATATAATTATCACAATAGAGAAAAAGCATTTAGTAAAATTTGACTTTTACTTTTGATTCAAAATTGATAGCAAGCTAATAATATTAGGGAATTTCTTTAGGTGTTTTGACCTAATATTATAGTAAATATCATACTAAATGGTAAAATTTTAGATTTATTCCTTTTCATCAGTAATAAAGCAAGGATGTTTATAACCACCTCTATTAAACAATGTGTCTATATAATAAAGAGGTAATATGCAAATTAACCCCCACGCCCTGACAAGATGGCTGCCTATGATCAGGCCAGCGGGGGGGTTAGTGAGCGACAACCAAACAACTGAACAGCAGGCTGTGTGGGGTGACCAGGTCGGCAGGGGGGCAGTAAGGGGTGACCAGGCTGGTGGGGGGAGGAAGTTAGGAGTGACTAGACCAGCAGGGAGGGGCAGTTGGGGAGACCTGGTCAGCAGTGGGGGGCAGTTAGGGGTGACCAGGCCAGCAGGAGGGGCAGTTAGGGGCAATCAGGTCGGCATTCAGAGGCATTGAGGGGCGATTGGGCTGGTGGGGGGTTGCAGTGGGGGCGACCAGGCTGGCCGGGGAGGCAGTTGGGGGCAATTAGGCTGGCGGGGGGGGGGGCAGTGAGGGGCGATCAGGCTGCGGGGGGACAGTTAGGAGCAATCAGGATGGCCGGCAGGTGAGCGATTAGGAACCAGAGGTCCAGGATTGTGAGAGGGATGTCCAACTGCCGGTTTAGGCCCGATC
Organism: Myotis daubentonii; assembly: GCF_963259705.1. Taxonomy (NCBI): domain Eukaryota; kingdom Metazoa; phylum Chordata; class Mammalia; order Chiroptera; family Vespertilionidae; genus Myotis; species Myotis daubentonii. The sequence goes on along the minus strand of NC_081846.1, from coordinate 66,932,867 downwards.
CCTGGGATCAGGCATAAACCAGCAGTCGGACATTCCCCGAAGAGTCCTGGATTGGAGAGGGTGCAGGCTGGGCTGAGGGGACTGCCCCCCCCACCCCTGTGCATGAATTTCATGCACTGGACTTCAAGTTAATTATATTAAAGAACCAATTTCAATGAAAGAAGGTTGAGAAATTTGAAAAATAGAAACAGTAAGGGTAAGGGGAAATTTCCATTAACAGATAATATTGTTACTATTGTAATAACCTGGTCATTAATAACAAGAAAGGAGTCAAAAGGTAGCCCAAATAGTATAGGCATGCCATTTTTCAGCTTTGCCAAAAGCTGCATTTTACACTCCAAGTCTGTTCCCCTCTCATTGATGAGGGAAGGGACTGGACCAGGGGTCCTCAAACTACGGCCCGTGGGCCACATGTGGCCCGCTGAAAACATTTATCTGGCCTGCCGGGTGTTTTTGCTGCCACTGCCTGTCCTGCTTAGCAGCCAGCTCGTCCTGGGCCTGCAGTGCGCATGTGTGGAATGTCTGAGGGACAGTGAACTGGCCCCCTGTTTAAAAAGTTTGAGGACCTCTGGACTGGACAAAAGCAGTTTAGACACTACCCTAGTAATGTATGAGTGACATGGGAGGCTAGTTGACTGCCAATCACACCTGGAAACAGGTAATTGGCCAGGATGTGTGTGGCCACTGCAAGCACATCAAACCTAAATATTTAAATTTCTAAGCAAATAAGTGAGCCCTTGGCTCCCTCTCAGGCTTTCTCTCAAGGGACTCCTGCTGCAGGGGGCTGCACTCCCCTGCACCTGCATGGACTGATGGACTTTAGTCTGGCCTGAATGCCAGGCTTTACCTGGCTGCAACATGGAGCAGACACTCCGGACGCTGGCCCTCATTCTGATTCTCTTGAATTCCCAACTGCCCCACTTCCAGAACTGGCATGGGAGAAATGGTACATTGTAACTCAAGAAATCTAACTCTATGCCAACAAAGCCTTCTTCCACATTCCACCCTCCCATGGGGCTTCTAAAAGTGCTTCTTTCAGTGGTACCCCAAGAACCTCGCTCCCCCAAAACAACAGGGGAGTTTCATCCCCAGCAGCACCATGAAGGTGCATTTAGAAAATTCACAGGACTCTCAAAACAAAATTTAGATCTAATGAGAGAATTCAGTAAGCTTTCTAGATACCAGATAAGTAAGTATACATATGAAAATTATTTTATTCACCAAAAAAAGTATTATTAAAAGAAATTCTGTTCATTAAAATAACAAAAATATATAAAGTACCTAATAAAGATTAACCAAAGTAATTTGTAAAGAAAACAATTTCTTATTAATAGACAAAATAAAGATTTAGATAAATGTAGAGAGATACCCTCATCACGAATGAAAAGGTTCAGTATTGGGAAAATGGTAATTCTCCCTAAATGAATCTATAGTTATTAAATACCAATTGATTTTCCAGAAACTTTTGAAGAACCTGAGAAGCTAATTCTAAAATTAATGTGAAGAACAAAGGGTAAGTAGAATCCAAGATGAGTTTAAAGAAGAAGAGGAGAACACATACTATAAAATATTAAGCATTTTTATACAGGTAATGTAAAATGTATCTGTATATATATTTAAAATTGTAGTATACAGTCTGTTTATATAATGATGTCACATATATATAAATTATATTATAATATGTAATCTACTTATATATTAATTATGTATTAAATATTTTATTTAATATACAATATAGCTATAGTATTTTAAAATTTAAATATATAGTTTGTACATATAAACTATAGTACATGTAATTGAATTTTTTATAATTGAATGGTTTAAAAGTGAATCCGAGTACAATGAAATGATTAACAATTGGCATGTTAAAAACAAAACAAAAAGGTGAGTTAACAGAGAAATCACCTGATGAATGTAACAGTTTATCTGTGATATATATATATATATATATATATATATATATATATATATATATATATTAGCAAAAACAAGGTAACATTTACATATGTAAGTATGTAATATATATATCTACACTAATAAAAGAGAAAAATGGTAATTGACGTACAACGATACCCTTTTCATTGGCTAATCAGGGCTATATGCAAATTAACTGCCAACTAAGATTGGCAGTTAACTGCCAACAAGATGGCGGTTAATTTGCATATGTAGGCACAATGCAGGGAGGTGAAAGGGAAAGCAGGAAGAAGCCCCCTGCCACTGACAGTGATCGGGAAACCCAGGGGGGAGCTAAGAGCTGGGGGGCAGGGCAAAGGCGGCCCTGGGGCCGCCTTTGCCCTGCCCCCCAGCCATGATCAGAGAATCAGGCGCCTTTGCCGCCCTGGCCAGTGATAGCAGGAAGTAGGGGTGGAGCCAGCGATGGGATCTGGGCACGGTTGAAGCTGGCAGTCCCGGGAGCTAGGGGTCCCTTGCCTGGGCCTAAAGCGGAGCCCATGATCGCGGGGCCGCTGCAGCTGCGGGTCCCCGCTGCCTGAGCCGGATGCCTCAGCCAGAGGCGTCTGGCCTGGGCAGGGGCGGAGCCTACAACTACGGGGAGCTGAGGGTCCCCTGCCCAGGCCTGACACCTCTGCCGGAGGCCTCAGGCCTGGGCAAGGGGCCGATCCGGTGATTGGTGATCCGAGGGTGATGAGGGTCAACTCCTCTGGCTGAGGCATCAGGCCTGGGCGGGGGGCTGAGCCAGGGATTGGGGGGGATATGATGGTCCCCTTGCCCAGGCCTGAAGCCTGGGTCAGAGGCGTCAGGCTTGGGTGGGGGGTGGAGCAAGCGATCAGAGGGAGATGGGGGTCCCCTGCCCAGGCATGATTCCTGAGCCAGAGGCCTCAGGCCTGGGCGGGGGCCAGAGCCAGTGATCGGGGGGAGATGGGGGTCCCCTGTCCAAGCCTGACACCTCTGGTGGAGGCGTCAGGCCTGGGCAAGGGGCCGATCAGGTGATCAGAGGGTGATGGGGGTCTACACCTCTGTCAGAGGCGTCAGGCCTGGGCAAGGGGCCAATCCTGCGATTGGAGGGTGATGGGGGTCAACGCCTGAGGGCTCCCAGTATGTGAGACGGGGCAGGCTGGGCTGAGGGACACTCCCCCGCGCCCCCCCCCCCCACACCCAGTGCACGAATTTCGTGCACCGGGCCCCTAGTATTATATATAATATCAAAAACAAGGTTACATATGTAAGCAATAGACTCTTCTAATTTTATGGTATGGGAAACATATCTAATGATAGGTAGCTAGGTAGACAGATCAATAGTTGGAGAGGAAGGAAGTAGGGAGGGAGAAGGATATAGACAACCAATTATTCCAACAATATTTATTGACTACTTTATTCTTCCTCTATTTTAAATACTCTTTTTATAATGTACTAAGTTCTGCTAAATGTGTTGATATATTTCTTGGCTTTCCATCTCTTCCCATTCATCCATTTTTTTCAGCCCCTGCAGCAATACTGCACAGTTTTAAACACTACACCAGGTATCTCAATAGCAAGGCTTGATATTGGGTACAGTAAATCATATTTTCTTGTTTTATGAAATTATCTGAGCTAATCTAGTCATTTTCTCAAGAGGTCTTTAATTTTTCTACAACTCTTTAAGGAATAGACTGAATCAGCCTTAAATCCCTCCGACATTTACAGAGTATCTACTGTGTCCAGGACAGGCACCAAGTACTTTCCAACTTAAAAGCGAAATACTTCTATTGACATGTATTAACATTTTAGAGACTCAAATTTAAAGCTGAAAATATAAACCCTGTGGGCAAGGAGGATCAATTTTAGAATTCCTTATCTAGGAAGAAGATATTTATCTTACATTTATCTTAAGGATAGATTTGAAAGTTCACTCATCTGGTTTAGAAGCTTCCTTTCATCTTGCTCCATGTTTCTCAAATGTTAGTGTGCATACGTAAACTATGCAGCATTATACGCAAACTTTATGCATCAGGTTAAAGGTTAGTTTGGCCCTGGCCAGGTGGCTCAGTTGGTTGAAGCATCATCCCAGTCAGAGTGCATAAGGGAGACAACTTATTCTCTCTCTCTCTCTCTCTCCCCCCCCCCCCCGCTCTTTCTCTCTCTCTTTCTTTTCTTTCTCACTTTCCTTCCCACCCTCTCTACCTGTCTCTAAACATATTCTCAAGTGAGGATTTAAAAAAAATGAAAAGTAGGTTTTAACTATATACAGTTTTTACCCTATGTGCTGACTTTAGAATCTGAACCTTGAGTAAATTCACTGGTGTAGGGAGAGGTAGGGTTAAGCCTCAGACTGACCTGTTGGCAAAGCCACAAACAAGTCCCAGCTTAGAGGGCACAGCCCTTTTATCATAATTAAGCTTGACCTTATGACCTCCCTAGATCTTATCTGGGTAGCTAATGGACTGTGGGAGGTGCAGCAAGTGCAGCCAAAACAAGTGAAACTCACAAGAACATTGCAACTATGGTGACGACTACCTTGTTTACCTCTGGCTAAAAAATAAAGGCTCAGCTTGCCTCTGGATCTTTCTCTGTGGTCTCAGCCAGGCACAGGAAGATCCACCTAGACCAGTGATGGCAAACCTATGACACGTGTGTTGGAGGTGACACCCGAACTCATTTTTGTGGTTGATTTTTCTTTATTAAATGGCATTTAAAAATATAAAATAAATATCAAAAATATAAGGCTTTGTTTTACTATGGTTGCAAATATCAAAACATTCTATATGTGACACGGCACCAGAGTTAAGTTAGGGTTTTTCAAAATGCTGACATGCCGAGCTCAAAAGGTTCGCCATCACTGGCCTATACCCAGCTTATTCTCTTTGTCTTTTCTACATCCTTCGCCGCCCTCCCTCAGGCTCATCCAACCCTTGGCTGAGCTGGCACGGCACACACTGGTACCTTTTAATAAACTAAATGCTCAATTTTGTGGTCTACACTATATGGGACAGAATTATTGTAGAAAGTCTAACAGAAAAAATGTAGAATTGGAGTTCAATTTCATGACTTAGATTTAGGCAAGAAATGGGCTTTCAAATGAAACAAATACCTTAAAGGATGATATACACACACAGGAGTAAGGTGAGGTACTTAGGGACCTAACGCATTTATATAGTTGTGCAAGTGGGTACTATACAATACAAGGGGGCTCATTAACACTGTGATGAGCCTCTGTGAATTGTACAGTGCACAAAGAGTACAGCAATATCTGACAGAATAAATTATTTTAAAAATATCAATGATGTTAATCTCATTTAATTAGGTAGGTAAGCTGCCCAGTATCAAAGAACTGCAGATCTTAAGACGGAAAGAGACGTGGGCAAGTAAGATGCTGCTGACATTTTCACTGCACACAGCCATAATAGATGGCAGAAATGTTAACTTCTAATATTATTACATAAAAATAGTGATTGCCCTGCCTATTCCTTCTCTAAAGCAAATTATGTTAATTGGTGGTCACTATATAGTTATGTGATCTTCCTACCACTTCTCAGCCATTCACTATTAGACTAAGTCCAGCTGACCCGTGGGCTGGCAACCATAACCTATGGGGCACAGAAAGATAAACTGAGACAATCAGACGTCAGAAAATTTAGTTACTGAGAACTGCAACACTTTTTTCCTCTCCTTTTGTACTTCCCATTAATTCAATTTTGCAACACTTTGCACACATATACACATACAAGCACGTGTTATATAACACGGACACACACACACACACACACACACTTTTTTAATTAGATGAAGTAATTCTATTGTTTGGTAGCCAGAAAAACCTAAAATTTCAGCAGCTCAATACATACAGGTTATTTCCTGTGCATGCAAAGTTCACTCCATGCCCAGTGGCTCTCTAGGACAGCTCCCTTCCAAACAGTGATTTAGGGAACCAGGCTAATTTGATTTTGAGACACTGCTGCCTCAACATGTGGAGTCCAAGGTCACTTAGCAGAAAAAATAAGAAGTGGTGAATTCATACTTGTTCTTAAGGGTCTCTACCTGTTCACAGCTCCCTGGTCAGAATAAGTCACACTGTCATGCTTAATTCTCAGTGGGGTACGAGGTCTTTCTACCCACCAGGAAGGGGAGGAGAACCAGATATGGTGAGCACTAATCATGTATTTAGACTCCATACTCATATAAGTAACATGCATGTAGAGTTTAACAAATAGGTATGAAAGCATCGACCGTCTAGCAGCAGAGGGGAGAACTGAAACACTGCCCACAGCCCTGAGGGTTCTCAGCATGCCTTCCACAATCATAGGCTCTCCCTCCTCCCTGGAGGTGACTGCCGTCCTGAGGGGTAATCGTGAAATGTGGCCAGAATGACCAGCTGACTTCAAGTTTGTAAGCCAAAGAAAACATAATAGTGTTACCCTCAATTAAATTTAAACTTAACCAAGTTACTTTCTGAGCTGATGTAAGATTTTTCAGTTTATATTTTGACTTGCTGAACACATTTTCTGTCATAAAAAACTCTTACTGGCATTAATATGCTATTCTATTGTTATACCAAATCACATTTTTAATTTATTATATTATTTAAAGATATTAAAATATAAGCTTTATTGAATCGTAGCATAAAATTTTGACACTAACAGTTATTTTAGCATTTTGTTTTTGATTAACTGGAAGAGAAATGTGTAAAATTGGTAAACCTTACATGAGGATTATTTAGAGAGTACATATTTTTTTTTCTTTTATTTTTCCAGTTGTTAAAGTAATTTGGATTTAAATTTACGGTGTGTTTACATGGGTGCCTGTTTTCTAAAGACAGTACCTAAAAACTGAAAAGATGAAACAGCATCTAACTACCTTCAGAGAAGCATTGGGGAGGGTGCTAAGCATTTAGACCCTATTGTATTTTCATAATAAATAAGAAAATAATATAGATTAAAATCAGTTTATAGAGATGTTATTTAGTTTTTCCTTTAATACTTTATTTTTATGAACAAAGACCAGCCTTAATTATCTACTGCTGGTTGATAGCCCTCCGTTAGCCCTCTCTGGAGATTACCGTTGCCTAGAGAAAACTGTCTTACCAAGTCATGCCCTCTTCATAGGGTCAGGCATCATCTAATGACTTGTCCAAGTGAGAGCATAAAGGCCCACTCCCTTGGCTCCCACTGAGGATAACTCTGAAGGGCCCAGCTTCTTAGTCTCCACTATAGCCTTCCACCTGCCAGTCCTGTTTCCTCCCCTTCCCTGCCACAATTTACTGACCTCTGGGCACGCCCTAAATAAACTTCCTGCATGCCAGTCTTTTAGGGTCTGCTCCCATGGGGCTCAACCTGCAATAGCCACCTCACCTCAAAATTAGCAACATTAACACACACACAACTTGTGAATTAAAACCTTTTAGCAACATAAAATGCCTTTTAGAAAAAAAATTAATGCTTACCTTGAGAAAAAATCGGAGTTAATAAAAGGGCCAGTTTAGTATACACAAGGGGGAAGAGAGCTAAACCATGGTTGATAATTGTGACCAGATGATGTGTATGTTAGTCTTTTTCCTAACGTACTGTTATGTGTATTTAAATATACTCATTAATAGAGTTTGGCAAGATTAAAAGGTTATTAAAAATACAATTGGCATAGAGAACAGAAAGATAAATGTAAACACATTAAACAAGACCACACTGCCATATTAATGTAAAAAGAATCCATTAATTAAAATAACTTTATTGAGAATTATAATTGGTTAATTAATTTTCTATAGTATAGAATATATGCCTATTCTCTGTATTCTTCTTTTTTGTTTATCCATATTAGTTAAAATGCATAAGGTCCTTGTGAAATAGTAAAAAGTATACTTTGAAATTATTCTGAAACATATTTAATCCATCCCTTGCTCAAATATGACTAAATAATCTCTTTTTTATTTATTTTTAAATAAATTTTAGAGAGAGAGGATGGGAGAGGGATAAATAGAAAGAGAGAGAGAGAGAGAGAGAGAGAGAGAGAGAGAGAGAGAGAGAGAGAGAGAGAAGGAGAAAGAGAGAGGGGGGGAGGGAAACATCAACCTTTGGTGTAAGGAACAATGCTCCAACCAACTGAGCCACCCAGCCAGGGTTAATTTAAATCTTCAGATGAAGGAAAAGGAGCCTAGAAAGGTCTTTAATGCCATTGTTCCTTGTATGACATGTAATTTCACATTCATTTCCTAAAATGCACGTGTATAAATTGACACCATCAATGGCTTAATTTCTCTCTATGGAAGTCTTCCTTGAATTTCAGAAGGTAAATAGGAATAACCTGAAAAATGTTCTGTATCTGCTTTAGTCTGGTTGGGTTTGGGGGGCCAGGAACTAGCAGGAGTTAGAAGTATGGTGGGGAGGGAGGTGGGAGTATTCTGTAGAAGAGCAATTTCAACCTGTTCATCTCATGGCACCTATAAACTTAATTACTAAAATTCTCTGGCACGCCAAAAAAATGCTATATATTTCCCCATTAAGATTCATGCACACTGGACAGCTCATGTGTTGGCTGCTGTCATTTTTTTAATTTGACAATCTAAGGAAAAAGAGGTCAGTGCCCTTGACTAAATAGTCAGGAATTGCCTGTTTTACACATTTCTGCAGCACACAGGTTGAAAACTGCTGCTGCAGAGGCTTGGGGCAGTTAATAGAAAAACAGCCTGGGAATGGTTGAGTGCCACTGACCAGAAGCACTGGAGCCAGGAGTCACTCAGGCATCCACCTCTCCTCTGACGACAGGTAGAATGTCAAACCTCATGAAGGGAAGATGGTAGATGAGTAACAGCTATTGACTGACTAGAATTGGTATGCTTACTTGTTGTCTTATTTTATGTCGTGGCTTTTGATTACAGGTCAATGGTAGAAAAATACATGCATCTGCATCTCTCATTTAACTGGACTATGATTCCCAGCTGCATGGCACAGTGGGGAGTAAGGAAGGATTATTGACAAATCTAACTGGGTTAAAATCGGTGTTGCAGTTGGTGAATTTAGCTCTGCCTCTGCATCATGCTTGCAACCTCTCTTTACTGAAGCACCCCTGTGCTCTCAGGAAAGCCATGTGGGTGCCAGACAGGTCCACAACTGGGCTGTTCATCCTAGTCAGCAGCTGCTCCCAGTGGTGCAGAGGAGTGGGCAGAGAGCACCCATTCAGGAGGAAATATATGGTCATTTTACCAGCAAAATAGAATCACCTTTTTATCTCCTTCTGAACTGACACTAAAACCCTTCTCTTACGGCTCTACCATCATTTTATTTTTACATAGTCCTTTTTGCTGCAGTTAATATCAGAATTTTTTTTGCACTCAAATGGTTTGGATAGCTCTTGAGAAATAAAACACACATATCAAACCAGAAAAACTTCATGTTGATTTCCTAGCCTCTTCTCTAATTTGTGTATTACCATTGCACAAATTACTCCAATTCATAGGTTAATTCAGCTAAGAATCTATGATGGTTAATTTTATGTGTCAATTTAACTGGACTATGGTGCCCAGATATTTGGTCAAACATCCTGAATGTTTCTGTGAAGGTGTATTTGTGTAAGATTGGAATTCAAATCAATGGACTTTGCATCAAACAGATTGCCCTCCATAACTTGAGGGGTAATCTACTCTACTCAAATTGGCTTCATCCAATCAGTTGAAGGCCTTAATAAAATAAAGACTGACACAGCCCCACAAGCAAGAAGGAATTCTGCCAGCTGACAACCTTTGGCCTCAAACTGCAGTGCTTCCTGGGTATCTAACCTTGTTGTCTACCCGGTAGACTCTAGACTTCCACAATAATCTGAACCAATTCCTTAACATACATATCTCTCCTCCTGTTTCTTTCTATATATACACATATCCCAATGGTTCTGTCTCTCTCAAAAACTCTCATACATACAGAACCCAAATTCAACCTCAGTTACCTTGGAACCAAATGTTTATCACCAATATTCTCTTCAATGGAACAAATATATGTACATGACAAAGGCTATAAAAATGAATAGAGCAAAAAAAAGAGAGAGAGAGAGAGAGAGAAAACCCATGGACATGGACAACAGGGTGGTGATTGCATGGGGATTATGGGATAGTGGAAGAGGACATAGGAAAAAGGATGACGGAAAAATAATATAAAAAGAAATCCTGGCTCTGAACTAGTGTCTCTGTAAGAAGTCAGCAGATAGTACTCTTTAAAAATATTACGTTGATGCTTCTTAAAAACCTTTTTTTAGTTAAAAAAAATGTTCAAAGGGGAGTTTATAAGAATCTCATTATTAAACTCTAAGTTTTTTTCAGTATTTAAACCTTTAATCCTTTCAAAGTTTTATCTAGGTATGTTTAACATGACAAAACTATTTTTTATTAACATCAATATATGTAAATTGCTTTAAATTAGTACTTCCTTTACATTTGAAAATTCTATTTATCAATATGATAGGTGGTCCATTTGCAAATCAGCTGGTTTCTTCATAGTTGTCCTAATATAATAAAATTAATGTTGTATGTCATATTCTAAAGTAACCTGGATGATTAATCAATGTGATTCCAGGCTTGAAAATAATTAATCAATATGGGGAAATATGTCCCTGTCCTTCCACATGAATTGATGTCTGTTCAATGAAGCAGTTTATGGGAGTAACCATTACTAAGAAATCAAGTATAATAATAAATATAAAAATCTCATTTTCCCCCCAATTTTCAAATCCTGGAACTTTTGTGTTACGTTATCCTATTTAAATGCCAGTCTATTTTAACATACACTTTAGTACTAGGAATTACTGATGTTTCAAGACTGTTCTGTTTAAAAATATATATCAAAACCCCTCTCAAATCCCAATCAAAGGAACAAAAATATTGCTCTTGGCCTTGGGCTTTGTGATGGTTAATTTTAGGTGTTAATTTGGCTAGGCTCTATGGTGTCTAGTTGTTTGGTCAAACACTACTCCAGATGTTGCATTGGAGGTATTTGTGGATGTGATTAACATTTGTAGTCAGTTGATGCTAAGTAAAGCAGATTACACTCCACAATGTGGATGGGCCTCATCCAAACACTTGAAAGCCTTAAAAGCAAAGACTGAGGTTTCCCATAGAAGAGTTTCCTTTTCAAGAACACAACATAAAAATCCTGCCTGTGAATTTCAGACATGCCAGCCCCCACAATCGCATCAGTATGTCATGAGCCGATTCTCTCTTCATATGTGGATAGGTGTGTGTCTAATATATAACATATATAGTTGAGCCTTGAACAGCATGGGTTTGAACTGTGTGGGTCTACTTTTATGGGGACATTTTAAAATATGTACAGTACTGTAAATGTACTTTCTCTTCCTTATGATTTTCTTAATGATATTTCTTTTTCTCTTACTTTATTGTAAGAATACAGTATATAATACATACACCAAAACAAATTTATATTGATGGACTTTTTATGTGATTGGTAAGGCTTTGAGTCAACAATAGGCTATTGAAAGGCACACTGCCCGCCTCTCCGGGCGGTGCGGGAGGAGGAGTCTGGCCGCTGGGCTCTGGAATCCCTCCGCGCCCGCCGCTGTAGGGTCTGGCCTCCCCGGAGCAGGTCCGAGTGTCCGGGCCGGCTGCGTGGCCAGCGGCGGGCCGAGGGGTGGGGCCAGGCTGCGACCGACCACGGGGGAGGTCGTGGGAGCAGAAGGCCTCACCGCCTGGCTCTTTCCTCCCTTCCCCGTGGTCGGCTCCCCGCCCGCACTGGGGCCAGGGGTCCATCCGGCCCTCGGGGCCCGGTCAAGGGGGCTGGGGCCTGCGTGGGCTGGCCACCAGGCCCCATGAGGCACGGCCCAGCCGTGCTGCTGGTGGCCTCGGGCATCGGCTCCCCGGCCCACAGCGGGAGCCCAGCGCAGGCTGCCACCCGCCCGCTGCCCCCCGGGCTGGGCCCACGTGGGCCGCGTGGACCCCCAGCCCCAGTGTGACATCGGCAGCAGCGGAGTGGGGCACGTGCCCTAGCTCGGGGAGGCCGCAGTGCTGCAGTGCGCCGGCCCCATGGGCCGGGCCTGCTCCCAGCGGATGCTGCTCTTCCAGAGCTGGGCCTCTCCGCCTGCCTCACCCCGTGTGCTGGGCCTGTGCCGCCCAGATGCTCCGCTGCGGGAGTCCCGGTCCGCCCGCAGGCCGGCTGCAGGTGCTGTGCGGGAGGGCCATCCTGCCTTGCGGCGTGTTCGAGCGACAGCAGCGGGAGCCGGGCAGGGACTGCGCCTTCCATCTTGCCTTGGGTTCTCCATTTTGGAACAGAGCCATGTGCTTCTTCCCCGGAAGACACCGCTGCTAGCCACACCCAGGATTTCTCTGGACTGACCAATAATAATCAAGGGAAGTGCATGCCATCACTATGACCACATCCTGTACTGACTGGCGCCTGGCCAATCAGCGGGGCCCACAGTCCCCTCTCCTACACTCACTCCACCCCCCTCTAAAACCCCCTGTCCCATCAGGCCTCCCTCTCTCGGCCACTGGACTTTCCGTTGTGTCGGTGGGTCTGGTGAAAGGGGAGCGCAAACCGGCTTGCATTAAAAGGACTCTTTGCTTTTGCATCGACTGACTGGCTCCCTGGGGGTCTTGGGAACCTTGAAATCTGGGCACAACACTATCAGTAGTTAAAAGTTACATGCCAATTTTTAACTATGTAGGGGGTCAGCACCTCTTACTATTTATCTTTATCTTTATTCTATTGATTCAGTTTCTCTGGGTAACCCTAATACAGGCACATACAACATGATGTACATTATAAAGTCTAGTATCCACCTTTTACATCAATATTAAGTTCAGAAAACCAATGCAAGATTTCATTTGCTTCATTATTTTAGCCAATAACTTTGGAGTACATACTCCTTGACTTACTCTTACAACTAGCATGGCTTGAAATATAATAGACAGCCAACTTTTTTGTCCATTCTTTTAGCACCCTATTATAGGCAGGGCAGACTATTTTTTTTAAAGTGGTCTGATTTACAGTTCACTTAATTACTCTTTGAAGGTGTTTGAAGGGCAAACACTGGGACTCAAGGTTGTAGATTGAAAATCAAGGCCTAAGTGTTAAAGATCCAATCACAATCTGTGTTTCACACTCAGACTGAAAAGGAGCCAAGTTGAAAACCTGACAATAGTGAATTTGAATTTCCTCACAACTCCACCTAAAATTCTTTCCATCTATTTTATCTATATCAAATAGCTGAAAAGTGGATTATTAAATTAAAATGTGTGTGATTTTCACTTTATTGTAATGGGTGGGGCTACAAAACACCCTCCATAAAGATGTCTACATCCTAATCTCAGAGCCCAGGAGTAGGTAGCTACCTTGAATGTCAAAAAGATACTCCCAGACCTGGTGAAGTAAAAGATCAAGAGATTGGAAGGCTCAAGGTAATCAGAGAAGTCCTTAAAACTGAACGAGGAGGGCAAAAGGTTTAGAGGCAAAGATGTGACAATAAAAGCAGAGGTCAAATGGACATGGTCACAAGCTGAGAACTGTGGGAAGCCTTTTGAAGCTGGAAAAGACATGAACTAAAATTCCCTCTAGAACATCCAGAAGAAATACAGCTCTGCTGAACCTAGAATTTAGAACTGTAGGACCTATTTTGGACTTTTGACCTATTCAACTGAATACTAATGAATACGTGAGTTTTAAGCCACTAAGCATGTGATCATTTGTTAAGCAATAGAAAACCAATGCACTTTTTTTCCATAGATAGGTCAGAATTTCTGTAAAACCTCTCATAAAGAGTTTATTGTTACTTGTTTTGCTATAAGTTTCCATTGCATAAATTCTGACTTTGAAGAATTAGTCCTCAACATATTAATTGCCTACCCATTTGCTTATCTTTTCACAGTTGTGTTTGTGAGTAGTGAGACCGCATTTGTTTTGTTCAAGGCTGTATCCTTAGCACAAGTTCAGTACCTAACATACAGAAGATACTCCTTTTTTTTTTTTTTAAAGCATCAAGATCTCTTGCTTCCCCCTTTAGGAAATGAAGAAGGGAGCTGAGACATATTTCTTTTTAAAGTGAATAATGACCTGGAGAAAGAAAAGCTAGAAACAATTCTGTCAGCATTCCCATAAGCCTTCTCTTATGTGAATTATCTCTGCTAACCTAACTCAGTAGTTATTCCTCTCACACAATTTATTATACTGATTAAAATTCAACCTTTGGCAAGTTACTTCACCTTTCTGAAACTGTCTTCACATCTGTAAAATAAGGGTAAATGAGCATGATTATTCTAGATTTCCTGAAATCTGGGTTATAGGGAAAGGGAAAGAGCTTGTGAAAGTTTTCATTTAATTTAAGGAAACAAATACAACATGGTAATAATTGCACCTGGATGGTTATGCAACAATCATAATTGGTGAACATGTAAAAAACTGTTCCGGGGATGGGGGGGACCATACACACACACACACACACACACACACACACACACACACACACTAGAAGCCCGATGCACAAATTCATGCAAGGGTAGGCCTTCTTTCCCCCGGCTGCTGGCACCAGCTTCCCTCTGGCATCTGGGACCCAGGCTTTCCTTGCAGAGGAAGGCCCCCCCCCACCTGCTGCAGCCTGCTGGTCAGTGGCCTGGTTCTCCCTCAGCGGGGTGATTATGGGGCGATGGCCAGGCCCCGGACCAATCACATCACACCCACCTTGGCTGGCCTGGCACCAGTGGGTATCATAGCGTGATCCTGGATGGTTGTCTGGATGGTCATTTCATGTTCAGCAGTTCAGTCATTTTGCACATTACGCTTTTATTATATAGGATACATGCCATTATTATCTCCATCATAATCACCATTAATATTATCTTAATTTTCTTATTTTTGCAGGACACTTATTACCAATAGCTCAACTATACTCATGGCAACAACAGCAATTTTAGAGACATCTTGGCAATTTTATCATATTTCTCTAGCGTTATTTAGAGAAGCAAAGTTAGTCATCGTTACATAATACATCAATATTCCATTGGCACTCTGACTATTCTCATGTTCCTCAGTAGCTTGCAAGGTAGACAGAACACGTTGCTATCCACAGACAACTGCCTCATTTCAATAATCCAGATGACTGTAAAGCAGCTACAGATTCTCCTCGTATGTATTCACCCAACCCTCATCAGTTGCACATAAGCAGCACAAATGGAAGGTAGGTTCCAGAAATAGACCCGGGGAGTATAGTTTATGTCCCAGATAGGACCAGGGTAATCAAGTCTCAAAAACAATTGATCCTAGCCCACACCATTTCCACAGTATTCCTATCTCATTATTTGTAGAATCAGTGATGTGATAGATGGGCTTATTGATATAAATACACTATATACATATATCTTATTGTGTTCTTAGTAGTAATATAAGTGTTATGGCTTCTCAGAACATGACATTTAAAAACTTCCAGCTTGCAGAACCTAAATAAATACCCTTTTTTACTTCTTTAAAAACCTCATTTAATCCCTAGCTTGTTCGGCTCAGTGGAGAAGGTGTCAGCCTAGAGACTGAAGGATCCCAGGTTCGATTCTGGTCAAGGGCACATGCCCAGGTTGCGGGCTCGATCCCCAAAAGGGGGTTTGCAGGAGGCAGCTGATCAATGATTCTCTTTCATCATTGATGTTTCTATCTCTCTCCCTCTCTCTTCCTCTCTGAAATCAATAAAATATATTTTTAAAAAACTCACTTAATACAGAAAAAGAAGTTGATTGCTTCCTCACTGCTCAACAATTGCTATGAAGAGTACCAGGAGACAATATACTTAATTATTATAAAATACATACATTTAGATTTTTTAAAAAATGAATGGGTCTTATGGGATTCTCAGTTTTATTCATGAAATTGACTTTTACTGGGACTTTCCTAGGAACCTAAGAAAATTACACCAGCTGATGAAAGACAACTCTAGCCCTGGCTGGTGTGGATCAATTGGTTGGAGTCTCATCTATACACCAAAAGGTCATGGATTTGATTCCAGGTCAGGGCACATAACTAGAATGCAGGTTCGATCCCTGGTTGGGGTGTATACAGAAGGCAACCAGTTGATGTGTCTCTCTCACATAGATGCCTCTATCTGTCTATCTCTCCCCCTCCTTTCTCTTTTTCTCTGAAATCAATTAGAACATATCCTCAGGTGAGGATTAAAACAAAACAAAGAAAAAATAAAACAACTATGGTAACATATCTTTAATCTTCCAAACCACAAGCTCATAACCGGAAAAAATGGTAACCAGATTTTATCATAACCAGAAAAATATTTACCCTGAAATGACTTCTTTAATCCTTTGAATTCATTGTTTAACGAAGAGCCATGTCAAATGTCTAATTTTGCTTTCTTATACAATTTTTTTTCCAATTTGTAAAAGGCAAGTTCAGTTAACATTATAATGAATTATATACATAATGAATATTACACTCACTAAAGGCACACTATTTTTCCATAAGAATTTATTTTTACTTTTTATTATTTTCCTACTTTTTTAAGTTTTAAATTATAATTATAGAACATAACATATTCAATATGATGATGGGTAATTAGTACACTCTCCCATCTTTAACCCTGGGAGGGTTAAAAAAAAGAGAGGGAAACTATCATTTTCTTCATATGTAATACATGTCTACTGTGTTTATCCATATTCTCTTATTTCATCCTGGCAATGACTCTTTTATAGAATCACATGAAAAGTGAAGTAACTCATTTTTCCAGTGAAGCACTTTGCCAAGATCCAAACAATCATAGTACACTGTCCACAGGACCTCAGAGAAAATACTGGGGTAATGGACAGGGAAGATATGGAATAGTCAAGTCTGACTTATCTATTCGTCCCACATGGCGCTCTGAATCAAGATTTGTACACCAGCACTAGACCTTCTGAGAAAGCTGTGACCCATTCTGAGCAAGGACTGCACACAGCAGATATGGTCCTCTCATGACTGTATAGCCCTCATCCAAGGTGACTCAGATTATTCAGTCCGTCTGTCCTCTGGGTGGCAGTCAATGAAGAAGGACTAAACAAGAAAGAACTTGGGATGGTAACCAAAGGAAGGGCCCGGTCCTCCAGGAAACTTGGGACTTAGGCCCCATGAAGACAGGTTCTCATTAGCAAAACGTAGCCTTGATTTTCTTCCTGGAGGAGGAGTGTGACCTCAGATGCTTACAGATTTTGATTTCCTTAAGATTCCTGAGCCTACAGAACCATTTCAATATGGCTTTTTGCCACATTTGCAGCACAGAACAGGTTGGCCCTCCTCTGTCCTTTGATTTCTCTTCCTACTTGGCCATTCCATTTCCTCTTGACTCAAATGTGCTTCCTCTCTTTGGGAAGGCACAGGATGCCGCTGACACAACTCCAGAAGAATGTGTGCTTTGGTTTGTTTGTCCAGCTGGTGGGCATGGGCTGAGTGAAAGGGGAAAGTGAAGGAAAAGGTGGGGCACCTACTGCTGTTGGCTCAGCTTCTCTCCTTCACCTACAAACTGCATGACCTCGGGCACATCAGGCTGGTGTCTCATACTCTGCATTTGTAGAAAATGAGATAGAGGATGTGATAACATCACACCTGCAAAGAAAAGGTGGCTAACACAATGGGCTTCTAGAAGTCCCTTCCAAGCTCAAGTCCAAAATTACAAAAATAGTAACAGCTAATATAATTGAATGTCTGCTGTGTTCCAAGATTCTTGTTGGTCATCTTGCACAGAGCATCTCTATTCCTTACAATGTTCTACATGCTAGGTATCACTAGCCATACTTCACAGAGAAAAAAATTCAGAAGTCTCAATAAATTGGTAGAACTCAAAGTTTTAGTTCTTGGTCTACATGACTCTCATCCTTATGTTCTCTCCTTTGTGCTCTGCTGCTCTCAGGTCTATGATTTATACTGTGTGGGATCAACATTCCCTGTAATTCATGGTCGAAAGCAATCAACCATGTTTCATGAGCAACGGTCTTTGACAGCTGAATATGCACATGAGGAATTTTGTGTTGCAATTAAAATTACAACAAAGTTAATCAGACACATATTTAATGATATGTATAACAGCTATTGTGCTACACATCATTAGGCATAAATGGTAAGCTGTTCATATGAATGAAAATAATTATTTTTACAGTGCTGAAGCAAGCATGATTATGCTCAGACAAGAACTGAGATAGGACAGAAAAGAATACTGGAATAAAAAGAATGGATTCCATTTCTTTATTACTATTATCCAAGCTTTGTGCTGGGTATTTATTTGCATTCTCTCAATCCTCTTAACGATACATGAAGGATATTACTAGTAGCAAATCTTTTTTATAGGTGGGAAAACTGAAGCTCAGCTAGTTTAGCGAAATTGTCTAAGGTTGTCCACCTAGCAGTAGTTGGAATGACATACCAATCCAGGTAGTGTCACTCAAAGTACTTCCTCTTACACATTTGCGTCCTACAGCCATCTCTAAATGGAAGAACCATTTATTTATTCTTCTTTCTCATTTCACCAGCTTTGCTCTTTTTTTAAAAAAATATTTTATTGATTTTTTACAGAGAGGAAGGGAGAGGGATAGAGAGTTAGAAACATCAATGAGAGAGAAACATCGATCATCTGCCTCTTGCACACCCCCTACTGGGGATGTGCCCGCAACCAAGGTACATGCTCTTGACCAGAATCGAACCTGGGACCCTTCAGTCCACAGGCTGACACTCTATCCACTGAGCCAAACCGGTTAGGGCCACCAGCTTTGCTCTTAATGGGAATTGCCATCTTGCCTGCAACTAATTTGGCATTATAGCACCAGTGTTCATTCTGCCTACATTATTAATTACAACATATGAGCAATTCTTCAACCTCCTGTTACAAAAGCAAAAGTTAATTGGCTTTATTTTATCACGAGGGAAAACAGTAAGAGGTGTATTAGTTAGGACAGGCTAGCTAGTTTATGGTTAGGGCAGGGTAACAAACCAAATTTCAGTGGCTTTGAGTTACAAATTGTTGCATGCCTATGACACTATCAAGACTGAGAGAGTAGTCTCTCCATAGAATAGGAAAAAGAGGAGACTACAAAACCTTAGCTCTTTCCTTCCCAAGAAAAGATGCCATGGAAAGTGAAGTTTGCGTCAACCAGGAGCCTGTTGGGGGTCAAAGCTCCAGGACTTCAGCAGGCAAATAAAAGGTTTTCTTATGGATTAAAATAGAGATTTATAAAAGGAAAGTTCAAAGAAAAAAATCACTAGCTTTGAAATTTGCCCTCTCTGACCTGAAAGCTCAATTCAGGTATCTCTTAAATTGGTCCATTTCCTTTCCCATCTCCACCCTTTCTTCACCTCCACGTTCGAGATTCCTGAAACGAAGCAGGCAGGGAATGTTGCGATACCTGGTGATCTATATTGTTGTGCATTGGGTGGCCATTTGGATAGTCATAACATGAACTGACAAAGCATATCATTTCCTAAGTAGAGAAAAATATGCACCAATTTTGAAAACTGTCTGTGCCCTAGGATACACCCAAGCACAATGTCATGCTTGAACCAAAAGTGCTAAGTGGCCCATAATAGGAATAAACATTGGCCTGATGAGTTTAGTGCATACATTGCTACAAATAACTACATAACAAGGGGGCATGAATTTATATAGCAATAAATTATTGAACAGAATACTTAATAAACTTAATACAAAGAAGAGTAACCAGTTAGTATTATTGAGAAAATGTGCACTGAACATTTCACAGAAAAATGGTGGTAGTTCTGAGTCAGAACTCAAAAAACTTACAAAATTCTATCTTCCATTAGGTGATGTGACATTTCTGGATCTCGATTTCTTAATTAAATGATAAGAAAAAAAATGAGATATGTCTGAGGTCTTCAGGAACCCTGCCCAGCACGGTCTCCTCCCGAGGCTTAAGTTACATGGCAAAAGCTTTCCTTAGATTCAGCAGGTGAAAGCCTCCAGGAAGAAGCTGAGGAAAGAGGGAAGCAGTTCTTACTTAGATACAGGATTTCAGGTTTAAATGAGAAAATAATGAAAATGTTTTTGTTTCACAAAGATCCAACGGAATCAGAATCCATGCAGTATAAAGACAGCCCTGATGAGCTACAAAGCTTTGCATTTCCCTTAGGAGAGTTAGGTCAGATGGGTGGGTTTGGCCTCAACTACCTTGAAAGCACTTCTCTCTCTCTTTTTTTTAAAAAAAATATTTTTATTGATTTCAGAGAGGAAGGGAGAAGGAGAGAGAGATGGAAACATCAATGATGAGAGAGAATCATTGATTGGCTGCCTCCTGCATACCCCCTACTGGGGATCGAGCCCACAACCCGGGCATGTGCCCTTGACTGAAATCGAACCCAGGACCCTTCAGTCTGCAGGCTGACGCTTTATCCACGGAGCCAAACCAGCTAGGGTGGAAGCACTTCTCTTTGTCTAATAAGGATGGTTTAAGACTGGAGTTGGTGACTGAGGCAGAGTCACTGGGAGCTATTGGAGACAGGCTCTCCTAGCATATGGAGGTCTGCCACCTCTAGTTTGAGACATGGAGTCTTTTCTTTTAAACCCAAGGTTCTTCGTCCTAGTTGACCTCTCTTGCCCCCCCATCCCCCTTGCTTAATTCCAAGTTCACTTCTTTTCTTATATCTCTGGCTCCAAATTTCTAATACAAATCTCTTTTCTGACAATTATATTTCCACTCCTCTATACCACCATTCTGACCACTGCCGGGAACTGTGACCATATTGATTTTCTGATAGCCAACTCAAAATAGCAATTGTGTTGAGTCAGTTGTCCCTGTTCTAAAATCTTCCATGCCCAGAAGACCTGAAAGCATAACAGGAAGTGAGACTGGTAGCAGGAGGACAAGTTGTTCAAGGACTAATCGTGCTTGTACATTGAGCAAAACAGATGGAAGGACAGAGATTCCTAAAGAGCACATGGCTGATGGGCCAAGGAACAAGACTCCTGAAATGAGTTGCAGATTTGGAGATGGAAGACAAGGTTCTACTGTCCACGATTAAGAACTCAGTGTATACAAGATGTTCGCTCTCTGAATTTGAACTAATCATCATCAAAATGTGGACTGAAAGAAACCTACTTCTTAGATGTTAAGAAAATTATAAGATAGAATCAATTTGAAATTATCTATATATAAATTATTACTATAATTACTATTATTGTTGAATATAAGTGCTATTGTCTAGCACATTTAAATAGACAGACTGGAATCTTACTTTCGGGTTTGTAGATAATTTTGAAATTTTATTTTGAAAAAAAAAAAGCAAGAAGCTTTCCTGAGTAAAATGTACATATTAAAAAACATAGCACATGATTTCAGGGGGCCCACAGAACCTCAAGTCCAGCTGTAGATTTCCAGAAGGAAATAACAAACAAAAATGCCCCAAGGTACAAAACATTTAACTTTAAGTAGAAACATCTTGAAAACTTTTCTTTTTAAAAATTATGATGTATTTTTTGTATGATTTGTTCCAACTATCAATGCAGCTACCTACTCATACTCATTTCTAATGATTAAGTTTCAGCAGTTCCCAGCAATATAAAGAACTCATTGGTAACTAAGGGAAAAGTATGGCTTAAGGAGGAGTAAGAGTTGTTTTGATGATGTCATTTGTTTCTATGGAATCCGTTAGGAAAGCTGTGCTGGCAGAAGCATGGCATTTTACAGACACTCCTGTCAACTAAGGGTGTGTGTGCGCGCGCGCGTGTGTGTGTGTGTGTGCACGGGAGTGTGTATAGAAAAAGAGATCATTAAGATTATGTAATATATATATATATATATATATATATATATATATATATATATATATACACACATAATACATATATCTCTAAACATGTATGCATCTATGTATATGTGTATACAAAGAAATGTTTGAAATCCATGCACTAAACTCATCAGGCCAATGTTTATTCCTATTATGGGCCACTATTTGGTTCAGAGCTTCTTGCTGGGGATGAGTCCTTGCCCAGGCGTGTGTAGCACTTCTCCACTATGACCCGGGCAGCCTTCTTTATGGTCTTGGTGCGAATGCGGCCCGTGTTGGTGGGTCTCTAGTGAAAGAGGAAACTGCTTAGACACCTTTCATCTTACAAAAAGAGAATTCAGTTACTAGCTTATTACCTGTCTTGATGCATAGTCACAGAAAGAGCAATTACATTTACTTTCAGTACCTCGCCTTTAACTATTCTAAATGGAGTAAAGAACTCTTTTCTAATGTATCTGTTTTGAGTTTACCTGTCTGTTCCTAAATGGAACCTTTATGCTAAGACTGGTAACAAATGCCCAGTGAAAGTCTCCCAATTCATTCATTCAACAAATATTTATTGAACACCTGCATTATGCTGGTTTCTATCTATAAAGGTAATCTTTCTAAAGATCTATTTTCTTCAAATTACTGTACAGCACTTCTTTGAAATTCCATGCCCCCCACATTCTGGGGGGAAAAAAATCTCCCAAATTATTTTTCTATTCCTCTAATAAATCTCTTCTTCCTGCTAACGTTGTTTACTTTCTGTCTCTCGGTTTCTCCAGCTCTACATCAATACTCCTGTCAAGAACACCTCTCTCTCACTGCATCTAGCTATGCCAAGCGTTGCCTTCATTAAATCTCACTTTCTCTTTTTACTAAGGAGATTTTCCAGAACAACCCAACCAAAAATAATTTTCTCTTTCAAATAAGTTGTTTTGAATCTAGTTACTGCTCAAATGCTTTCTCATTCTTGTGTGCTAGATCTTAAGCAGAATTAGAGCCACATCTGAAGTGTCTTGTTATCCCCTGTAATAAGCAATGCTGTGCTTTGCATAGTTTATTTTGTATTTAATAGATGCTTGGTTTGAGATTTAGGTTGAACCTTCACATTCAATTCTAGTAGAGATGTTTTGTTTGGATAAAGATGAAAATACCTTTATATAAGATTAAAAGGAAATTGAAGGTCAATGCTTAGGCCGAGAACTGCTCAACCATTCTTATAATCACCTCCTTTTCAATTATAAGCGTTTCAGAATGAGATCCAAGGTTTTGAGCATGAAATCATCTGAACTGTATTTCTTCTGCATAATTTTTTCTTTGCCAGAACCCTGATAGTTCCTATTTCTAGACTTCAGCACATTTCTACGAACATCAAGACGGCCATATATCTCCAGATCACTCTGCTTTCCCCTGCCCTTCTTGGCAGTGTTATATTTGAGCTGCATGAACATCAGCAGAGAAGCTCTATCTGTTGTTATGTTTTTTTCTATCTGCTGAGGGAAGAATTGACACCTAAGGCTATGTCTACATTATTTATACCACTTTGATAGATTAAATCTTAACCCTACCATAGAGCTTTTAAAGACATGTCTGTAAATGTTTCAGCATTCCACAGGTGTTCATCCTGACTGCAAACAAAGACTCCTTTTTGTGGTTGAAAAACAAAATTAAAATGTAACAGTGTCCTGCAAGCCATGGTTTCTGTTTAAGACACATCCTTGACTGGACATGTCAGCTAGATTTGTTACTCTTGACACATTTTTGGAGTTCAAAAAAGTAGCCTACATCAATGGAAACATTTCTGTGATCTTATATTTCTAAAATTATCTCTCTGATGGTGACGTTTCATAAAGGAACTATAATGTTGGTATTCTACCAATGTAACAGTCTCCTAAAGGACTTTGATCCTGTAATGCCCCTAAGTTCTAAAGTATTCTCAATATGGTTTTGTTGTTTTCTTTACACTGTTACCAAGTCTACAGTACAAATTTCATGTGTTACGGAAAGACAAGAGTTTTATTTTTTGGAAAGTATTATTCCTGAGGATTTATTTTTTCTATTTATCACCAGAGGATCTGTTTTTATTCTCTGAAACTCAGGACTTGCTATAGCTAATTTTTAGGCAGGTGGTAATTTCATGAATTTTTCCTGAAAGTAATTATAATGGCCTTTGATTCAGTGAAAAATAAACATGTTCTCACCTATCTAAGGTCCACATCAGTACTATTATTGATTTACTCAAAATTACAGGAGCTGTGAGATAAGTTATTGAGATATTTAACAAAGAATAAGGAAAAGCATGATGATAATTATTAGTTAGAAGGGTTGTAATCATGTTTTTCCTCAATAAGATAATTATATTCTAATTGGATTTTAATGTTTATTTTTAAGATGTCATAGTTTCTAAGTACAAATTCAGTTACTTTTTAAATTCAGCCTTTCATTCTTTGACCCTCCTTTGTTTTTTTTAAGCCCTCCCCACTCTTTCCTCGTGGAGCAGTGGTTTTCAACCTTCTGGCCCTTTAAATACAGTTCCTCATGTTGTGACCCAACCATAAAATTATTTTCGTTGCTACTTCATAACTGTAATGTTGCTACTGTTATGAATCATAATGTAAATATCTGATATGCAGGATGGTCTTAGGCGACCCCTGTGAAAGGGTCGTTCGACCGCCAAAGGGGTCGCAACCCACAGGTTGAGAACCACTGCCCTAGAGTATTACTACGACAATTTCTCAACCTGAGGCAGGACAGAACAAGATAACCTTTTATAAAATACTAAATTTGAATTTGAAAGGTAGAAAGAAAAGACACATACAAATGGAGAAAAGGTTTTAAAATATTTGTCATGGTCATTATTGGGCCATATTAGACTTTTTCACATTCCTACATTTCTCTAAGTGCCATAATTAAGCTTTCTAAATCAGGTAATCAGAGCTAACACAATTGATATAGTTCTACTATATCATCAATGATCACAAGAGTGTCAACTACACAGGCAAGGAATCAATCAAGCTATTATTCTGGCTCCAAATAAGACTCCTTACCTGAGCCCCCAGAGATACTGTGAATTTCTACTCCTGATCAAGAAATTTCAAAACACCAGAAGCTTCTCATTATTTTTGTCTTTTCATTTAGTAATGTACTTTTCAGTATATCAATGTAAAAATTAAATTGTTAAAAGCTCTATGCCGTCTGACAAAGACACTAGCATGTGACTATTAACATTTATATTTAAATTAATTAAATTTTAGAAAGAAATAAAAAATTCAGTCCCTCAATTATACTAGGCATAAATGACTAACAAATACTATATTATTGTATACCAGGTATACCGGTTAATAATGCAGATTTTGTAATCCAAGAAACCATGATTTCAAGAGAAATATCAAAAGTGCTTTATTCAAAGCACTTTGCTAGCTATACATTTCTCCCATCTTTCAGGTAATTTGTGGATACCGTCCCAATAGAACTTTTCTTGTTTTGCGGCAAACCATTCAGAGATTCAATTTTCCATTTCTTCATACATTTTGAAGTGCTGCTCAGAAAGTGCATGTGCCATCGATGGGAACAAGTGGTAATCTGAAGGAGCAAGGTCTGGTGAATACAGCGGGTGGGTTAATACTTCCCAGGCAAGATCTTTTAACGTGTCTTTTACTGGTTTTGAAGTGTGTGATGGTGCATTATCATGAAGCAAAATTACTTTGTCGTGTCTTCTGGCTCATTCTGGTCATTTTATGATCAAAGTGTAGTTCAAATTGATTGTCTGTTGTCGGTAGCGATCAGTATTAACGGTTTCACCTGGTTTTAGAAGCTCATAATACACCACACTTTCCCCATCCCACCAAACACAGAGCATTGTCTTCTTTCCAAAGTGATTTGGCCTTGCAGTTGACTTTGATGGTTGACCTGGATCAACCCATGATTTTGTGCATTTGGGATTCTCAAAATAAATCCACTTTTCATCGACAGTTACAATTCAATGCAAAAAAAAGACTTTCTTTTGTGCTGTTGAAGCAACATTTTACTGATGACTTCGGTTTTTTATTTGTCTTTTGTTCAGTTGATGTGGCACCCATTTTCCTTCCTTCTAAATCTTTCCCATTGCTTGTCAACGATCAGAAATTGTTTGCTGAGCAACACTTAATCTTTCTGCAAGTTGTTTTGAGTTTGACATGCATCTTCATCCAATAATGCTTGTACTAGTAATTGTTGGTCTTCAAACTTTTTCAGTTGACCTGGACATTCTTTGTCTTTCACATTGAAATCATCACTTTTAAAGCATTTAAACCAGCGTTCACAAGTATCTTGAGATGGAGCATGTTCACCATAAGCTTCCAGAAATATACAATAACTTTCAGCAGCACTTTTCTTCAAAAGAAAGTAATGAATTAAAACTTCCCACAAATGCTCCTTTTTTGGCACAAAATTCGACTTTTTTAGCGTAAAAATATCTATGATGTTAACACCTTCAGCAAATTTGACATATGAAGTTTTGAAGCTTGCTGTCAATACAACAAAATAGAACACATATCAAATTGCATATATATCAACATATTTGTAACCCCACCTATTGAAAAAAAATCAGCATTATTAACCGGTGCACCTGGTATCTCAGATATAAAACATTTCCATCATTACAGAAAGTGGAAATTAAAGCTGAAAATTAAATAATGAATGTTTAAACTTCTATTTGTCCAAAAGTAAATCACACTGATAGCAAATATTTTTTAAATATATGAATATTAAATCTCATACATGATATATCAAAACTTGTAGATACAATTAAATAGAAAAATATAGTCTTAAATTAAAGTACTAAAGAGGACTACAAATAAATAGAATTCAGAAAAATATGAAGACATTAGAGATGAAGAAAAAGTAGAAAAGAAATAATATAAAATCAGAAATTCACAAATGGAAAATAAATCTATAATAGAGATAATGAAAGCCAAAGTCTGGTTCAATAAAAATATTAATAAAATAGATAACCAACTGTTAATGTAAAAAAACCATTGAAACCTGTATAGAATTTTTATGAGTTTCTTTGAGTTAAACTGTTGAAATATGCCGGGAAGCAGAACCTCAATGAATTGAGATAATGCTCTGGAGATGGCAGGTTAACATCTGTATTTATACATTGCAATAAAAGGAAAGGGATGTAGGTGGGTTACATGAAATCCATTGGTGATAGACTAGAGCGGTGGCAGGAGAAAGCAAAGCAGGGAAACCCCTGGGATTGGATAAAAAGTAAAATGGTAGACACATACTTAGGTGGGTGCAGGAACAATTAACATAACAATGAAGGAATTTGTGGTATCTGTCCTGGAGCCCAGGCACATTAAGTTGTGCCCCAAGGGGTCCAGAAATAGGGAAGTTACAAGTTACCCAGACATTGAAAGTTATCCTATATAATAAAGAGCTAATATGCTAATTCGACCGGACAGCAGAACGACCATCTGGACGACCTCCAAGACAAAGCTGGGGCTGTGAGGGCCGGCAGAGGCTGTGAGGGCCTGCGAGGGCCAAGCCCCTGGCATGAATTTCATGCATTGGGCCTCTAGTGTTATTATAGGTGCAAAAAGGCAGATAGGCTCAGTTAAGGTAAAGGTTCACCTTGTCAGTGAAGATACCGGCCTAGGATGTAACTACCCACCATAACTGCTTTTAGTTAAAGTTTAATTTCAGGCCATCCTTTGTGATTACTTTAGGTCTCTGAGTTTGCAAGACTGCCATGCAGGCCTCCCCTGAGCTTGTCAGGTTAGTATGTGGCCCCTTTCGTCCACACAACTGTCACAACATAAACTAACCACACAAATTGACAATATTGGGAATGAAAATGAGGACATCACTAGATCCTACAGCCATGATTTTTTTTTGAAAAAAGAAGATATTATGATCAAATTTATGCAAAAAAATAGCAATTTTGGTGAGATATAAAAAAGTCTTTAGTGAACACAATTTACCAAAATTGACAGATTATAAATCTGAATACTCTTACATCTAATAAAGAAATGAAGCCAATTATTTAAAATTTTCTCACAAATAACGCCCCTAGCCTAAATAGCTTCAATAATAATTTTTTCCAAATTAAAAAAATAATAATAGCCCTAATGTCACTGAAATGCTTTGAAAACAGAAAAAGAGAGAACCCATCCCCACCTCTTTTTTTGTTTTATTTTGTTAATCCTCACCCAAGGATATTTTTTTACATTGATTTTTAGAGAAAGTGGAAGGGAGGAGGAGAGACCCAGAGAAAGAAATAAAAATGTGAGAGAAACACATCAATTGGTTGCCTTCTGCACATGCCCCCACCTGGGCCGGGGATAGATGTATGTGCTCTTGGCTGGAATTGAACCCTCAACCCTTCAGCCTGAGGGCCGATGCTCTAATCACTGAGCAAAACTGGCTTAAAAAAATTATGATTTATCAGTTACAATTAGTGTCAATCTAGCAATTCTGGGTTGGCCTAACATTTGAAAATCAAGTCCATATGATTTACACAAATAAAGATACAGTGAAAAATCATAATCATCTCAAAAGATGAAGAGCTTCCTTTTGATAAAATCCAACTTTCATTCATAATAAAAATGCTATTCTATATTTCTTGGAGGTCCTTCAAGTTCATTTAGACAAGAAGAAAAATACATAATAATTAGAAAGGAAGACATAATTGTGCTATTATTTCAGATCAACTGGAATTCTCATTTATTTCTCCCAGAACAAATGTTAGTATGACTTTTGAAAATGCTTTGGAAATATATACCAACACAATACAAATGGGTACCACACGACTCAACATATCTCCAAATGACATTTGCAGGAATGTTTACACAGTACACTTCTAATAATAAAACTTACATTATACTCAACTGCTCATAATTAATTGAGAGATAAACAAATAAATAAGATGGAAGGGTATAGTGTTTTATCCATCTTCTATATATTTCTGTGGATGGAGAAATCAGATTTCAGAGAATTCTTAAAAGGTCCAGAAAATGGATCATTCATGGATCCAATTATGATAATGTTCAAGAGGACTAACTCATGTTAACCAAGCTCATAAGAATCTGATCCATCAAGGGGCATGTCAGTTTATTACTTTAACAACACCAAAAAAAAAAAAAATGATACTGGTAAATGGGATGTAAGTCTTGTGTAAGCATAGCTGTTAGATTTTTCTTCTTGGCAGATATAGATGGAAAACCACTTAATTATCAGAAGACTGTGTTGTAAGCAGGGTTCAGAGCATGCAGAGCTAGATGAGTACATCAGATGCTTAATGTTCAGGTACTAAAAGGCTAATATATTTATCTCCACAAATATTCTTCTTACCAAGAGACATTTTGCATCTAAACTGCTGTTTTTAACTAAAGTTAATTTTATACATTATGCTTGATTTTACAATTAAACTCAGTGTCAGGAGGGTCTTGCTGAAATCCAGCCTACAGACTGTATATATTTTAGGCTCCTGTCCAGGCTAGCAAATCAGGACTTATGATTGCTAAGAATGTCCTTATATTTCTTATTAACATGAGTATAAGAAACAAAGTGAAATGTGAAAGCTTGAAATAAGTTTTTTCCCCCCCAAAACATGTTCACTAAATATAGAATTCTGTTCTGACATATTTTCTTTTCATACTTCAAAAATTTAGTTTGTCTTTTTTTTATATTTTACTTTTTTTTATCCAGTATATGTAACATTTCTTGATTCCTTACATTATAAAATGGGAACATAATCCCACCTACGCTTCAACTTTCCTCACCCCTTTTAGTTTCTTTGTTTTTTGAATCTTTACTGTTGAAAGTATTACATAGGTCCTCCTTTTTCCCCCTTTAACCTCTTCCAACCCACTCCTGTCCTCCTCCGAGGCCCTCACCACCCCATTGTCTGTGTCCTCGGGTTATCCATATATGCATACAAGTTCATTGGTTGATCTCTTCCCACCCACTCTCCCCTGCCCTTTTAGTTTCTAATTTCTGTTATCTGTACTTTTACTGTTATATGATTAAGGTAGATAACACTTGCTTTCCCTTCTGCAACTGTAATTAAGTCTTCTACGCTTTGTTGATAGATTCTAAAGGCTAAATGCCAGTAAATAGTGCTAGCATTGTAATGATTACATTCAGATTATTCATGGCCTAGTCCAGTGGTCGGCAAACTGGCCCCTTGAGTGTGGCTCTTCCACAAATACCACGTGCGGGCGCACACGTACAGTGTGATTGAAACTTCGTGGCCCATGCCACGGTGCTAAAGAGCCACATGTGGTTCGCGAGCTGCAGTTTGCCAACCACTGGCCTAGTCAAACATACTCACTATCTCTAGATTTTTGTTTTTCCAAGGGTTTATAATTGCCTTTACCTTTTATTGCTTACTTTTATAATGTATTTTTAACTGTTTCATTGTCTCAGGGTTCAAATGTATAGATTTCTCTCTTTCCATGAATATCTCCTCCCTCAACTCTTTTATAACATAGGCTAGTTGCTCACTAGAATGCTGCAGATCTGTTTTCCTGGGATTTTTATTCATTACTACTTTGAGTTGAAACTACCTGATCCAATATCTAACCATCTTCCTCCTTTTCAGTTGGTTAATTCATTTTACAAAGAAAGTCCAAAAGTTAATATCTAAAAAAGAGTACACAGAGGTAAACTTTCTAAGTCCTTGCATGTCTGAAACTAAGCTGTTTTTATATTGATTGCTAATTTAGTTTGGTTAAAAATTCTAGGGTTAAAAAATTTTATTTGAGAATTTGTCATCTAGTATTAGGAATCTGATAGCAATTTAATTGTCCTTCCATTATAGGTAACCTATTTTATTTATATATCTTTTCATGGAAAGTTTTAGAATATTTACCCTTTAGCCTTAATGTTCTGAAAATTTAAAATTATGTGACAGAATGTTAATTTTATTTCTCTCCATACATACAAAATGGCCCTTTTCAATCTGAATTCTCTTCGGTAAGGGAAATTTATCTTTTATTTTTATTTTATTTTAAATCTTCATTGTTGAAAGTATTACATATGTCCTCTTTTTTTCCCTTATTGACCTCTTATTGTCGACCTCCACTTCCCACTCCAGACCTTCACCATCCTATTGTCTGTGTCCATGGCTTACATATATATAGATACAAGTTCATTGATTGATTTTTTTTTCCTTTTGCACATTAAAGGTGATATTTCATTACATTGCTTGCTTTAATTTTAATGCAAAGTTTCATTTTGAGTATTCTGCCTCTGAGATTCCAGTCTGTTCTATATTTCTGTGTCTCTGAATCTATTCTGTTCATCAGTTTATTTTGTTCATTAGATTCCACTTATGAGTGAGATCATAGGATACTTGTTGTTCTCTGATTGGCTTACTTTGCTTAGCACAATATTCTCCAGGTCCCTTTATGCTGTTTCAAAGGGTAAGAGATCCTTCTTTTTTGCTGCTGCATAGTATTTCAGGGTGTAAATGCACCACGGTTTTTTTATCCACTCATCTACTGATGGGCACTTGGGCTGTTTCTAGATCTTAGCTATTGTAAATTGTGCTGCTATGAACATAGGGGTGCATACATCATTTCTGATTGGTGTTTCAGGTTTCTTAGGATATATTTTGAGAAGTGGGATCACTGGGTCAAATGGCAAGTCCATATTTATTTTTTTACGGAAACTCCATACTATTTTCCACAATGGCTGCACCAGTCTGCATTCCCTCCAGCAGTGCACTAGGGTTCCCTTTTCTCCACATCCTCACCAGCACTTGTCATTTGTTGATTTGTTGATGGTAACCATTCTGACAGGTGTGAAATGATACCTCATTGTCATTTTAATTTGCATCTCTATGATGATCAGTGACTGAGTATTTTCTCATATGTCTCTTGGCCATTGGTATGTCTAATTTGGAGAAGTATCTATTTAGGTCCTTTGCACATTTTTTAATTGGATTGTTTGTCTTCCTTTTGTTAAGTTGTATGAGTTCCTTATATATTTTGGATATTAAACCTTTATGAGATATATCATTGCCAAATACATTCTCCCATACAGTGGGCTCCCTTTTCATTTTGGTGATGGTTTCTTTTGCTGTGCAGGAGGTTTTTTTTTTTTTGGTTTTTTTTTAATTTCTGTCTTTATTTATTAAATAGAGATAATTCCATCTTGCTGTTACTTCTTTTTTTTTAATTGAATCTTTATTGTTCAGATTATTACATTTGTTCCTCTTTTTTTCCCCCCGTTCCTCCCAGCTCCCACCCCACCCTCCGCCCTCACTCCCCACCCACTGTCCTCATCCATAGGTGCACGATTATTGTCCAGTCTCTTTTCACATCTCCCACACCCCTTTTCCCCCCCAAGAATAGTCAGTCCATTCCCTTTCTATGTCCCTGATTCTATTATGATCACCAGATTATTTATTCACTTGATTCTTAGATTCACTTGTTGATAGATGCATGTTTGTTGTTCATAATTTGTATCTTTACCTTTTTCTTCTTCCTCTTCTTAAAGGATACCTTTCAGCATTTCATATAATGCTGGTTTGGTGGTGATGAACTCCTTTAGCTTTTCCTTATCTGTGAAGCTCTTTATCTGGCCTTCACTTCTGAATGATAGCTTTGCTGGATAAAGTAATCTTGGTTGTAGGTTCTTGGTATTCATCACTTTGAATATTTCTTGCCATTCCCTTCTGACCTGCAAAGTTTCTGTTGAGAAATCAGCTGACAGTCGTATGGGTATTCCCTTGTAGGTAACTGGGTTTCTTTCTCTTGCTGCTTTTAAGATTCTCTCTTTGTCTTTTGCTCTTGGCATTTTAATTATGATGTGTCTTGGTGTGGTCCTCTTTGGATTCCTTTTGTTTGGGGTTCTCTGCGCTTCCTGGACCTGTAAGTCTATTTCTTTCACCAGGTGGGGGAGTTTTCTGTCATTATTTCTTCAAATAGGTTTTCAATATCTTGCTCTCTCTCATCTTCTGGTACCCCTATAATTCTGATGTTGGTGCGCTTGAAGCTGTCCCAGAGGCTCCTTACACTATCTTCGTATTTTCGGGTTATTTTTTCATTTTGCTTTTCCGGTTGGGTGTTTTTTGCTTCTTCGCATTTCGAATCTTTGACTTGATTCTTGGGCTCCTCTGGTCTGCTGTTGGGAGTCTGTATAGTATTCTTTATTTCAGTCAGTGTATGCTTAATTTCTAGTTGGTTCTTTTTTTTTTTTAAATATATTTTATTGATTTTTTACAGAGAGGAAGGGAGAGAGATAGAGAGTTAGAAACATCGATGAGAGAGAAAGACCGATCAGCTGCCTCCTGCACATCTCCTACTGGGGATGTGCCCGCAACCCAGGTACATGCCCTTGACCGGAATCGAACCTGGGACCCCTCAGTCCGCAAGCCGACGCTCTATCCACTGAGCCAAACCGGTTTCGGCTCTAGTTGGTTCTTTATCATAACATCGAGGGTCTCATTAGATTTCTTGAGGACCTCACTACATTTATCGGCGGCTTCTAGACAGTTCTTAAGAGACCTTAAAAGTGTGGTTCTGAACTCAATATCCTCCATTGACAGTTTTGTCCTGTTTCTTTGTCTCCGCATTTTTTATGCTTTCTTGGTACACCCCCAAGTGGTCTTTGTGCGCAGTCTTGTTGCCTTTAAGCCTTGATTGATGTCGGCAATACCAGGGGTGATTTGACCTCTGGGCTAACTGGCTATTGTGCAGGAGGTTTTTATTTTGATGTAGTCCCATTTGTTTATTTTCTCCTTAGTTTCCTTTGCCCTAGGAGATGTATCCTTGAACATACTGCTATGAGAGATGTCTGAGATTTTGCTGCCTATGGTTTCTTCTACGATTTTTATGGTTTTATGACTTATGTTTAAGACTTTTATCCATTTGAGTTTATTCTTGTGTATGGTGTAAGTTGGTGGTCTAATTTCATTTCTTTGCATGTACCTGTCCAATTTTCCCAACACCATTTATTGAAGAGACTGTCTTTACTCTACTTTATGTTATTGCCTCCTTTGTCAAATATTAATTGAGCTTTATGGCGTGGGTCAGTTTCTAAGTTCTTTGCTCTGTTCCATTGATCTAAATGCTTATTCTTGTGCCAGCACCAGGATGTTTTTATTATAGTGGCTTTGCAGTTATTTTTAATAAGTATTTAAATCACAATTTTATTTATTATTTTGCTTTAATTGGTGAACTACCTTTTAAAGAAGTTAAAAAATAAGAAAAATATTGCATCATTTTCAATTTATGTACTAATACGGTTGCTCTCCATTCATTTATTTAGCTTCAGATTCAGTCTGATACATATGCTGAAGAATCACATTTATTATTTCTTATTACTTTCATATTGTCCAAAAATATTATCTTACCTTTTTTGGAAGGACATTTATGCTGATGATAGAACTCTTTGATGACTTTTTCCTTTCGCATGTTGAAGGTGATATTTCATTATATTGCTTGCTTCAATTTTAATGCAAAGTCACCATTCATTCTTTTTTTGTTCTCTTGTATGTGTGTCCTTTTTCTTCCTATTTAAGATTTTTATTAATCAATATTTTATCAATTTGATAATGTTATTCTTGGTGGGGTTTGTTATATTTGTTCTGCTTGGATTCATCATCAGAATCATCACCTTCTTGGATTTATGAATTCATTTCTTCCATCACATTTGGAGAATACTGTCCATTATTTCTTCACACTTTTCTGTCATACTCTTTTCTCCTTAACTTCTGGAACTCCAAATATATATATATATGTGTTAGATAAACTGAAATTGTCCTATCTTAGGGTTCCATTCAGTTTTTCAAACTTTTCACATTCTGCTTCAGTTTGGATAGGTTCTGTTTCTGTTCTGTTATCTTTTTTTCTACAGTGTGTATCCTGTGGCCTATGACTTCAAATGTTACCTTCACAGAAAGTGTACATGTACAGCATAAACTATATACATCAAGCAGGGCTATGTACCTTGCTATGTACTTGAGATATAAAAGTAACACCATCAGGCAGGGTCCCCAAACAAATACTTTTTAAATATTGTGACAGTACATAAATAGAAATATTCAGAGTAAGTTTTCCACCCAACAATGGGCATTCAGTGAAAGCTTCATAACATCAATGGCTATGCTTAACCTTAAAATATAAATAGCTGTGGAGAAGGAATTCTAGGCAGAGAAAACAGCAGGAAAACAGGGGCACAGAAGGAGATACAGCATAATGTAAGTGGGAACTACAGACAGTTCATATGTTGCATGAACATAAAGTCAAAGGCAGAGGACAATAGGAGATATGGCCAGAGGGTAAGGAGGCTCCAAGAGCCAATTGTTCATCACACTTCAGAGCTAGAAATTTCACAAATTGCTGAAACATTTTTAAGGGAGTGACATATTTAGGTTTTTGTTTTAGAAAAAAACACATTCTAAATAGATTACAGAAAGTAGATTTTAGTGAAACAAGAATGGACACAGAAAAAAAATGTTTAAGTGAGAGTCTAAGCAACTGGTGAATAGTTTGAACTATGCTAGTTGTAATTCCTATGCTAGCTGTAATGAAGATAGAGGGGAGTGAATGATGGTAAGGTTAATATTATGTAGTAATTTAAAGGATGAAGGTATAACCAAAGTGTCAAGGGTGATTCACTTTCCTAGATGATAATTATGATAATTAAAAATGATAATTATGTCATCTACTTGATACTGAAAACATATAAGAGCATATTGAAGGATGGTTTAAAAATGTATTGGTCTAGGTTTTTTAACTAGACATTAGTTACCCACGAGACAGTCCATTGAAAAGACCATAATATGTCATTAGATATGAATCTAGAGTATATTTACAGAACTTAAAAGCCATCATCCCATAGTAAGTAGCTGAAACTATGAGAGGGTAAAATGCCCAAGAGACAATGTGTGAAATAAAAGAGAAGAGTGTCAGCACTTAGAGGTCAGCAAGGGCATAGAATCCCTGTTTCAGCTGATGTGAAAATAACTTGACTATAAAACATCACTTGCATTTTTATTCCACATTCTCCTCAAGTAAGGTATATAAAATTCGTAATTATTTAAGGTGGCCCTACCAGTATGTGGGCTTTATCCCATGATGTGGTTGACAGCTGACTCATGGTTACACTTGAAAACTCAGGGAGTTGAGGTATACTTCTTATCATTTCAAGTTTCCAGAGAGTGCACTCCGTACCCTTCCCTAAAATTGCAAAGTCAAACTCATAGTGGTCTCTATAAAGTCATCTGTCTTGAGCTGAGATGGAGTGGGATAGCCCTACACTCCTCTCGTGGGAGAAGTGCTGACTCTAAAAGCATATTAACCACTCTTTCAAAACGTTTTCTTAATTTTTTTCCAGCTATTATTTTTTAAAATATATTTTTATTGATTTCAGAGAGGGAGCGAGAGATAGAAACATCAATGCTGAGAGAGAATCATTGATCGGCTGCCTCCTGCATGCCCCACATGGGGATTAAGCCCACAACCCAGGCATGTGGCCTGACTGGGAATCATACCATGACCTCCTGGTTCATAGGTCAACACTCAATCACTAAGCTATGCAAGCTAGGTTTCTATCATTTCTTTTAATTCCTTCAACATTTTGAGGGCACTAAGGTTCATTCAACTGATTATTGTTTTCCTTTAGAACCAATTCTGTTTATTTTTTATTATATGGTTCTACTGTCCCTTGGTGCCTCTGTTATAATTTCTACTGTCACATCAAAGTACATGTCTGTCTTTTTCACAGAGCATGACTTCCTAAATAAGGATGTTATACATTTTATATTTCTATCCCCACTAAGGATTGAGAGAATACTGATATTCAAAGAAATATCTAGGAGTGAAGAAGTAAGACATTTGATTGGTAGATTTAAAGTCATCATGAGAGGAAAACATATTTAATGACTTAGGGCAGAGAGAGACAGTGTTATTCAAATTTAGAGAAAGATTAAATTGTGTTAATAGAGATATATATTTTAATTTAATTATAGGTTCTTTACTATTATTGAAGGGCGATTTTTACAGATTCTTAAAAGAGTACTTTTCCCCCAAAACAAAACTTTATCTATCTATCTATATATAATCTGCATCTTTAGATAAGTGCTTTGAAACATTGGCCCATGTCTAGGGAAAAGTATCAGACGGCGGGCATTTTTTGATGAACAAGTAAGCAAATGTTAGTTCTGAATTCAATTCCCTTCCAAATTTCCTTGCTACTATGCACAAGAATGCAGCCTACTTTCACAACTGAAATCTGAAATAACAGTATCTAATTCAAGAGACCAACTGAGTTCATTTTTCATTCTGATGGATAACTCATTTATTAGGCACAGAATTCACTGAAATCCAGTGCCAAGAATTACTAAGCAACAGAACATATGTAGGCGGATGTGATGTTTGCATATTCACACAATCTGACATTTACACCAAGATCAGAAGTATATTATTACTGAAAGAGAGGAACAGTAACAGAACAAGAGTAGTAATAGTCTTTTATTTTATAAGGTACCATTCACAAAAGTATCGCCATGATCTTAATAACCCTCTCCTATAGAAAGCAAGCAAATTCAATGGATATTCACAAGTTCCCAGATTTAGTTCCTCCTAAATGCCAGAAAGAAAAACAAACTGTTTGAAGCATTTTTTAAATGCTTTCTATAGTATAACACCTAGTATGGTGTGAATGCAGGCACTGCTGATCAGCCTGAGTAGAATACTAACTGCTTTATAATATCAAAATTAGGAAATATTCTGGAATGTTCTACCTAAGACATTCTCCTAAGGACCCTGAAGCTCGACAATTTTCTCCAATAGGAAGCTACTTTCATTCCCAGTCTTCCCCTCTGCTGAATACAGGAACCAAAGATGAAGGTTGGATGTCTGAATAAACATGACTATTTCCTTACATGAAATAAAACTAAACATTTCCAATGCCAAACAATATGGGAGTCAGCCAGGTTCAAACAGACCTATGGTTTAAGGCAGTGACCTCAATGCAGTCAGTGTCTCTTTGCAGTAAACCACCATAAGCCCATTTCAATTGTACAATTTCAACTTTTAATACAATTAAAATACAGATAAAGTGACAGAGGAATTGTTTGAAAGGAAAATCTCCAGAGTACATTACTGAACAATATGGGCTATTCTATTGGCATTATCAATAATCCTTATAGAAACATGATATTTTACATAAATTAAACTTATAGCTTTAACAATCTATAATAATAAAAGCATAATATGCAAATTGACCGAATGACCGAACAGCAGAACGACCATCCGGATGACCTTCCAGACAACCACGCTATGACATCCACTGGTGCCAGGCCAGCCAAAGAGGGTGTGATGCGATTGGTTGGGGACATGGCCATTGCCCATTGATTGCCCTGCAGCGGGGGACCCAGGCCACCGGCGTGATCGATCAATCAGGGGGCTCCATGATCGTCCCAAAGAGGGAGGCCCAGGCCACCAACAGGCGGGCTGTGGGGGTGGGTGGGGCCTCCCTCTGTGGGGACAATCCATTGCAGAGCACAGGCCAGGTAGGTGGGGCCTACCTCCTTGGGATGCTTGATGGCAGGGCTCCTGGACTGTGAGAGGGCACAGGCCGGGCTAAGGGACCCCTCCAACCCGGCCCCTGAGTGCACAATTTTGTGCACCCAGCCTCTAGTCCTATATAATAAAAGGCTAATATGCAAATAGACTGAACTGTGGAATGACCGGTCGCTATGACATGCACTGACCACCAGGGGGCAGACGCTCAATGCAAGAGCTGCCCCCTTGTGGTCAGTGTGCTCCCACAGGGGTAGCGCTGCTCAGTCAGAAGCCCTGAGCCGGGCTCACAGCTGGTCAGCGCAACGGCAGCTGCGGGAGTCTCTCTTGCCTTCGCAGCAGCACTAAGGATGTCCATCAGTCAGACATCCCCCCAAGGGTTCCTGGACTGCAAGAGGGTGCAGGCCAGGTTGAGGGACATCCCCCTAGCCCCCCCCCCGAGTGCATGAATTTTATGCATTGATATATATATGCTTAAAACATCAAATATTCCTTCACATTCTTGTCTAAATGTCCTCAACTGATGATACTTTTCATGGTTCCTTTGATGGACAACATTAGATTTCTGCATAGAAGAGTTTCCCCTGGCAATATTCTGCTACAGTGATTCATTCATTAAACTTGTGTTTGTTTGTTTTTTTAAATATATTTTTATTGATTTCAGAGAGGAAAAGAGAGGGAGAGAGAGATAGAAACATCAATGATGAGAGAGAATCATTGATTGGCTGCCTCTGCATGCCCCCACTGGGGATCGAGCCCGCAACCCAGGCATGTGCCCTTGACTGGAATCGAAACCAGGACCTTTCAGTCTGCAGGCCCACGCTCTATGCACTGAGCCAAACCAGCTAGGGCATTAAACTTGTTTTTAAAGAGCAAAAGGTTCTCAAAGAAATGGACTCCTCGTTCCTTCACAGTTACAATAATTTCCATAATTTGCTTAAAGATTTAATTAGGCCAACTCTTGGGTTGCAGAGCTACATCTCCTACTCTCTATTAATAACCCTCAGAGCAACTGCACCAAATTTTATTTGAAGGCAGCTGGGAAAGCAATCCTTTTTCTTGTGCAGGAAGACCCACCATCCAGTATAAACAGGCTGCTATCCTGTGTGAATACCTGGTCCTCCACTGGGGTTTACAAAAAGGAACAAGAACGTCAAAGCAACAACCAATGATAATTTTTTGAAGTGCTTCATATTTTCAAATCACAATAGTCTGTTGGCAACACCCCTATCTGTAGAGATATTAATATGGAATGAATTTGCTGGCTATCATCACATGGAAAGCTGAACAATACTTTGAATTTGCTAGAATGAAGCTCTGTGGATATTCCTACATGCTCTTTGTCATCTGAATTGATTTTCACAACCTTGAATAATGGACGTATTAAAATCATGTCTCACCTCTCTCAATTTCAATGGACCTGATAGTAACCCTATATAATAAAAAGCTAATATGCAAATTGTCCCCTCGACCTAGAGTTCAACCAGGGGGCAGAGCTGGC
The DNA here is from genome assembly GCF_963259705.1 of Myotis daubentonii. Taxonomy (NCBI): domain Eukaryota; kingdom Metazoa; phylum Chordata; class Mammalia; order Chiroptera; family Vespertilionidae; genus Myotis; species Myotis daubentonii. The sequence goes on along the minus strand of NC_081846.1, from coordinate 66,893,184 downwards.
CGGCCAACCACCTGTGGCCCCTACCCCTGGCTGGCCTGGCCCGATGGGGGCAGGCCGGCTGGGCCCCACTCATGCATGAATTCATGCACTGGGCCTCTACTGTCATACAAAAATGTCCAAAATTGGAGAATTTGATCTTCAGATATTTTTAAGTAGTAAATTGAAGAATTTTTATTTAAAGATCACATTAGTTCAGCGGTTCTCAACCTGTGGGTCGCGACCCCTTTGGCGGTCAAATGCCCCTTTCACAGGGGGCCCCTAAGACCATCCTGCATATCAGGTATTTACATTACGATTCATAACAGTAGCAACATTACAGCTATGAAGTAGCAGCGAAATAATTTTATGGTTGGGTCACAACATGAGGAACTGTATTTAAAGGGCCAGAAGGTTGAGAACCACTACATTAGTTAGAAGGGGTAGAGGTCATTCTATGAACAAAAGTATACTTGAACTACTCTCAGAAAGAAAGAAAAAAATTTCTATTTTACAGTTAAATCTCTAGGAACATGTAATAATAAAATAATATTCCCCTGAATAAACAGTTCCACCTGTCAAACAAACAAATAAATAAAGGTGCATTTGCAGCAAACTCACCTGGAGCACTTATTTCTGGGTTCCATCAGAGTTTCCTGAATAGACGTGCAAAGATGAAGTCTGAGTGTCTACATCTTTAACAAGCTCCTATCGTCATTTTGCTGCCCCCTAACTTTTGAAAACTCCTAGATAAATATTTGAAAACCATAAATTAGTGTTATCAGTTATACTATTCTAATAATAATCACAAGATTTTAGATTCATTAGGCCTCATCATGAAAGCTGTCCTTCTATTTCTTTACCCCCCAGACTAGCTAGCCTTCCTGGTCTTCAGGTCTCCCCTTCCCGAAAGAGCAGCATGAAGCTTTTGTTTCCCTTCCCTGCACACCTTGCTTGTTCGAAATCCCATTCCTCAGAACACTTATTTGCTGAAAGCAGTGGTTTTTATAATCCCAGAGCTAGCAAAGCCAGCTCACCTGGAACTAGTTAGAAATGCAAATTGAGACTCTCTGCAGACCTTCAAAATCAGCAACTCTGGCAACCTTTGTCTTCCAGGTGATTAGGATGTGTCTGAGAAGTAATGCTACAGAACTGCTCAGTTAGTAGGGGAAAATATATGGATGTATATTAATTTCAGAGATTACCCCTCATATAACATTTGCATTTTAATGGAGATATTTCACACTGAAGGGAACAGTAAGGGATTAGTGTGAAAGTGTTCAGGGACCACAGTTGTCTCTGAAACATGGAGGCCTTTCCAAGTGACAGCTTTTAAACAATAATGACTTTGCTTTGTGCTTGAAAACTAGGACTAGAGAAGTAGGTCTCAAACCCTTGTTTACACTGAAATCACCTGGGGTGTCTTGTTTTTGTTTCTGCTTCTGTTTTGAACCTTAAAATGATTTAATTTATGGGGCCAAGGGCTCCTCTGGTGAATCTAATATGTAATCAGACTTGAGTACCACTAGTCTTGGTCAGTGGGTTTGAACTGTAGCCTGCATCTGAATCACCCGAAAAGACTGTTTATTACAAGACAGTTGGCTGGACCCACCTGCAGATGTTAATACATCCAGAATGGGCAGAGAATTCTCCTTTCTAAAAATTGTGTTGCTGCCGGTTGTGGGAGCACAGTCTGAGGATCACTGCAGAGATCCCTGCTATCAATTACATGTTCCTGAAGCAGAGCAAGGCCGGAGGATCTGACATGCAGCCAGGGCAATATTTAAGTTCATGCATGTGTGAGTTGTCTCATTCACTCCTGTAACAAGTATTACATGTGCTTCACTACCTCCTCTTTCTCTTTTTTACTCTTCAGCCAGACTTACTGTGAACACAGAAAACCCTGACATCAAAAGGAAATTCAACTTTATACTATAATGCCTCACTTTTTCCATGGTGACTTGTCTAACACCTTCACTTTTAAAGCACAAGAGGTCCCTAGAAAGCAAAAAAACAGATCCTACCAAATACAAAACCCATGCGGTCAAGGGGATTTGCTTTACTCAGAGGAGACCACCCCAGGTTTTTACTGAGTCAAATTAGTCCTAATTTACTGAACATTCTAATTGGGTTGATAATCTGATTTCTTGATTTGCCGCAGATTAAAATCAGGAGGTTACAGGGGGAGTAACTGATAAAGGAAGCAATAAATGAAAGGTAACAGTTTAGGAGACAGAAAAATGATAAAAAGCAAACAAGAATTTAAAAGGTGAAGCAATTGAGATGCTTTGATTTGAATGTCTCCTAAAAGTAACATTGAATTCCTAATAAAAACAGGTGCCTCAAGGCAACATTCAACAGCAGGATGGAAATGCATTCAGGTGGGAGCTGCTCAAGGGCAAGGAAAAGCCCCACCAGTCGCTGAATGCATTTGGTATTGGTCAAGCACTGTCTGGGTGCTTTTCCATAAACTAACAATCTAATTCTCACATCATTCTCACGTACAAATCACAATTATCTTCATGATCACTTTGTACATAGAGGAAAGAAAGCATGGAGAGATGAAGTGATTTGCCCAAGATCACATGACTGAAAGTACAGAAAGGATATTTGAACCTCTGAGAGCTATGCCTGAGTCTGAGAATTTGACCACTTCTCTACACCTGTCCTATCACAATGGGTTGTATGTTGGCTGGGGCAGAGGGTAGGGGGGTGAATGAGGAGAGGCTAATTACTATTTCATATATATATGTACATATATATATATATATATATATATACACACATATGCATATATGAAGATAGTGAAAGAACACTTGGACAACATGAGGCTCTTTATCTATTGATCAGTTAGTCTTAGGGTTTTAGCAGTTCCACACCCAAGGAGAAAAAATCATTTCCAGAAACTTTGTCAAGAATTTTAAAAATATATTTTCAGAAGGATTACAAAAACTAATTAAAAGATAGCTGCTTTATTTTATTTATTTATTTTTGGCTGTAGAGCCATCTAGATCCAAATAGATACATAGCCATTGTGATTGTCAGCCAACAGCATGCAGACTCCATGGGAAATAAAATAACCATCCAAAGAACACAGGCTTCTGTTTGTTGAATTAAAAGAACAGTTCTATTAAGCTCTGTGGCAGAGAGAATTAATAAACATTTGGTCCTGCTCAAATACTGAGCCAGTGGAAGACCATTTAGAAAGCTTACAGCATTTCTAACAATATACTTTTAAACTTTTGTTTGTCAAATTAAATGTGAACATTCCAATCATCAGGACAAAATATTTCAGTTAGGTCTTTTTTGTGTTTGTTTGTTTTTTTTAAGTACAACAAATTCCTATGTCAAGAATTCTGACAATTCCTTACATTTCCTGAAACCCTCTCTAAGACTAGATGATTTTCAATGCATTTGGGTGAGAAAAGTCATTTGTGGGGAAGATGCTCTTATTTAGAGAGTGTTGAATTCCTAAGGGATTAAAAAAGGGCAGCAAGAGTTGGATTGTGTTAGTTTAATCTATGATTCAGATTTCTCTGAAAGTCCCCAAATGTATCCATGTTCATTAATTTATCTCAGGGTCCCAAGTGAATGACACCAATCTTTGAATACGTATGGCTTTAAAAAATTGCTTACTGTCATTTTTGTGAAAATAAATCCTTGACTTTCCTATTTGAGAAGGGGAAGCACTTCTTGCAAAATTATTCTGGCCAAAGTTTTCTCTGCCATACTTTATGGCTAAAGTACTTTTCCAAGTGCTGTAGAAAATCTAAAAATGCTTTCCTGAGAAAAATGTGTGCTGTCCTACAGGGTACTCCTTTCCAGTGGTGGAGTGATTTCTTCTTATGTGAAAATAGTGCCTCAGCTTCTCTTATTAACATACTAGAGGCCCAGTGCACAAATTTGTGCACAGGTGGGGTCTGGCTGGCCCACCCTGATGGGGGCCGATTGGGGCCAGACTGGTGGGGGGGTTGGGGATGGAACGTGGGAGGTTGGCCACCAGCTGCACCCCCAATTGGGGTGGGGGGTCTGACTGGGGGCAGGGCTGGATGAGGGGAGGAGCTGTGGGTAGTTGGGAGGGCCAATCAGGGCCCCCATTAGGCCAGTTGGCCACTGCCATGTGCCTCATAGCGTCCGCTTGTTCTGGTTATTCTGGTCGTTCCACTCTTCTGGTCATTTGGCTTTTATATATATAGATCATTGTTCTTCAACTCTACCTAATCTTCTGGTTTTCAAAGTATATGGAGTTATATTAAGCCAGTGTCACATAATATTAGCATGTCAGAAATTGCAATGATTTTAAACTGGTACTGTTATCTGTGGAAGTGGAGTTCTTGGGGTGCTGCAGGGAAAAGAATTTCCTAAAACCCCCATGGGAGGATGGGGTTTCATGGAAAACTTTATTCATGATGTAAAAGAAAGGGGTCCCATCTCTGTCCATATCACCATGGAAAAAATCCTATCTTGTCAGAGCTAGAATCAAGGCCACTGTCCAAAATGTCTGTTCCCTGTTAAAGTCCAGTCCAGTCTAGCATCTGACTAGCTGCGCTTGTGTTTCCAGATGCAGTCCACCGTGTGGCCCAGCATCCTGCATGTACTAGTAGAGTCCACATGAACATGTGCCATGGGGCTGCTTTAGGCCACATGATGGGCAAGTGTGGGTCATGGAGCAAGAGAGGAAAGGGGAACAAGGAGCACATGAATGGGAACAAGCAGAAGAACAAGAGAGAGAGAGAGTGCTTTGGGGATTTTAACCTCCCAAATTCTACACACTTGTAGTGGCTTCACCTCTGCAAACGATGTTTTCCCCAGACTAGACTGACAGGGGAGCACCTTCCCTAGTCACCCAGACATCACTGTGCATGTGTCCATCTTCCCCTTCGTTCAATCCCTTCCCCCGTGATCTGCAGGGAAGGGACGGTGTTCCCTGAGGAGCGTGAAGCTATAGCTTCCTGGTGAAGCTGCCCAGATGACCATGCTTACAATGTCTGGCCTCTCCTTCGTTCTCTTTCTATGATAAGTATTAATAAACTAGTTAATAATGATGATAACAATACCACAATAATTTCTAACTAAAACTTTCTAGATGCAAAAATATCTAAGGGATACACGTATTTTCAGTTCTAAATATTTTATCACATAACCATCACAAGAAGCCTATATAAATATACTTCATTGGATTAAATTATATAATAATTCACCTTCCCTTCAAAGCTCTGACCTTGAATCTCTGCCCAATCTCTTTATGGAAAAGAGTCCCATGACATTCATTCGATATTTATTTTAAACTATTGTAGAGAGCAGTATTCATTCATTACCTCGTTTATTGTTATTTAATTTATGTGTTGCGTTTTTACAAACTGAAAGCAAGACCCTCTACCAGCAAAATGATTACTACTCACTTTTTTGTAATACTCATTTTATTGCAGTGGTCTGGTACTGAACTAGCAATATATCTGAGGTATTCCTAACTCTGTACCTGCTACATAAAATCCTAGATGCTGATATGACCTTAAAATCAGTTCTTGGGGAATTTGAATCTTCCCATATTTCTCATTTTATCAGTTACTAAGAAACTCAGAGGCAAAACTACTCTTCACTGATAGCAAATATATGAGATTTCATGGTAGGAAGACTGAATTCTGTCCTTGATAGTGATTTAATCATTGTTATTTACCTTTGACATGTGTATCTTAAGTCTTCTCAAAATTCTTTTGGGGTGGGGGGGGAGCGGGGTACATGCATAAAGCCAAAATTAGCATTTTTATTTTTTATGTAAAGTTGCATGTTATAGTTTTTTAAAAGTAGTTTTATATGTCTAGTTACTTTAGATATTGTGATGGACCTTGAAAAATGTATTTTCCTCTGTTATATTTTTTTTATTTTTTTACCCTAGGCATATAATCAATAAATAAGCCCTCACTATCAATCTCCAAAATATACAGTCATATTTCATTTTCAAAACTAAACACCTCCTGTGATGAATTACAGTCATTAGCAAGATGATTGTCTGTACAGAAACTTCAGACCACTTAGAAATGACTGAGCAGTGACAGAAAGGTGGGAGTGGGCAGTGGGGTTTCTGTTTCAATTACTTTATTATCCTCAAGTGTAAATATTTCTGAACCTATGCAGCTCTGCTTGACACTCCATTAAACTAAATTTTAAAAATGTTTCCAACATTTTGTTGTTGCAGTTATTTTCCAAATGAGGAGAGAGAAAAGTTGTATCTCCATGTCACACTTTCCCCAAGACCCAAGGCAGTACATGCCTCTGCCATGACCTCATCATCCAGTGTGTGGACAGATCCGATCTTCAGAAGGCAACACCGAGAAGGATGCATTTTACACCTATTAGTTTCATTTTACGGAAAAACGGTCTCATCCAAATTTAGGTTTTAATTATTACAGTGGCCGGGGTCTTAGGGGGAATACAAAATGAAATGCTGTCCTGTAAAATTCCTTGAGTCAAGAGGAATAAAATTAACTTTATCGGATTTTCCATACTGGCCCCAACCAGACCTCAGGCTTTCTGGCTACAAAGTGGGGCTAGGAAATATATGGAAGTATTTAATTCTGGTTTTCTGACCATCAAATATCCAAGGCCTTTAAGGGCTCTTCTGCTTGGAATTAATTCATTCTCTAATTTCTTTCAAACTCTTTGCCAATGAATCTCTAGCTATACTCGTACCTCTTTCCCCAACCTCATTCTAACTACTTTTGTAGCTCTCTTTCTTCTAGTTAAGTCGTTTGCAAAGTTTAATGAACATAAGACTCACCATTGAGGGAGGGCTTAGTAGACACAGGTTGCTTAGTAGACATTGCGTTTGATTCAGTGGATCTGGTGTGAGCCTGAGAATACACATATCTAACAAATTCCTGGTGGTGCTGAAGCTGCTGGTTCTGCTAATAGACTGAAATTCCATCCTGACTCTTCAGATAAGCAGTTCAGATGACCTTCAATGACCTACAACTGAATCTGACAGTCCACTGTTGTTGTTGGTTACTCAATCTCAGCCAATTTTACCATTTGCTACATATGGCCCAGGGTTGCCAGATGGGAAGATCACTCCCAAAAGCCCTGCCAAGCATTTAGGCCTGGCTGTCCTCCTGCGCTGTCCGGGCTGTCTTTCCAATGATAGTCTCTCCTGTGATCCCTTTGATAAAAGTTATTTCCCAGGGCCTGGCAGTACCCTCTGTCATACTGTCTCTTTGTATACCCTCCTCCCTTTACTCCTCTGCCAACCGTTCAATGTTGAGAATTTATTTCAAATAAAATATGTGTATGTTTGAAAGTCTGCATGTGTCTGTGTGATGCAAGAATATAAAATTCTCAAAGGCAAGTATCAAAATTCTCAGTTCTGGGAATGGAAAAGTCAAAGGAAATTTTTTTTTATCAATTCATATCTAACTTATCTCTATGCTGGGTAAATAAATTTTTGTAGTTTTCTTTTTATTCTTTCAGGTATTTTTATCAAGATGTAATTAACACATAACATTGTATTAGTTTCAGGTGTACAACATAAGATTTTATATTTGTATATACTCATTGTGAAATGGCCACCGCAATAACTCTAATTAACATCTGTGACCATAAAATAGTATTGGTATTTCAATCTCAAAATTCAATACTAGAAGAATCAAAGATAGCTGGTATTTTCTGACATACTCACATATTTATTGAATGCACATGGTGTATATTCCTGGCATTAAATATGTCACTGAGTCTCTCTCGGGTTGAAGGAAAGGGCAGAGTTTATGGATAGACATATTATGCAAAAACAATAACATATGGCAAGATAAGATAACTGCTATAGAAATATATCAAGGAATTGTGCTATGGAAGAACAAAGAAGAGAACGATCACTTCTGATTAGAAATTAGTTAGGGAGTGTAGCGAAGATAAGTACTTAAGATGATTCTTCAATGGGAGATAGAATAGGCCTAAATATATAAGAGGCAAACAGGATCAGAAGGAATACATCCTCAAATTGTCCAGTGATTCAGAAAGACCAGTAAACAGTCCATGCTATCCATATCATTATGGGGTTAGTGTTTTTCAAGGAGAGAGAGAATTTGGTGTTAGAGGATTTGAATTCAAATCCTTAGACTAGCATAATGACATTAGTAATAAAAATAAACTTTCATGGGTATGATATATGTCTATGGAAAAAAGTTGCATGAACTGCAAAGCTCTAAAGAAAGGTTTTTAGAAATTAGAGGAAACATATTCGGGCTGCCCAGTTGTAACATGCATTTTACATGGAATAAAACATCCATTTTGATCCTGAAATTAAAAATAAGCTCAGTCATCATCTTTAAAACTCGCTCAGTGAGGATCGAATAACACTGAGAAGTCTGCGACTTGTCCTCTGGCCATGACACATAGCAGCGAACCCTGAGCAGTTCACACCTGAGGGAATAGAAAAGAGGGAATACAGCAAACCACCCCCTTTCAGTTCCAATTTCTAAGTCTTCTGCTTCTGGCAGCTTCCCTTCCTTATCTTTTTAATCCTCCAAAATCTTCCCGAATTTTCCATCCTTCATGGAATTCATGATTTGAATTTGCTGCTAGCCTTAATACCCATAGCCCCCACTTCCTGTACAGTGCCCCCTGGTCCCGGCTGACTCACTCACCTACTGCCAGCCTCCTTCTACTAACTTAGATTTCTGGATCTCACCCTTCATTGGTTATGCTGTGTGATAGCTTCCTTCATTTCCCAGGTTCAAAATGCAGTTAACTATCATTCTCTCGAAAACCTGATCTGATAGAATATGAAAAGTCTGTTTGCATAGGCTCTAGGTACAAGTGCATATGAAGATAAGCATTATATATTTTGCACAAGGTAAGAAGAACCACACAAGTACACTTTCCAAATCTATTATCAATATGCATTTGAAACTAAAATAAGTCAGACTAGGTCACAAATGTTAGGTCACTTAAGTGGGGTGAATATCAAACTATTAAAATAAAAACTGCTGGTTTGGCAATACCAAATTAACAGGAAGTTCAATTCAAGGCTCTAGAAGCAAGAGCTGTTCAGCAGGTTGGAAGGAAATTAATTAAAAACTGGAAGAAGTGCCTTGCGGTAAAATTAGAGGAACCAGCTGACACCAAAGGCTTGGATAGGAAGTAGAATCAAGATGATTATAAAAGCAGATGACTTTTTGGTGTGGCTCATCTGCTATTAATGAGCTTCATAAACTCATCTGTTATGTCTCCACTGAATCAATTCAACAGCAGGCCTCCTTGGCCCTTCTGAACCTTATAGCCAGAGACAGCTTTTCGAAATGCAGATAAGATCATGCCACTTCCTGGCTTAAAGCCCTTTAGCAGTACTCCATCACTCTCAGGACTGAAGCCCAGATTAATTAAAACTCTTCCTGAAATGATACCTGCATCTCTCTCATTCCTCATCTCACTACATCTCCAATCCTCTCTTAAACTCTTTCTCCTAACATATATTTGTTATATGAAAGAATCAGTAGTAAAAGAGTTCTAGACCCAAATCCCAGTTCTTCCATACAGCACTTAACTTTTGGCAAGTTACTGAACTCACTCTTAGATGCACTTCCTTATCTTAAAAAATGGGCCCAATGTGGTAACACCTATTATAGATGGTTTTTAAAAAAATATATTTTATTAATTTTTACAGAGAGGAAGGCAGAGGGATAGAGAGTCAGAAACATTGATGAGAGAGAAACATGGATCAGCTCTCTCCCTCACAACCCCTACTGGGGATCGAGCCTGCAACCAAGGTACATGCCCTTGACCAGAGTCAAACCTGGGACTCTTCAGTCCGTAGGCCAATGCTCTATCCACTGAGCCAAACTGGTTAGGGCCCGTAGATGTTTTGAAGAGTTAATGAAAAGATAACATATTTGCCTGGTTGTGACTCAGTTGGTTGGGTGTCATATTAGGCACCAAAAGGTTGCCAGTTCAATTCCCAGTCAGGGCACATGCCAGGGTTGCAGGTTTCATCCCCAGTAGGGGGACATACAGGCGAGAACTGATGTTTTGCTCTCACATAGATGTTTCTCTCTCTCTTCCTCTCCCTTTCTCTCTCTCTAAAAATCAATTTGAAAAAATAACATAATAAAAGGGTCAGATACTAAGTGTTTAAGAGATGTAAGTTATCGTTATGCCTTCTAGACAATAGCCATACAAATCTGCAATTGTTGAACAATCCACAAACTAACACCAAACATATCTAGGCACTTACCTGTGCTCTGTTTTACTAATGCATTTGACCCGGAGCCTGGCATCCAACTACTTGACAAAGACCTCTTGGATGCCTCTTAAGTGAAAGAAGCTGCCCACTTTTGGTCCCACAACGTGTTCTTTAACAGCATGTCAACATTTGATCTCTGTGGGGAACAACACAAAATTAGTTTGCATGTGTGCCTCTCCCTTGAGTCCGGAGCTTTTCAGGGCAGGTGCCTTGTCCTTCTTCTGCAGAGCTCCGTGCCTATTGACTGCTAAGTTCTTAGTAAAAGTCAGACATTTGTAAGATGAATCAACACATGGTCAGAGAGCAGATACCAAGAGAGATTTAACCTTCAAATGGAGACAGGAAGTAGGTATGAAATCCAAGGGTCATTCTCCTCATCCCTCTGAAATTTATTAGTATTTAAATGAAGATTCCCCAAGTGTATTTGATTTCCACAATCCACGAGGTCTAGGAGACTTACCAGATATGCTGGCAGAGGCTACATCTACTCAAAGTTTCTAGTGCTCTAAGTAGTACAAATCAGAAGCTGACTTTGCAGAGCAAGTCTTAATAACTCAAGGGGAGAAAAGTAATGTAAAGACAATCTCACAGGCCCACCCTCACAAGTTAGGATATGACTAACGTGACAGATGGAATTTCCAAGTTTCATACTATTTTTTGCCTTTCCTTATCAGCAAATTAGAATGTGAATTTCATAGCTGCAACAATTAATTAATTGCACTGCATTCACCTTTACAGGCTTAGAGCTAAAACCTTATGACCCCAATATTCAAATTAATGAAAATTTAAATCCCCAGAGTACATTTTTGATCCACTGCAAACATCAGCTACAAATTCAACTTCCTGCTGGTCTCCCTGAGGCGAAGCTAATTCTTTTAGAAAGGGGTCTAGGGGTTAAATCCAAGGACATCAAAAGTTTGCAAAACATAGATTGGCAATCATTCCCTTATTATTTCTTAGAGGGGAAAAAAAGGCAACGAAGGGCAGAAGGGAGTGTAGATAACACGTTTTATATCAGTGTGATGTGAGTAGGAGACATTGTAGCAGAAAAGAGGCCAGTTGCAGCAGCAGCACCATTGGCCCAGGAAACAACACGATGAGAACAAACAGAAATCAGCAGCTGGTGAACAGAATGTGTCTGTACATGGCATGGGACAGGAGCTGTCTGAGGGAAGGCATCTGAAACTCATCTCTCCATCTTCTCCATGCCAACAAAAGAACTAGATTAACAAGACCAGGATGATCGGGCCTGCCATAGCATTAATAGTTTGGGATAAGAAGATCTATTTAGGTTAAATGGTCAGACTGGAACAATTTTTTTCCTATCACTACCCAAAGGCTACTAATGTTTAAAATGATAGACCAATATTAATTTATTCATTCATTCATCCTTCCAATATTTACTGAGCACCTATTATTTGCCAGGCACGGTACTTGAAAAGGAGACATAAAGATGAATAAAGACATAATCCCCATCCTCTTGTAAGTTACCTTTGAAAACACATAAGTCAAATATAGTATTACAAAAATGATAGTATAGAAAGACAATGGAAGCTAAGCAAGTGAGAAAGTGATTCTTAGTAACTGGCGAGTTATAGTATTTACGTGGACTTCATATAGGAGGCTAGGCTTTGAGTCTTAACATGTGAGGCCATGGAAGGAATGGTAGGAAAACATTAAACAAAAGAAGAAGCTGAGTCCAAAAAAGCTCTCATTTATCCCACATCTAACTTCCTGTGATTTCCGATTTGAAATCTCAAGCTAGTTTTGTATATTCACTCTTTTTCAGCCCCCCAACTCTGAGTCATATTCTTTATGTGACATATACATGTATCGGATGGTATGTATATGTCCAGTGCTTTAGACACACCCCAAAATGTGATGCCTTTTTGAATAAACTGTAATTCATATCAACTTAGACTCCAGTCTACGTTAGATATGTTAAGCTTTTATGATGCTGAGCTACTACTTCCTACATATTCATGTGATATTATTTTGGCTCTCCAAAGGCAACAATAAGCCTTAAATATAAGATCCATTGTTTCAGTCCCTTTCCCAGCTTGTCCAAAAGTTAGTTCAATTCTATGTTTATCTTAGGAAACTAATTAAGAAATGCATGAATTTTTAGTGAATAACTAAATTACAAATAGAATACATTAATAAATAAAAAATATATGGAAGGGGGGGTGGAATCAAGGGAAAGAGACCCAGGACAGCTTCTTTCAGAATAGTTGACAGATTGACCAATAAAAATAACTCTAAACACCTTCAATTTATCCCTCATGAAAACCATCCTTGAAGAATTTTCTCCCTACACATCATGAGCTATGCCCTAAGGATATTGCCTTCAGTTAAGCAGAGTAGTCGCAAAGACTTCCCCACATGCATTTTTAAGAATATCCCCCCTTTCACCATTTTTAGATGTCATCTGCCTTCAACATGAACACTAGAATGAGAACACTACTTTATATATATCCAAATTGCATTGCATGTATATTATCAAAAATGCTCCTGAGAGACAAGCAAAACACACCAATTAGCATAGAACACTATATACAAATTATATTCTAGGAGAAATATTCATAACTCACATCATGAAGGTTTAGTTTCTCTAATATGTAAAGAGCTCCCAAGATTGAATACAAACTAACACCCTAATAGCAAAGAGACCAAGAAGCTTCCTCCTTTCTTTGCCCTTTATTTCCCACCTTTGTCTGTTGAGAGGACCTAGAAGCAGTGATCCCAAGTAACAAAGAGAACAAATAGATTCCAGATCTTAGTTTCTAAATGCCATTCTGCACTAATGATACCGGAGTTCTGTAGAGTAATTATTGGTTCTGGGACAAAGGCAACAAAAATATAAGCTGATCTTGCAACATCATTTTGTATCAGAAAGTAAATGAATACTTAAAGAATGATGAAAAATGTCAAAAGAATACAAGAGTCAGCATAAAAGGCTTCCATTGGTCAAGACTGGAACAATTTTAGCATCAAAATAAATGATAATTGAAATAGATAGTCACACTTGAGAAAAATAGGAATTCACTAATTCATACTGCTATAAATAATATGGTACATTTGTATTATATCAAATTGGCTAATTTGTGACTGCATTTCCCAGAATTCCCTTCTCTGCACAGCTCTGAGTTATCATGACCCAGAATTGACATTTTGTACAAGATTTTCAAGACAGAAGTAAATAAGCAGCAGTATTTCTTTATGCTTAAAAGGTCAGTGCAATGAACAAGATGCTGCTATAACCCACTCACATTGTTGCTTATCTTGTTTTATAAGAAGAAAGCAACCAAGTCTGCTAGGTCTTTGATATCTACCCATCAGGTGCCTAGACAGATGCATGTTTAGCTCCATCATGAAAGGTACTGGCTTCTCCTGTCAGATATTCCATAATCCCAGGTGGAAGCTTGGAGGTGATAAGAGACTAAGGTGGACTCCATCCTATCCCCATTGGTTCTAGCGTGTCCTTACCTCCCTCACTTCATGTACATGGGTGGGCCCTTTGTGACTATCTGCCCAATGATATTCAGAGTCCAGCTCCAGACACAGACACAAAAGACTCACAGGACTATGTAATCTGCTTCCCCATTGGTAATAGGTGATGCCCTGACAATAAATCCTTTGTACTTCTCTATTTAAACCCTGATTGACACAATAACATGAATGAATGAGTGAATAAATGAATGAATGAATGAAAAGAAAGAGCTTTATGGTTTAATGAAAATTTCAAAGTATCTCCCTACAACATACTTAATTGTTTTGTTGAGTTTTTTTTTTTAATTTTAGTTATTGATTTAAAGAGAGGAAGGGAGAGAGAGAAAGAGAAACATCAATTTGTTGTTCCACTTGTTTATGCATTCATTGTTGCTGCTTGTATGTGCCCTGACTGGAGATCAAATTTACAACCTTGGGGAATAGAGACAATGCTCTAACCAACTGAACTATTCAGTCAGGGCCTTAATTATTTATTAATGATCACAAATCCTTAAGTAGGTTTACAGTGAATAAGTCTGGAAGAAACTGTCTTCACCAAGTAATGAAATTTAACATTACCATTAATAGAAAAAAACTTACATTGCATACCTCCTGATAAAATATTATGAGATAAACACAGCTTTTGAGGGAATACTGCTGAAAATGAGAAAATATCAGACAAATCCAAGTTAAGGGGCATTTTATAAGTAGCTGGCCTGTAACTTCCAAAATGTTGAGATCATAAAAGATAAGACTGAGGAACTCTAGAGCTTCAACGAAAATAAAGTGACTTGACAATCAAACACTAGAAAATACATGACACTATGTAAGCAACAGAAAAAGCATAATACAGTCTGAGGGTTAAATGATTATAATAAAATTACATTAATTTCCTGATTTTGTACTATGACCAAATAGGAAAATGCTTGTTTTTTAAAAAATGTACACTTAATGAGTGTCATGTCTTTATCTCATTCTCAAATAGTTCACCATATATAGTAATAGGTTTGTGTATACTTACACATGTATTAGATTAATCAATCAATCATATTTACACATACCTATGGGGAGAGAGAGAACAATGGAAATGAAAAGGCAACTATAACAAAATGTTAACAATTTTAAAAATGGATGGCCCAGGCCAGTTTGGCTCAGTGGATAGAGTGTCAGCCTGCCAGCAGAAGGGTCCTGTGTTCAATTCTGCTCAAGGGCACATTCCCAGGCTGTGGCCTCTATCCCCAGTAGGGGGCATGCAGGAGGCAGCCGAACAATGAATCTCATCATTTATGTTTCTAATGCTCTCTCCCTTCCTCTCTGAAATCAATAAAAATATATTTTAAGAAATAAATAAAATATGGATGAAAGATATACAGAAACTATTTTTCACACTGGTTTTGCAACTTCTCAGTAAATTTGAAATCACTTCAAAATAAAAAGTAAAAAATATATGTGTAATAGGGAAAAGTTAGGAATAGATGCTACACAGAAAAAAAATAAAATTATCTCTTATTTCAAAATATTCATACTTCACTCATATTAAGACAATGGATATATAATACTTCATCTCTCACATAAATAAGAATAAAAAACACTGACGACCAGGGTGTTGGTGAAGCTGTAGGGAGGTAGCACGAGCTAAGTATCTTCTGTGTAAGCCTCTGACCCCACTTCTCCACCCTGCTCTGGACCTCAGGCAGCATCAGGGATGTGGTTTGCCCTCTGGCCATCTGTCAAGTCTGAGCAATGGGTGATAGCAGCAAGACGAAGAGGGCGGATGAGAGTATGGTCTGAATGTATGTCCCCCAGGCATCTTCTCTGAGGGTTGCTTCTGGCTGGCTCTCCCTGAGCAAAGATCACAGCCCCTTAAGGTGGCTCTTTCCACACATCCTCTTTGTCTTTAGTACACGTGTTCCCACCCTTTACCTTTTCATGTCTAGTAATGATAACTTCACTCCTTACTAGCCTTGGAATATCACAGCATGCCTTGGGGTTCCTCTACATCCTACCTATATTTTATAAACAGTCCATTTATTCAATTTTCTTCAAATAACCCAGTTGATCCATCTATTTCCTGCTGAACTCCTAAGGATACATTGACATCCTCAAGCATTTATAGATGTGGTAACATAGTATAACTTTAGTTGATGGAGATTAAGCAATATTGATTAAAATTGTAAATTCATCAGCCCATTGGCTCAACACTTTCAAATCTAGATACTCATTACACACACACATATACCATCACCATACAAAAATACAAAAATTCATCAGAGCTTTGTTTATAATATAAAATATTGGAAACCTCTAAATATCCATTAATAAAAGACAGTCCTAAAATGGAATATTTTGTATCTACTGAAAGAATGAAACAACTCTTTATATATGACATGATATTCAAGGTATAATGTTAAAGAAAAAGAGAAAAGCATAGAACAGTAATTATTATGCTTCCATTTGTGTAAAATATGTGTGCATGTTGATTTTATATATATACATACACATATAAGTAGACGCAATCATCATACTGACATAAGTTTGTATATGCTATGTATGCATACATTATCTGAAAAAAGTTGATAAAGTGGCCATCAACAGTGGTTATATTTAGGAAGGAAACAATGGCTGGAGGTGGTATGAGAAGTGTCACAGGTGACAAACTACTAACCTTT
This sequence comes from Myotis daubentonii, assembly GCF_963259705.1. Taxonomy (NCBI): domain Eukaryota; kingdom Metazoa; phylum Chordata; class Mammalia; order Chiroptera; family Vespertilionidae; genus Myotis; species Myotis daubentonii. The sequence continues at coordinate 66,876,819 of NC_081846.1, read as the reverse complement.
ACTCTTGGAATCTTTGAGTTTTGTTCTGTGTACATGTGTTACCTATTAATAAAATCACTGAAATTGAATTTTGCCTGCTAGAGCCTACATGGACTTCTTTTAATATACATAGGGGGGAAAGAAAGCCATCAGATAAAATCACTGGTCAACTTTAATTCAATTCAGGCTATTTTAATAAGAAAAAACCTGGGGCCTCAAAAATATGAACCTATAGGTAAGGGGCTGAAGTTGACTATTTGTGATGGGACTGTGGAAATGAACCCAGTCTTCGGGCTTACCCCGCTGAGCACAGCTTGGTGGTGCAATGACCTTTCTCTAACAGGTGCATTATACAATTTCAAGTACAGCTCAGTGTATGCATGTGTTGATTCTATGTGGAAGACAGGGGTGAGGTAGGAAAGTAGAAACAAAAAAAAACCCTAATAGATACAACCCTAAAGTAGAAGATATTTGAAGTCTGGAAGATGGTAATTATAGCACAACCCAGAAAAAACCATCCATTCAAGGCAGGGCATCACCAGCTGAATAGGTTGGGAAAGTAAGAGAGGTATGAGAGTGGAGCAGTAATAAGAGGGTCAGTTTTCCCAGTGGGAGGAGGCTGGCATAAGGAAGGCAGAGTGGCAGAGTCCCAGAGCTGAGCTGAGTGACATTCAGGTTGGGCACTAGCCTGTCTGGAACTGGAGCATGGGCCTTGTCAAAGTGGGGGAGGTAATACTTCATAGACACACAGGTCCAACAGGAACGCCCTCTAATGGCAGTGAGACCACACTGCAGGCCCACCACTGCTTTCTACTGTGATTGTCTTGCAGAGAAAGTATTGGTTGTTTCAAACAGAACAACAGGACAAACAAGGAAAACTGCAGTGGGGCTGGGTCCAAAAGTAAGCTGAATCCATAATTTCAACAAAAGGATTGTAGGAGACAAAAACCCATGAGATGTATCTGCAAATGGGAACAGATGCAATGTGAGCCGCACTCTTATTTTTTCAAATTTATCATTTCTCTCCCTTGAATTTCTTTTGCACACTTTTGTTTTTCTACCTCTTGGGTACCAACAAGGGCAGAGCTGGTCAGAAAGGTGTAAAAGTAACAAGAGGCATGGGCACATGGAATAGACTGGAGGGAACCAGAGGGGAGGGGTGGGGGTGACTGGATAAAGAAGTTGAAGGGATTAGCTGAAGAACATATATGCATATCCGATGTACATGGAAAAGAATGTGGTGAAGGCCAAGGAAGGGGAGGCCAAGGTAGGTGGAAGTGGGCAAAGGGGTGGGATGGGGAAAGTCTGCAGTCATGTCAACATTAATTTTTTAATAAAAAAAGAGTAAAAGTTATTATTCTTACAGCAGGAAACAAAGTAATTTTTTGCAATTATGATCAGCATAGCTAGGGAAAGATATACAACAAATAGATGTTCTATATCAGGAAGCATTTTCCCCTCTGAGCTCTTTCTATAAACAATTCTAAACTTCATTTAGTAGTGCTTTTATGTCACTTTTCCCAAATCTTGGGAGGATATACATGAACATACCTAAGATAAATTATATGCAAAGCCACGAAGAGAGCCAGGCCCACCTGACCACCCCTATCTGCAAATGCCCTCACTACACTTTCCTGCTCCAGTTCCACAGACACCAGTTTACAAAAATGGGATCCAAACTCAATATTCAGGTTTAACACTTTAAATGAAGACATAGGGACCTTTTCATCCACAAACACCTTTTTTTTTTTTTCTCAAAGAACAGACAAAAATATTTGCGGCTTGCAAACAATTTTTTTTCGTTAAAAACATTTATTTTTACCTGGGATTCTGGAACCTGTCAGTAAAGTAAAAGTGAAAGCCAGAAGGTCTCAGAAGCACTATACCTAAAGCAGAGGTGCTAAAAATAACCTTGGTGTCTTACCTGCCCCTGCCCCCTTTCATTTAGAGCTACATCTAGAAAACCTTACTGCCCAAAAGGATATAGAGGTTCAAAACCTACCAATGCTTCTGTAAAAACTGCATTTTGATCTGTGAGTGCCACCTTTTAAAAAAAAAAAACTTTATAGGCTTATTTTCCTCATGACAGTTTCATTGCATTTGCTGGGTTGTAAACCATGTAAAGCTCAGCAATAAAATGACTGCAATCTGTACAAGTAATAGCAAGCATGTCTCATAAACAAGATAAGTTGTGCCTTGCCAATATTGCTACACTTCATAAATATGAACTCAAGTCTGTTTTGTGTTTTCTAGATCAGTAGCATAGTTTTATTTTAATTAAACACAACATATAAAATATTCATCTATGAAGCAAACATCATTGTTTTTAAAAGATTTTATTAAATTGAATTATACTGCTCTTGCCATAAAGCCATGCACAAAAGAATCATTCTGCATTTTAAGTGGATTGATACAGTTCAAGTGTCCATCAATTAAAAACTATATTAGGAACTCAGTGATGCTACCATGAATAAATGAGCTATTTATATGTCTTGATAATGTAAGTGCTTATGTGAACTCATTCCAATTTCTAAACACCAGGCATTTCAGCTGTGCTGGTGATTAAGAAATTATAATATCTACAGAGGAAAGGTAGACGCTGCCAGAGTCATTTCATACAGCAGATTTCAGTGTGTCGCTTTATCAGTGACAAAATTTGTTGTCATGTTTTATTAGACCAGATCCAGATTACTTTGATAAGCCAAATGAAGAGCCCTGGAAGGTGATTTCTAGTCAAAACCTGGCTTTATAAAGGAAAAAGCACAGAACGAGAAATGAAGAGATCTGTTTTGTTCTAAGCTCTGATAACTAGCCAGGAATCAGTTGCCTCTTTGCAGTCAAAGGGAGCCATTTTACATTAATCTCTAACTTGCAGATTTCATAATTATCTCCCAAACAGATTTTGTGGGTGGCCTAAACTGGGAGGACTTTAAAGAAAAAGAGTATAAAATTAAAAATACCAAAATAGGCATAAAAGTGAATATTTCCTTTGAATGAAAAAAGAAATCACAGTAACTAACTAGTCTTTTGAGATCTCGTTAGGTAAATTCCAGAAAATATTTACGTAAATATGCCTTTGCTTTTCAAGCGGACCCCTCCCACCCATGCTCTACACATCTCTGCGCTGCAAGGCCAAGGAAAGTGGGGGGCCTGAAGCTACAACCTCGTCCACAGTAAACCTGCCACTGTTCCAAAATGAGCAGAAATCCATATCACAGTTGATGAGTTAGTCAGAAAGACTCTGTCCAAATTCTGCCTTTAGGGCTCTCCTGTTTGCTCCATGAAGTTCAACCTAATCCTTTATTTTCATTGTTTCCCCTTCTAAAAACCCATAGTACTTACAATCTACCCCACATACCGTTTCATTACAAGCATGACAAACTGTCTTAGGATGTCCACCAATGTTTCAAAGGTTATCTTCCCAGAGAGAAGAAAATGGAGCATGACTTTTCTTGTTATGCTCCACATTAACAAGGGTGGTTTTTATTATAACCAAGTAGATTGTCTGAAAAACTAGTTGATGAATTTCTCAACTAAAAGAAAATCTCTTATGTATTAATGATATGGAATATTTTAACTTAAATATCATCTTCCCAACTCATACCTTTCAGGTACATTTCAACTTCTCATTTCTATTAAGACTATAAATGCAAAATGTTACCCTGGATTCAAGTGGTAGAAAATTGAAATTTTGGAAAAGAACCAGTAATGTTTTGCCATGTTTTACTAAAATGGATATAGGCACTTGTAGGTGCTAAAAAGATATTGCCTTTAGAGTACACCAGTTTGAGAATAGCTGTTTCAAACATCCAGTCTCAATCCTACTATAAATCCCATTTACATAAAAAACAAATCACATTTCTTGTGAAAATGGGAAACTTTGCCAAATCTTAAGGGTTCACCTTGGGATAATACAGTTTTTATGGGGAAAGTGGCACGACCCAGGAGAGAAAGAAAGAGAGACGTATAAAGAAAAGATCAAGTTTTCCTCCCAAACTATCACACATTTAGCCTCTCCACTAGGAAGGGCATTTCTCAATGCTTTAAAAAAAGTATTATCAATGTCCTGGAAGAAAACTATGTACTAACATGTTTCTCTAGTCATTTGATAGTTACGTGGATGACGCAAATTTGTTTTTAAAATTACAAACGAGTGTGCCTCTGCCTTGAAAGGACTGACATAATTGATCTTCAGCTCGGTTGCCAACGTATGCTTCCCCGGGCTGTGGTCTGAGAGAAGGGCCCTTCAAGGCACAAACTGAAAGCTGACGGTAAAATAAAGATATAAAAAATGATTCTGGATTTGGCACAAGTAGAAAACAAGCATGGGAGAAAGCAGAAAAAGAGAAAAGGGGATGGGATAGAGTACAGGAAAATTACATCACATGTCAGAAAGTGAATGTCCAATAAAATAATGTCGATCAGTTAGAAATTCTGGATGACAGGGACATCCAAAAGGATCTTTAATATCACAGTTGTTTATATTCAAAGTTTGTTATTTGTTGATAGTGACTATTATTTTATTTCCTCTACTCTTACCATCCTTGTTTTCCATTGTACATACCCACCAAACCTTCAGTAAAATCTACTTCATATATAAATATCTTGTATAAATGTTCTTTGGAAATAATCAACGATAAGGGTCAACATTTCACATCTTAATTGGCATGGAGAAAGGAGCAAGCTGGAAGTGAGAAGCAAGTATGAAAATTTAGCAGGAAAAGAAACTGGAAATGGATTTGGTTGGAAAAATATACACAGCTTAGATTTAAAAATCATGCCCTGGACAGTGTGGCTCAGTTGGTTGGAGTGTCGTCTCATATACCAAAAGGTCACATACCCAGGTTTTGGGTTTGATCCCGGTCGGGGCTTGAATAGGAGGCAACTGATAGATGCTTCTCTCTTCCCCTCTCCCTTCCTCTCTTTCTAAAAACAGTAAAAATATATCTTTGGGTGAGGATTAAAAAAAATCTTGAGGAAGGCATTGTATCTAAATCTTAAAGAGAGTCGGGCAGGCTGTTCTCCAGTGATCACTGTACAAATATATCCTGTTTCATAACCTCTTCTGAAAAGGTACATGACGTTCCTCCAGTGAGAGGCACACATCTATGTTCCCTCTCTTTGAATATGAACCAAACTTAATACAAATTTCTAACAAATGGAGTTATGGCAGAAATGATCAATTTAGCTCCCAACGCTAGGTAATAAAAGGCAATGTAGTTTCTGACTTTTTTTTTTTTTTTTTTTAGGACACTTATTATTAGAATCCTGCTCCCACGGTAAGTGGAAAGCCAGGCCACATGGAGAGAAGTTCCAACAAGTAGATGTTCCAACCATCAGCTGTAGCTTAAGATCCAATTGACAATCAGGATCGAACACTAGGCACCGATGTGAGCAAGTCTTCAGATAATTCCAGCCTCCAGCCATTGAGTCCAACTGAGACTTCCACACGGCAGAACAAAGAAAAGGGTTCCTCACTGGGCCCTGTTCATATTCCTGACCCACAGATTCCATAGGCATAATAAATGGTTGGTTTGCACCAGTAAGTTTTGAGCTCATGTTTTACATGGCCATAACCCCTCAATTTGGGTATCATTGCAATTTATTCTCTCTGGTCCGTCAAGCCTATTGACTGACTCCATGAAGAAGAGATGAAAAGAATGGATGTGATGGAACTACAAAATGGTGTAATATTGGGTGTTAAAAAAATGTTAACATTGCATGTTTAAATCTAATATTAATGATAACAAAATGAAACCTGGAGGCAGTGTAAACAGTGCAGAGTAGGTGAATAGGTGGGGAAAAGGCTACAGTTTATGTGTTCATTCAATTAACCAATATTCAACTAAGACAGAGAACCAGGAAGTAGATTTAGTTGCTTTTATCTGATTCCTCTATGATAAATAGTTTTCCAAGTAGAATTCAAAGAAACATATTGACTAATTTGATTAACTTAAACATGTTAAAGTGTGTGTGTGTGTGTGTGTGTGTGTGTGTGTGTGTATAAAGAGAGAATTTTATGTCAACTTAAAAGTACTTGTAAAAATAAAGGAGAAGAGACTGGGGAATAGATTTATAAAAAATATGAAAAGGTAACAAAAGATTATAAAATAAGTTAATATATAAAGAACATAGAAATTTTCATGGAATGATTTAAAATCCTAGAGAAAAATGGTTAAGGGATGTGAACATATAATTTATTGCATACAGCAACAACACACATACATGAAAAATTTATCCTCACTAATAAACAAAGAAAAGCAAATAAACTAATTAGAATAAAATGATGTACTTAAGAAACTAATATAGTGATAGGAGAGCTCTCTCCTATAATAATGGGATAAGCAAAAAGGTCTCCACATTTCTAGAAAGCAGGCCTTGTAAAAATATTCTTTAAACATGCTTATAACTCTTGGCAAGTCATGAAGCTTCCGGGAATCAAAATGAAGGAGAAAAGATGTTCGCTGAAGTGTTTGTACATGTACCTGTACTCAGAGAAAGCTGGCAGGGTCAAGGGCCAGCATCCAGTCCTTGCCCCACACCTGTGTGATGAGGACTGTCCTGAAGCTTTGGGCCACAGCCTCCAAAGGGCTGCTCATGGAGCTGACTGGAGACAAGAACAGGATGATTTGATTTAGAAATCTGAACCCTAAGATGACAGATATCTCCAAACATAAAAGCTAATCTAGGAAGGAATAAAGTCCTTTAATAGGGCTCTTCTCTCCTCTCTTTTGCTCCAAAGTTTTTGAATTTTTTAATGATAATATGAATTTATACCAGAAATTCCTGCAGTTTAACAACTATAAAAATATTTTTTCTAAATGTCATCCAGGAGGTGAGTGGGAAGAGCCAAAGAGATTGCACCCACCCGGATTTGAACAAATATTTGCTTGAATAAATCTCGCATCTTTCAAGAATAAGTAAATAGAAAAACACCAACCATATCAATAGGGGCCTCTGAAAAAAATCAACAAACCAGAGAAAATGCAAAAGCAATTTTCTTATAAAATAAACTTTCATGTTATAAAAGGATATATTCAATAAAGAAAAGTTGGAAAATACAGGTAAACAAAAATTAATAAACTTCACCATCTGTCCTACACTAGAAAAATATGATTGCACTTTTAAGAATGTCATAAAACTTGAATGGGGTAATTTCAAAAGAGTAAAATTTTATAAAGTATATTATGTTCTCAGAAAAGTTTCAAAAAGTATAGATTATCTGATACAGAAAGTTAAGAATGTAAAGAATATATTTATAAATAAAGAGGTGACATAACATCAGGAGATATAAAAAGGAAGATATAAAACAAGTTAAAAATCTAAGTAAAAAAAGAGAAGCAAGCATTGAATGAAATTTCAAGCATTGAAATCAGACACAAATGTGCATAAAGTTTTCTCTGGAATATAGAGCGTTAGGTTGAAAACGTTTATACAATGCAAAGACAAAACAAACAAAAAGAAGCTCTGGCCAGGATGGAACAAAGGGGCCCAGCTTTACCCTTTCACATGAAATAGCAACCATAATAACAACAAAAAAACAAGTAAATGGCATAGTGGTTTGCAAGCTCCTTTACATCAGGAAGGAAGGGAATGCGATGTCAGAGATGTGACTCTCAGAGCACTGTGATTGCTCAGTCTACTATCCTGAGAACATGTTCTAGCTGCAGCACAATGGAGGAGGAGCAACCTAGCAGAGCCCAGCAGGTTACCTAACTGGAGGAGATGGAGCTGAGGGTCCAAGGAAACCAAGGCAGGAAGAGTTGATAAGACAGAGTACTGAAGAGGAGAGGGCTGCACAGAGGGAAATTTCCAGAGACCTGTGAAGCGTCCCCTCTAAGGGCTCAACAGAGTACTGATCAACATAAGCACAGGAAGAAACCACCGAAGTCTGGGGAGAGAGTCTATTACCGGTCAATCTGAGAAAGTTCATGATTCACAGGATACTTGATTTTATAAGCAGAAGGGTCTTATCTCAACAGTGAGGATTAAGCTTAGAATAACAGCACTCTGGCTCCACTAAATAATGTTAAAAACAATATTAGAAAGAAGAAAATATATTTTAAAATAACTATATCTAAGGGAAGAGCTCAAGAATATTTACAGGAATAGAAAAATATAAGGCACCAAACAAGGTGAAATTCACAATGTCTACCACTCGAACAAGCAAAAAATGGCATGGAAACAAGAAGAGAAATACAACACATAATGAAGAAGAAAATAATCAATTGAGAGCAACCCAGAACTGACACAGATCTTAGATTTAGCAGACAAGAAAAAATTATTATAACTACATTCAGTGTGCACATAAGTAGATATCTACAAAACACACACACACACACACACACACACACACACACACACCCCCCAAACATGAACTTTTAAAGGTGAAAACTATAATATGTAAGATAAAAAAATACACTGGGTGGGACTAACAGCAGAGTAGATATTGCAGAAGGAGAGATATGTAAATTTGAAGATAGGAACTATCCACTGAAACACAGAAGATAAAAGTAAATTTTAAAAAATTAGCAGAACAGCACTGACCTTCAGGACTCCTTCAAAGATAAGAGACATGAAGAGAGACAGAAAAAAAAGTTCATAGAATATAAACATTTGCTCCAAATTTCCTCATTTGATAAAAAATTATAAACTCACAGACCCAAACAGCTCAAAAATTCATGGATAAGAAATATGAAGATAACCACATATAGGTACATATTAATGAAATTGCTCAAAAACAGTAATAAAAAGAACATCTTAATTCATCTTATCCACTAGCATGGTATATGCTTCCATTTATTTATATATTCTTCAATTTCTTTCTTCAATATCTTATACTTTTCTGAGTACAAGTCTTTTACCTCCTTGGTTAAATTTATTACTAGGTATTTTATTTTGTAATGCAATGCTAAATGGGACTATTCACTTAGTTTCCCTTTCTGATAGTTAGCTCATTATCTATAATAATAAAAGGATAATATGCTAATTAGACTGAATGGCCAAACAGCTGAATGACCATCTGGACAACCTTCCAGACAACCTTCCGGGTGAAGCTGGGGCTCCGAGGGCCGAGTCCCTTGCATGAATTTTGTGCATCAGGCCTCTAGTTGGTATTAAAAAATGCAACCAATTTCTGAATATTTGCTTGATATCCTGCTACCGTACTGAATTCATTTATCAATTCTAGTTGTTTTTTGGTGGAATAGTTTTTAAAAAAATCTGTATTGACTTCAGAGAGGAAGGGAGAGGGAGGGAGGGATAGAAACATCAATGATGATAGAGAATCCTGCACACCCCCCACTGGGGATCGAGCCCACAACCTGGGCATGGGCCCTGACCGGGAATCGAACCATCACCTCCTGGTTCATAATTTGACTCTCAAACACTGAGCCAATCTGGTTGGTCATTGGTGGAATCTTTAGGATTCTTTATATACAGTATCATGTCATCTGAAAATAATGACAGCTTTACCTCTCCCTTTACAATTTGGATGCCTTTTATTTCTTCTTGTCTAACTGCTGCAGTTAGGATTTCCAGGACTATGTGAATTACAGTGGTAAAAGTGGACATGCCTGTCTTATTTCTGACTTTAAGGAAAATACTGTTAGCGTTTCCCCATTGAGTCTGACGTTAACTGTGGGTTTGTCATATATGGCCTTTATTATGTTGAGGTATGTTCCCTCATCGAGAGCAGTCAACGCTCTTACAACATTCTGGTCTCCCTTTTCCTCTGGGAAGAGGCCTATTTACAGGCTGCCTTGTAGCAACCTGAGCCCAGGTACATCATTCGATGCTGGTAGTCCAGTGAGGTCACAATAATGCTCCTCAGGCTTAGCTCCTCCTGGCTGCCCTCAGTTCCCATGTAATAATACAGAGAGAACTCAAATCTTGGTTTCAGGATCTCACCAAAGAGCTTGCTGTACAGTGGGCAAGGTGACTGTGAGCAAAGACTGTCAAATGACCTCTCAAGCCAGAGAAAGCCTGAAGGGGGAGACACTGGCCAGCTGAACACGAGTCAGCATCATTGTGTGCTGAAGTGGTCCTGGGAGCACTGCCTGAGCCGAAACAATAGCACATGAGATACAAAGCCTTAGCCTTCAGCAGCGCTTGCCTCAGCTAGGACCTGCCCCTCAAATCCATATCCACAAAAAGTCACATGGAATAAAAGTCCTTTTTAATTTCAGAGATCTCTAGGAACAAAAGCTCTTATACAATTTCCTTCCTCTTGGTCTACATTCTGATCTCTACAGGCAGGTATTGCATTGGAAAGAGGCTATTGGGCAAAAAGCCTAACAAAATCCCCTACTGACTGGTATTCTGTCTGGAGAAAGTGAAAACACGAGACCAAAAGCTAGAATAAAAGTGAGAGAGAACTTACTAATATGTTAGAAAAGTTTCTCAGTGCTTTTAATTGTGATAACGTTTTCAGATATAAAAACTGTGGTGCATGGTTGGAGACTGATTTGGGCAATTGGAATCGGGGCCTAAGTCAATTCTGCAAATCAGGTAAGTAGATCCATGGCTGTTATAAAGTATTTTGGTTATAAATCAAGCGTCTCCAACATGTAACATTGACACTATCACAAAATTATCCAGTATACTAAGTGGGCTTGCCAAAGAAAGGAAATAACAGAGAGATGTTTTTGCCTGAATACCTGTGCAATAGCATGGAGATAGTCCATTAGCATATACTGTAAGCATTCACAATTGATATTAAAATGACTTATAGTCAACTTACAAATAAAAATATTATTACTTATTTCCACAATCACAATGAAGCTAGATCAAATAATAATATTGACAATACACTCTGGATAAAGACCAAAGAGAAACGAATTCCTCCATTAGATAATATTGAATGATAAAATATGTTGGATTTAAATTGTTTTTCCTTCATTAAATTAATAACTTTCCATCAGTGAATAAAAACAGCTTTTCTATTTCTAAAGTGTGCAATCATGGTTGAATGGTTAAAGTAATAAACCTATAATGTCATTTGATATTTTCTAGTATCAATTTAAATCATGCTGATTATAAGGTTTATCAGTGCCCAGCACACACCAGGTACGGTAATAAATAAAATTAATACCTTGTAATTGAGTAGTTTCTTTAAAATTACAAAGCACATTAAAATACCACATCTCCCTAGATCTTCCTAACAACCGTATGGCATTACAAAACAGAAATAAACCCCTCACACTGCAACTGTGTGAAGGTTTAAGTTCAAATGTCAGTCTACAGAAGAATACCATTTATGACAGAAAATATAAATAGGATACATAAATTAGCAATTGTTCTAGATGGTTGATGACTGTGATATATAAACTAACATACACACGACTTTCCTAAAGTTAGTGATAAAAATGAAATAGTTGACAATATGAATAAATTAAATAAACCACACTGGGCTTCCATATTAAACTCATTAAATCCAAACACAGGTCTTCTCCCTCATAATAAAGCTTGTTGTTATTCCATGCACTCAATCATTGCACAGTTACAGAGTGTGTGACAAAATTACATGCAAGAATGAAGGGGACAGATCATACTCACTATAATTATATTTTAACACACTTGAAAGACTGTACTTCAAGGCACATACAGAATAAGGTGGTTGCAAAATAATTAGGTTTTAGCAGAAAAAGTGTATATGGTATGATCTAGAAAAGAAATGTCTAATAAAATCTAGAAATTTTATTTAAAAATAATTATTCCTTTGGTTTTGGGGTTTTAATGTTATTAGTACCTTATTTGGCCTCAGTGCATGGTTGAAATGAGACCTAGGTAATAAGTTTTCTTGACTCCAGTTCCCACTGAGTCATCCCTACAATGCATATGATGTATTAAAATCCATTATGTGCTCCTCTTCTGTCTCTGCAGCTACTTTCCCATGAAGCTAAGAGATCACATCCATCATTGGCGGAAGCCATGGTCTTCAGGTCTAGCAGGAGCTTGGTTCACTTGTTCTCCAGCTCCTGAGAAGATTCCAGAGCTTGTACACTGGTTCCCCCGTCATCTATCTCAGGCCGCTTAATCACCAGAAGGCAGATTTTACTCTCTCATTTTGTTAGATATCTTAGGAATTCCTTCCCGTGTTCCCTCTTCACCTCAGCTTGGTCTTCAAAGAATGTGGCCGAAAGAAGTGCTCTCGTGTCTTCACTGTAATAACAGGCCATAGATAAATAAGCACCACTGATGTGCAGCTCAGAAGATGCCATGCGATTAATAGGAAACCCTACACGCTTCGGAGAGGAAGTGCTGGGATGCCATCTCAGCTTAAGAGAAAACAGTTTTCATAAAAAGTACCTGGTAGCCCAGGTAGGTGGCTCAGTGGTTGAGCATTGACCTATGAACCAGGAGATCCCTGTTCGATTCCCTGTCAGGGCATATGCCCGGGTTTCGGGCTCAATCCCCAGTATGGGACATGTAGGACTCAGCTGATCAATGATTCTCTTTCATCATTGATGTTTCTATATCTCCCTCTCCCTTCCTCTCTGAAATCAATAAAAAAAAAATACTTAAAAAAAGAGAGATGTCACTGGTTCAATTCTGGGTGAGGGCACATACCTGGGTTTCAGGCTCCATCCCCAGTGGGGGTCAGGCAGGAGGTAGATGATCAGTGATACTTCTCTCTCATCAATGTTTCTAACTCTCTATCCCTCTCGCTTCCTCTCTTTCTAAAGCCAATACAAGATATGCCTTAAAAAGTACCTGGATAAACAGAAGAGGAACACGAGCAACTGGAAACACCAGCTTGTATATCATAAGGGACTAGAAAAGCAGGCCCAGGAAGTAGACCCATTTCAAAAGCCTGCTGAAGTGTCAGGTAATGAGACCTAACATCTGAAAGCAACAGAGCAAGTCTTCCTGTTGTAGCAGGTCCCAAAATCAGCTACTTAAGAATCTTAATCTTCATTTGACAGAAGGCTGCCTTTCTCCATTGGTGTGTGTACAAACAAAACCTGTTTTTGCATTATTAAAAAGCCCATGATGAATGCAGTGCTCATCTTCAAAGCGATTATGTCTTTATTCAGAGAACCAAGGTTTGATAATGCTTCCTATTTTGTTTCCTATAACCTTCTGACAGTGCTGAGTATTCCGTTGACTTTTTTTTTTCTTGGCAGCAGCAGACCTTTATAAAATGGCTTTTATAAGCCAAAGATGGCTTCATGTTTACAAAGTTTACCTTAGAGAACTCATTTCTTCAAATTATGAAAGAATGAAACTTTGACTTGAAATATTTCTCATCTCTGCAGAGCATTCAATGATTTTGAAACAATGTTAATTACATTATCTAAATTAATATTCACTAAAATGTGATTTCTATTGTGAAAAATGTGTATTTTTAGGAAAAGGTTAAAGAATCAGGGTAATTGCATTCTGTGTAGAAAAGATTAGAAAATATTGAATTCCTGCCTTCTATTCATAAAACATTTTTAGAGGGAAAAGAGAGCCTGTTTTCCTGCCTCCTCACTGGAGACATGAAAAGAATGATAGCAGTGGAGTGAAGAATGAAGCAGAATACCTTACTTAAAAATGGCATGACAGTAAATGCTATGAACTTTCCCTGTTGATTTATTTAAAAGGGACTATTCAAGCAGCATTTACAAAGTATTTACTCTTACACCAGAGACTATGTTATTTACTGTGGTAGAGACTCAGGTGTGGCCTTCCCCTCAAATACTTCATAACCCAACACAGAAAACAGACATGTTAACAAATGCCATCATTCCACGATGTAGGATCCTCAGGGGAAGCGTGTAATTCATGTACACAGCGCTGTGGAATACACAAGAGGTGTCTGTTAACTCCACTTCGGTTACAAGGATGATCTTCACGAAGGAGCTAACTTTGAATATTGAAGAAAGAAAGATTCACCAGGTATAATAAAGCCTGCATAAGAGTATTTCCATCAAGTTATAAACATTTGAGATTCAAGAGAGAAAAGTGAGGCATAAAGTCACGTAACTTAGCAACCACATAGTTTGATATAATGTTGTTGTTTTCCTCTAGAAATCTAGGAAGGAAAAAAAACAAAAAACTCAATGCTATTTTTAGCTTGAATTTCCTTCACATATCCTTTTCAGAATTTGTACTTTCATTTAGTTTTTAAATAATGGTAAGAACTAAAGTAAATTACCCCAGTATTCTATAAATTAGTCATTAATTCTTTTGTAGTGATTACTTAATTCTGCTCAAAACACAGATATATTGCTTTTTAAAATTATCAATAACACATACAAGGTGTAAATTGCACACAAAAACAAATCTGTTTGAGTCTCTCTAATGAAAAGGCCAGTGTTCTAAAGAGAAGTTAAAAAATAAATTTACCAACTCTTTTTTATGTGTCCATTACCAAGTATCTGTTGACAGTGAACTGATGGGGCAACAAATATGATCATACTAAATAGTTATAAATTCTACTATTTTATTGAAAATAATATTTGTTGTTAGGTATATTTATCATTTTTTCATTGATTATTTATTTATTAGCCAGCATCTAGCTAATATATTTATAAATGGTTTTATTTTTAACTTTTACCACGTTGGTGGTTTGGCCAAGTTCAGATTTTCTGGTTAATAAGAGGCATAAACATGACCAACTATATAAATGTCTGCATAAAATAAAAATCAGTTATCTTTATCTATCTAAATAGCCCAATTTGCCCTAGCCAGTGTGGCTCAGTTGGTTGGGTCTTGTCCCATGTACCAAGAGGTCACCAGTTCGATTCCAGGTAGAGAGTGTGTAGGAGGTAGTCGATTGATATTTCCCTCTCACATCAATGTTTCTCTCCCTATTCCTTCCTCTCTCTCTAAAATCAGTAAAAACATATTTTAAAATAATAATAAACAACCCAATTTACTTTTATATAATTATTTTGAAACAATAATTCCTATTTAAAACACTTATTCTTTTATATACTGAAATAGAGGCAGAATTTTTCCATTGAATTTGTGTGTAGATAAAATACCGGGAGAAAAAATAATCAGTTCATCCCATATTTTCCATTACTTTGAGTCCATATTCTATGCATCCCTTACTGAATAAAGTAAGCTCTGAGCAAAATCTACACATTCTAAATTATTGAGTTACTAGATAAACCTACAGTTAAAGCTACTCAAATAACATCCTGACTAAGAAATCATATGATATAACTAGAGACCCAGTGCATGGATTCGTGCACCAGTGGGGTCCCTTGGCCTGGCCTGCACCCTCTCGCAATCAGAGACCCCTTGGGGGATTTGGACTGCTGATTTGGGCCCAATCCATGCACGAATCTGTGCACCAGTCCTCTACTATGCATATAAGATCTTTGGTTAATCTCTTCCCACCTTCCTCCCCCCTGCCCCTTTCCCTCTGAGATTCACTAGTATGTTCCATGTTTCCATGCTTGTGCATTAAGCATCTGCCCCCTAGTGATCAATGCACATCATAGCTACCAGTCAAACAGTCAAACAATTGCTTAGCCTTTTATATATATAGATAATATAACATAGTAACAGGTAAAAATATTTTGTGTTTATTTATATGCCATAGAGCAATAACACTGAAAGTTAAATTTAAATATTCTCAGTGCTAAGCACATTGCTTGGCACTTAATGGGTACTCAATAAATATTTGTTGAATGCATAAAAAGCCAGCTCAGGAAGATCAACATTGCATTCCCTCCTGTGGTTGAAGAGTGTTTTGTAAGGTAGTCCAAGAATCAATAGTAAAATAATTACTTTAGGATTTTGACAAATTTGAAAATAAACTTAAAAAGTCTAAATTAGGTTTTGTGTTGGTTTCTCTGTCCCTAAAGTGTAATAAATAATACATTGCTTTCTAAAGTGAACCTACAGGAGCATTTTTTTTCTCCAAAGGAGTCAAGTATTCTTTAGACACCAAACACCACAGTTTAATGAATGGTAATCGAATAAATGTGTGTTCCCAGTAATACCCACAATTTCATCTCTCCTATTACAAATGTTCATCCAACATGAGCATATTTTAGGCTGGTCAAAATCAACACCTCTATTAAACAGTATTTTTCTCCAGTCAATATTTTTCTCATTCAAACATTTACTTTCAGCAATCCTAAAACTCCAGAGATCTAAATATAGGCAACCTCAACTTGAAAAAATTCACAGCTAAAACTAACATATACTCTATGCCAATCTGTGCACCAGCTGTGGATTAAAATGTGCTGAAAAGCAGAACATTTTGTCTCTTCCATGATCAAATAGTCTCTTTCAGCATATACAGCTCTCCATTAACGAGGGGAAGATGCTGTGGCAGGAGGGGGAAAGAATCCGGGTAACTTTGTGTTGCGGTGTCCAGAGGTAATGAAATCCACTTAATGCACAGTTGTCAGTTGGTTCTTTAAACATAACCCTGTGTGAGTATTCAATAGAGGCAGGGAGAACAGTGGCAACTTGAGTTAGGTTCTTAGAAGGAGACTATCTTTCTGACTTTTCCAAATCACTTGTAGATTTTTTCCTGCTTATTTTCTGGCAAACATTAAACAATATCTATCCAAATGAGGTTACATTTGCAGAGACTGTAGAAATTCCTGGTAACTGCAGAGTTCCAAGGGGAAAACGACAGATTTATTATAGGGACAAGCACTCGCAAAAGAGTTCATTTTAATTATTTTAAGTATCTTGAAAAATGCAAATGTATTTTTACATGTATGTAGTATTTACAGATATGAATTCTTCTAATATTTGTAACATAGAGTCGCTTGAGCTTTTTCTAGAATTCCATAGATCACAAATTCTTTGCTTATTCCTTCATTTTAAATGGCCTCAAAAACTGTACAGGGTTTATCTAGCACACAAAGTCTTTCTTAAAGAGGGTGGATGCTAATCTGACCTGCTTACTAGATCAATGAAGCATAGTTGACTGCAAACTGGTGCTGAAAACTTCCCGGTATTTTGCAGAATGGTCATATTTTAGTAGAGGCTTTTGTCCAGTGGCAGAACTATTTGTTTTACTTATTTAGCTCCCAAAAGTATAAATTCTGTTGTCTTCTAACCACATGGCAAAACAGAATAGTTGCAATCCTAATCAGTTTATATTATTTCATTTTAATGAGCTATGAAGTCTTCATAATTTTATAAAGACAAAGTGCATGTATGTTAATCAGATTGCTAAATTTGGAATAATTATTCACTGATAGTAAAAAATGAAAATCTTTCACTAAATGAAAAATATCATAGGAAAAAAATTTGTATATGTGTACTCACATATCATTACATTAAGTACATGGATACTTTATATTCAGATATTGTCTTAATGAAAAGAAATGAAAAATATACAGTTTAAGTAACATAAGTACATTTAAAATGTACAATTTAAAAAGCAGACTGAAAAATCAAAGCAATTTAAGTGATTTCTTTCTTACATTTAAGCAAGATTTTGTACTTTTAAAAACACTTTCACATTTATTAACTCATTGGGAACCTTATAACTACCCTTTGAGATACAAAAGGACAGGTACTATTATTCTTAATTTCTAAATCAGGAGACATTGAAGTAAATTTATATTCACAAGTTAAAATTGATCTCAAAGATTTTTTTTTGTTTTTTCTTCTTTTTATAATTGCAAACATGCACTTGTATGCACACACATATCCACTGAATTACAATAAAATAATAGATTCCAATTTGTTATGCACCTCAAAAGGATAAAAAAGCAAAAGCTGATATATGCACTAAAATGAAACGGTATAGGTAATCAGTTCAATTAAAGTCAAAGCATGGGGGAGAAACAACAGACCTAATCAGAAATCACCAAAACAAAGCCACACCAGGGAAGTTAAGAACAGCACAGTATTAAGGACTACTTAATTACAAACTATAATCAGCCTATTTCAATTGACCTTTTAGGTGTAATCAGAGATTTGTAACTGAATTTCATAGCATGTGTTTTTCCCCATTCAACTTACATCATTCTCTATCCTTGACAAGCTTGCAAAACAATACAGTATTAAACATATCATGTCACAGCTTCAGTTTTTGCTAGTCCTTTGGTGGATAGTATGCAATACTCATGTTAATGAAAACATTAAAAAAATGACCAGACTTCCTTTGAGACTCAAAATCAAAACTCTTCTCCAATAACTAGTTACATTTTTTAAATTAAATTTTAAATATTAGGTATTGCACCTAATCAGAAATAAGAGGCAAACATGATTGATTTCAGAAAATTTGCTCTTAAAAATAAGAACTGGCTAAATGTTGAGTTCAATTCAGCGGTTCTCAACCTGTGGGTACTGACCCCTGAAAATACATCCTGCATATCAGATATTTACATTACAATTCATAACAGTAGCAAAATTACAGTTAAGAAGTATCAATGAAAATAATTTTATGGTTGGGGGTCACCACAACATGAGGAACTGTATTAAAGGGTCACGTCATTAGGTAGGTTGAGAACCACTTAATTAGATAGTAGCCTATTTAACTTGGGTTATGAAAGTCCCTTTTGTCCTCACACTATTTTTTCTCTCTCAGCAAGCACCTCATGGTGACTTACATGCTTACTGGACCTAAGATTCTGAAGGTCACTGAAGAAATGTCAATATTATCAGCATGCACATTAACACTTCTAACACATCTAGCCCTTATCAGCTATCAACACCTCAACTTGGATTCAAGTAATCAGTTACCTGGCAGGGGCCTGAGAGAATAAAAGGTAGGACTTGTGCATTTTAATTAAGAGAAAAATGTTACAAGCAGTCTCTTTTGTGAGATAGAGAGGGTAGATATAATTGGGAAAATAAGAGTGAAGGGCAATCTGAGGTTGGCAGAAAGGGAATGAACATGGGAGGAATAGATTACTCTGTCTTTGCCTTTTCCAGTTTCATGAAAAACTGCAGGTCTATGCTACTCCTTGGATCTAAACCAGTCTTTGCAATAAACCAGCACAGTCAATATTTTATTTCTTGAAATTTCACCAAATCCTAGCATCACCCCCACCACACATACAGAAGCCTGTGGAGTTGCCATGGAGCTCTTAAAGGGATTACATTCCAACCTGTCAGACATAGGTATGGTACAGCAGGGATCAGGAAGACAAAGCCAAAGTGCGATACCTGCCTCAGTTTCCCTGTAGGATTCCTTGAAGCTCAGATCTATCATGCCTACTACTACTGAAGGCCGGGTAAAGAGAAAAACAGGAGCGGAGCACTCTCCTCAGCACATATTATAAGAGGCAAGAGGTCTCACCTGTGACCATAAAGGCAAGGTCTTAAGTGAGCAGGAGGTAACTAATACCCTACCTCCCAGGGGAGGTACCACAGGCTATAGTCCAGAGAAGACCCAAGAAGTGCATGTATTCTAGCGGACGAGAAACAGAAACCTGAGAGCAGTTACCTGCACAATCTGATTTATTTAGATATATTCTTCCTAGTGGAGTCTTTCTCTCTCTCTTTCTCTCTCTCTCTCTCTTTCTTTTTTTTCAATACATGCTTTTTGTAATTCATGTTAACTAGAGAAGATTTGGAAAACATACAGATGAAACTACATCACCTGAGATTCTACCACCTGGAGATAATTACTAATAACATCTTATGTATTTATTCCCAATCTGTTCATTTTCTCTGCATTTAAAGTTGTAGATAAAAAAAGAGATATTTTGCCTCATATGATACATATGGCTGTATAACCCTTCTCGTCGCTCAATTATTTGTTGTGAACATTTTCCTAGTCGTCCAAATACTATAACATGATTTAAAGGCCACAGGATCACATTTGGTGAAAAATTTACCACCTATAGGTGCTGATGACTTATAGGAACTCACCGGAAAACTACATTGCCTAGTTATTACCAGTCTCCTCTGAATATTGCAACGCTCAGAGCTTGGCTCTTTGCTGAGATGAGCCACCACCAGTTAAGTCCCCAGGATGGCACCACCACAGTCTGCCTTTGAGTATTAATTACACAGCCTACGCCTCCTTCACATCTGAGATTGGACCTACCTGGGAAGAGAAACATCTGCTGAATTGTCCATGACCTTTGACCTGTGGCTGGCCATGACTGGCCACCTGGGCCAGAGTCAACAACTCCTGCAGCCCCACTTCTTCGGCCCCACCTGATCCTGTTTTCCTCTCTGCTCGTCCTGTCCTTGTGGGCCAGATACCAGCACATCCTCTTTCGGAACCTGTTTCTATGATGAGAAGGGTAAGAAGGGCGTGTTAATAAAAACAAAAGGCATGCATTGCATTATCTTGCCTGGCGATCCCTATATAGTTATGTAGATTTTAGTCTGGTAGCGCCTGAGGAAGATCCTCTCACATGGGGCAGAGGGTCTTCTTTGGACTTCTACCTTATTCATTTAACAATTACTTTTATTGTTAATACTACTTTTAATTGTGTGGCCCCAGCTGAGCCACCAACCTTGGCTCCAGCACTCACAGCAGTCACCCTTCAAATAGTGCGGCGGTGGGGTCTAAGGCCAAGGCTGTCTGCCAAGGGTTTAGCACCAGGTTCCCCAGGGATGTGCTCTCCCTGAGAGACAAAGGGGCAGCACCCTTCCTGGCCAAGCACAGTTTCAGGCAGGAGGGGATCTCCGCACTGATCCCGGCTGGGAGCACCGAGGTTACAGCAGGATTCGGTTGTGCTGTGCAGGGTGTCCCTGGAGAACGGGACGGGACCTCAGGGGACGCTATCTGAGGCCAGTCAAGGCTCCACAGCACTGCCCATTCAGCAATTATTTATAGACCACTTACTGTGTGGCATGATCCTTGTCTTTAAGAAACCTACATTCCAGTGAAAAAGACTGAAAATCTAAAGAAAACAAAAAATATGGTAAGTATAAATAATGTTATCAAGGAACGAAAAAAAAAATAGGTTAATGTAAAGAATACTTAGGGGACCAATTTTAAAAAGAGTGCAGTCAGGAAACACCATTATCCTGTGGATGTTCCCAGAACACTGGGGTCCTTTCCCCAGGATCTCAAAGGATTAAATTCTCCCTCTTACAATTTTCCGCAGCATCTGTTACATCATGGTTTAGGACCTTTTGTACCTCATCATTTTGTTTCACACATCCCTCAGCTGCACCAAAGTGCAATCTTTATTCCTCCTCATTAAAATATTTCTACTGCAATCTACTCTAAGTCAACAATGAACGAGTTAAAAAGGATGAAACATGATAAAATGCATTCTTCTTTCCAGACTGCAGCAGTTCAATACATAAATTATATTTTTGATCCTGGCAACTAAAAAGATGTTTGAAATAGAAAAACAGGAAATGCCACAGAGAAATGTGTCTCTGTTTCTTCGGAGAAAAAACCTTCCGATTTGAGGTGGCAGAGAAGTGAAATATACTGGAGTTTAAGTCAGCCAAACCTTGGAATTGAATTCCACCTCTGCCTCTTGCTGAGTGTGGTGACCTGAGGTGAATTGCTTAACTGTGCCGAGTCTCAATTCTTCAACTACAAATTGAGAATACAGCACAACTTGCAGTATCATTCTAAGAGTTAGAAATAATATATGTAAAGGTTTAGCACAGCACCCTCCCACAGTGACATGAGATACATAGCAACTGTTATCAGTGCTTAACAACTTTGTGATGTATGAACTGTCATCTCCGTCTTATCTATCCACTGTCCTCATTTATGCCCACCTTGCTCAGAGATGTTAAGTAGCTTGCCCAGAATTAGAATCAAAGTGAGGCTTTAACTCCAAAACTCTAGTCTTAACTGTGTTTGAGCCCTGGAAAGGACTTCAATGTAGAATAGCATCTTAGCGGATTCCGTAGCAGTGTCTCGGGTAGAAGGCCATTTAAAGAAACACTTGGCAGATGGAATTTTATTTGGTGCCAGGATGTGCCTTAAAATGAAGGACCATGGCAAAGTGAGAGCTGGGAGCACTGATTTGCCTGCACCTTCCATAACTCAGCCATGTTTGAGTTCAAGGAGAGCAGGAAGGAGGAGGAAGGTGGGGCCCAGCATTAGGGCTGGTGAAAGGAATCTACTAGAGGAGGCCTTAAAGGAGCAGCAACATGTAATGAACACCCATGAACACCTAAGTCACAGCACATTTTAAAAATGTTTTTCTTATTATGGTGGGAAAACGTTTTATTTCAAAATATTTGTC
This sequence comes from Myotis daubentonii, assembly GCF_963259705.1. NCBI lineage: Eukaryota > Metazoa > Chordata > Mammalia > Chiroptera > Vespertilionidae > Myotis > Myotis daubentonii. The sequence goes on along the minus strand of NC_081846.1, from coordinate 66,854,749 downwards.
CAGCCCTAATCGGTTTGGCTCAGTGGATAGAGCGTAAGCGGACTGAAGGGCCCTAGGTTCGATTCCAGTCAAGGGCATGTACCTTGGTTGCAGGCACATCCCCAGTGGGTGGCGTGCAGGAGGCAGCTGAGGGATGTTTCTCTCTCATCCATGTTTCTAACTCGCTATCCCTCTCCCTTCTTCTCTGTAAAAAATCAATAAAATATATAAAAAAATATTTGTCCAAAAGTAATAATGCATTTACCAACAGCCTGAACTGTTCACAGGTCAGGAGTCTTTTCTTGCTCCAACCATGAGACAGAGCTCCAGCTTGAAGTTAAGAGCAGGGCCTTGGCAAACCAAAGCCTTTGGACTCAGCCAACATGGAGGCAGAAAAGAGAAGGGGCATGAGGATGCACAGCCTCACAAGGAAGTTCCTGGGGCTTTGGTCATAGGTTTATTGGCATGAAAGATACCGGGGGAGCAACAGGAAAGTCCAACAGTCATGACTAGATCAACTGTTCACCTGACAGTCTTATTTCTAAGCTCCAAAACATAAAGGGACTGAAGCATTTGTTATATTTCCTTATTTATTCAAGAAAACAAAAGATCTTTTGTTTTCCTGCAGAACAGGCAGGAGATGAGTCTGCATTTGGAAGACTTGATTGCACATAACTGAAAGTTTTACGTAAAATCAGAGTAGGGAAAATGAGGCCTAAATTGTCACTTTTCCCAGCATAGACGGAGATACTTACACATGGACTTCCAACCAGAGACGTAGACTGTACAGTCACTATTAGTCTATTACTAAGTAGAGAGATGAGCTCTGGAAAAGTCTTTTAGCAAAATATTATTTTACACAAGTAACATTGGCTGAAGGTCCATTCCATGCAGTAGAACATATTGAACCCCAGAGGTCAAGAAAGGAATATGGGACAGTTCATGTTACAGTTTAAAGTCTACATAAGAAGTTGTCAGGCATATAAACCTTTCTTGCGTATCGAGAATTTAGACATTAGTATAATTGTAGTAGAAACTCAATTAGAGCAGGAATATGGTAAATCCTGCACTGACCTATCATGGCAACTTAAGGGTATTTAACTGGCTTCAGCACTGATACAGGTGGGGAGTTGAGGGAGCAAAAATGGAGTATCTTTCTACAATGTTTACTTAGAGAGTGGAATGACTAGATGGAAATGTGGATTCTCTCTAGGTATTAACTCACCTTTGATAATTAGTATCTTTTGCATCCATATAATTGACTCCCCCCCCCCACATACATCTTTTTTCCTGCTACTTTTTTTCTCATGCTAGGTTATGATTATTAAAGGTCTTTGACATAGAACATTACCCTGGTGAGCCCTCCCTGGGGAAGGCCCATGATAATCATGATAATAATGTCACCTATGGCAACAGCTACTGTTATAATGATAGTAAAAAGTCTACTGCTGTCACCACTGATAATGTCATTGGCAATACTCCTACTGTCACTGCTCCTCCTCCTATTATTACTATTATTACTACTATTGCTAATATTACTAGTACTACTCTTATTCTCTACTGTTATTAGCTTCAAATAAGCATCTTCTATGTGCCAGGCACTATACTTGGCCCATTAAATACAGTTTCTCTTATTTATTTAATAGCACTACAATATAGGTAATAGCATGTATATGTAACATTTAAGGCGGTTAAGTGGTTTGGTCAAAACCAATCAACTATTAAATGTTTGGACCAGATTTCAATCCGGATCTTCTATCCACTTCACCATGCTGTCTCCCTATGGAAAAATATCTTAAAATGCTCATTTTAAATGCATTTTTATTTTAATATATTATATTTATAAGGTGACTCATTTTAAAATTATTTTTATTTCAATGTATTTAGAAAATTGCAGAAAATTTATAAGAACAAGAACTTTTTTTTTTCTTGAGCCATTTAAGAGTAATTTGTCAACCTGATCCCCTACTATCCTGTATGTGTATTTCCTATAAGAAAGGGTATCTTCTATGCAACTAATGGAACAATCAAAATGCTAATATTAACAATGATACATTACTATTATTTAATCCTTAGACCCCATTCAACTTTTGCTAATTGTCCATGTAATGTCTTTTACAGAAAAATAAATTAGTTCAGAATTACATGTTGCACTTAACTATCACATCTTTTTCTTTTTCTTTTTCTTTTTTATATATATTTTATTGATTTTTTACAGAGAGGAAGGGAGAGAGATAGAGAGTTAGAAACATCGATGAGCGAGAAACATCGATCAGCTGCCTCCTGCACATCTCCCACTGGGGATGTGCCCGCAACCCAGGTACATGCCCTTGACCGGAATCGAACCTGAGACCTTTCAGTCCGCAGGCCGACGCTCTATCCACTGAGCCAAACCGGTTCTGACCTTTTTATTTTTCTTCATACTGGACTTGCTTCTTAGTCCTTCCCTGACTTTTATGACCTTGATGCTTTTGAAGAGTTAGAAACCAGTTATTTTGTAAGATGCCCCTTAGTTGAGGTTTGTCAGATGTTTCCTCCTGATTAGACTCAGATTATGTTTTTTGATGAGAATATCACATGAGTGATGCCATGTTTTCCTAATTGCATCCTATTAGATGGCACACAATTTAGATTTATCCTGTGACTGATGATGCTTACTTTGATTATTATTGATTGAGGTTAATGTCTGCTAGGCTTTTCCTCTGTAAAGTAAATCTTTCCATCCCCCTTGTAATTATTATTTTCTAGGGAGATACTTTAAAATCATTTAAATTTCTTTTTTTTTGAGACTTTTAAGTAATTCATGATTTCTTAACTTATTAAAAAAAAGTAATATTCTATTAATGTCATTATTCATTTTGATGCTAAAATTATGCCTGATCTAACCAATGGGAATCCCTTCAAAGTGGTTTCTGAAGCTCCTTGACATGACCCATCATTCTTTGACCTTTGTGTTGGTTGGTTTCTGGAACAAGAACGATCTTCTAGACTGATATATTCCTTGCCTCAGTTGTAGAATCAGCCATTTCTCCAAGTAGCCTTGGTATCTTTCAATGGAGAATGAATGCCAGTAAAAGCCACAATCTGGGCACTAGGTCAGATTCATTGTTGCTAAGGTTTTGCAACTCCCAGGGCCCTCCCAGTAGACAGAACTAGGGAAGGTATATTTGAGTGTGTGTATGCATGTACTTAATAAACATCTATATTTATTTTTATCTATATTTTTAATCTATATTTTATATTATATCTATATCTTTATCTATATTATTTTATCTATATTTATTTTTATCTATATTTTATCTATACATATTTGAAAACCTCAGGGTTAATTCTAGTTTTAGTCCTTTCTATATTTGTAACTCTTTTCTGATACCTGGATCACCTATCCTTACATGGTCATTTGATCATCCCCCTGTATTAGTCCCCTATCTCCACTCTTGCACAGATGTCCTTCCCTGCTCACGTAAGCTCTGGCCCATGCTAGGCTGCTCCCCACGGCTGTACTGAAGTCACCTCTACTCTCTTAATCTCCAATATGCCCAGTATAGCAACTTATTCAAATATAAAGGAAGAAACATGTTGATAACTTTAAATATCCATGATCTACATTTTATTTCTCAGTGCTTTAAGAAGAGTTGATGTAAGTAGTTTTAGTTTCTATTAAAGAACAATTCTGCACTCTGATCCATATTCAAGTACATTAGTCTGGGGCACGGGTTTGCCCTGTGGCCAAAATTCTGCCTTTAACCTCTTACAGCCCAACACACCAAGAATGGTGAATGGTTTTTACATTTTTAAAAGAGTTGCTTTAAAAAAAATGTGACAGAGACCATATGTGACCCAGAAAACCTTAAGTATGTTCTATCTGGTTCTTCAAAGAAAAAGTTTGCTAAACCTAGTCTGCAGTATCTGATTGCTCTTCAAATTGGCTAACTCACTGACCTAAAGGTAGTGTGATATAAAATTAATTAAGTTTGTGAGCTGCTTTTTAGCTTCAAGGACTCTAAATAAATTGCAAGGAACTATAGAAATTTCCATCTTACAAAAAAAAGAGATAATGACTAACTTGTAAAATCATCAGTGAGAACAAGATAGTGCTAAGGATAAAATCTAAGTCATCCACTCCTTTTTTAGATTAAATATGCCAAGCTCCATTAGCCTCTGATTTGCATGGCCATTAGCGGAAGGCTGGCCTCCAACACTATTTATTTCAATCAACATCCCCTCATGTAAACTCCGAATGCTTGATGACATGAGTTTGTACAACTACAGAATTAATTGATTATAACACCTAATTCAAATTCAACATTGAGTCCTTTTGGAACTAAAATATGATTGATTGCAAGAATTGCAGAACCCAGGAAGTAGAGTAGTTCAAAATAACAGGTCATTAATTCGAAGTACATGCAAATATTAACAGAGTGGGAGGGGCAAATTGACACCTTTGGACTAATGTAGTATCTACTTATTAATGAACCTTGCATATTTGGTGTACTGCTTTGTATTAGAAACCCATAAGCCTGGTTTCATAGAGGCAAATCTGCAATTTCTGGATGAAGAGAAGGAAATCCCATTTGCATTAATACAAGAAAAATAGAAATGTCCAGAAACAGTCCAAAGCCTCTCTAAAAAAGACATGCCTGACACAATTTCCTCTTTTCACCAGTACAAGGGAAGGAGAGCCAGGCTCAGCATCGCTTGTCAATTTAAGTGCATCAATTCTGCTTTCCACATATTGTGATTTTCCTGCCTTAAAAAAATCAATCTCTCCTTTGGAAGGGGAGTTGTGACTAACTGCAGTCTGTTCCCTCTCTTTTCTTTTCTTACTCACGTGGTGCCCCCAGACAGTTAGTTACATAAAGGAAAGGTAAGTGAAGGGGAAAAAGAAACAACAAAACATAAACAATTTTCACAGTGCCATGAATTCATATTCCACTATTAGTTCATATTCTCACCTAACAGCTTGGGCTGCATTGTGAGTTCCAGTGCAATGCTGGTACTAATTGCCTTGAATAATTCAGATGTTAGCACTCTCCAGGGCCTCACTGGAGCTAGGCTGCTGGAAGCCGTATTTGTACTCCGGAACCCACAGCATGATGAGATTCTCAAGTCTGCAAACTACACCCTGAGCTGGAGTTGCTTGACTTGGTGAGCTAGAAAAGCCAGGCCAAGAAACCAGCGGGTATTTAGTGCATTCCATACACACTAAGTCTGAAATCTTACCTGGGTTTATGGATTATGGTTGTATGTGCCATTCTTTAACCAGGTTAGAGAAATCTTTAATTGCAGTTTTTGTTTGCTTGGGCTCAAGAAAGAAATAGGACTTGAAATAGGTCCTGGAAAGGATAAAATTAGAAAAGAAAGAGGGAAACATATATATATATTAAAAATACCTCACTCAACTGCCTTGTCTGCGTAATAACATTGAGCATGTCTGTCACTCTGAAGACATATTAGCTCATTTAGGTAATTAGTGTGAGCAGCATGTTTCCCTACTTATTCCATTCAATTATAGGGTTCTCACTTTGTCATTACTGGAGTGTCTTAATGCGACTTGTAATTAGTGTAATTACAATCCAATGTTAATTATATCTGCCACTTAGACATAATTTTATATAGTAATGGTCTCTAATCTCAATAACCTTATTATGTTGTTTATTCAAACAGGAATTAAGTCTTCTTTCATGCGTCAAATACGGAGATTACAAAAAAGTACTGCTTGTGTCATTTTGGTAGTTATGACAAGGGACTATCTGAAATAGCATAATCATATTTGAGACAATGTCTGCATGTGCAAACAATTACAGCAGTTCCTCTCTGTTTCCAGAAATATGCCTATGGATCTCCGAATAACTGTGTGCAGAGGCAGCCTGCGCCTGGGCTTGCTCATGAATTCTGGGAAGAACTAATGTGCATGCATCTAAAAGAAACCCATTACAGTGTGCCCTGTATTCGTACACCAAATGCACCCCTCACTGACCATCTAATGGACCACTTCTCTGAGCAACTAACCATCGTATACAATGCAATAATGTCACCTCACATCTGAAGAGCACATTATCCTTTAAAGTGCTTTTAAATATATTATTTCAGTTAATCCTGAAAACAACTGTGTGGGAGTGGCAGTGGCAGGTATCAGATATTTGAATAGATTGAAAAAATAAATAAAAACAGTGTCCAGGTTCACTTAGCAGGAGTACAGCTGTTCATCAAAAGGCAATTTAGCAGAGTTAATAGCACGGGCTCCAGAGTTAGAGTTTTAGGTTTTGCATCCCTGCAACTCCACTTAGAAGTGCAACACCCTTGAGCAAATTACTTAACCCCTCTATCCCTCAGTGTCCTCTTCTGTGTAACAGGAATAACAGCAGGATCTGCCCCAGAGAGTGGTTACAAGGATTAAATGGGCAATAGAGAAAATGCCTAAAACAGTTTTTGGCACACACAGAAACCTGAATAAATATCAGCTGCTATTACTGTTACTCTAAATAGCACTCTCATTTCTTGATTTATGACCTGAAGTTGTTTTTTCCCCCCCATAAAACTCATCACTTCCTTATAGATTTTCTTATGCTAATTACTAATTAAAGATTTGATTTATACACTGCATAGCTTTGTGTATGTATGGTAAATTCACTTACAAATAGATAACACTTCACCATTATGTACTATTTACTAAAACAAAAATAAAGACTCCTTTAACCAACTCATGTTATCAGATGTCAATACCTTAAAGTTCCTTGAGAAAAGACTCAGTGATTTCATTGTTTGATAAAGAACCTAAACACTTTCCGACATACTCACACTGGTACATCTTGTTACTATATAGTATTTCATGAATGCTCAAAAACATAACAGGATCACATGCAAGAGCATATGTATTCTTTACACTAAAACCCACAAACACGTTAGTTTTATTTATTGAGTGGATCTCGGTATCTGTATGCTTAAACGAAATATTGAGTCAGAATGTTACACACTTTACAAAATTTCCTGTTGAGGTTTTTGTTTCCTTTAAGCTCATGTTCTTCTTCCAGAAACAATGGGTTGCATACCAAGCTTTGAAATGACTTGGTCTCTTTGGACAGAGGACCCCTTCTCTGATGAAGCCAGCAAAATTGGGTATTCCCATAATCTTTTCAGCAATAAAGATTTTTTTTTTTTTGCTGCTGATTTCTCTAGGACGGTTAACAACAACAACATCAACAAGGAAGCAGCCCATTTCTGGTTGTGGCTTTTTAGACCATTTTTAAAGACCACTTTTAGGGGACACATTAGCTCTTGAAGTGTGCTCTAAGCTCAGAGGAAAGCTGTGCCTGTAAACAGCAGTGTAAACACAACTACTTGGGAAATCTCCGGGATGTGTGCTGCTGCCAGAAAACTGGTCATTAAATATTAACTTCATCTCGCCTGCCTTTTTGTTTTATTCATAATTATTTACATGCAGAGTTGGGACAATTTTGCCAAATAGACAAAAAACATAAGATGTCAATTCCCCCATCTTTAAATTCTTCTGGTAACTTCAATGCCCAGGTTTAGACATGAAGCTTCAGTGAAATGTAGGTAATTCTTGCTTCCAGACCAGGCTCTGCAATGAGGCATCAGGTTTTAATGTTCTCAACTGAGAAAAGGCTGCAGCCACTTCAAGTGCATTTGGGCTAAGAGCTGAAAAGCCCTCTAGCCCGCTGGCCACGCTTCACAGTAGGCAGTGATGTGCCCCAGACACTTCTCCTAGGATCCCAGTTTCCTCCACTATTGTCTGGAAGCATTTCTCTGAAGTGCTGTCGGTGAGGGGTGAAAGTTGTGGAGACAATGTTTGCATCAAGAAACCTCCATGTGGGGGACAGAAGGCCGGGGGAGAAAAGGTTTTTGGTCAGAAGCTGATGACACACTTCCATTCTTGGTCCCAGAATTGGCCAGCTGTTACTTTGTACTAATCATTTGACCGCCTCGGATCTTACTTTCCCCATCTGAAGTTAGTTTCCCACCCAATCACTTCCCAAATATTCAATGAGAACAAAATACAAATTTAAATCACATTTATTGAATACTTTATGTTCCTAGAAATAAATATGAGTTACTAAATATGACGATGATTTCATAGGCAAGAGAGTTATCTAAGAAACCAAAATGATATTTGTTCAAAATGAGGACAAGAGCTTGGAATGTTTATATAAGTAGACATTTTAACATCAGGTACAGTAGGGCTTTGGAATCAAATAGTAGGGCTTTGGGTTCAAACTCAGGCTCCACTATTTCCCAGTGTATAACCTTGGGCTAGTTACTCAGCCTCATTAAGATGTAGTATTTTTACCTGTAAAATAGTGACAAAAATAGCATCTGTGAGGCTATTTGAGGATTATGTGAGATAATGAATGTAATGTACTTGGCAGGTTCTGGACTTTAAAAAAAATGGCAACTCTAATTATCAGAATAGGCCATGATAAACAGCATCAGTTCCATGCTAACTGCAATGGGAAACAATCAAAAAGTACTAAAATATGGTACATGATTTACATTTTCAAGAGATCACTTTGTTGTGAGGAAATGGAATACAGAAAGTTTAGAGGCTACACAGGGAACTCCACTAGAAGACTACTGTCCACATGAAGGAAAATAATGCCCTGGATATGGAGCTTTGAGGTGGAAATAATGAGGAACAAAACTTCAGGCTGTATACCAGAGGTCTCATCAAGCAGACTGATGGATTGGAAGTGGGGTGTGCAAAAGAAGAATCCAGGTTCTGAGCCTGAGCGGTTGGGTGGATGGTGGTATAACATAGCAGATGGTGTGCTGCCCAGTCCTTCCCTCCCACATTCAGGAAAGGCCCTCAGTTCCCCAGCCACTGGGAACCTTGCATGTGGCTCACTCATAACCAAGTCCTGCCCCAGAAATTGCTCTCTACTGAAGGCTGCTGCCTTGCTCACTGTTTAACATCCTCCACAGAGACAGTCTCTATGGAAACACTGGTCAATAACAATTTAAAAGCCTTGGCCTTTAAAAATGTGGGACAAAATTCAGAATAATGCTAAAGTGGCAACCTGGCTACAGATGTCCCTAGGGTTACATTTAAAGGTTTTGTTATGTAATGCAACTCAACTTCTCCCTCTGCCCCGATCTTGCTTCCTATTTCCTTGCTGGTATTGTTCCAGAAAGTCCTCTCAACAAACTCCTATACGCAAATCTCTGTTTCAGCGTCTGTTTTCAGGTACTCAACCTAGACAATTTTTGTGAGTTGTGGCCCTTACAGGCGAAATCTAAAATGGGACTTTGGGCCTTGATCACCTGCCGCCAGGCTGGAGATGAGAAGCCTGGGACTGATAGATATTGATAGTTATTTTGACATACTCTAGTGAGGCAATCATTAAAACTGTCCCAGTTGGTAAACTGGAACAGAACACTGGTGGAAGGAAATACACTGGTTGGTAAATTCGCTCAAGTGACTGAGAGTGTTGGGACTATGGATTTACATCACTCCTTTTGAACTGAAGAAGTCCATGAAAGTCAAACTTACTCATTCGTTAACTTAAAAACAAACCTAAAAACCAGGGGACATTTTGGTCAGGATGCAAAGAGATATTCATCAACTGATGCCAAAGAGCAGAAACAGTGAGTGTTAGACTTAGAACTAAAATAGATGACTAGCAGAGCTCTATGGAAGATGGAATTTCCAACCACATACACCATAAACCTGATAACCATGGTCAAGGTTCTGATTGAGAAGGAGAGGTAGGAAGGGGTTACTTGGGTTAACTTAGACCAGTGGTCAGCAAACTCACTAGTCAACAGAGCCAAATATCAACAGTACAACGATTGAAATTTCTTTTGAGAGCCAAATTTTTTAAACTTAAACTATATAGGTAGGTACATTGTTATTAACTTAATTAGGGTACTCCTAAGACTTAGGAAGAGCCACACTCAAGGGGCCAAAGAGCCGCATGTGGCTCGCGAGCCGCAGTTTGCCAACCATGGACTTAGACTAATACACTACAAATCCTTGAATCACCATGTTTCCCTGCAGAAGTGGCCTCTTCTCCTTGTTAAAGGTGCACATGGCCCTCTTGCTTAATAATCATACAAAGGTGTCCCCCTTGTAAGACAAAAAATGTCCCCTTAGAAACTATCCCTACCTTCCCAAACTTGCCACCAGACCATAATGATAAAGTGGTAGTAATAGGGAACTGTTGGGTCTGCCAAGAGAAGAAAGGTAGTATATGCTAAAGAAGCTCCAGGGCGTAACCAGCATATTCCAACAGAACTGGTGAAGGTATGCATGGCTTTGGATTCTGAGAATGCTGGGACAAGAAAGGGGTGTAGAATAAAAGGTTGAAAAAGAGAATTTACTGAAAGGAAAATACTATCCTGTGATAAGGTTTAACGTCATATCCATATCAATCAAGGTCAACAAGAGAAGCCTATTCATCTATGTGTATATGTATGGTAGATAAAGATATAGATTGAGATATAGAAACACAGACTTTTTAAAATAAGAAATTGACTCACACAATTATGGGGGCTGGTTAAGTGTGTCTGGGTTCACAGGGCAGACATCGGGAAAAGAAGAGCAAGATGAAACTCGACCAATACAGGCTGAAGCTGTCATCCATAATTCATTCAGCCCTGCTTTAAGTCCTTTCAAATGAAATAGTCCCCTTACTTAAAGTCAACTGATTGGGAACTTTAATTATATCAGCAAAATTCCTTCATAGCAACATTTAGATTACTGTTAATTGAACAACTGAGGACTATAGCATAACCAAGTTGACACAGAAAAAAAAGTCATAATCACCTTAGCCGGTTTGGCTCTGTAGATAGAGCATCAGCCTATGGACTGAAGGGTCCCAGGTTCCATTCTGGTCAAGGGCACATGCCTGGGTTGTGGGCTAGATCCCCAATAGGGGGTGTGCAGGAGGCATCCAATCAATGATTCTTTCTCATCATTGATGTTTCTATCTCTCTCCCCCTCTTCCTTCCTCTCTGAAATCAATAAAAATATATTTACAAATGTCATAACCAGTGGTCTCTTACATATGACACCAAAAGCACAAGCAGTGAAACAAAAATTAGATAAATGCAACTTCAATAAAATTAATAACTACTGCACTTCAAAGGACACCATTAAGGAATTCAAAAGACAGAATGAAAGACAGTTATTTTTGCAAATCATGTATCTCACAAGGATATCAAGACTCTACACTAATAAAAGACAAACATGCAAATTGAATGTACCTTCGCTATGCCTTAAGCCACGTCCACCAGCCAATCAGAGCGACTATATGCAAATTAACCCAACCAAGATGGCAGCCAGCAGCCATGGAGGTGGAGCAAGCAGGAGGCTTGGTTGCCGCAATAATGGAGGAAGCCAAGCTTCCCGCTTGCCGCGGCCAGCTCTGAGCTCCACTCAAAGCAACAAAGTTTCAATTATAGAAGATAAATAAACCCCAGATACCTGCTTTCAGCCAGCTGTGGCCAAAGAACTGGAATGAGTAGGAGGCTTCCCTCCCTGGCCGGCTCTGAGCTCCTCTCAAGGCTACAAAGTTTCAATTACAGAAGGTAAATAAATCCCAGAATAAAAAAAGAAAAGAAAAAAAAGGAGAGGCTGGGAGCTTCCATCGCTGGGGGGCTTGGCCAGCCTGAAAATGGCCCTCAGCCCCTCACCCAGACTGGCCAGGCACTCCAGTGGGGAACCCCCACCCTAAAGGCGGTGTGACCAGCCTGGAGCCATCAGCCCCTCACCCAGGCTGGCCAAACCTCCATGAGGTGAGGGTCCCCAATGGGGGAGGAGGGGTTTGACCAGCCTGCAAACAGCCATCAGCCCTTCACCCAGGTTGGCCAGGCATCCCAGTGGGGACCCCCACCTAGAAAGGGGTGTGACCCGCCTGCAAACAGCCATCAGCCCCTCACCCAGGCTGGCCAGGCACCTCAGCAGGACCCCTACCCTGATCCGGGACACTCTTCAGGGCAAACCAGCCAGCCCCCACCCATGCACCAGGCCTCTATCCTATATAATAAAAGGATAATATGCAAACTGGCCCTAACAGCAGAATGACTGGGAATGACTGGTCACTATGACACACACTGACCACCAGGGGGCAGGCACTCAATGCAGAAGCTGCCCCTTGGTGGTCAGTGTGCTCCCACAGGGGAGCTCTGCTCAGCCACAAGCCAGGCTGATGGCTGCCAGTACAGCGGTGGTGATGGGAGTCTCTCCAACCTCAGCAATGCTAAGGATGTCTGACTGCAGCTTAGGCCTGCTCCCTGCTGGCAAGTGGACATCCCCTGAGGGCTGCCAGGCTGCCAGAGGGATGTCTGACTGCCAACTTGGGCCCGATCCCCCAGGGAGTGGGCCTAAGCCAGCAGGTGGACATCCTCTGAGGGGTCCCAGACTGCAAGAGGGCATAGGCCAGGCTGAGGGACCCCCCCTCCCGAGTGCACAAATTTGTGTGCACTGGGCCTCTAGTATGTAAATAATTCTTAAAACTTAATAATAAAAAATAGCCCAATTTAAAAGTAGGCAAAAGATCTGAATAGACATTTTTCCATACTTACTTCATGGGCCAATAAACACAGGAAAAGATAATCAACATTATTAGTCATCAAGGAAATGCAAATTGAAACTACAGTGCAAAAACATTTCACACCCACAAGGTTGACTGCAATCAAAAAAGATAAATAATAACAAGCACTGGAGAGGATGTGGAGAAATTGAAACCCTCATACATAACTGTAAGGAATGAAAAATGGTACAATCACTTTGGAAAACAGTCTGGCAATTCCTCAAAAGGTTGAATGTAGAGTTACAATATGACCCAGCCATTCCACTCTTGGTATATATCCAAGAGAATTGAAAACACACGTCCACACAAAAGTATTTACATGAATGTTCACAGCAACATTATTATAATAGAAAAAAAAAAGAAAAGAAAACAAGCCAAATGTCAAACTGATGAATGTATCAGGAAAATGAGGTATATCCATACAATGGAATGTTGCTCAGCAGTAAAAAGGAATGAAGTACTGATATGTGCTACACCACAGGTAAACTTTGAAAATTGGTGGGATGCTAGGGCCGGTTGAGAAAAAGGGGAGGATGGGCAGCTAAAGGACACTGGGTTTCTTTCTGAGGTAATAAAATGCTGTTAAATTGGCTGTGGTTATGATTGTACTACTCTGCTAATAAGCTAAAAACCATTGAATTGTACAGTTTTATGGGGTAAATGATATGGTATTTGAGTTATATCTCAATAAAGCTACCTCAAAACAAAACAAAACAAAACAAAACAAAACAAAAAGGGCATCACAATAACCCTGGACCAGAGGTTAGAAAATTAAAAGCTGCCTTAACCGGTTTGGCTCAGTGGATAGAGTGTCGGCCTGCAGACTGAAAGGTCCCAGGTTCGATTTTGGTGAAGGGCATGTACCTTGGTTGCGGGCACATCCCCAGTAGGAGGTGTGCAGGAGGCAGCTGATAGATGTTTCTCTCTCATCGATGTTCCTAACTCCCTATCCCTCTCCCTTCCTCTCTATAAAAAATCAATAAAATATATTTAAAAAAATAAAAAATAAAAGCTAATTTCATTTCATTCCACCATTTCATTTTGTTCTCCATAAAATGAAAAACCAGAGCTGCCATGGAAGATGAGATGCCACGGCTTAGAGCAGTGGCATGCCAGAATGGACCATTCAACTCCATAAAGCAGACAAGCTCCAGCTGACTGCTTCCATGTGAGAGCCTGTAGGAATCAACTATTAACACATTGCAAAATGTTGTGGTAGGAGGGGCTGGGTATTTCGGGAAGCACGGTGATAGGTGACCTCAGACAACCCTGACAGCAGGAGATGTTGTCACAAGACAGAGATAGCAATGAGTGTGACGAGGAAGGAAAACAATAGAGGAAACGTGGCAGTATTTACTGATCAGAAGCCAGGCTGGGACCATTCTCATACTGAGCAGTGAGAGGGCATAGCCACCCTTCAGAAAACTATGGAGATAGTTAATAGAGTGTAACATCCTTAAGGACGAGGCAGATGCTCAGCTAGCAGGGGTATCCATGAAGGATGGATAATGAGGAGGCAGAGGAGGTCACCCTAATAAAAAGTCAGCATATGTTGTCCAGTTTCCAGACTCAGGTCTGTTTATTTCACAACTATAACTCCAGAGCCTAGTACAGGGCCTGGGACATACGGTGCTTGATCAATAAGTATCTTTCATAATAAATTATCCAAGAAAGGAGGGAGATGAGCATATGCTACAATTCACTATTATTTTCTATAACATATAAACTATATTATATTTATTTCAATTACTCACTATAAAAAACGTTAGTTTAAGATTACATGATATACAAAGATTCAAAGATTTGTACAGTATGCTTGCTATCAGCATTGTAGTTCATTGCCATCACTAAGTAGATATAGTTTTTTGCTACAATGAGAAAAACTTTACTCTCCCTGGGGTATTTACTGCCTTTCCTTAGCTTGTGAATGAGTGGTCTGCCTTAGTCCTCCCTTTAATCACCTCAGTCAGACAGTCAAGCTCAAGGTGAATTTTTACCACTCTCAGATGGCTAGGTGGGATGGAAACCACCAGTGATCAGAAATCTCAGATCATCAATATCTTGCAACATTGTTGAATCTTGCCTTGTCTCTGTGAGATCCATCTCTCCCTGTCCTTGTCAGACATATACAAAATCCAGAAAGAACCCTGAAGTCACAATAGTCCATGACACTTCTCTCTTCACCTATGATTTTCTTTTTCTCACACTTCAAGGAGAGTTTTTGTCAGTTATGGCCCTCTTTCCTCTGTCATTCCCTTATAAACGTTCCCTTTCAGATGAATGAAAAAGTCTTCTCTTTCTAAATGCTGATTTTTTTTTTCTTTGTGAACATCTTGCTTATCTTAAAATTTAAAAAATGCAATTATGTAAAAGGTTTGTGAACAAAAATCCACTAAGTGTAGCCCATGTGCTGGAAACAAAATTATATCAAGAGTCACAAACACTGTATTCTTGGATATGGCTTCTTTGAAATTTAAGCGAGTCACTTAATTATTCTGCTTGCCACATGCTAAAAATAGAGATCATATCTACCCTATTTCACAGAATGAAGTAACTTATAACCATTGTGTTGGAATGTAAAGTACCATATAGGGTAAAGTGTGAAGTTAAATCGCAGTACAAGATACCTTATCACATGCCCGGCTGGTGTGGTTCAGCAGTTGAGCATCAATCTATGAACCAAGAGGTCACCTATTTGGTTCCTGGTTAGGGCACTTGCTCAGGTTGCAGGCTCAATCCCCAGTAGGAAACATGCAGGAGGCAGCCAATTGTTGTTTCTCTCACTGATGTTTCTAGCTCTCTATCCCCCTCCCTTCCTCTTTCTCTCTCTCTAAAAAAATAATCAATAAAAATATTTTTAAAAAAAGATACCTTATCACAAAATGCTGATTACTAAAGGAGAAAAGTGTCAGAGAAAGCTTCGCAGAGCATGTGGGACTGCTTGAAGTAGGTGGCATTTAGATAATAGCAGGGGCATCCGGCAGGTTCAGTAATGGAGTAAAAATTTCATGTATAAAATCCTCTCTTCCCATTCATAGGCTATTGTTCAGTAAGGCAGAAAATTTGTGGAAAGAGGAAGCAGAAATAAAAGTTACAAGGGAGAATGAACAACAAATATGGTTAAAAAAAAAACAAGTAAAGTCATAGAAGAGACACAAACATAAACAGTGCTTATTTGAGAATAGACAAGCAAGCTAAATGAGAAACATCATTCATAACCTTCCTATGCAAAGTAAACTTTTGGTAATCTTGTCTTACATCTTTCTAAACATGTTCCTTGTTTAACAAAGGAACATGTTTTAGTGTTTAAAGTACCTTCTTTATAATCTTTAGTTTCTCGTCTGTGCCTTCAACATATTGTGGTATCTGGTAGGTAGACAGTAGATAATAAATGTTCACTGAACTGAACTGAAGCTTTCTGATTCATTTCCGTATGAAGTTTAGTAAAAGATGTAGATTATAGCATAGGGAACATAGTCAATGATATGATATCATGATAACTGTGATTGGGGCCAGGTGGATACTTACAGCAGTGGGGGGACCACTCTGTAAAGTACATACATGATTTTCTAGCCACTTTGCTGTACATCTGAAACTAATATAGGATATAACTATAATTTAAAAATAAAAACTTCCAGAAAAAAATGTATGTATTAGAAATATACATGGCCTTTGAAAAATCAGTATTAAACTCCTCTTTATAAAGAATCTGATTCAAGAAAATCAACTGTAAAACTGCATTTTTATATAATTGGGAAAATTTAAATATAAAAGAAGCATTAGGTGAATAATATTAAATAATTGTTGTAATCATTGTGATTATTCAATAAAATATTCTTTTATTTTTGAGATGCAAAAAAATAAACAACAACTGAAGTTTGGGAAATGATTTGATTTTTCCCTAAGGGTTTATTTTGCTACGTTAAAATCATCAGAAGTAACATCAACTTTGCATTTCATCAATTCTCCTTCTGGTTGTATTGATGCTGTGGTTGAAATCCAGTCACTTGTATTGACTTTGAATCACTATATATTGTTCCACTTCAATTTCTCTAAAGCACAGGTTGCTTCATGACTGATCAGGGAATTAAGCAGCTACAAGTCAATTCCCTGTGTGGATAAAAAGCTAATGGGCATTTGCTTGTTTTTCTTATTTCTAATTAAACAAAAATCATTTATAATTATATAACCCAAAGATTAACAGACGTATGTAGAGTAAAATATGTTTTACACTTGAAAAAGTATAGATTGACACACTATGAGAGATATTTTCCTCTCAAGGCAGTAGAAAATGGTCGGTGAGTTCAAAACTAAAGCATTTGGTTGAATCAACTTATTCTCACATCTGACACTCAGATATAGATAACTGGTAAGACTAGTATTCCACCTACCACAGATCACAGACTAGATACCCTATATAATAAAAGGCTAATATGCAAATCGACTGAATGGCGGAACAACTGGTCACTATGACGCACACTGACCACCAGGGGGCAGACACTCAACACAAGAGCTGCCTCCTAGTGGTCAGCGCACTCTCACAGGGGGAGTGCCACTCAGCCAGAAGCCAGGCTCATGGCTGGTGAGCCTCTCCACCCCCCAAGGCAGTGCTAAGGCCCCCTCGGGGGATGTCTGACTGCTGGCTTAGGCCTGCTCCCCACACCAGCAGGTAGACATCCCTCGAGGGGTCCCGGACTGCGAGAGGGCACAGACTGGGCTGAGGAACCCCACCCCTCTCCCCAGTGCATGAATGTCATGCATCAGGCCTCTAGTCTACACTAATAAAAGAGAAAAATGGTAATTGGCGTATGATGATACCCTTTTCATTGGCTAATCAGGGCTATATGCAAATTAACTGCCAACTAAGATTGGCAGTTAACTGCCAACTAAGATTGGCAGTTAACTGCCAACAAGATGGCGGTTAATTTGCATATGTAGGCACAATGCAGGGAGGCGAAAGGGAAAGCAGGAAGAAGCCCCCTGCCACTGACAGTGATCGGAAACCCAGGGGGGAGCTAAGAGCTGGGGGGCAGGGCAAAGGCGGCCCTGGGGCCGCCTTTGCCCTGCCCCCCAGCCATGATCGGAGAATCAGGCGCCTTTGCCGCCCTGGCCAGTGATAGCAGGAAGTAGGGGTGGAGCCAGCGATGGGAGCTGGACACGGTCGAAGCTGACAGTCCCGGGAGCCAGGGGTCCCTTGCCTGGGCCTAAAGTGGAGCCCATGATCGCGGGGCCGCTACAGCTGCGGGTCCCCGCTGCCTGAGCCGGACGCCTCAGCCAGAGGCGTTAGGCCTGGGCAGGGGCGGAGCCTGCAACTGCGGGGAGCTGGGGGTCCCCTGCCCAGGCCTGACACCTCTGCCGGAGGCCTCAGGCCTGGTCCAGGGGCCAATCCGGTGATTGGTGATCGGAGGGTGATGAGGGTCAACTCCTCTGGCCGAGGCATCAGGCCTGGGCGGGGGGCTGAGCTGAGGATTGGGGGGATATGATGGTCCCCTTGCCCAGGCCTGAAGCCTGGGTCAGAGGCGTCAGGCTTGGGCGGGGGTGGAGCAAGCGATCAGAGGGAGATGGGGGTCCCCTGCCCAGGCATGATTCCTGGGCCAGAGGCCTCAGGCCTGGGAGGGGGCCAGAGCCAGTAATCGGGGGGAGATGGGGGTCCCCTGTCCAAGCCTGACACCTCTGGCGGAGGCGTCAGGCCTGGGCAAGGGGCTGATCAGGTGATCAGAGGGTGATGGGGGTCTAAGCCTCTGGCCGAGGCATCAGGCCTGGGCAAGGGGCAGAGCCAGCAATCGGAGGGGTCTGGGGGTCCCCTGCCTAGGCCTGATGCCTGGGCCAGAGGCATCAGGCCTGGGCTAGGGGCAGAACCAGTGATGGGGGGAAATGAGGGTCCCCTGCCCAGGCCTGACGCCTCTGTCAGAGGCGTCAGGCCTGGGCAAGGGGCCGATCCTGCGATTGGAGGATGATGGAGGTCAACGCCTGAGGGCTCCCAGTATGTGAGAGGGGGCAGGCTGGGCTGAGGGACACTCCCCCCCCACCACCACCCAGTGCACGAATTTCGTGCACCGGGCCCCTAGTATAATATATAACCATATTCACTTCCTTCGGTCCTTCTACAAGACTGCCAAACATGGGCTTCTGAAAGTTTGACAGGTGCACCCAGGTCAACTGTTATATTAGAAAATTATCAGAAACAATGACCTCAAAAAGTAAATACATAAGAAAGGCTTATTCTTTTTACAGTGCTTGAATTTCCTGAAGTCATCTGTGAAAAATACAAAGATTTACCCACCCAAAATGGTCCTCTCATTTCAGGTATGATGATGAGATATTGAGAAACAGTACTTCTGAGACCTTCTGAAATCTCACTATTCAGGCAGCTGCCTCTTCTTTCAACCACAAAACCGACCACCAAAAAAAATAATGCATTCCATTTCAGGCAGACTCCAGAATCACCAGGCATCACTAGAACCAATTAAGAATCCTGCTTTCATTTTTACACTTGACCGGGATCAATCTTATGGTGTTCAAGACATCGTTCCATGTGTATCACACTTCACAAGCCTTTTTATATAGATTAAATAAAATTAAAATGAATATCAGGGGTATCCTAGAAGGGAAAGAAATGACAAAATAAAAACCAAAATTTTAGGAATATTTAGACGGGGGAACAATCCCAACTATCATGATTTCTTAATGAGGTTTAAGGGCTGATTGCCATGTAGGTGTGTAAGAATGCATATAGATATGTAAGTGCAGGTGTGCATGCCCTTACACAACTGCTTAAACTCTGCTCCATCATACTCTGATAGACTGGTCCCCTTTTCACACTGTGACTCCCAATTGTACTTGCTGCTAACTTACTTTCCATAGCAATCTAAATCTATATTTCTACATCCTTGACAAGTACTACGCCGGTGAAAATATTCCAATTCACCGCACTCTAAGAAGCTCTAACTTTCTAAAAAAGGAAGATGGTATTCATAATAATGATAGCTAGTGTCTTAGTAACATGGTGCTAAGTGTTTAATATATGTTATCTCTTTTAATTCTCCCAGCAACTCTATGTGGCAGGTAACAATATCATCACCATTACTTAACAGATGTCAAAACGAGGGATTAGAGCAGCCGTGGGCAAACTACGGCCCACCCGTTTGAAATGAATAAAACTGAAAAAAAAAAAAGACCGTACCCTTTTATGTAATGATGTTTACTTTGAATTTATATTAGTTCACACAAACTCTCCATCCATGATTTTATTCTGGCCCTCCGGTCCAGTTTAAGAACCCATTGTGGCCCTCGAGTCAAAAAGTTTGCCCACCCCTGGATTAGAGGGTTTAAGCAACATGAACAGGGACACAAAGCCAGAAGTGCAGGAGCTACGATTGAAAAGCATGAGCTCCCGAGCCCAACTTCTTAACTACTATGCAGAGTTGCCTCTGTTTTTTTGTTTTGTTTTTTTTTAAAATATATTTTTATTGATTTTTTTACAGAGAGGAAGGGAGAGGGATAGAGAGTTACAAACATCAATGAGAGAGAAACACCAATCAGCTGCCTCCTGCACACCCCCTACTGAGGATGTGCCCTCAACCAAGGTACATGCCCTTGACCGGAATCGAACCTGGGACCCTTCAGTCCGCAGGCTGATGCTCTATCCACTGAGCCCCAAACCGGTTAGGGCTGCCTCTGTTAACAAGAAAAGGCAAACAAATCTCTGTGGTGAACTACACCTGAGCAACATAAACATAAATGACCTCTATCTAAAAATAACCAAGATGCTTTTAAAATCTGAAAAAATAAATAAAACTATCTCTGCTGTGATGAAAAGTAATACATTTTGTTTACAACCAATGTATTTACTTTGTTGGAATTATCCATGAGAAATATGATAGCCAATTAGATCTCCAAATACTTTTGAATCAATAGCTTCAAACTCAAAACTTTACCAGGTATGGCTAAATATAAACTTTTACTGTTTCTTTCTTCCTTTACTTAGCCAACCAGAGGAAAAAAATCATTGAATACCTTTTAAATTCAGATACCGTTAATTACCTGGGCTTTTCCAGTACACAAATCCAGGCCTCTGGTCTCAAGAAGATAGTCTACAAGGGAAGGCAAAAAAGTAGAAAGCAAAAATAAGCCCCACATCTGGGAGGAGGTACCTGATCCAGGCCTTTGGTGGAAAAGGAATTTATGTTGGAGATCAACTCTAACCTCAGAGCTGAAGATAATGACAGGTTCACTAGCTGATGTGAAAATGTAAGGACAGCAAAAGAAATCCCAGATGATAGCTGCCACATGAAAATCAATTAGGAAAAGCAAACACTCCACAGAAAACTAGTGAAGTACATGATCAGGCAGTCTATAGGAAAACTAAACAGCAACACACACACATAGATATAGACAATAAATATATACAAGAAATGCTTACTCCGACTCATAATTAAAGAAACACAAGTCAAAACAAGCATACAAGCATATTACACTCATCACATCTGCAAATATAGACTTTGAGGATAGTGCTGGAAACTCATATATTTTGAGCAAGAATATGAGTGCAACAAGGCAATACTTATGAAAAACATAAATTAAAAATGAAGGTATCCTGCAGTCTCACTCTTAAAATATTAATGCCACATATACATCCACAAGAATTTGTTCAGTTACATATTAAAAATGTTCATTAAAAAATTCAGCTAAATCTGAAAATAACAGAAGTGTCGATCAATATGACTCGGGTTAAATAAGTATCGGACAGCCCATTGGTTGTAGGCTGAATTGTGTCCTTCAAGTTCCTGCACTGAAGCCCTAACCCCTAGTACCTCGCAATGTGACTGTAGGACCTTTATAGAAGTAATTAAGTTAAAATGGGGTTCGTTAGAGTGAGCCCTAATCCAGTGTGACCCGTATCTTTATAAAAAGAGATTAGGACACGCACCACAGAGCGGAACGACCATGTGAGGACACAGCGAGAAGGTGGTCACCTGCAAGGCGAGGATAGAGAGTCAGAGTGACCTCGGCCAAGAGAGGACAGAATTATCCGAACAAATTGGAGGAAGGACACCCATAGGAGCCCTGAGGGGGAAGCACCTCAGGGATGACACTGGTGCTGCTAAATGAGGAAACCTCTTGTGGATCCAAGACCCAGAACCAGGGCCAAAGTATCCATTAGGCCAGGGGTGGGCAACCCCTGGCACGCGTGCCAAACATGGCACACCAGTAACTTTTGCTGGCACGCAAAACCCTCTCTTATAATCTTCCATTTACAATTTTTTTCATAATATCTACTTTTTTATTTTTCAGATAAATTCAGTGTAGGTGCATCTTAGATAAATAATTTTACATAACAAGTTATCTTAAAGACCATAGACATGGATTGACGAGAGAGGGGAAGAGCAATTTCTATGCCTGTGCCTTAACTCTCCCTGCCTTCCTAGATCCGACCAGTGTTTTGGTTTCATCCACATATGCTTGTGAATCTTTGTTCTCAGTGATGAATTTTGTTAAGTCTCGTCATAGGAGTAGCCTGATGGATGAAAGTAGTAGCTCGTGCATATCTCTGAAGGTCATGAAATATAAACCTGATGTAAAATCTCTGTCATCAGTGATGCAGCAGCAAAAGTCCCACTGATAATATCAAACGGAGTCATAAAGTTTTCTGTCGGACTATCAGTGTACATGTATACATTAAAAATAAATGTATTTTTCATTATCATATACCGTGTTTTTGTCACTCGAATTAATTTTATTATTTCTTCAAGGTTCTTCACATATGTACACCTTAAGAGATATCAAGTAGATGTAACATGTTCTCAAAAAATTAGGGTTGGCACGCAGAAGAACTTTGAGTCAGAGATTTTGCTGATTTTGGCACGCACTCATAACAGGTTGCCCACCCCTGCATTAGGCAATGTAGGCACCATGTCTAACCCAAGACACTCTTATAGGCCTGTGAGAATATTTTGATGTGTTTTAAAATTAGAAGAAAAATGAACTTTTAGGTCCAAGAAAATGTTTATATATATATTTGTCTTTATACCAATGTCATCATAAAGAATAGTTTAAAAATTTTCTTATGGAAGAAGGAGCCCACAAAGGCCTAAGTGTCTACACCCCGTGAAAGTCATAACGTGGGCCTGCCCAGATCTTTAAGACGCGTCTTCCTGAGGTGGTGCGTGTCTCTGAAGAGATCCAAAGGAGTGCGTCCTGGGGGTTGGAGAAATAAAAATTGGAATCGACTGCTGCTGCTGGAATGAACTGCTGCGTTCAGGAGAGAGAAGGCTGAGAGATGGGACAGAAAGCAAATAGGAATAGAAATAGAAGGAAATGGGAACCCCAAGAAAACAGGGAGGGCCTTCCGTTCTCCTATTAACATCCTATTGTCAGAGATTGCTGGGGAGTTGGGGAGGTGGGGTGCACATGGAAAGAAAGAGCAGGTTTACAGATTTCCAACCCCATCACCATAAATAAGTATAGGAGGGGAGGGCTCAGTCTGAGAGACGACAGCTTAATTATTGGCATATCCACAAAATGGAGTAGTATGCATGTGTTAACAAGCATTGATGATTCTGTATGTGTTAATATAAACAATATCCAAAATATACTATGACGGACATGAAGAATAATATTTAATAGAGTATTACTATACATAAAAATTTTTGCATAAGCCCTGGCCAGTGTTGCTCAGTTGGTTGGAGCATCCTCCGGTACACCAAAAGGTTGTTGGTCCAGTCCTGGGACCCCAGGGCATGTAGGAGGCAACTGACCTATATTTTTCTTTAACATCAATGTTTCTCTCTCTGTCTCTTGCTCTCTCTCTTCCTTCCTTCCCTACAATCAATAAAAAGTAGGTTTTTTTAAAAAATAATAATGTATAAAATAAATATAAGATAATACATAAAAATATAGATAATTAATTAGGTAAAAAATACTCCTATTCCTCATCCCAAAGGAACTCAGCAAAACCTTAAGTGGTAAATTTAGGGAGTTTGATTTGGCTGATGGATGGAGGCTTTTATTTTTTATAGTTTTCTGCATCATGTGAAATTTTCTCAATTTATACATGGAGCTTTGTGTTTTTTCAAATCAACAGAAATTATTTAGATAGTTCAGTTATATCCCGTTTTATTTCTAAATCATCTGCATTAAAATTAATAACTATTATTTAAACAATAAACATACAGTTCTAAAGAGCATTTTTAAAGAGGTCTCTTTATTTGGTGTTCTCTCTGATTTTATTTCCTGTCACTCCCCTTCTTGGAATCGGCTCCAACAAAATTAGGTGTCTTATAGTTCCTACTGCATGTCTCTATCTCCTCCTAACAGTCCCTTCGGCTAACTCCAGCTCATCCTCTTGCTTCCGAGTTAACACCACTTCCTCAGAGATCTTCCATGATTTCTGGTTTAGGTTGTTTGCCGAATGCATGTTTGAAAATCTCCCTTAGCTTCTGTTTTATAACATCCACTACTCTTCTGTTTCGCTATTTAATAACAGTGTCCTCTATAACTTAACCAACTTTCGATTTGTTAATCACATTTAGTTTCAAGCCTACAGAACTGAGGCCCAAAACCTAGTTCTTGCTTTCCAGTATGTTCCACACTGTCTCCCTGAACTCCACTTAATTAAGCAAGCATCTCTCAGATATATACTATTTTCCAATTACTATGCTGAAAACCAAGAAAAATATAAATTAAGAAAACATGGTCATCGTCATTGTCCTGGAAAAATTTTCAATCTGGTTGGGAGCACAGGCACATAAACACCTTAGAGAGCAGAGAAGAACCTAACTCAACTCATTTGTGCTTAAAGAAGGCTTCGCGAAGAAGAGAATAGCTGAATAAATTCTAAGATGGCCCAGGTGTTGAAATTATCTAACCAAGACTTCAAATGAGCTATTACAATTATGTTCAATGAAGTAAAGGAAAATATGCTTGTAATGAGTAAAAAGATAAAAAAATAAATTCAAATAAATCGAAAATATTTTTTAAAAAACAGGTGGAAAATTTAGAGCCAAAAAAATACAATATCAAAATGAAAAAAATTCAAGAAATTGGCTTACTAACAGTTTGGGGAAAACAGAGGCCTCGATAAACTTGAATACAGATGAATATATATCAGATCTGAAGAAGAGACAAAAAATGTATTTTTTTAATTAACTGAGCCTATGCCCAGCCAGTATTGCTCAGTGGTTGAGTATTGACCTGTATCTCTAGTTCAACTAGAAAAATTGCATAGATCCCATGAACCAGGTGGTCACAGTTCAATTCCCAGTCAGGGCACATGCCCAAATTGAATTGTGGGCTCGATCCCTAGTGGGGGGCATGCAGGAGGCAGCTGATCTACGATTCTCTCTCATCATTGATGTTTCTTTTTCTTTTTTTAAAAAAAATATATTTTATTGATTTTTTACAGAGAGAAGGGAGAGGGATAGAGAGTTAGAGACATCAATGAGAGAGAAACATCGATCAGCTGCCTCCTGCACACCCCCTACTGGGGATATGCCTGCAACCAAGGTACATGCCCTTGACTGGAATCGAACCCGGGACCCTTCAGTCCGCAGGCCGACACTTTATCCACTGAGCCAAACCAGTCAGGGCATCATTGATGTTTCTATCTCACTCTCACTCTCCCTTTCCTCTCTCTGAAGTCAATAAAAAACATATTTAAAAAATTAACTGGGCCTTTTTACCTATGGGAAAAAATCAAACAGTCACACTTATAGGACACTGGAGTTCTGGAAGGAAGGAAGGAAGGAAGGAAGGAAGGAAGGAAGGAAGGAAGGAAGGAAGGAAGGAAGGAAGGGAGGGAGGGAGGGAGGGAGGGAGGGAGGGAGGGAGGGAGGGAGGAAGGAAGGAAGGAAGGAAGGAAGGAAGGAAGGAAGGAAGGAAAAGAAAATGACAATAAAATATTTGAAAAAATAAAGGCCCCAAACTTCCCAAACTTGGTGATAAAGTAAACTTCATAGATTCCAAAACCAAACAATATAAACTTGAAGAAAGCCTCCATAGGCACACAATAGTTCAATTTCTGAAATCCAACAATAAATATATACTATATTGAAAGTGCCAGAGAGAAATGATTTATTGCATGCAGAGGAATAATGATTAAAATGGCAACTTCTCAAAAGTGGTAGAGCATAATTGAGGTAAGGCCTAAAAAGTTTCCTTTCAAAATTCACAAGAGGCCTTATTGAGAGAAATTTCCAGGCACAGTAGGAATAAGAAGTCAGATTATAGTAAATTAAACATTGCCTTGTTTCTTAAATGACGTACATATCATAACTGAAAGCAGAATTATGTAAGTACCATAATTAAAAACTTAGAAAAGAGATTATAGCAGGGCTCTTATTTAAAGCATTCACTTGTAACACTACTTCTATGTATCGCTCACACATAAGCAATTATGTTACTGAAATACAACAGCCACAACTGCCACATAAATGTGGCAGTTATTTAGACTCCATTATTTAGCCTCCAACAAAGAAACAAATGCTAATCTTACTTGTCAGCTGCTAAAAAGCAACAGCTTGGACAAAGTGATTCAGTGTGATATGTTACCCAAAAACTATATTAGAAAAAGTAGATCAAGTTCTTATGGTGCAGTGAGCTATAGGAAAAAAATGAGCAGTGAAGAGGAAACTCTCATTGTCCTTTATCACTGTTTTAATGGCCTAGGGTTTTCCCCACCCAACAGTCATGGAGGAATTCACATTTACCTACCTTACCTTCATGTTAAAGAATAATGTTTCTTGGGAGGGTGGTTAGTGGACGGAAGATAGCTCGAGATCTAAGCTTTATATTTCTTTAGCTGGCATTTTCATTCTTGCTAGAGTGCTATAGCTTTACAATTTCCTTTGTGTTTTCATTACAAAATATAATAATATAAACCGTATTTTGAAAGGCCAAAAATTTATTTTTAAAATTTTATTTATTGTACAAGATGAAGGTCATTGTTTAGTTATAAAATGTCGTACTATGGAAGATAATGTAACAAAACAAAATAGTTAACATTTCGACAAATGTCTAGCACACACTATGTACACTTTATTTAATCATTTTTAATGATGGAAGAGTTAAAATAATGAAAATGCCAAAACTACATTGAAAATAGTCAAATTGTCAGAAAGTCCACTGGTTTTTAATGGAATGTTAAAAAAGAAAGAATAGGCCCAAAATAGAGTCACATTTGCTAAGCCAAGTCACTGAACCAAAACTTAGTACTTAACCTAATTTCAGTTTCAGCCTCTTGCCTCTCCAGGAGGGGAATTGAAACCAATCAATCTGGAGTTTTCTGGTCAACACTAATGAGGTAATCTGCCTATAACCACCCCCGATCCCTCCTTCCTCTAAGACAGTGGTTCTCAACCATGGCTGCACATTAGAATCACCTGGGAATCTTTTTAAAATCCTGATTTCTGGGCCTCATCCTCCGGAAATTCTGTTTCTTTGTTACTAATGTTGTGGCCCCAACCCATAACAAAGAAACAGAATTTCTGGAGGATGAGGCTCAGAAATCAGGATTTTAAAAAGATTTCCAGGTGATTCTAATGTGCAGCCAAGGTTGAGAACCACTGCTCTAAGAGAAGGCGTCCTTGCCTGAAATAATCCACTTTTTAATTTCTTAGCCCCACCCTCTTTTTTGCCAATAAAAATCCTTCCATTTTATTCAGCGTATCAGAGGGCCCTCCTAGTTGCTCAATGAGATGTTGCCTGATTCATGAATTGTTGAATAAAATCAATTAGAAGTTCAAATTTACTCACTTCAATTTTGCTCTTTAGCAGTAAGTTCATGTGTTTATCAATTGTTTAATTGGAAATTATAG
Organism: Myotis daubentonii; assembly: GCF_963259705.1. Lineage (NCBI taxonomy): Eukaryota > Metazoa > Chordata > Mammalia > Chiroptera > Vespertilionidae > Myotis > Myotis daubentonii. The sequence goes on along the minus strand of NC_081846.1, from coordinate 66,827,403 downwards.
AAAAATTAATTGTTTATTGCTATTTATAGCATCTCAATCTAATATTTACTCCTTTTCTTGGTCATTAAAGATTTCTCCTTCTTACATTCACTCTCAACTTTCCTTAATAAGATCACCACATGATTTTAATTTAATAAACTATTATTTGTATTTCAAAGAAAGAAAAACTGAAATATAACAAAGTCAAAGAGATTATCCCTAGTCAGAAAGTAAATACACAAAGAAATAGCAAAGATGTATTAGAAGACAAACCTGAAAGTAATTAAACACAACCACAGTATCATAGAACTACACACTGATAAACTAAAATCACCCTGTTAAAAGCACAGACTAAACATGGAATAGTTTTATTTTTAAAAAAAAAAAAGAATGGGGAAATAGTATTTCATATTTTTAATCAGAGGTATTTTATGACATTTTATTTCCTGAATAACTCACACTTTGGGACTCAGATAAGATATAACACAAAGTTTTAAACCCATATAACTGTTTTTTAAGTGTTAGTAGTGATTAATGGGTGTGGGTAACTTTCAAGCGATAACGTAACATTTATTTATCAAATGGCCCTAACTACAGTCAAAGCTGATTGGTATCACAATATACAATTTCTGGAAAATAATAAACTTAATGGTTATGCTGCTTTTTAAAAAATTGATAACCCTTCTGAAACAGTATCCAAATTAGTTCTCAATTATTTAAATAATTATCATTGAATGAGAAAATACTTAAATTTTGTTAGGATTCTGATTCAACTTCACTATCCTTCTGAGGTTTCAGGAGGCCTACTGATTCCCAATAATGGTTTCTATCAAAGATATGGTAAAAGGAGTGTCAATCACCCCACGCCTGCCTGACCAGGGCTGAGATGGAGCCCACGTGTGAATGGGCACGGCCAGGGATCTCTGGATGGTGGGGAACCAGCTGAAGAGCCTGCGATGAGCATTGCTGGAAATCTGCCCTCCGAGGCTAAGAAAAGCCATCCTCAGGGAGGTGATGTGGTTCGGAACTTGATATGAAGTCACATAAGAGATGCTGAGCGAGATCATTCAAGGGGAGGTGCCTCACCAACAGCACTCCATCCTGAAGGCACTGGGGGAGGCGATGGGGAAAGCTGCCGGCCACTGGGTTCTGCAGGTCTCCTCATGCTGCAGAGACCAAGATCTGGAGAAACCACCCAGTGAGGAGCCAGCGCTGGAGACACAGTGCTCTGCAGGGGCTGCAGCCTGGAGAAAGCTACACCTCGCAGGAGACTAAGAGATACTGCACCTGCAGGAGAAGAACACTGGACACCGTGTACGCTGCAGGACCAGCAGGGACCACTGGAACCGAGGGGGAAAAATCCCTTCCTCCTCCAGCGCCCCACCAAACCCTGCAACCAGGAAGGCTTGATATCATGCCAGCTGGCAAAGAGGAAATATTTACAAAGCCTACCTCCATGGTCACATGGAGGGCAAAGAGGCATCGATTTGGGGCTGAGGAAAACACATTGAAACCTGGCGTATTTGTTTGTATAACCTAACCAGATGTTTCCCTTTTGTATTTTCACACCCAAACCAGGAATTATTTCATGATCCATGTGAGGAAATCTGTAAAAAGTAATATACTTTTTTTCTCCTTGGGATTTCTTACTCCTTCTCTATTGGTTAGTATTCCCAAAGAAGACTAAGCCACCTGACGTGCATGTCAATGTGCCACAGGATGCCACCAACTTCCAGAGATCAGAACCCATGACAGATCAGCCCCCATATTTGCATGGCAGGCTGAAAGGCCAGAGGCAATCCCTTAGGGTTCTCTGCCCATCCTGCTCCAGGTTTCACAAAAACTGAGTGCTCAGTAACCATTACTAATTGAAACTAGCAATGAACAATATTATTGCTAACTAGAGGCCTGATGCACAAAATTCGTGCAAGGGTAGGCCTTCCTTCCCCTGGCTGCCTGCACGGGCTTCCCTCTGGCACCAGGGACCTGGGCTTCCCTAGCAGCCCCAGCTTCATCTGGAAAAAAAAGCATATTATGCTTTTATTATTATAGATGATTATTATTTTTCCAAAATTCAGCTAGTGACACTGTAGCTTAATGCCTTGTTATAAAGTAACAAAGCTAATGAGAGCCAGAGTTGAAAGTCAAACCAAAGTTGTATATTTTAAAGTTAGTGCCTTTTCTAAGACACTTAGTTTGCCTTCCAGCTAACAAAGAAACCAAAATGACTAGAATTTTGCAAAATAGGACCTATCAGAAATTTCCAAATAAAATGCGGCTGCCTCTAAGAGAGAGAAACACTTTGGAATATGAAGGTTGATCTGAGGTGTGACCAATACTTTTCTGAGCCTGTTTTGGAAAAAAAGCAAGAAAACTGGAAGGAGAGTTTTAATAGTGGCTCAAGTTACTCATGAAGAAAACATATCTACTTAATATATTTAATTCACACTGCATTCAGTAGTTCAATTAAAAATGTACTTTACAGAAAATGTTACCACTACCTGCTTGGGTTTATATAAACTTACACTGAAGGAGTTTCTTTTAATGTCCTTTTAAAAAGATAAATTAACTAAAATTAACCTAATGAATAATATTAGGAGGTACAATTTCATCTCATTGCTGTAATCATGTAAAAGACAAGGTTAGAGAAAGGAACTGAAAATATTAGACAAAGATGCTTTTAGAACATCTTTCAATAATATACAAAATAAATATTTATTACAAAATTAAAGTTAGAGTTATCCAGTTATCTGTTAACTTTATTAGCAATCCTACTATGATTGAAGTGTCAAAAAGTAAATGTGTTGGTAATCATAATTAAAAGTGTGCTATATTTAATAAGCATTAGCGTAATTTGCTTTTCTACCATATAGTAATTGACCTAATTCATCATCTCATTTGACTTGACATTCAGGGCCTAACCTCTGTAAATTTTCTCTCTAAGCAGAAAATGCAGGCCTAGTTTGCGAAGACTGAGGTCAGTTTACCATCCAGGGCCTCTCAACCTTTTTCAATCAGCATTTACCTCCAGACCTCGCCTGGCACCCCTCAAATCATCATATAAAGTGATATTTTTGTCAGTGCTCTCATAACCCCAGGGCAAGAGAGCTCCTATGAAAACTGGGAACAAATGCTCCCTGTGTCTGAGCTAATGAGGTTCTGACTTTTAGCCTATGACAATTGACCATCATAATGTACCTATCAGAATGCCCTGAGTACAACATTTTAGAGGAAGCCAGGATAAATTGGATTCTTAATGGTGCATTTAACAGAAGGCAGTCAATAGAGGTTAACAAAATTCTCAGGATGCACTTTTAAATTGCAAACAGTTTAGAGTGACCATTTCCATAACAGGCTGGACTGACGCACCACACAATGGGCGTTGGCCTTCCTAGCAGATGAGCCTCCTTTGGTTCTGGTCCGGAATACAGCAGTAGTTGAAAATGCATTCAGTTCATATTAGAATGGTGTGGGGTTTTTGTGTGTGTGTGTGGGAGAGCCGGCTTATTGTTTCGTTCAGACAAAGACCCCTTTCTCTGGTGAGTGACTTGTCATCTTAAGCCGATGTAAGCTATGTGAAGAATGACTTTTCGTTAAAGCAAGTTTAGCATATTTGCAATTGTCTTGGTCAGATGGGAAAGTTTCTGCCTTGAATAGTAGAATTATATCCTGCAATTGATGCAATTCACAAACTGATTCTATGTGGGAAAGAAAAATAATAATAATAATAATAATAATGAGATCCCCCCCTTGGTTCCATAGAATAACTGTGCCAAGCAGAACTTTTTGGGCACCCTGAAGAAAACCCACTACTTACACTGATGGCAGAATTCACCAAGTTATATGGGGACTGAATATATATATCCCTTTCTCCAGAATGAGTATCATTTCAAATTCCTGAACTTAGATAATTCTGGATGAAAAATATCATTGTTACCTCACTTAGCTTCCTGCACTTCCCTATAAACTGTTAGGTATATAATCCCCATTAAACCTTCCAATGCTGCATCCCTCATCCCACTCTAAACTTCTTCAATGCAAATAAACTTTATTCTGATCCCCCATGCTCCAAACTACCTTGCATGCAGAGTTTCTATGCTGCCTACTCTCTCCTGTTCATTAAGAACATGGTATCCTCCTGCAAGCCAAGAAATTTTACATTGAATAAATAAATTGGAGAGAGTTAGGCAGCATAGAAATTCTGATAAAGCCGTGTGGGAAAATCCTAGAACTTTCCCCAAGCACAACAGTAATAACCCTCCCTGATCATTGATAATTGTACAACTTTTTCAGTATTCTTTGTTCTGTATATACTTTGTCACCACTGGTGACATTGGGGAATGAGGATATCTGTTATGAAATGCACTTGGATTTGACCAATGTGACCATTTTGCAGTATTCTCCCTTGCTCAGTAGCTCCATAAGGGCTGCAGGAGGTGGAAAGGACCCAACAGAATCATCTTTAAAACATGCATCTCCTTTATCTTTAGCTGATGGTGGCTATGGGCCCAGTGATGAGCTTGATCCCGGGGACCTCAAGCACCTCTCTCTTCTCAGTCAGCTCAACCAGCTATAGGTAAGGTACTATAATCTCTCAGGTGCTACACATTTCACACAGACATCATTTTGGACATTAGAATACCAGAAGTTGAGGGGCAATACAAAAGAAAGATGGTGATGGAATACAAACTTTCTATGATAGGATTTCCCCTTGAACTTGTCTTTACAGTTTTCCTTTGGTTTTTGAGCTTATCTCAACATATTTGTGCTTTTTACACTGGTACCGAATGTTGCAAATGTTACTTAATAAACAGTATTCTTTTATATTTCTAATTCAGAGTTTCTAATTCAGTAGGCCTGGGGTACGACTGCAGAATTTACAGTTCTAACAGGTTTCCAAGTGATGATGATATTTGTCCAAAGTTCACAGTCTCAGACACATTGGTCTAGTATGTAAGTAAAACAGGGCTAAGAGCCTGGCTAGTATTGCTCAGTGGTTGAGTGAGGACAACCCATGAACCAATAGGTTACTGGTTTGATTCCCTGTCTGGGCACTTGCCCTGTGGGCTCAATTCCCAATAGGGGGTATACAGGAGACAGCTGATCATTGATATTTCTCTCTCATCAATGTTTCTATCTCTTTCTCCCTCTCCCTTCCTCTCTCTTTAAAAGACATCAATAAAAACATATATTTTTAAAGGGTTAAGAGTAAAGAATTTGGTGGTATTATATTTGGTATGTGCAAATTCCAACAACCATGATAAATGTTGCATAGCTCAGTGATTTACTTGATTGATAAATATAAGCCATATTTTAGATTTAAATTTCATTGTTAATTACATTATAAATTTTTCTGGGTAGTCTTAGGTCTCTGTACAAAATAACACAGAAAAAAACATATTGGCTTTAGAGTACTCGCCATAAGATGAACATTTACTTTCAAATGCCTTGCATTCTGTTTGAATTTGCCAACATAAGCTTTTTTTTGCATATAAAGAATTCTGGTTACATGGGTGATTGTGAAATCATTTGGAAATGATGACCTGTTTTTATCCTAGCTGTCAGCTATAATATGCTTAAGATAACACAGGCCCCTAAAAGGGAAAGAGACTGAAAGCAATTGGGCAATCAGTTACTCAGCCTTGCACACCCCCATCTCGCTCTGAAATTGTACATCCCAGACACGTTTCCCTCACGCACGTCTCCAAAGGTTTTTCTCTCTTCTACTCATCAATTCAATGTCTTCTTAATGTTTTGCAAAATTCGTATGCCACTTGTTCACAGTATCATTTCTCCCGTATGGGTCCTCAGAACTCATGAGCTTATTGCTGCAGCAGACTTCCCCCTCCCTCAACCAAAGGAAAGTAGACTTGGAAGTTCTAAACACTGCAACCTTTGGTGAGATCAGTTCCCTTGCAAAAGGGAAATGTCAACCAGAATGGCTTTCATTCTGCGATAAAATAGACGGTGAAATCTCATTCCATTTTCCAATTACTAATAATAACACTCCTTTAAAATATCATTGATGAAATAACATGCCAAGTTGGAAGCCTACAAAAACTTTCCCAAAGAAAGCAAAGCACTACAAAATTTGGAATAATTGTTCCAGATGAATAGGTAAAATGATCACCTATCTTTAATGAGGAACTGCTATTATCTGCCCTTTCGCAGGTGACTTGTTTAAAATATGCAGCACCCGTGGTAATCAATCTTTATCTGGAAACATGTGAAGACAGATATTTTATTGAAGAAGACTTAGAAAATATAGAAAAACACCCAGAGGAAAAATATGAATTATCCATCAAATCTACTCAGAGATTCATGTGTACTTTATAGAAGGATATAAAGAGAATTGGGTTAAAGAGTCCAGAAGAGAATTTTTCACTGGAGAAATCTGTGGGGTTCTAGGTTATTTCCCTGGTAGAGGAAAGGGAAGAAGTGATTTCCTTCTATTTTGAGATGTGAGAGGGCTTGGAAAGGACCTTGTAGCTTTTGATATTTTCTGAAATGTGAAAGGACACCCAAACTGGTGTTTGAACCCCAACTAAGAAGACTAAATGAATACAGAAGTGTGTGGCAGGAGGTGCAAAGGACAGCAGTGGGAGCAACTACTCCCCTCTATTTACTATGGCAAGAATGCCTGGGGGCCCCTGTGGATACTGCAGGAGGGAACGGGCTGGAGATCTCTTGAAGGAATCTCAGCACCAAGAGTCTGCAGGATGTCCCATCAGGGGCAGTAACTGTGGGTGGTGCTCTGTGCCCATGTCAGAGGACTACACTACTCATCGATCCTCACAGTCAACATTCAAAGAACACCAAATGCATTCCAAAAAAGACACTGTTGTGAATAATCCCAGACTATGTCATGCCCCGCCAGAAAAACACCTGGAAAGTAACAACGTTCTTGCTCCTTATTCCTCTCTCCTCCACTCTGCAGGAAGGGTTGAGAAGCCTTGGCTAAGGAGAAGGGAGGACAGAATATTTGGGAAGATGGGAGTTGGCCACATCCATTTCTCACCAGAGGTCTCTACACTCAGCAGGAGAGGAAAAGCACCTTTAAGTCTAAACGTAGTTCAGTGTTTTGACTGTAGAAATGGTCATTTCAATTATTAAAATGATATGGAAATTCAGTGACTAAAGGACATTTTATTATCAAAATGTGATTATAAAAATCATGGGCCACCCTCAGATTTCATTTTATACAGGGACAAAGAAAAAAGTTGCTTTCACTTAATTCCTTTTGGAGTCTTGTTCTTAGTATGTGGATAACACATTACATTCCAATTTATGGTTGACCCAGAATATATTTAACTAATCTTCTAATATGTTTCTAGTTTATTATCCTTTTTTAAAAAATGACCATAACTTAGACACTATTTCTTTTCTCTTCTTAATTCTAATGTTTTATCATACTTATAGTCAAGAAATTCTTTCTTATTTAATAATCTTCCTATATAATAAAAGCCTAATATACTAAGTGTCCAGTCGTTCATTCAACCAATCAAAGCTTAATATGCTAATGATATGCTATAGCCACTCAACTGCTCACTATGATGTGCACTGACCACCGGGGGGCAGACGCTCCAACTGGTAGGTTAGCTTGCTGCTGGGGTTAGCCTAATCAGGCTGGACATGCCCTGGAGCGATCCCGTGATCCCTCCAGTCTGGCCAACCTCCCACGTCCCTCCCCAGCCCTTGTGTGCACCCTCTTGCAATCTGGGACCCCTTGGGGGATATTGGAGAGCTGGTTTCAGCCCTATCCTGCTCAACGCAGTAGCTGTTCCCTGGTGGTCAGTGTGCGCCCATAGCAGGAGTGCCACTCAGCCAGAAGCTGGGCTCATGGCTGACAAGCACAGCGGCAGTGGTGGGAGCCTCTCCCACCTCCGCAGCAACACTAAGGATTTCCGACTGCCAGCTTGGGCCTGCTCCCCGGGGACATCCCCCAAGGACTCCTGGACTGCGAGAGGCTGCAGGCCGGGCTGAGGAACCCCCATCCTGAGTGCACAAATTTTGTGCACTGGGCCTCTAATATTAAATATGGCGCCAGAAATGTAAACATGGTAGATTATCAATAAAGATAAGTATGAATAATACGTAGGTAAACAAAAGCCCATTTCCTCCTGCTTTCTTACTATATGAAAAAAAAATGTTACCTAATTTAAAAATAAACACTCAGTTATTCTTTCTCATTATAGAACCCTTTTATTTAAATATATCAAAAATTTTAAGTTGTAGATTATTCTCTAGGAGTTCTAGAAGTACATCAATATTCTGTCATATCTCTATGACCAAAAGCACAGGTAGAAGATTTCTGCACTAAAAGGTAACTAAAAAAAAAAAAGAAAAGAAAAAAGAAAGATAGGAGTGGAGTAAGGGGTCCAACTGTTGAAAGAGTCAGAATAAGTTCACAATACTAGTTCCTAAATTAAAGTAAATGAGGGGTCAGGGCCAGATAGCTGCCATGAAAAGGTACCATTTGAGCAAGTACTAGTACTTACGGTTTTGGGTTATTCCAGAATCACAAAGCTAATAAGCACAAAGTAGGAAATGAAGGATGGGAATTACAGTGAGTTCTTGTCTTGGCTAGAGGTATCAAAAATCAATACTTTTTGAGGACCCTGGATTATAGTGTCTCTCTCAGTCTCCAATGTTACTTTACAAGAATGGTTGTATGACAATCAGGCCTTTTCTAAGAACAGAGAAGATGCTCATACATTATGTGGGGATTCAGTTTTCCCTTCATCAGTATGCATTTGTGAACTCTGTTTAAAAACAAATTCAGCAGTGGAGAGCGAGAAAAGAATGAATTAGAGGGAGATGATAATTTCAAGTGTGAAAGAGTAAGTGGCAGCTTAAGGCCATTGTGGCTAAGGAAAGAGGAAGGGGATGGGTCAATGGTTCCATGCCAAGGACAACTGACTGGGCAACACCTTTTCCTTTTCCCTCCAGGCCAGACCACCTTACACTTCAGTGAACTGCCCCCCAACCATAGACAGCGGAAGATTCCCAAAGTGAAGAGGTAGACTAATTGTCTAGTTCAAGTGCTGAGCAACTTATAATTCCTGAAGGGAAACTGTTGCTATAAAATTATTAAAAATCTAAAAAGAGCCATGGATAACCCTCTAAGATGTATGAATAGAAAGTTATTGCAGCCACGGTTGGATCATTTCCAACAGTATAAGTTTTTTTTTATTGAATTACAAAGAGAATTTTATGATGCTGGCAGGCACATAGCTTTCTCCAGCATTCTAAGCTTCTTCCTGTCTTTCTTGTTCCCACACGTTAAATCAGCAATGCATGACTTACAATTTGACTTGCTTCCTTCTTTGCAAAGTAGTCAGAACTTGACTCCATTCATGAGTGACCTTTCTCTTCCCTCTCAGATGCTGATTTGGGCAACATTCAGATCACTTTTGTTTTATCTTGAGGGATAAATATTTGATTGCCTCAGGAGTGGGAGAACTTAATGGGTGTTTCAGTAAAGCATTTACCAAGTCAGTATTCAACGCCATCTGAAATAGTTGGCACAATCAAACAATAAATGGCATTACTTTAATAAATTGGGAGAGGCTAAGACTACCCCATTGTGCCTAACAACTGTTAAACATTATGCTCTCTCTTAGAATCTAACAATGTAATGTTTGTTTCATTTAGCACTCTCCGTATTTCTTAACAATAGATTTTGAAATGAATTGTGTGAGTAAATTGGAATATACACCCCCCCCCACACACACACATATGAAATATCATATGAAAACAAAGGGAAACCACTTTTTAGATCTAAAAATTTGTAGGTCAACCTACAAATAGATAACAATGTCTCAGAATAACCAGGTTCCTTTTATCTGTGATGAGGATACAAAACAAAAACGATGTGAGACAAAAATAAATAAATGAAATGACATGGGACAAACAGGATAATAAATTGTTAAGAGTTCAGCTTTGGATTCAAATGAAATTCTTCCATGTGCAAATAAATATTTAACTCCTCTAGCATTATTGGATGTAAAATCCAGATGATAATACTAGCTTCATGCTAGGGCTAGTGTGAGAATTAAATGAAATAAGATTCAAAATGTTTAGCACATAATTGGCAGTTAATGAATACTCAATACATATTAGTTTTCATAATGGCCCAGTCAAGATTATAACTCTATTTAGTTTTAAACTTTGAATATGTCATAGTTTGTAAGTTTCTTTTGTTCTTGCCAATGGCTATTGAGTAGTAGAGAATTTCTATGTGCTCAGATAATTCAGACAGGATAATATCACAGGCATACACAAAGTACACTATACAAAAACAAACTGCACACACACAAACAAACCCCCACACACACATTACAGCCTTGTTCAAAAAGCATTTTTTTTGGTTGTGAATGTGGGAGGGAAATTGTGTGTGTGTGTGTGTGTGTGTGTGTGTGTGTGTGTGTGTGCTTGATAGTCAAGGGTGATATACAGGTGTCATGCTCACCATTAGAATTTGATGTGCCACTACACTCCTGTAGCATGTTTGACAATAAACCATGGATCAAATGCCTAATATACTTGATGACTCAATGTATACCATTTACTGGGTTCCTTGTACTAAAAGAAGATAGAGAAAAGATTAGGTGACGGTGATTAGCCAGGAGAAGTGAGAAAACAGAGCAGGCAGCTGCTCTTCTTTCAAGGCTATAAGCAGTGGGGTGAATTTTTTTATTTTTTTGAGTATTTTTCTTGTGGAATACAGAATTAAAGCTCATCACACTCCTGAGAAATCACATCAATGGCATTGCTTATATGTTTCATCAGAATTTTTAAAGACTCTTAGTAAACTTGAAGAACAAGTAACATAGACCAAATAACACACACACACACACACACAAACACACATATGTGTGTGTGTGTTTGTGTGTTAATCAGTAATTGAAATAAACTATAGATTAATCAAAGTGAAATTACATATGGAAGTTAAGGCCAATCAAGATAAAATACCTGCAATATTAAATGATGGTTACTTGTTGACTATCTCCTCGGTTTTAGGTATTGCATTTAACATGTGACCATTATAAACATTTCAGAAATTCAAACTCCAGGTCTGGATAAAACACTGTGAAAAATTTAGGCAATATGGATGTTCACAATATTGATTCAGTTTTCATTCACTTTTCTAGATTCGTGTGGATAGAACCACTGATTCATGAGGCTTTCTTCTTCAAGACCATATTTTTATGTATTCATTTATTCATATTTCGTCTTATTCTAAAAAGGCAACAGAATACCATGCCTAACTATCAGAGAGGAAGTTGTTGGTCCTGAGATTGATTAATTTGCCTTTCTCTTTAAAAAAAATTTTTAGAGGATTCAGAATTTTTAAAATGTCCACCTGCTAAAATAGGAAAAAATTGGAATTGCACATTGATACTTTCATTTGCTCTTCTAATAATTCAATTAATTTTTATTTAATTCCTACTGTATAGATATACTACAGGCCCGGTGCACAAATTCATGCATGGGTAGGGTCCCTTGGCCTGGTTGGCGATGGTAGCTGATTGGGGCCACAGGAGGTTGGCCAGCCAGGGGGAGAGGCCATGGGAGGTTGGTTGGCCAGCCAGGGGGAGAGGCCATGGGAGGTTGGCTGGCCACGAGAGGTTAATTGTGGGAGTGCACTGACCACCAGGGGGCAGCTCCTGCATTGAGTGTCTGCCCCCTGGTGGTCACTGTGCATCATAGCAACCGGTCGACTGGTTGTTTGGTCATTCAGTCACTCGGTCGTTCGGTCACTTAGGCTTTTATATATATAGATGGCAATGGCATTGTAATAATATCACTTACATCGATGTGCTGTGTTACATATTTTAACATTCAATGCCTAATTTTTCTCCCATATTTGAGTGCATCATCTAAAGAAAATTATCACTCCCCCCTTTAATATTAGAAAAAAAACAAGCCTAAAAAATATTGAATAAGTTGCGAAATCACACAGTCTCCTAGTTACCAGTCTACTTTCTTTCCATCACCTTGTCACATTCTCTCAAAGATGCAGGAACTGCCTCAGCTCTGCCTCTGCCCCATGTGAGACCTTACAAAAAATAATTTCTTCTTTCATATTTGATCATCAGTAGAAAAGAATTAATTGAATTAAGCATATCGTAGAAATTTACTCAATTTTTTGTCACCTAAGTCTTCAGGTTGCTGGGATAATGTCCCTTTATAATTAATTTAAAATGACCTCCCCTTTTATATTAAGATGTCTCATTTCAACTACCATCAGACTTGGTAGAATAGAATCATCTCCAGCAAGCAAAATAACTCACTATTTATTATAACATTCAGTGATGTTTGCCTGTCAAAGCCTTAAGCCTTTCCTGGAAGGTAAGATTTTTATTAGGTTAGCAACATGCAGACAAAAAAAAAAAAAAAAAAAAAAAAAAAAAAAAAAAAAAAAAGCAACTGACAGAATTTGTGAAGAAAAGAAACAATGCTTCAGGTTGCTTAAGGATGGGCACTAATGTCTCAATTATTCTCTCTCTCTCTCTCTCTCTCTCTCTCTCTCTCTCTCTCTCTCTCTCTCTCTCTCTGAAACAGAAACATAAAACACAGCAGAAAAATGTCCACCTCTTAACCAAAGAGTTCAAAAGTGTCATCAGGGAAAAGGGATTTGACAACCAATAGTTAAAATAATTGATAGGTAAAGATAACATTCTTGTCGGATATTCTAGAGAACATCTCATTGATGAAAATTGTGAGGCTTGGAAGATCCAAAAATTAGGATTGATCATGCAATGATCATATAAATTTGCCAGCAGGAGAAAAAATATTACAATTAGCCATAGTTAGGGAATCATATGTCTCAGTTTTCTTGGCACAGTCCTGGTTTAAACCTTAAAACTGGCAAAAGTAATAACTACACTCTTCAAAAGTGTCGATGTTCGGGTAAAATATGACCTATGTGGTCACCCTGGCCAAAGAGAATGCAGCAATCTTACTCCTATGCTTTTCAAAAAGGAAAAGAATAGAGGGAATGTCTCGTAAACCCGGGATATGCCATTCTTTTGATGACAGTTCATTACAAAAAGGCAAATGCAGTGGCCTCAACCAATGTGTGTTTATTTATAAAATGAGTAAAAACCCACAAAACCACTTTGAATTACTTAGTGGAAATCAAGATCTTTCATCACCGAATAAAGGAAATCAGAGAAAGGGAGACAAAATTGGCAAGACCCTCTGAAGCTCAAGCTGAAAACCATGTTTTAGCAAAGGAAACACAGAATCCTTAACCAATGCCATGGCACACGAGAGCCTCTCCACGTGCCAGACAAACCATTCTAGCAAGATCCTAGTCCAAACTGGGATTCTGAGTATATTTGTATTTTACTCTACTTTAAGAGAAGACTAGCAGAAATTTTCTTGTAAATTTAGGGATGCATAATCACATGTTGTTTTACATAAACATGTATTCCAATTTACATAAATTTGCATAGCATTTTCCCAAAAAACTAGCTCTGAATATGTAAAGCAAATTAATCTGTGCTCGCTAATATAATTGTATTCAAATAGGAGATGTAGGGCTACCACAGGATGCAGGCTTACCACAGACTGCAGTGGCATCACTCCCAAACACTTTACTGAGAGTAGGTAATAGTTATAGGTTAGAAAGACTATTTCTAGAAATTAATTAGAAATATCCACATACTGCTGATGAAATAAGCCCAGGTTGGGATAAGTAGGTGGAATACTTGACACAATTCATTAATGAGTAACAAGGGGTTGCCTATTTGCCAAGTTCAGCATAGCCCTGTTCAACTCCAGTTCTTTAAGTTTGTTGGCTCTAGAATGGGAGGTTTTAAGATAAAGAGAAAAGATTTTTTTTATATCTGTATTTTAACAAATCAATACAGGGAATCAATATTATTATTATAAAAAGCAATGGCTTTCAATTTCTAATTACCAAGAAAATATTTTAGGGCTTGTATTTCTCTTTAATTTTAAAGATAAGTGACAGAAGGGGAGATAAGTAGTTTTCTCCTTCCTGTCTTTTGTAAGTTAAACTGCTATTTGGTAAATAATTATTTCTGTACTCTAAAGTAGTCTAGACTCCGGGCGGCCAGCACTGGCACAGGAACCACACCATCTTGAAGAACAGAATGGCTTGCGACTAGGATCCTAGCCTCACCACCACCCATTTTGGTCTCAGATGCAAACCAGAACCCTACAGCCACTCGGGACAAAGACCTGCAACCACAGCTGCAGGCCTACGGACACCAAGACTCCAAACAACCCAGTTGCATATTTCTGTGAGTTACAGAGCCCATCCCTCTCCCTGCCGGCCCACTGCAGCAGCATAGGACCTGCTAGACCTGTTCCGCGTGAGGTGGTCTCCTGCAGACATGGGGAGGCTGTGCAACTTAACTTTGACTCTGAGCCCACGCACACATGGGAAGTCTGTTTCCTGAAGCTCGCACTCACGCGACCAGGCCTCCCGCCCACACAGGGAGCTGCGTGACTTAACTTTGACTCTAGGCATGGGGACGTGGGGAGTCTGTTTCCCACAGCACATGAGTGGGCTTCCTGCTGACACAGGGTGGCTGTGCAACCCAGCCCCTCAAGCAGACTGGGGACCCTGATTCTCCGCACAAGAGGCAGCACTGAGCACCAGTGACTTGACCCTCAACATGCACACGCGGGGACTCTGTTTCTCATCGTATGTGCACAGGATCCCTGATTCTCAGTGCACGCACACTGAGCGCCAGTGACTCCAATTCTCGGCACACGTGCACACAGGAACCCTGATTCTCAGCACGAGGCCACACCAAGTGACAGAGACTCTGATACTCAATTCTTGGCACATGCACATGGGGACTCTGACTCTTGGCGCGCACTAGGAGACTCTGATTTATGGCACATACCTGTGGGAACTCTTTTTCAGTGTGGCGCATGTGGGCTCCCTGATTTTAGGTGCATGCATAAGGATGCACTAAGTACCAGTGACTCTGATCCTCAGCGCGCATGGCTCCCACCAACCCACGGCAGCACATGTCTTGGTGTTGGAGCTCTTCAGTGACACTCAAGTGACGCGACACTCCCACTGCACACGGCTCAGGCCCCTGCAACTTGGAGTTTGGTCCTTCTGGTGATAGTCAGACTAGGGAGACAATGAAACACACCCCAGAGGAAAGAAAAAGAAAGGCAATAAGTGAAACAGAGGCATGCAATATGACAGAAAAAGAATTCAGCGTAATGGTCATACAGTTCATAAACTGGTTGGACAACAAAATCAACCTATGCAAAAATCAGGAAGAAATCAAAAGTGATATAGCTACAATAAAAAAGACTATGGAAGGTTTCAACAATAGACTTAGAAAAACTGGAGGACCGAATTAGTGAGTTAGAAGATAAGCCCAATCTGAACAGCAACTGGAGAAATAAATTTAAAAGCAGGAGAAAGCCTAAGAGAGCTTTGGGACAACACAAAATGAAGTAACATCTGTATAATAGGGGTTCCAGAAGGACAAGAAGAGCAGCAATGATTAGAGAATCTATTTGAAGAAATAATGACAGAAAACTTCACTGATATGTGGAAGAAAAAAGTCACACAAGTACAGAGAGTCCCAAGCAAGATGAATCCCAAAAGACCCACACCAAGACATGTCATAATTACAATGGCAAATGTTAATGACAACGAGAGAATCTTAAAGGCTGCAAGAGAGAGACAGAGAGTTACCTAGAAAGGATTCCCCATAAGATTATCAAATGATTTCTCAACATAAACATATCAAGCCAGAAGAGAATGGAATGAAGTGTACAAAGTGATGCAAAGCAAAGGACTGAATCCAAGAATACTCTATCCAGCAAGACAATCAAAATTGAAGGGGAAATCAGGAGCTTCACAGACAAAAAAAGGCTAAGGGAGTTTATCATTACCAAGCTGGCAATGCAAGAAATGCTAAAGGGAATGCTGTAAAAAAAAAAAAAGAAAGGAAGAAAGAAATAGACAGGGAGGAAGGAACACAGGTATAAAGTACAGAAATGGCTAAAAACAAGTACTTATCCTATATAATAAAGAGGTAATATGCAAATTGACACTCATGCCATCACTAGACGGCCACCCCTACATCATCACAAGATGGCTGCCCCCCATGTTGTCACAAGATGGCTGGCAGGACAGTTGGGGGGGACTAGGCCTACAGGGGAGGGCAGTTGGGGGTGATTGGGTTAGCAGGGGAGCAGTTATATGTCAATCAGGCAGGCAGGGAGCACTTAGGGTGTGAAAAGGCTGGCAGGCAGAAGCGGTTAGGGGGTGAGCAGGTTGGCAGGCAGAATGGTTAGGGGTGATCAGGCAGGCAGGCAGGCAGGCAAGTGGTTAGGAGCCAGCAGTCCTGGATTGTGAGGAGGCTGTACAACTGCCGGTTTAGGCCCAATCCCTGTGGAATTGGGCCTAAACCGGCAGTTGGACATCCCTCAAGGGGTTCCAGATTGGAGAGGGTGCAGGTTGTGCTGAGGGACATCCTCCCTCCAGTGCATGAATTTCATGCACCAGGCCTCTAGTTAATAATAACATTAAATGTAAATGGAGTAAATGCTCCAATCAGAAGGCATCGAGTGACTGAATGGATAAGAAAACATGACCCATATATATGCTGTCTACAGGGACCCATCTCAGAACAAGGGACTCGCACAGACTGAAAGTGAAGGGATGGAAAAATTTTTTTCAGGCAAATGGAAATGAAGAAAAAGCTGGGATAGTAATACTTATATCTGACAAAATAGACCTCAAAGTGAAGACCATAACAGACAAGGCAGTCCACGTCATAATTCTAAAGGGATCGATACAACAAGAGGATATAACTGTGGTAAACATTTATGCAGAAGCACCCAAATACATAAAAATACTTCTGGAAGATATCAGGGGAGAGAGTGACAGCAATACAATCATAGTAGAAGACTTTAACAGCCCAATAATATCACTGGATAAATCCTCTAGACAAAAATTAGCAAAGAAACAGCAAACATAAACGACTCACTAGATCAGATGGACTTAATTGACATCTTTAGGACATTCTACTCCAAAACTACAGAATATACATTCTTCTCAAATGCACATGGGACATTTTCAAAGATAGACCACATATTAGGACACAGGCAAAGTCTCTCCAAATTCAAGAAGATTGAAATCATATTAAGCATCTTCTTAG
Source organism: Myotis daubentonii (assembly GCF_963259705.1). Taxonomy (NCBI): domain Eukaryota; kingdom Metazoa; phylum Chordata; class Mammalia; order Chiroptera; family Vespertilionidae; genus Myotis; species Myotis daubentonii. The sequence goes on along the minus strand of NC_081846.1, from coordinate 66,810,250 downwards.
ATCACAATGGCATAAAATTAGAAATCAACTACGATAAAAACAATCACAAAAAATTCAAACACTTGGAGGCTGAGTACCATACTATTAAACAATGAGTGGGTTACGTAAGAGATCAAAGAAGAAATAAAAAACATCCTGGAAACAAACAACAATGAAAACACAACAACCCAAAATCTATGGGACACAGTGAAAGCAGTGCTGAGAGGGAACTTTATAGCATTATAGGCCTACCTCAAAAAAACAAGAAAAACTGGTAATAAACCATCTAACTTTGCAACTTGAAGAATTAGAAAGAGAGCAACAAGAAAAGCCCAGAGTGAGCAGAAGGAATTAAATAATAAAGACCAGAGTGGAATTAAATGACACAGGGACCAAAAAAAACAAAACACAAAAAACAATACAAAAGATCAATGAAACCAAGAGCTCGTTATTTGAAAAGATAAACAAGATTGATGAACCTCTAGCCAGGCTCACCAAGAAGCAAAGAGAGAGGACCCAAATAAACAAAATCAGAAATGAAAGAGGCAAAATAACAACAGACCCCACAGAAATACAAAGAATCATTAAAAAATACTATGAGCAACTCTATTCCAACAAACTGGTCAACCTAAAAGAAATGGATATATTCCTAGAAAAATACAACCTTCTAAAACTCAGCCAGGAGGAATAAAAAATCTGAATAGGCTGATAACTACTGATGAAATTGAAGCAGTCATCAAAAAACTTCTAACAAACAAAAGCCCTGGACTGGATGCCTTCACAGAAGAGATTTATAAAACATTATAAAAAGTAGAAATAAAACCTATCTTCCTCAAACTATTCCAAAAAATTCAAGAGGAAGAAACACTTTCATTCTCTTTCTATGAAGCCAGCATTACCTTAATCCCCAAACCAGATGAAGACAATACAAAGAAAGATCATTACAGGCTAATATCCCTCATGAACATAGACACCAAAATTCTCACAAAATTCTAGCAAATTGAATCCATCATTACATTATAAAGATCATACACCATGATCAAGTGAGATTTATTCCAAGGATGCAAAGATGGTACAATATCTGTAAATCAATAAATGTGATACATCACATAAACTAACTGAGAGATTAAAACCATATAATCATATCCATTGATGCAGAAAAAGCATTTGACAAAATCTAACACCCTTCCTCAGCAAGGTGGGAATAGAAGGATCATACCTCAACATAATAAAAGCCATATATGACAAACCCACAGTCAATATCATACTGAAGGGGCAAAAACTAAAACCATTTTCCTTAAGAACAGGAACAAGACAGGGATGCCCACTTTCACCACTTTTATTCGACACAATACTGGAAGTACTAGCCATTGCAACCAGACAAGAAGAAGAAATAAAAGGCATCCAAATTGGAAAAAAAGAAGTAAAACTGTCCTTATTTGCAGATGACATGATATTGTATATAGAAAACCTCAGACTCCATCAAAAAACTACTAGACTCAATAAATGAATTCGGCAATGTAGCAGGATACAAAATTAATACCCAGATGTCTATGACTTTTCTATACACGAATAATGAACTCACAGAAAGAGAAACTAAAGCAATCCCATTTACCATTGCAACAACAACAAAAATTAAGGTACATAGGAATAAATTTAACCAAGGAGATAAAGAACCGGTTCTCAGAAAATTTTAGGATACTGAAAAAAGACATAGAGGAGGACATGAACAAAGGGAAGAATATACCATGTTCATGGATTGGTAGAATAAACATCATTAAAATGACCATACTACCCAAAGCAACCTATAAAGTCAATGCAATCCCCATTAAAATACCAAGAGCATACTTCAAAAACCTGCAAAATGCGTTTTTAATAAAGAAAGACCCTGAATAGCTGCAGCAATCTTGAGGAAGAAGAACAATGTTAGAGGGATCACAATAACAGATATCAAGTTATGCTACAAAGCCACTGTCCTCAAAACTGCCTGGTACTGTCACAAGAACAGACATATAGACCAGTGGAACAGAACAGAAAACCCAGAAATTGACACAAGCCAGTTTGCTCAATTAATATTTGACAAAGGAGGCAAGAGCATACAATGAAGTCAAGACAGCCTCTTTAATAAATGGTGCTGGGAAATTTGGTCAGATACATGCAAAATAATGAAATGAGATCACCAACTTACACCATACACAAAAACAAACTCGAAATAGCTAAAGGACTTGAATGTAAGACGGGAAACCATAAAAATCCTACAAGACTCCATAGGCAGCAAAATTGCAGACATATGTTGTAGCAATATCTTTACAGACACAGATCCTAGGGCAAGAGAGACTAAGGAGAAAATAAACAAAGGGGACTACATCAAAATAAAAAGCTTCTGCACAGCAAAAGAAACCATCAACAAAACAACAAGAAAGCCCACTGTGTGGGAGAACGTATTTGCCAATGTTATCTCTGGTAAGGGTTTAATCTCCAAAATTTACAGGGAACTCATACAACTTAACAAAAGGAAGATAAACAATCCAATCAAAAAATGGACAAAGTACCTAAATAAACACTTTTCGATAGAGGATATACTGAAAGCCAAGAGACATATGCTCAAAGTCACTAATCATCGGAGAGATGCAAATCAAAACAACAATGAGGAACCATCTCACACCTGTCAGAATGGCTATCATCATTAAATCAACAAACAACAAGTGCTGGAGAGGATGCTGAGAAAAAGGAACCCTCCTTCACTCCTTGTGGGAATGCAGACTGGTGCAGCCACTATGGAAAACAGTATGGCATTTCCTCAAAAAATTAAAAATGGAACTGCCATTTGACCCAGTAATACCACTTCTAGGAATATATCCCAAGAAACCGGAAACACTAATAAGAAAGGATATATGCACCCCTATGTACATAGCAGCACAATTTACAATTGCTAAGATTTGGAAACAGCCTAAGCGCCCATCAGCAGATGAGTGGATTGGAAAACTGTGGTACATCTACAGAACGGAATACTACGCTGCTCTAAAAAAGAAGTAATTCTTACTATTTGCAACAACTTGGATGGAACTGGAGAGCATTATGCTAAGTGAAATAAGTCAGTCAGCGAAAGATAAATACCACATGATCTCACTCATTTCTGGAATATAAAGAACATTATAAACTGATGAACAAAAATACAGAGGCAAAGAAGCATCAAACAGTCTGTCAATCAATAGCAGGAAGGCAGGGGAGGGTTGGGGGTGAGTGGGTAAGTGATCAACCGAAGGACTTGTATGCATGCATATAATAACCATAACCAATGGACGCAAGACACTGACGGTGGGGTGGAGGGGTGAGGGCAAGTGCAGGTGGGTGGGGAGGCCCTGGGGAGGTCAATGGGGAAAAAAAGGAGACATAGGTACTACTATTTGTAATACTTTAAACAATAAAATAAAAAGAAAGAAAATACAATGTGAAAAATAAAGTAGTCTAGCACTGTGGCTTGTTTTTCAAAGAGGCTTCCCTATAAAAATGAGAAGCACAGTGATGCCTTTTGTAGCCCTTAACTAAAATAGGTATGGGATTCCTAGCTACTTATATTAGACCCATAATTGGCAATTCCTGACATCTTAACATGCAAAACAAAACAAACAAATAAACAAAAACAAAAAACCTTCTACAGGTAAAACAAGGTGAGAAAATGATAAAGCTGAAGATTGTGAACCACTCAAAAGGGAGCGCAGATTAGAGTAATCCCATTAACACATACATCAGATCATGTCAGTCCTCTATTCAATAGCTTCTAATCACTTCCCATTACAATCAGAGTATCCAAATTTACCAGGACTCACAAAACCTTTACCCAAGCTGGCCTCTAGCTTGAACTCTGGTCTCATTGCTCTTCCTTTCACTTGCTCAGCTCCCTCAACACGCACCTTCTTACTGTGCTTTGGGCTTAAACATGTCAAGCAGGGTTCAGCCTCGGGACCTTTCCTCAAGTTCTTAATGCTACCATAGACCAGGGGAGAAGAGGATTGAAACAGGTCAAACTAAAACACAATCAAGCTAGCTATTCTCACCAAGATCTAGCCGTTTTCACTGAATGAACCATCCCCAGACTGTTGCATGCCTTTGGTTAATATCCAGAGTTCTGAAAAAAGTTGATGTGGACAATTTGTACTAATGTTTCCATTGCTTTATGAACTAGTGTTTTTTTTTTGGATATCCTTACTTTGCCATTCTGGAAATGGTTTTCTGGACATCATTCTTTAAAGGTCACTAAAACTTGACAAGCAGTAAGTTAACAATTAGTTGCATGTGATTTCTGAAACGTTAACAGTAGAATTTTTGTACTCTCTTAAACATTACACCACAGAATTTAACATTTTCTAGATAAGTTAGGTTAACTTTTATTTATTCAACAAATATGTATTTCGTCACTGCCTTGTATCACTATTCTAGGCACTGGGGATCTGTCCGGGATGAAGAAGTAACATTTGCTAAAGGTTCTAACAATGTGATGGAATGGGTCATAGGATCATCTGAAGGGCAGATAATTCCAGGCTGTCTACAACAGACACATTTGGTTAACGTCACAGATAGGTTGGAAGCACAAAAATAGAAAATGTTATACCATGCAAATAGTACCTCGGAGAGCTGGTGTGATTGTACTAATTTCAGAAAAAATAAACTTTAAGGTAAACAAATATTAGTAGAGACAAAGAAGGAGATTTTTTAGTGATAAAGGGGTCTGTCTATCAGGAGGACATAACTTAAAATATTTTTAGATTCTGAACCACAGAGCTTCAAATTACAGGAAGCAACACTGACAGAACTGAGAGGAGAAGTAAACAGTGCAACAATGATGGTTGGAAACTTCATTGCCCCACTTTTAATTATGGATAGAAACACTAAGAGAAAGGTCAACAAGGAAAAAGAATGTAATTTAAGTGCACATGGAATATTCTCAGGATAGAACATATCATAGTCCTCAAAATAAAGCTCAAAACTTCAAAACAATTAGAATCATACAATTTTTAATAACAGAAGTAAATCTAGAGAATTACCATTTGAGAAAAATGATAGTTTTTTGGTTTAGATAATTTTTGTCAGATCTTATGTTAATATGTAATAGAAGATTTATTATCATTGGTTTTAAATGAATTAATACATAAACATTTAAAATTATTTTCAGTTTTTAATTTCCAATATGATAAATATTGGTAAATGAAAACCTCTTTGGGAGTTCTCAATAATTTTTAACAAGGTTCTATTATCAAAAAGTTTGAGAACCATTGATTGAAATTAGTAACTTGGGAGATATGTTTGGGAATCCACCACAGTAGCCATTATATCACAATCACAAGCAACTGCTTGAAATGGTTACTTTCGGGGAAAGAAAGAGAAGTAGTGGGGGAAAGGTCTTACTTATTTTCTACACTTCATACTATTCTGAAATCACAGAAGTGAGGGATAACAAATTGTATTTGAGGAACTGAAAGGTGTACATAGAGGCTGATGCATAGAGAGCATGTGTGATGATGGGCGAGGGGAATTAAGAAGGGAGAGGCATGCTGACAGCATTTGTCTTTTAGGAGAGATGGGACATATTTAAAAATCAGTAATATGATGAAGTAATAAATTCATTTAAAAAGTTATCAACTAAGTGCTGTTCACTTTATTGTCATCTGGAAGTCAAACTCATTACAACATTCCCTTCTGAAATGCAGAACCAAACCCACTGAACTGTTATGAACAATTCCAGCAGTTTCAAAATATGAACCCTCTCATGTAATCTATGGATATTATTCAACTCCTTCAACATGAAAACTCTAAGGCTGCCAGTATTTTTAGTGAAGAGAATTTATGAATGTGTAGTTCTACACCCTGAAAGCAATTGCCATGAGTTAGAAAAGGGGAAAAATCACTTTAAAGAAAGCAATGCATTTCCCCCACTCCAACTCCTTGGGTTTAGGAATACCTAACCCCCACCATTTTCTAAACTTCACCAGGGATCTCACACCTAACAGCTGCTATTTAGGTAGCCCCTTATGCTATGAAATTCAAACCCTCATTTTATCTCCTTTCCCTACAGCAAAAATTGCAATATCTCACACCCAAGCTCCAGCTGTCAGATTCACACACCATTTCTATTTCAATGGCTAGAATAATCCCTTGCTCCCTTGTTTTCATTGAACAAGAATGTGCCAGCTTTGAAAAAGGGGAAAAAAGGAACAAGGAAAACGCATTTGTCTATCCTCAAATGCTCAAAGGGACAAAACAGCCTGAAGAAATATGATGCTTTGTAACAGGCATTTTGCATTTGAAGCACAGTTTTCTCTTCTTTTTCTTAAAAAAAAATATATATATATATATATATATATATATATATATATACTCACAAATGTATAAATATAGACAGATGGACATGAGGCCGTGTAGACCTTTATTTTTTTTTCTGCAGAAAGCACTATATAAGTCAGAGAAGATATACATACATACCAATACCAAGAAACTAGACAATGTGAGCATATCTCTGACAACCATTCTTAAGTAAAAATTTAGCTTTAAATGAGATAGAAAACTATTGGTAAATTCTAAGATTTTCTAGTCCATTATGATACTGACAACCTATAACATGATAGTTACTGCTTAATATTTATAGTGAAAAGCCCAAATTCCAATGCAGCCTTGACACCAAGATGCACCTGGTGTTACATAAGCAATCCCAGAAGGCACCACTTCAAAATGGACACACAGGTGCACTGTCAGCTGTCCCTAGCCCGAGTGGGAAGAGCTGGATGGTCCCTGCTGGTAGAACAGACGCTCTGAGTTTGTGTCTCCTTCTGTAAAAAGGAATACATGGAGAGAATCTTACATGCTTCCCAAGGTCTGTGGCACTGGCATCACCACCTGAAGCCAGGAATAGCATACGAATCAGTTACTTGTACTTTTTTTGTTTTTTGTGTTTTAGTATAGCAAAGGTGGAGATTTATTAAAGAACAAGTACAGACTCCCACGTGGGAGAGGGAAAGAGTCCCACAGAATGGACTCCCAGGTTGGGAGGGGGGAAGGGTCCCCTTGTTTTGTTTTTTATGAACATCACTTTTTAGTTCCTGCTGTCTTAGGGCTCATGACCTCCAATTGCCTATGGAGTCATTTTCTCTGGCCAACTGCTGTCTGGTCCCCTTACCTTAAATGTGCCAGCACACTGAATGACTTTTCACTTTCTCTTCTACATTGTTCTAAACATTGTTTCCACTGGCTTCCCTTAGTTAGTTAACAGAAACTCATCTCTTTAAGCTTCTGATAAACAACCAGAGCTATTTCTTCACCATTTCTTCCCAAGCCCTTTTCTCACCACCTTCCCCATCCAACAAGTTCAGCTCCAGCTGAGTGTGTTAAGATAGTGCCATTTAGCCTATACTAAACGCTGCCCTCCCCTCCCCCGCCAACTCCTCCACCAAGCCAACTCAGACCCCACTTCCAGGCTCCCTACCACATCCAGGAGGTATATCCTGACCCTCATGTATTTCCCTGACATTTGGCGGGATATTTTATTATATTATAGGTATGAACAAATGAGCTTCGGTACTAAATAATTAGTTTATACTAAGGGACTTTTTCTAAATATAACATCTTAGATATTGAATTAAGGCCTGAGGGAATTTGAAATCATTCAAAAGCATTATCACAATTACTCTTAAAAACAAAGTGGTAACAATCACAGGAATCAATGAACCTAAAAGATAATAATAATAATCTCCCTTTGCCATAGCAAATACCAAATACACAGGACATTATTTTCCTTTAAAAAAATGTTTACAAACTACAACCATATTAAGGACAGGAATCAGAGTAAACTCTGCAATTTTTTCCCCCTTTTGGAAACTATTGCCTTCATTACAGCACAGAAAGAATCTTTACTTTTAAAACTTTAAGCTAAATGAAAAACAGTTAATGTTTTCACTTTAAGGTAACTTGCCAACTTTAGAAAAAGATCTTCAATTCTTCAAACAGATGGCAAGACCACCTTAAAAAAAAATTAAGCCTGCTAAAATAGATACAAACCGATAGTTTTACCCCTGATAAAAGCTGCTATGGACAACTGAATGCTTCCCATTCCGTTTTAGTAATAAATCACTTTCCTGACTTGAGTTAGTAATAGGTTTTTAATCATGTGAATTGAACATATCCTCCAGTTAATAAAAAAAACGCATCACCTCTTTTTTATCTTTAATAAAAGATTTGTACACTGTTCCAATGATTGGTATTACATTTTTAAAGAACCTGAGATTGATGTTTTTCAATTCTCCTTTCTATTTTTTTCTGGGCTTTTATAATTCAAAGGTAATATGCCCTATAATTAATAATTTATAAGGTAATTTTAAGTCTTTTATTCAGAAACCTCTTTCCTATTGACCTTAGAATGTGTCATAAAAATGCAGGTATTACTAGATTGGCAATTCCCAGCTCTATACAGATGAGGTCCTTGAATTTAAACAACTCAAAATTGGTGCCCAAAAATCAGGAGGCATCATTTTGAACCTTGAGGTACAGAAAAGACAAACATCTTTTTAAAGTGCTATTTACACCATTATATTTCGCTCCACTGGCAATTAACAGGCAGATTTCTCTTGTTATTTGAGTAATTGTCAGGATTTTTTTTTTTCTTTTAGTGTGAGAACTATTGTGAGGAATAAATCAGGGACAAACCATTCTGTTTGAAAATGTTTTTTTCTAACTACTGTTCTAAATGTGCATTTAAGCATCTGGAATCTTTAGATTTATTCAAAGACACTGTTACCTGAAGGTAAAGGTTTGCTTTTCTTGTTATTTTTCAGCCACAACATAGTAATATGTTTGAAGAACACAGAAAAAAATAATCTATATATTTTTTCAATTCCAGATATTATCATTCATACTGTTCTGGAAATTTACTGCGTCAGAGGGTATAAAGGTGTCAGTTTGTTAGGAAGTGATTCTTACAAGGGCACACACAAGAGTCTTCTAGTATTTACTGGCCAGTAAATTTCACTCTATTCATAAAACTGCCAGATATCAAAAAAGGATGATTATATATGGCAAGGTGCATTGTAAATATCAAGGGCCACAGAAACGTGGGGTTATCATTATCTGCCAAATACCCCACATAAGACTCTTGGTTGAGATCAGATGGGAAATTATGAACCTACTAGAGGCATGGTGCACAAAAATCAGTGCACTGGGAGGCGGGGTGTCCCTCAGCCCGGCCTGCGCCCTCTCACAGTCCTGGAGTCCTCAGGGGATGTCCTATTGACGCCTCTGCAGGAGGTGACTGGGCCGGCTGATCAGGGACAGTGCTGCCCCCATCACCCCTGCCACTGCAGCCATCCGGCCTCCCTCTGTGGGAGGTGACCAGATGGGGCAAACAGGGAATGGTTCCGGCCCCCTCATCTCTGTTCCCTCCCTCTGTCTGCTGGCATGTGCCTTTGCTGGCCTGGTGCCACGTGCTCACCAGCCCTGCCCCCCGCCAACTGGTCGTTCCGCTGTTAGGTCGATTTACATATTATGCTTTTATTATACAGAATTGCTACCGATTGAAGAACAGCTCAAAGTACATCAAGACACTGAATAAGCAATGACCCACTTGTTATTAAAATAAGGCATGGCAACACATTACTATCCCCCACTAGTTTGTGAACAATATCAGTTATGGGTTCACCCTTCTATTCCTTGAGCAACTCACGAAATTTGGGATATATAATATGGCTCATTTGAGTTAAAAAATAATATCTGAGATACAGAGGGTAATGGGTGATCTACTCAGGCATACTAAAAATGTGTGGAATCTGTTTTTTAAAAAAGAAAAGGCTCCATTCCCTTGTAATCAGATATCATGAAAATAGTTTAGATAAAACCAATAAATTTGAATAATTTTTCTACTATTATAAAATATGGCTAGTAATAAGTTTCTTTCCTTAAATATAAACACAGCTTGAAACCATTATAAATCAAAATTTATATGCAAGAAGGAAGCTGAGATGCTTAAAGTCTTTCTGCTCAAGAATGAAAATCTAAGATCTATGATACTTAGACTAAAGATCCACTAAAAAACTCAATTTAAGACTTAAATGTTAAACATAAAGGTAGACACTTACTTAATTACTACTCAACTAAAGGAGCCCTATGCTTTAACTAGATAAAAATATAGAAAAAAAAAATCCTTGCATCACAAAATATTCAATTACAGTTCTTGATGAGTCATCATTTTCATTCATTCATTCAAGACTGGACATACACTGTGATAAAAATCCCCTACAAAGCAAAATAGGCTCTAAGACATCAAGAGGTTTTCACACCACCCAAGTGAAACTCACAGTGAAAAAATATGTCCTAGGTGGTTACATATGCCACATTGAAAGCATATGGTAATATAGGGGCACAAAGAAAGGAAGTTCTTTGGGGAGTGGGAGGTTGTGAAGGGGTGTTCATGAATTTTTATAGTAAAGTGAATGTTGAATGATGAATTATCTAGTGAATGTAAATATGAAGAAGACCACTCTAGGCATATGGAAGGGCAAGAGCAAAAACATCACAGATTGAAAAGTATGACTGAGTCTGGCCAGCTTGGCTCAGTGGTTGAATGTCAACCTATGAACCAGGAGGTCATGATTTGATTCCCAGTCAGGGCATATGGCCTGGTTGCTGGCTGGATCCCCAATGTGGGGCATGCAGGAGGCAGCCAATCAATGATTCTCTCTCATCATTGATGTTTCTATTCCTCTTTCCCTCTCCCTTCCTCTCTAAAATCAATAAAAATATATTTAAAAAAAGAAAATTATGATTGAGTAATGGTTGAATTATAGGATGATGGAAGATTGGAGGAGGTTCTATAAGAGGAAAATGCTAGAAAGGCCACCTGATTATGAACTAGTTTAACCTTCTCAATAACTTGGATTTCGTTCAGTGAGCAGTTTTGAGTGATTCAGGAGGTATCAACAGGGGAGTTACGTGACTGGTGTTTCACTTTGAAAAGATTACATGGGAAACAGCAGGAAGAGACACTGGAAGGACAGAGTCTGTGTCCAATTAGAAGACTGGGAATAGGCATGGTGGTGGTGAATGAGGCTGACCTAAAGCAGAAGCAATAGAGATAAATATATTCAATATCACAGAGGTAGTCCCTAAAGCAGGAGTGACTAGATTTGTGGAAGGAAGGAGAAGACTGTGATTTTAGGATGAATTTCCAATTCATTCTTCGGTACCTAAAAGGTGATGCTGTTCAATGAAATGAAACTGTAGGAAGAAGTGTAGGTTTGTACTTAGAGATAATTTCATTTTTTTCTAACATGTAGCCTTTGAATTTTTAAGGCCAGGTGGGAAAGTCCAAGAGACTCCTTGAATAAACAGGTCTGGAGCTCAGGAACTGAGCGTGGCAGATGGGCTCAGTACTCCTGTGAGAAACAGCTGATGCCTTAAGAGTGAGTGAGATACCTTCGGGGAACATACCTTTGTGTCATGTCAGAATCACCTAAGCTTATAGCATTTAAAAGTCTGGATCTCCAGGCCCTTTCACAAATTAACTAGATCAGAATCTAGGGTTTGGGTCCAAGAGTCTCCATTCAACAAAACCTTCAAGGTTTCCTCTTGCCTACTAAATGCTGGTAGCAGGGATTTTTGTTTCTTTTGTTCATCGCTGAATCTCCCATTCCTCAAAAGAGCACCTGGTATACAGCAGGTCCTCATAAATATTTGCTGAGAGAAAGAGACAAAGGGAAAAGTAAAGAGCTAAGAACATTTTAAAAACTTCTTATCTCCTACTTACTCTGGACATAAATAATTTTTCTTTTGCATTCTAGAAATATATTCCGACAGATTTTTTGTTGTTCCATGTACTTGATTCATTACTAAACAAATCACCGTTCCTCTTTTCCCAGTGTTATATGTGCATTACTAAGGAAATTGTGTAATACCCTTTCATGGAGCTGTTTTAAATTATACACACTATTTTTATGTTTTAATGGTTAAGTACTCGGAGACACAAAATAGATCACAAACCCTCAAAATTTCATTTAAGGCTATAGTTATCATCTGTTCAGCTTTTACTATTTTGTGTCTTTATATTTATTCTCCATCCCCTCTACTCTATTTGGGGGGGTGGGAGAATCACCTACCTACCAAGCATTTTTCCTCTTTTCCTAATATTACATGTGCATTACTAAGGAAATTGTGTCTTGAAGCTGCAGTTGCTAACCTCATTGCCCCTAACTGCAGTTTCCAAATTCCAACTTCACTTTTTCCCTTCTTGTAACATTGCTTTTTATCTGCTTCCTTTTCTCTGATATTTTTTTCTTCTTATTTCAAATGCCACCTGCTTTCTCTGCTTTGAACATGTTAGCAAGCAAAGAGATGAGAGACCTTTACACCAGTAGCTGCTGGAGGGGAGTTCTGAAGTTGTGTGGATTGTCTGACTTCCATCTACAGCTCACCTCAGACCAGCAGGAGCAGGAATGAGACCTCCCATTCCACGTACAGAGGCATTTTGTCTGCAAGCCAGCACTCTAGTGAGAGTCCAGGCACTGACTAGGGACATGCTGAAAATGCTCAACATCCCCACTTCATGTTCAATGGACACCAAGAGAAAAGAGACTCGCTTTTCAAAGATAACTTAACCTTCTTGATCAGTAAATTAAACTCAGGAGCTTTCCAAACCCCAGGTTACTCATTTTCCAAATGCCATCCTGGCCAGGCTGTCTGACCCTGCTTATGTGGTGGGAGTCCTTGAGGGCATCTCCTCTGATTATATCCAGCTGCAGTTTAATGGCCAGCTGTCCTCGCAGCCTCTGATCAGGACCTTCCAAAGGTCTAGTCAGAAACTCCTGGTGAGTGTTATATGGTGTCAGAGGCCCGAATGTGCTCCAATTTGTCACGGTACTGATTAAGTGGGTACATAACAGATGGTGTCTTGTTTTAGATGGATATGAGTAGGTGAGAAATTGTCTGGCTACGTTGAATTTTTATATATAAAAAAAAGAATGTGAAAATAATCTGCAGCTGGTATGTCGTTTTTTACCCATAAGCACAGTTTTCTTTTATTCCGTCATGAAAACCAAGAGAAGAAAACTCAAACTCTCTCATTTTGGGGTAAAACTAAGAATGTTATCTTCTCTGTCATATGAAGTTGAGGTTAGCAAATGAATTATTTTTTAAAAATTTAAAGTCATGTTTTGTGTTTTTTTTCTTCCCATTTTCCTTCCAAATGGATAGCAGCAGAATAAGGGGATTCTTTGTGCAATGGTTCTCAACGTAAGGTCCTCAGACCAGAATCATCGTTATCACTTGGGAAGCTGTTAGAGATGCAGCCACAGGCTCCCACCAGAACTAAACACCGGGGTAGGAGGGAGGGAAGGCTCAGTATTATTGTGTTGTTGTTTTTTATTGTTTGAAGTATTACAAAGAGTATTACATATGTCTTCTTTTTTTCCCCCCCCACCCTTGACAATCCCCTGACCTCCCCTACCCCCCAGTGTCTTATGTCCATTGGTTATGCTTATATGCATGCATACAAGTCCTTCAGTTGTTGTTTTAACAAGCACTCTAGGTGATTCTGATTCATAATTAAATTTGAAAACCACTGTCTTACAATATTTGAAACTCACTTAGTGTACTGATAAGAAGGCTATCAATTTTAAAAAAAAAAAAACCACACACTTTCAGCCTTAATTCCCATGTCAGTATTATATATATTTTTTAACATTTATCCAAGACTTATACAACACAAGGAAATGGAAGCACAGAGAAGCTAAGGAACTTGCCTGAGTTCAGACATTTAGTTTCTCAGTAACATTAGCACATTACATCTAGTAAGTGGCAGAGTTGGGATTTGAACCCATGAAATCAAGTTCCAGATTGCATGCTTGCAAGCACTGTGTTTGGCTGCTCAGTTTTCCCAGGTGCTGCTCAGGAAGCTAATTCCATCCCAGACTTAGGGGTGGGATATGTGGTTTATATACCACACAGTCCGAGCCATCCTCTTAAAAATGTCCATAGCTTCCTGTCAACAATTCATATCCTTTTATCCTCAAAATCTTAACCTTTTTTTTTTACTTAATTCTTTTTACCATCTAATTTACAATATATATTTAGTTACTTATCTTAATTATCATTTTCTTCTTTTCCATTGGAATCAATTTTCATGAAAAGAGGCGTTAAACTTTTACTGTGGAAAATTTCAAACTTACATAAAAGTAGAAAAGTAGTATACTTAACCCACACTATACATCAGCACATTCAATGGATAACACCTAATGGCCAATCTAGTTTCATCACTATACCCACCTACTCCTTACCCCCTGAGTTTTTAAAACTATATTTTTACTGATTTTAGAGAGAAAGGAAGGGAAAGAGAGAAGAACATCGATGTGAGAGACAAACATAGATCAAGTGCCTACTGCATGCCCTTTACTGGTGATCAAGCCCACAACCCAGGTATGCACCCTCACCAAGAATCTAACAGGTGAACTTTTGGTGCACAGTAATCACTCAACCAACTGAGCCACACTGGCCAGGCCCCCCTAAATTATTTTGAAGCACATCCTACACACCATGCTCTTCTATAAAAATTTCAGAATAGTTACCTAAAAAAGAAGGGCAATTAAAAATACAACTGTATTCCATTGCATAGATATGCCAAAGATTTTTTTTTCCTTTATTGAATAAGATTACAAATGTGTCCTTATCCCCCCAATATCCCCTCATTCCCCCAATCCTGCCCTCACCCTCACCCCCTGTTGTCCACATCCATCACTTATGCTTATATGCATGCATACAAGTCCTTTGGTTGATCTTTCCCCTTCACCCCCACTCTCCCCGGCCTTCCCTCTGAGTTTTGAGCATGTGATCGATGCTTCTCTGTCTCTACATCTGTTTTTGTTCATCGGTTTATGTTATTCATTATAATCCACAAATGAGTGAGAGCATGTGATATTTATCTTTCTCTGACTGACTTATTTCACTTAGCATAATGCTCTCCAGGTCCATCCATGCTGTTGCAAATGGTAGGAGTTCCTTCCTTTTTACAGCTGCATAGTATTCCATTGTGTAGATGTGCCAAAGATTTTTAATCCACTCATCTGCTGATGGGCACTTGGGCTGATTCCAAATCTTAGCTATTATAAATTGTGCTGCTATGAACATAGGGGTGCATATATCCTTTCTGATTGGTGTTTCTGGTTTCTTGGGATATATTCCAACAAGTGGGATCACTAGGTCAAATGGAAGTTCCATTTTTAGTTTTTTGAGGAAACTCCATACTGTGCCGCAGTAAAAAGGAAGGAACTCCTACCATTTGCAATAGCATGGATGGAGCTGGAGAGCATTATGCTCAGTGAAATAAGTCAGTCAGAGAAAGATAAATATCACATGATCTCACTCATTTGTGGACTCTAATGAACAACATAAACCAATGAACAGAGACAGAGCTAGAGACAGAGAAGCATCGATAAGATGCTCAAACCTCAGAGGGAAGGTAGGGGAGGGTGGGGGTAAGGAGGAGAGATCAACCAAAGGACTTGTATGCATGCATATAAGCATAAGCGATGGATGCAGACAACAGGGAGTGAGAGTGAGGGCAAGACTGGTGGGATGAGGGGACAATGGGGGAATAAAGACACATTTGTAATACCTTAATCAATAAAAATTTTTTTAAAAAATACAACTGTAATATCATAGTTAAAAATCTTTTTAAAAACCTTTAAATTTTCTTAAAATCATCAATATCCAAGCAAAATGTAGATTTTCCTGAGTTTCTTAAAAGTTATTTACAATATGTGTGTTTCTATCAGTATCCAAATTGACCCACAGGCAATAATTTGCTGATTCTTGCTGTGATATCCCACAGTTGGATTTCATTTACTGCACAACCATGGGGTCCTTTACCAGGCCTCTGTTTCTTATAGCTTCTGTAAATTGGTAGTTGGATCTAGATCAGAGTCAGGTTTGACTGTGGGTCTGTTTGTTTTGGTTTTCTTTTGTGAGACAACTTTATGTTTGGTTTTTCACATTTTCATCCTCAAACAAGAGCAAAAAAAAAAAAAAGTAAAACATAAGCAGTGTACATCATCATAATATACTACTATTACCTTTTTAAGAGAGTTTTATCCACTGGTGAGTAATGACCATATCCATTAATTCATCATGGGCTGGAAGATAGTAATATTGTAATTGTATCATTACTTTTTTATTTATTATACTAGAGGCCTGGTGCACAAAATTCGTGCAGGGGGGTGTGTGTCCCTCAGCCCAGTCTGCACCCTCTCTAATCTGGGACCTCTCAAGGATGTCCAACTGCCCGTTTAGGCCCAATCCCACTGGGCAGTCGGACATCCCTCTCACAATCCAGGACTGCTGGCTCCCAACTGCTTGCCAGCCTTCCTGCCTGATTGCCCCTACCAACTCCCCTGCCAGTTTGATCAATGCCTAACTGCTCCCCTGCCAGCCTAGTCACCCCTAACTGACCTCGCCTGCCAGCCTGGTTGCCCCCAACTGCCCTCCCCTGCAGGCCAGTTTGCCCCCAACTGCCCTCCCTTTCAGACCTGGTCCCTCCCAACTGCCCTCCCCTGCAGGCCTGATTGCCCTCAGCTGCCCTCCCCTGCTGGCCATCTTGTGTCCACATGGGGGAGGCCATCTTTGACCACATGGGGGCGGCCATCTTTGACCACATGGGAGTAGCCATCTTGTGTGTTGAAATGATGGTCAATTTGCATATTACTCTTTTCTTAGATAGGATGGAATAGTGTCATAAAGAGAAAACTTCTTTCATCAATTCTTTGGTTTCCCTGATGTATAGTTCATATAGAAAACGCAGAATAAATGCTTGCTTACTTAGCTTTTCTAGGCCTTTTTGATGGATAGAGCTGGGAAATATTTCCTAAGAAAACATACATCATAAGTTCATTAAATGCTTCAAAAAGTTTTAACTTAACTGTATCAACCTTCAACCTATATCTCCTTCCAATTATGCCAAAAATTTGAGTTCTCAAAGAAATCAGCATATTTACTCATTTGATTTATTCAAAATATACACCTAACAGTTTCAAAATGACACCAACATTACTATAAAAAAGTCATTACTGAAAAGTGTAATACTATATTTTAAGTTCTTTTAGCTTTAGAGTATTGCCCCACTAGGAATATACAACCAAATCATTGTCTTTTAAAATCACTTACAGCAATTTATCTCTGTTCTGTGATTATTCTGTTTCTAAGTTGTCCAGTAGGGTAGCCATTAGCCACATGTGGCTATTAAAATTATAATTTGAATTAACTAAATATAATTTAAGATTTTGTTTCTCCGTAACACTAGGCACCTTTCAAGTGTTCAATAGCCATATGTGGCTAGAGGCTACTGTATTGAATAATGCTTACTGCAGAACACTTTTATCATCACAAAAGTTATATTGGGCAGCATTACTAGTATATAGCTTTAAGTGAATTTATTATTTTTCATTTTAAGTTTTATAAATTTCTTTTACATTTACTTCATTTTTTTGTTATTAAGTGAATACTTATATAATTCTGAAAACAAATCCACAAACATGATATATTTAAGGAAGCCTAGTTTCTTCTTCTGTCTTCTCTAACCTGTTATCTCCCTCTTCCTATAGGTAAAACATTTTCTTAAAATTATTTTCCCACTGGCTTTATTTTTTATGTAAACCAATATACATATAATTATAAGTCCCTGTTTTGTTATATAAATGGTCACACACTATTTATTGTTCAGTGGAATAGGATTTTCTATTATCTGCAATGGAAAGCATGCAGAGTAGTACTACCACTAATCCTTTGGAAGTAAATCAGTGCTAACTTGTCATAATAGTCTTTTTTTTTTTTAATATGCCTCAAGTGGTGAGACCAAAGAGACTCTAAATCCCAGGAAAACTTAAAGTTGTGGGGCAGTTTTAAACAGAATAATATAAAGCTCAAATTCATGATCAGTAATAAATTTTGAATATCCCAAGTGGTAAATGGAGGGTGCCATGTATATGGGAACACAGGGATGACCAGTTCAGCCCAAAAGGATGCCAAAGGGTGGTACTAACTTGCTCTCCAATAAGAAAATTTCAAGCCCATCAGGTTGATTGCCAGAAAATGCATTCTTTTTGAAAGGGTGGAACATGTTCATATTTCCTTAGTTTTTGTCAACAACTTAACAGCTGTGTTCCAAATGGACTGAAGTTGAGCCAAAATATTGTCTGGCAGCCCTGAAAACAGAATCTGACAATAATTGATTCTCAGAGCATTCACAGTATGAGTCCCAACATTCCACAGTCTGGAGAAATTGGAGAGACAAGAGGGGAGGTTAACATAGATCTTTATTTTCTTAATACTGTGGTTAGAACATGACCACTGGAAAACTGAAAAGAGTTTATCCTTCTCACTGTGCTCTATTTCTTAAGAGTGAAATATCTGTGATATAAGTAAACAAAAATATGTCTTTCTGCCTGGATGTTTCCTACTGCTCTAGGAGGTAACTTGGCTACCACTGTACTATTGCTTTATGAGTGACCAATATAGTAGGCATACAAGCACGATTTTCCTCATATGAAAATTTAAAAATTCTCAAGTCTTACATCTAAGTACTGAGGAAAATCTGGAATGCAACCCTCACAAGTTCTTGGAAGACTATGACTCTTCCAAGGAGAAATAAGTAAAGAAAAGAATTGAAAGTATCTCACTTAGAGATGCTCTCCAGAGTTTTTGAAAGTCATTGCAAAATGAAAGGTAGATAGTGATATTATTTAGCAATTTAGTGTGGGGAAGAGGGACTGCAACTGAGATGAACCTCTGAACACTCCCATAAACCATACCCATGCCCACTTTCCACTTCAGTTTTGTTTGAGAGCACATTAGTTGACTGAATGTACTTGAATTCTACTTTAATTATTTACCCAGCTCTTGATTAAAAAACAACATTGTCCATTAAAGAAAAAAGGATCTCATTTCCTTAGTAAAAAGCCTGGTACAAAATTTATTAACCATTGTGGCCTCTGGTTTTAAAACTTAGCCCAGCTATCTGGAGACCACTATATGCAAATACTTTGCCTCATTCACCATAAATATCTATCTTCTTGAAAAATATTTCCTATATAAATGTGAATGAGACTGTAAGATTCAACGCTGTTTACAAACTTTCTAAACTCTGTTGACTCACTAGCCAAAATTCACTTAATTTGGAAAACTGTGTGGTGACTCTTCTATTCATACACTTAACATGTGGACCAAACAATAAAAAAGGCAAAATTCAATCAATCAATCAATCAATCAATCCCAGAATGTATAAATATCTAGGGAAAAATTTACAAATTGTAAATATGCAATCACAGAGACTAAGTTTATTAATTATTAATTAAATAAATTTAGTTTATTTAGTCTAATAGATTAAATAGACTAAAAAATTTTCAAAAACACTAATATATACTAGTTGACAAGATGTTAAAAGAAACCTCCAAGGTTTCAATCCTTGTCCAATCCTTTTGCTCAGAGGAGGAATCTGAGGCTATGAGAGTTCATGAGAGTTTACGTATCTTGCCAAAATTTTTCTAGCACATTAGTGAGCAATGAAACTATACGTGGGAGTTTCTGCCTACCTGCCCAGAATTATTTCCTCATAGCTTCAGGAGCCTGGCCATCTATGAGTAGGTACCAATCTTATTCCTGTTCAAAACAAATGCCATACATGATCATCCTCATGATCTCTGCCAGGATCACATCCTGTTTCCGATTCACATTTCCTGACTTGGAGAGCACCAGCTCTCACTGCTGGCATCTCAAAAATCTGGGATGATTTCGATAACCTGAGCTGAAGGCAATTATTCCCAAAGCTTTGGCTCCATGGACCTGATGAAGGGTCTGATCATGGGCATGTTTGTTTTGCTTGCTGCAGCCAAAAATTTGCTTCAGTCTGGTCAGTGTTCAAGAAAGGTTGGCCTTTGAGTCACACTTTTCTTCTGGACCTTTTGTTCATCTGCTTCACTTATAATCATTATTTAACATTAAACAAATACCTTCAAATTTTCATCTCACCACATAAATATAGTCCACAGAATAATCATTAAACTTAAATATTCAGAAACAACAATAAAAACAGAAAAAAACTACAAAATTTTGAGCACTTATTGGGTGTCAAGCAACTTGCACATTTTGTCATTTAATCTTTAGAACATCCCTTTAAGACATACTATGAGGCAGGTATTATTAAAGGTGGTTTTACCAATGAAGATCATCTCAGACAATTTCAGCAAATCTTTCAAGTGATATTTTTCAAAGGCTCTGTTCCTACCACGAGTCTACACTGTCTCTAGATTTAAAAGTACTACCTTGTCCATTTCATGTCCTACAGCTGGGTCACAGTTTATTAGCAAAGACCTGGGGAATCAAGGTTATGATAGACTATCTTTAAGAAGGAAAAAACTCAGTAATTACTAGTAATTACACCTAAACTTTTAAGGAACCTCTCTCTCTTAGGAAAACAACGTTTTAGCTATTCTTGAACAGAGAACATAAATAATTCATATTTCATGTGTCCCCACCTAATTCCCCTTTGTTCCCTGTGTTTCAGTATCCCATAGCTTTCCTGGCTTTTATACATCCTGGTCTCTACAAAACTAACTTATCACAATTCTAACTTTTTTTTGTTTTCTTTTACTCAAGTTTGCATTTCTTTAAGCATAACTTCTAAAAGTATTAATCTAAGTTTCTGACTTTCATTGACAGAAAGTTTCAGATTATATGTTTGTGTTTACTAAAGATGAATGGAGAGAAATTATTAATTTAAAAAGCAGTTGGGAAGAGTTTTACCAAGATAGATAATTATAAACCATCATCTTATGGACCCACATTATTCACACCTTTTTGGTCTTTTCTAGCTCTTCTTTCCTTTGTCTATTTCCCCCCCAAGGAAGATAAAACCTCAAATGATTCACAACTTATTAATAAATTGAACAAATGTTTATATATCTCTCCCAGAAAATTTAGCTATCCTCCAACTTCCATTAAAGAATAGCTAAATGCTCTTTGTTTTGCTGTTGCTTCAGTGCCATATTAAATGTGATCTTTGTTTAAATAAGCATATCCTCAAAACATTTAAAGAGTATTCTTATCTTATAGCCATGGCCAAAATGATTCCAACCACATAGCTCCAACCACATCAAGCTGAAATATATTTCTATTATGAATTTAATAAGATCATAGAACTTCACACAATTAGGAATGGATGCAGAATATTCATTGCTGTCTTCTCTTCAGATGCACCTGCTGTTCATATGCTGATAAAAATCAAGCCCACAATGAAGAGGTAGATTTTGATGAACCTCTCGAAGTAACAGATCTTAGGACTTTGAAATCTTACTTGGATGCAACCTGCCCACAGATCATCTCCATCTTGTCTTCTAAAGGGACCTGGACCATAATGTGCGGCTATTCTCAGGAATGACAAATTTTCAACTTCCAAGTCTTCTCATGAGCTTTCTTTCCAGTCAAGTCTACCTCAGGCTCTGTTGCTTTTTAATCGTCTCTATACAATTTTTTTCTTTTTTTAATTAAAACTGTATTGTTATTACATATGTCCCCCTTCCTCCCCCCATTGACCGCTCCTAGCCCACTCCAGCCCCCTGCCCCAGGCCTTCACCATCCTATTGTCTGTGTCCATGGGTTATACATATATGCATACAAGTTCTTTTTGGTTTATACATATTTCTGTATCACTATTAATAGCATGCCCTCCCTTCCAAAGCCCTACATTCTAGCAACTGCTACGCAAGCATTAATCCTCCTAGTAACTATGAGGTACACAGGCCATAATCAATAGGAAAATGAGGAGAGTCTAAAAATCACCCATAGATGGCATCCGGGGCCGGAATGGCCCCGGCGAGGTCTAGACGGCACCGGTGAGGTCGAGATGGTCTCGGTGAGGTTGAAATGGCCCCAGTGAGGTCAGGACGGCCCTGGTTAGGTTGAAATGGCCCCGGTGAGGTCGAGATGGCCACGGTGAGGTCGGGACAGCCCCGGTGAGGTTGGGACGGCCCTGGTGAGGTTGAAACGGCCCCAGTGAGGTTGGGACAGCCCCAGTGAGGTTGAAACGGCCCGGTGAGGCTGGGACGGCCCCGGTGAGGTAGGGATGACCTCAGTGAGGTCGGGACAGCCCCAGTGAGGTCAAGACGGCCCTGGTGAGGACGAAACAGCCCCGGTGAGTTTGGGAAGGCTCCAGTGAGGTTGGGACAGATAATGGGGACCAGTATAGACTGATGAACAGGGGTAGATACAGAGGCAGAGCAGCATTGAACAGACTGTCAACTACAGTGGGAAGCCTGGGGAGGGTTGGGGGGGGTTAAGAGATCAACCGAAGGACTTATATGCATGCATATAAGAATAACCAATGGACACAAGACACTAGGGCAGGGGTGGGCAAACTTTTTGACCTGAGGGCCACAATGGGTTCTTAAACTGGACCGGAGGGCCGGAACAAAAGCATGGATGGAGTGTTTGTGTGAACTAATATAAATTCAAAGTAAACATCATTACATAAAAGGGTATGGTCTTTTTTTTTTTAGTTTTATTCATTTCAAATGGGCCGGATCCGGCCCGTGGGCTGTAGTTTGCCCACGGCTGCACTAGGGGTTAGGGGAGGCTGGGGAATGTCAAGGGGGGGGGGGGAGGAGGAGACATATGTAATACTCTTTGTAATACTTCAAGAAATAAAAATTATTTAAAAAAATATCACCCATAAAAATCAGTAACCATCTGCAGACTAGACCTCTATTTTCTGTCACACTCAGTTTTCTCAAAGAAACAATGCAAACCCTCGTTGGGGTTTGGGGGGGGGGAAGGGCCCAGAAAAAGCCAATAACCTCTTGAATCCACTGACAAAATTAGAAACAAATGAAATTTAGCATGATCTCCAGGTACAAGTCACCTGGAGGCAAAGCCTACTTGATGCTGAACAAATGAATGTGATTATGCTAACTGATATGGTGGAGGCAAAACCAGCTAAGCCAAATGGACAAAGACAGTGCCAAGAGCCTTTAAGAAATCAGAAAAAGGAATTCAAGAATTAATCCTGGCAACATAACAGAGCCGACGAACATAAAGATTGCAAATGTGGTAAAGACGTTGTGACCACCTGTAAGCACACATGCTGCACTGTTCTGGGGAGGAAAACAGTATGTTGTCATTCTATGGGCAACAGAGGCCCTGAAAGACAGTACCTTCAAAGTAGAGGATTGGATCCTCAAAACATGGAAAACGCATGAATCCAGGTTCACAATTAACCCTGAGACTAAAGGAAAAAAAAAAAGAGTGTTTTGTTCAACTAGGTTCTAATACTGGCCTTTGGCCTGGGCTACTCTCCTTGGGCTATTTCATACCCTGTCCTTTAATGGAGGCCAGTGACTAAAATCAAAGCAGGGTGAAGTTCAAGTAATTCTGCAGAGGGGCAAAGGATCAGGTTTATTTATGCAGCCTCCTCTACTAAACTGCTTAATGTGAGGATTGGTTTTAAAACAGCTGGAGTATAATATAATATAAATATCTCTCTGAAATTCCTCCATAAGTATTGTTTCCTTCAACTACTTTTTTTTTTCTGAGAATTGAGCTGTAGTGAGTTCAAGGCTTTACTCCTAGAAAGTTCCCTGGAGGGAAATTATATTTTGTCTGCAATTGACAGAAAAAAAATGCAGGTCTTAAAAAGTGATGGTGGGAATGGGGGTGAGAAGGTGGGAGTGTGAAGTGGAAAGGGCATAGAGGGGATAAATGAGGATGGAAAAATTAAGTAAATAAATTAATGAATTAATAATTAATGAAAATAAAAAAATAACAAATGGAAATGACTCAAAAATTGTTGAATTGACAGAAAAGTAAGAGGAAAACTAAATGTCTTGATTTCTCTTATGAAATGCTAGACTTACAGACACTTTTCAAGTATTTTAATCATTATATTAGAAATAACAAAAAGATTCTTCAGATGATCAGTTATAATAAAAATTAATAAGAATATTAAAAAATTAACACCCGGAAATCTATGGCCTTTTTATACACCAATAATGACCTCACAGAAAGATAAATGAAAAAAACAATCCCATTTACCATTGCACCAAAAAAATTAAGATACCTAGAAATAAACTTAACTAAGGAGGTAAAGGACCTGTAGTCTGAAAACTACAGGACATTGAAAAAAGAGATAGAGGAATAAATAAACAAATGGAAGAACATACCATATTCATGAATTGGTAGAATCAACATCATTAGAATGTCCATACTACCCAAAGCAATCTACAGATTCAATGCAATCTCCATTAAAATACCAACAGCATACTTCAAAGATCTAGAACAAACTCTCCAAAAATTCATCTGGAATAAAGAAAGACCCCAAAAAGCCACAGCAATCCTGAGAAAGAAGAACAAAGTTGGAAGGATCACAATACCAGATATCAAACTATATTACCAAGCCACGGTTCTCAAAACTGCCTGATACTGGCACAAGAACAGACATATAGACCAATGGAACAGAACAGAGAACCCAGGAATCGATCCAAGCCATTATGCTCAATTAATATTTGACAAAGGAGGCAAAAGCATATAATGGAGTCAAGATAGTCTCTTCAATAAATGGTGTTGGGAAATTTGGTCAGATACATGCAAAAAAATGAAACTAGATCATCAACTTACACCATACACAAAAACAAACTCAAAATGGCTATAGGACTTAAATGTAAGACGGGAAACCATAAAAATCCTACAAGACTCCATAGGCAGCAAAATAGCAGACATATGTCACAGCAATATCTTTACAGACACAGCCCCTAGGGCAATAGAGACAAAGGAGAAAATAAACAAATGTGACTACATCAAAATAAAAAGCTTCTGCACAGCAAAAGAAACCATCGACAAAACAATAAGAAAGCCCACTGCATGGGAGAACATATTTGCCAATGTTATCTCTGATAAGAGTTTAATCTCCAAAATTTACAGGGAACTCATACAACTTAACAGAAGGAAGATAAACAATCCAATCGAAGAATGGGCAAAGTACCTAAATAAACACTTTTTGAAAAAGGACATACAGAAGGCCAAAAGACATATGAAAACATGCTCAAAGTCACTAATCATCCGAGAGATGTAAATCAAAACGACAATACAGTACCATCTCATACCTGCCAGACTGGCTATCATCAACAAATAACAAACGACAAGCGTTGGTGAGGATGTGGAGAAAAAGGAACCCTCGTGCACTGCTGGTGTGAATGCAGTCTGGTGCAGCCACTGTGCAAGACAGTATGGAGTTTCCTCAAAAAGTTAAATGTGAAACTCCCATTTGACCCAGTGATCCCACTGCTAGGACTATATCCCAAGAAACCAGAAACACCAATCAGAAAGGATATATGCACCCCTATGTTCATAGCAGCATAATTTACAATAGCTAATATTTGGAAACAATCTAATTGCCCATCAGCAGATGAGTGTCTTAAAAAACTTTGGTGCCGAAACCGGTTTGTCTCAGTGGATAGAGCGTCGGCCTGCGGACTGAAAAGTCCCAGGTTCGATTCCGGTCAAGGGCATGTACCTGGGTTGCGGGCACATCCCCAGTGGGAGATGTGCAGGAGGCAGCTGATCGATGTTTCTCTCTCATCGATGTTTCTGACTCTCTATCCATCTCCCTTCCTCTCTGTAAAAAATCAATAAAATATATTAAAAAAAAAAAAACTTTGGTACATCTACACAATGGAATACCACGCTGCTATAAAAAAAGAAGGAACTTTTACCATTTGCAACAGCATGGATGAAACTGGGGAACATTATGCTAAGCGAAATAAGCCAGTCAGAGAAAGATAAATATCCCATGATCTCACTCATATGTGGGATATAATGATCAATATAATTTGATGAACAAGAATAGATCCAGAGACAAATGGCAGGGGAAGGGAGGTTAGAGAGCAACCAAAGGACTTGTATGCATGCATATGAGCATAACCAATGGACACAGACACTGGGGTGGTGGGGGCTTGCCCAGGGTGAGAATGGCTGGGGGAGGGCGGTCAAGCGAGGAAAAAGGAGACATATGTAAAACTTCAGACAATAAATAAGTTAATTAATAAGAATCTAATAGTAAATTTATTACATTATGAGAAATAGTTTTTAAAAACAGTATAGGTAGTTTGCCTTCTCTATCATCAAGAACTAGAAATTTCGCCCCAGCTGGTTTGGTTCAGTGGCAGTGATGGCAAACCTATGACACGCGTGTCAGAGGTGACATGCGAACTCATTTTTTTGGTTGATTTTTCTTTGATAAATGGCATTTAAACATATAACATAAATATCAAAAATATAAGTCTTTGTTTTACTATGGTTGCAAATATCAAAAAATTTCTATATGTGACACGGCACCAGAGTTAAGTTAGGGCTTTCCAAAATGATGACATGCCGAGCTCAAAAGGTGTGCCATCACTGGCAGAGTGTCGGTCTGCAAACTGAAGGGTTTGATTCTGGTCAAGGGCATGTATCTTGGTTGCAGTCTCAATCCCTGCCCCTGGTCAGGGTGCATACAGGAGGCAACCAATCAATGTGTCTCTCTCACATTGATGTTTCTTACTCTCCCTGCCAAGCTTTCTAAAAACCAATGGAAAAATATACACAGGTGAGGATTAACAACAATGACAACAAAGAAAAAGAACCAGAAATTTCATGAAACATCTTGTACTTATGTTTAACTATGATAAGTAAATAGAAAGATGGATAAATAGATGATGGAAAATAGGTTAAAAAATTATAGAGTATGTCTGACGTGAATCACAGAAGAACTTCAAGACCATGCCTCTGCCATTAACAAAACTTACACCAAAAAGCTTCTCATAAATATAAACGAGCTCTTAGAAACAAGGAGGAAAATACAAAGGTTTTAAGAAAATAAGGAAACTTTAGAGCCTGTCCTGGCCACGTCTCCAGACTTCCCAATCCACCTGGTACAATTCATACCAGGGGTCAGGGAGAAGCTACACATTTAGCCTTTTTCAGGGTTGAGCTGAATCAAACCTGGTGCTCTCAGCTGGTTGAGATTAAAGCAAGAGTTCATGCCGCCCAGGAATCAAGAACCCATCTGACCTATCTACATTTTCTCAGCATGTGGATCTTGGCACCTCCCACACAGCCAAATTCATTTGTTTAAATAAACCCATCAAGAGATGGACTTTAACCCCAAAGACCATGGCAATTAGAAGAGAAAACTAAAGCTTGGTTACTATATAACAGGGAAGGAAAGAGAAATAAATTAGTGGGGTGATAGATACCCAGGTCTGAAATCCTGGAATTTGTGAATGTTACCTTATGAGGCAAAAGGGGACTTTAGAGATGGGGTTAAATTAAGGGTTTTGAGATGAAGAGATTATTCTAAAGTATCAACGTGGGCCCTAAATGTAATCACATGTGCCCTCAAAGAGAGAGGAGAAGGAAATCTGGCCACTAGAGAAGACAGAAATGTGATCATGGAAGCAAGATGCACCCCTGGCTTTGAAAATGGAGGAAGGGGCCCGGAGTGAAGGAGGCAGGCAGCCTCTAAAAGCTGGAGGAGGCAATGCCTGGATTCTGTCCTACAGCCTCCAAAGGGAACCGGCTTTGCTGGCAGCTCGACTGTGGCCCACTGCAACTGGCTTTAGGTCTATGGCCTCCAAAACGATAAGATAATAAATTTGTGCTTTTGAACCCACTAAATCTGTGGTAATTTATGACAGTACCAATAGGAAATAAATACACATGGTGATCAAGAGAATGGTTTCCATGTCCTCCCATATACCAAACAGTTTCGGGTTTGATTCCTGCAGGGCACATACCTAGGTTGCAGGTTTGATCTCCTTCGGGGCACATATGAAGAGCAACCAAAAGACATTTCTCACACCAATGTTTCTCTCCCTTTCCCCTCTAACACCAATAAGCATATCCTAGCCTCGGGTGAGGACTAAAAAAAAAGAGCATGGCCTCCTGTGTTAGGGACATCTAAAGTAGAAAACTGTCTCTGATACTTACTGACCTGGTGACCTTGGGACTAGATTTAATTTCTAGAAGCTTCAGCTTCCTTGTGTTTTAAGCAATTAATGAGATGATTCATGGAAAGAGTTTAACCACAAATTATGACACAAAATATATACAATTAATAGAACCTAACATTATTAGGAAAGAAAGAAACTGATGATTGTTGAATCGAACTAAGCCCCAGTTTTTTACTCCTATCTCATTTAAGTCCCATGGCAATCCAAGGAGGCAAATATTTCTGTTCTAGATATATACAAATTAAGCAACTGAGATTCAGATGAAAATTAAACCATGTGTGTAACTGGATATTAGTCTATCTTTATCTTCCTACATTCACTGTCTCTCCATTGACACTCTGGCAATAAAATTCTTCATGGAACCAAAGCAAGTTCAAGATGAATGTACTATAAATGCAGTTGGAGAAAAGAACGCAGTTATTAGGAATCTGAAAACCTAGGTCCTCACATCCCTCATCTGTGACTAATTAGTTATGGATTTCTCTGTTCCTCAGTTTCTTCATAGGTAAAAATAAATTGGTTAAAAGATTAATGATGAGCTAAACATCTGACCTGTTTTTAGTTTCTAAAAAACCTAATAGAATGTTCATCAATGATTTTTAAGGTCTTTAAATTTATCAGCAATTTTTTTTTGCCAACTTGATCTTGCAGAGTAAAAATACTATATAAACTCTCATTGAATTATAACATTTTGATTGAAATATAACTGCATCATTCAATATGATGAGTCTTTTTTTCATGAAGTAGAAGTCTCTATGATGACCAAAGATATCATTTGAGGATAACAAGTTAATTGGTTATAAAAGATTATTTACAGGCCTACCCTACACCATGTTTGTTTCTGTGGGGGTACAGAGATAGTTGTAGGATATGAATTTCAGTCTGTTCATAAATTAGCCTTTCAACACAGACACAATACATATCTGTAGCATGCTCTCTACCATGGCAACAGAGACTATTCAGACTGTCTCTACTTTATAGGGATGCTGAATTTACACTCTCCAGGCAATAAAGTGGCCTAGGATCAGCGGACTTGGATTCAGCAGTTTAGATGTAAAGATGACTTGAGTTCGCTTCTAAATTCAAAATACGATGTAGTATTTATTATCTTCTCACTCATTAGTTAATTTGCTTTATGCTACATTGGCAGGATGCTTAATAACTACATGACATTCTAGATGCCTATTTTATGGATGAAAAACTGAAGGGAGGTGAGGTAATTTATCTCTAGTCGTACAGCTGGCCACCTGTAGAACAAATGTTAGAACTTAGGCATTCTAAATCTTACGCCCACTCTTCTCTTTCCATGCCATCTGCCAACTACAGCAACCTTTACATAAAGGCAGCAAGGTGCAGGTGTTTGATAATATGCTGCCTGGAACCCAAAATTTCATGCTCATAAAAATTCTCATGACTGGTTACTAAGAGAAGTAGTTTCTATCTTTCTATTTTATTAAATAGATTAACCCCATTTCTTTTTAATACTGAAGAAAGTAAATAGTCCTCAAAAGTCCTCTGTAACTTGTAGGCCTTACAAGGAATTATGAATCAACAATAGACCATTAACCCAGGAATCAGTCCTGACTCTGTGACTACTAAGTTGTACAACCACTTTCTAGATACTTAACTTCTCTGAACTGTAGGTTTCTCATCTATAAAATATGGGTTGTTATTAAAGTCAAATAAAAATGACAACACAAGCCCAGCCAGTGTTGCTCAGAGGTTGAGTGTCGACCCATGAAAAAGGAGATCAAGTTTCAATTCCAGGTCAGGGCACATGTCAGGGTTTCAGGCGGGAGGCAGATCAAAGATTCTCTCTCATCGTTGATGTTTCTCTCTCTCTCTCTCTCTCTCTCTCTCTCTCTCTCTCTCTCTCTCTCTCTCCCTTCCTCTCTGAAATCAATAAGTATATGTATTTTTAAAATTGACAACACAAGTTAACATTACTTTTTTTTATTATGGTGGGTTAAGCATTCAGCTAGCCACATTACATTTAATTCTCAAATCATGCTAAGAGGTAGATTCTATCATTATTCCCATTGTATAGGTCAAGAATCAACTTTGAGTGTTTAAGTCATTTGTCTATGTCTCACACAGTTAATTTCAAGTCCTCTTCACTAGTATAAGTAAGCATTTAAAAAAATATGAAGCACTATAAAACATAAATTACATGTTCTTCTGGATGGTCGCTAAGTTGGCTGTAGTGGATAAAATTATATGTGTGCCTACTACTGGACTCACCTTGGAAGAGTAAATTAGGAGAAGTGCTTGCCTTCCCTTCCATCCTTTTACTACACCATCAACAGCTCTGAGACGAATGAAGAAGCAGATGAGAAAATAGATGTGCTTGCTAGTAGGAGACTGTAAGCTTCTGAAGGCAGGTCTGTTATATATCTCTGTTACATGCTCTGTTTAGTATCACATACCAAGTGCCTTGCCCAGTGTCCTGCTCAGAGTGATGTTCAATATTTGTTGAGTGATCAGACAAAAATATAAATACGTGCTTGGTAGGGCAGATTTGAGGTTTTTGTACATGGAACCCACCCATAATGCTGACAACAGTCACTAAGAAAAAATTGATGTGTGTGGCTGAGACAATGCATCCTGTTCACCAAACTTTAGTTCTCTTTTCCTCCAGGGCCTAGACCATGTTTTCTAACCTCTCCTGAAGTTAGGTGGGGTCTTGCAATTAGATCTGGTCAATGGAATAGGAATAAAGGACCCCCAAAACCTAACAAGGGATTCTCTAACTCTCTTCCTTCTCCTGGCAGCTGACGGCAGAGATTGGAGTGGTGAAATACAGAACCAGAGGGCATGATTTCAGATCTCTGACATAAAAGCTAAGGTGACAGGACACTTAGGCACTTCTTGGTCTAGAAATATTTACAGGTTTATAAAGAGAGACTACAAAGCTAAAACTTCCACCCAGGCACCAATGGCTGAGGAGATATACAAAAACTAATATCTGAATCTCAGTATTAAAATAAAATCCATCTGTTTTACTTTGCATATAAAATATACTTGGCCTACTAGAGACTGTGGACTTCAGTTAAAAAGACAACTCAGATTTAAACCTGATGGCTTGGGAGGGGATGCAAAAAGGTCTTTAAATATTTTAAATAATTGTGTATAAATCCCTGGCACAGGGAAGACTATGTTTCTTTCTATCCTTTATTATCTTTTATGATTGCTCTTCTAATAATTTGTGTGATATTTCCCAGTTGTCAAATGCCCCTGATTGCCAGTGATTAAGACTAAATGAGGAGATCGCACTCCTCCCCCAGGTGGTTGTTAGGAAACATGTGAATCATAGTGATTTGTTTGAACTCTCCCTAGCAATCTTAGATTGGTATAAATATTCAATATACACCACAATAATACATTTATTTGCACTGCAGGTTTCTAATCTAAAGTATTCCAGTTTCTTTATGGCTTAGCAAATCATAAGCATGCTTTGAGAAACATTGGCTTAGACTTTAAGATTCATGATTTTATACATATTAAGTAAAACAGGGTCTGAGCTACTGGAGAATAAAGGCATTTGAGCTTCATATACATATGTGAGGACAATATAATTCTTAATCAGTGATAACAGTCTGAGTTCTATTTTGAATGACTAGGGAAATATTCATATGTGTCTTATTTTGGGGTCCTATTGAAACACAAAAACAAAACCACAAAATGTTCCAAGAAATTATTAAGAAGTAGCCATCAGGGTCACAAAGTAAGGCTGCATCTGCCACACCTGGCAAAACAATGTGGTGCCTTCCAAGGGTCTACTTAGTTGAGTAATGACATGGAAATTTAAATTCCAGGAAAATATATAGCAGAAACTTTTTGGACTCTTTGAGGTAGATTAAAATAACATTTTTACTATGTTGTTATTGTTTTTTATAGATAGTTGTACAAACATATCACATTCTGCCATGCCATCATATCTTTGCATTATGTTATTTCCTCCTCCTGGCATGCCTATCTCCATTATTTTTCAATCTTCAAGTCTTGATTCAAGAATCACCTCCCTGATATGGACTTTTCTGACCCTTACAAATAGCACCAAAGTATCCTGAGTCTGTTCCACAACACACTCCACTGACTCTAATCTACTTATTTAATAACATGTGCCCCTTTTAAAAAGCCAGTCAGAGAAAGATAAATATCACATGATCTCACTCATTTGTGGACTATAATGAACAACATAAACTGATGAACATAAACAGATCCAGAGACACAGAAGCATCGATCAAACCGTCAAACCTCAGAGGGAAGGTAGGGGTGGGTGGAGGTAAGGGGGAGAGATCAACCAAAGGACTTATATGCAAGCATATAGGCCTAACCAATGGACACAGACAACAGGGGGGTGAGGGCATGAGTGGGGGGGATGGGGGGGTAATGTGGGGATAAGGACACATATGTAATAACTTAATCAATAAAAAAATTTTAAAAAGCCAGAGCTCTTTGAGGACAAGTATTGGGCACTGTCCACTTTGCACCCATTGGGCCTCAAAAGATGGCCTATACCTACTGAGTGCTTGATAAGAGCCTGATGCCTCCATGAAATGATTCTCAAAGTATAATCTGTGAACACCTGGGGGTTCCGTATACCTTTCAGAAGATCTTAAAGGTCAAAAATATTTTTCATTTTAATACTAAGGTTTCATTTGCCTTTCTTGCTGGGTTGGTTTTGCACTGAGAGAGTGAAAACAAAGATGAGTAAAACCACGGGGGTTCAGGTCATTGGCAACAAACACTATTAATAGTCGTTATATTCTTCATTGCCACACACTCGCAGGAAGTATTATGCCAGTTTCACTTAAGAATGTCCTTGAAAAAGCACTAAAAATATTTTTAAAAATACTGATTTTATTAAATCTTGACCCTAAGACACATCTTTTTCATGCTCTGCATGATGAAATAGCACAGGTGAATTAAAAGCCCTTCCTCTGCATTCTACAGTCCATTGGTTTTGCTCAAGGAAAGGACCTTGCTTGATTATCTGAGTTGTGATCTGAACTAGCAGCTTTGCTCCCCTAGAAAGAACCACTGATAAGTAAACTATGGTTATTCAGACTTGGGTATTGGGCATAAATGTTCACATAATTGAAGAGACTAAGCCTGCTGTTTCAAGGAAAACAACTGACAGTGCATGTTGCAAATGAGACACTTCAAGTTTTCAAGTGAAAATTAGAATTTTGGAACGCTCCTGTCTTTCACTTTGTACTTGACAGCTTCCCAATACTTAAAGACTTTCCTGATGAGATCAGTGGTGATATTTACGAATGTGAGTTTTGATATTCTATGATAAAATGTGTCAACATTTAGAGATCTGTGTATTAGTCCCCTGAGAGCAGATGCTGAAATGAGATGAGGCATTCAAGAGAGTTGTTGGTGGAAATACCTCTGAAGGATATTGGAAAGAGCCAGAGAAAGCATGGAAAGCCTTCAGACTACAATTCAGGTCTGACAACCTGCAAAGGAGAGAGGAAGGAAAGTGGATGGGGTAGATGCACAGTTCCAGAAATAGTTCTGCCAGCCCAATGGCAGATTCCAGAGCCAAAGTCACCAGTTTAAGGGAGTTTGCATCTGGCAGCAATGGGACTGTGTTAACACTTCTGCTCAGCTATGCCTTGGCTGGGAGCAGCCATGGGAAGCATGACCTTCCGACAAATGCTGTGGTGGATGCAGAAGGGCAGCAGCAGATGCTGTTAATCAACTATACGCCTGCAGCAACAGGTCTC
Source organism: Myotis daubentonii (assembly GCF_963259705.1). NCBI lineage: Eukaryota > Metazoa > Chordata > Mammalia > Chiroptera > Vespertilionidae > Myotis > Myotis daubentonii. The sequence continues at coordinate 66,776,478 of NC_081846.1, read as the reverse complement.
AGCAATGCATCTTCATGCTCCCCAGAATCTGTATAATTGAGTGAAGTGATATTTTCCAAAGGACCCATGCACATTGTTATTCAGTTGTTCATGGATAAAATATTCACCTAAATTAAGTACAAAAAAGTTCATTAATATAAACTATGGTCTCAGATTCCACAATGCAACAGATTTAAGTAGCATTTAATATTTAAGAAACCACCATTTTGGGGGATTTGATATAGTATCAAAGCATAGCCATAATCATTTGAAAAGACTATTAAAATACTGCTTTTTCAAATCATGTATTCAGGTGTGGCCAGATTTTCTTCATATACTGTATTTCAACAAAAAGAATATATCTCAACAGACAGAATGAGAAGTAGACCAAAAAATTCAGATATATTTTATTAAGCCAGATAATAAAGAGATCTGCAAAAATGTCATACACCACTAGTCTTCTCAGCAATTATTTTTCTGGAAAATAGTTTTCATTAAAAGATGTTATTTATGTTAATCTGCAATGGATTCATTACTGTTGTTTTTTAAAAATAAGTTGATCAATATTTTAAAAGTTTCTCATTTTTAATTTTTAATTCAATAAATGCAAATAGATTTTACCCATATACCAAAAACTCTTTGAAGTTCTCAATAATTTTGAAGAATATAAAGTAAACCAGAGAGGAAAATGTTTGGGAACCATTGCATTAAGGAATCATTACATTCAGGCATAAGCAGGGAAACAAAGTCAGCACACCATGGAAGAAGGCAGAGAACACCATGGTTAAGACAGTAACTCTAGAGTCAGAAAACAAGAGTTTGGATTTTGGCTTTAATATCTACTAAAGAGCATCTTTGTGTTCATTATATATAAGTGTCCATTATAATCGGGGTAGAGTAGCAAGAACTTAATAAAAATTTAGTCCCTCCTGGTGATTACTTGATAACATTATTTTCCCACTGCTAGTAATTTCCCCCCACAAGAAAGCAAAATAAACACCCACTCACTTTTCCTCCACAGCGGTATATAGTAAATGAATCTTGAGTGCTCTGAATCAGAACCAACTAAAACTGCAGAAACCAAGGTATCAGGTTAATTTAAGTCTTGTTAACAATTCATGCTGGAAGAACTACATATCTGTATAGAAAAAAAATGAATCTCAACCTCCTACCTCATTACACACACATGCAGGCATTCACACACATGAACACACATATAAATTCAAACTGATCAGAGTTCTAAACTATAAAACTTCTAAAAATGTATAGACTATCTTTGCAGTTTCGTGAAAAGGTTTCTTGGAACAATCCCCAAAAAGTACTTACGAATAAATAAAAATTGGTAAATTTAACAATATAAATTTTAAAGGTCTATAATCAAAATAAATATTTTAAAAAGGATAAGCTACCTACTGAGAAAAATATTTGTAACACATGTATCTGACAAAAAAAAAAGCACACAAAAAAACTTGTATCCAGAATATGAAAAGGACTCATAATAATAAATAATAAAAAGACAAAGAACCTCATTAAGAATATCCAAATTATCTGGAGAGACATGTCAATAAAGTAGTTATTACAAATGACTGATAAATACATGATAGGTGCTCAACATTTTAAAGTAAATTTAAAAAATCTAACAACACCAAATGTTGGTGATGATATGAAGTAACTGGAACTATCCAGCATTGCTATGAAGACTATAAAATGATGTACCCATTTGGAGAAATGTCTAATGGTTTCTTACAAATGTAAATATGCATTTATCCTATGAGTCAAAAATTTTTCTCCTAGATATTTACTTAAGAAAAATGAAAACTTGCATTTACAAAGAAAAATATATACGAATGTCTATAGCAGACATTCATAATAGTCTAAAACTGAAAACAAACTAAATACCCATCAAAGCAAATATAATAAATAATTTGTGGTTTATTTAAATAATAGTATATTAGACAGCAATTTTAAAAGGGAACAACATAGATCCAGATACACAGAGGCATGAAACAGACTGATGAATCTCAGAGGGAAAATGGGGGTGGGGGACGGGGATTGGGAGAGATTAATCAAAGAACTTGTATGCAGAAATGCATAACCCATGGACACAGACAATAGTGTGGTGAAGGCCTGGGAGGGGGCAGGAGTGGTGTGGAGGAGGTCAATGGGGGTAAAAACGTATGCATCTATAATACTTTCAACAATAAAGATAAATGAAAAAAAATCAAAAAGGCAATAACTGCTAATACAATATGAATAAATCCCCCCAAATTATGCTGATACATGCAACAATATGGGTGAATTCCCCAAGACTATTTTGAACAAAAGAAGCTAGACACAAAACTATAATACTATACAATTCCATTTATATACAATTCAAGAACAGACTGCATTAATCTTTAGCTAGACATCAGAAATTGGGGTGGGGGAGTTTTGGGGGAAATGAAATTTTCTAGAAAGGGACATTAGGGGACTTTGTGGTGGTAGAAATATTTTGCTTTGGAAAGTAGTGATATAGATTTACACAACTGTTAAAACTCATTGAACTGAATCCTATGATAAGTGCATTTCATTTATGTTAATTGCCAATAAAACACATTGAGAGAAAGAATAAAGAGAAGGACGAGCAGGAGATAAGAAGGAAGAGGAAGAGGGAGGAGATGATGCAGACAGCAGGTGGCTGAGTCTGACTTCAGCTCTTTTAAATAAGAGGTGTCTTGTCTAATCACTAAGCTGTACACCTGAAACCAATACAAAATAAAATTGAAAGGAAAAACAAAAGAAATTCCCATGCAATGAATAGTGTTTAGAATTACTTCAGTGCCTGTAAACATTATCATGTTAGACCAAAAAAAATGTTTCTGAATTTTAAAAATGTCCATATTTTAAAAATAGATTGATAAAAGTGCCAAGGGTTGGGATCAGAAATCTCTCAAAGTATTCCACTGAATTCAAGGGTCTTGACAAGTATTTTCCCATCATTGTCTCCACAGCTGTAGGAAACACTGGTTTCATGTATGAGTACCTTCTGTATCTCAAACCTTTTCTTCAGAAATCCTCCTCCCTTGGATCTCCTAATGCACCTTCTATCACATCATTCAAAAATTCTCATATTTGTTTACCCTGACCTGTATATTTTCTTTTAAAAGACACATTCTATCTCCTGTGTGAATTGCAAACCCCTCAAGCTCAAGTCTTCTCCAACATATCTTTCTTGACTTTCCACAAGTGTTGCTGTGATGAGGTGCTTGGAGAATGTTTTCCTGTTAACTCTCTTGGCAATAAAGCTGGTACGTATAGCATTGCCTAAGGAGCAGCCACAGTCCATTAAAAACTGAAATACCTGTGGCAGGAGCGCTTCCATCAGAGGGAAAGCCCAGGTAGGAAAGGGTCAGAAGCCATCTATTCTTGGCCTAGGACTGAGTCAACAGGATGACCAGGCTGAGCATCCAGACCTCAGTCCATGGCCAAGCCCAGGCCACAGAACTATGAGGTAACTCTGGACTTTTCTAAGCAAGTGCATAAAGCCAGGAGCTTAGAGAAGCAAATTGGGCCATTGTTCCCAGAACACCTGGCTTCATGCCCAGGCTCAGCCCTTCACTCAAACAAATGGGTGTAATCCTACTTTCACAAAACCTCTTCCCCTAAATCTAACCCAAGGCCCTCCTGGCACCAGGTGTTAGTTCTGGTGAAATAAAGGGTTCAGCAGCTTCTAGCCAGATCTCTGAAAAGGAAGCCACGTTATTGACAGAGACAGTGAAAACATACATAACCTGAACATGTTTTCATAACATTTGTTAGTGGAAGGCAATTGTGCAATCTCCAAAAATGAGATCCAAGATTCTGGAGAGCTAGATTTTTTTTTAAGAGCTGAGTCACTGGTTCCATTGATTTCATGCTCTAAATGCATGGGCAGAGTCCCACTGATAATAAAAAAATTGCTTTTCATCTATGCATTTTATCCATGGGTAGCAAAGTCAATAGTTGTCAGAAAGTTTTGAGTTCCTATTATAAGTCAGGTTCTTGTGAAAGCAATGTATATGAATGATCTCACTTACTGTTCAGAGCAAACTAATAATGAAGCAGAGACTACTATAATTGTCATTTTACAGATGTGAAAACCAAGACTAAGAAAAGTTAAAAAATAGACCCAATATTATCTAGCTAAGTAATAGCCAAGCCATATTAAGATCCAAGTGGACTTAACCCAGAAGTCACGCATCCATTCAATAAATTTACCTATTGAGTAAATAGTTATTGGATACCTAATATATGTGAGGCACTGCTTTAGGCACTGGAAACATAATCATGAATCAAACAGACAAAGTCCTTACCATCACACAGTTCACATTTCAGTGGGGTAGAGAAAAAAATGAATGCATAAAAGTATTTCTAATGTAACAAGCAGTGATAAGGGGTAAAAGTGATGTTGGGTGAGGCCTAACAAGATAGGACGATCTCCAAAGGCTCTTTACAAAGGTGTCTTTGTAATGAGACCCAACCAAAAGTAGGAAGGCATCCAAGCACACATTTTCAAGGAAAGAGTCCCAGGTGGTGATAAATACTTGCAGTGACTGTTTGTCATGTTAAAGGGGTAGGAAAGAGGCAAATAGAAAGAAAGAAGTAAGGGAGGAGTGATAGGAAATGTGGAAAACGTTCCCAGGGGCATATCTTACAGGACATGTGGGAGATTTCATCCTGAGGCCAATTGGGAGCCTTGGAAGGTTGAGCAGGGGAGGGTCTGCCTGCTGTGGGGAGATCAGTCTTGGGAAGGGGCTCAGTGAGAAAGGAAGCAGGAGGTCAGACAGGAGACTACTGCAAGAGACTAGACATGAGGCAGTGACTAAAGTGGTGAGACGTGGTGGAATTAGAATGCACTTTGGATGTATAGGCCTATGGAATTTTCTTAAAGATTTCATATGAATCATCAATAATAATGATGCTTTTAAACCATTAAGGCAGTGATGGCGAACCTATGACACGCATGTCAGAGGTGACACGCAAACTCATTTTTTGGGTTGATTTTTCTTTGTTAAATGGCATTTAAATATATAAAATAAATATCAAAAATATAAGTCTTTGTTTTACTATGGTTGCAAATATCAAAAAATTTCTATATGTGACACGGCACCAGAGTTAAGTTAGGGTTTTTTAAAATGCTGACACGCCGAGTTCAAAAGGTTCGCTATCACTGCATTAAGGTGTAGCCCCTCCATGTGCTCACCAAAGAAGAGTGAATATTATGTTCCTTCCTGGAAAATAAATGAAAATCAAGAAAAAGACCCTCTTAGAAATGAGCAAACTACTGTCACTAGAAAAAAAAAAACAACAAACCAATAAATGAGTAGCTCCCCTAGTAGTTGAATCTCAGCATGGTAATAAGAAAACTCCAGTCTGTTATAGCAAAAAGAAAGTTAGACAAGTGTCGGGAAAAGTGGGCTCAATTTCTGACTCAACCACTTAAGGAGAGTGTGACCCAAGTGAGATGCCTAAGCCCTCTGGTTTTATGTGTTTTAACTATGAAATGGGCATAATAATTCATGTTCTACATACTCATGAGGTTGTTGTGAAGATCAAATAAAGTTGATGAAAGTATCCTAAAACTTCTAAAGTGTAGCATACTGCAGTACAAAAGAATTATTTCTTCCCTGATTTAGCATATCTGCATATCATTAGCATAAAGATAACTTTTGTTACATATACTTCATAATCTGAGTTTTAATATATCTGTTATTGAGACTTGTCCACAAGTCCTCTCAGCAACAGAAAAAACTCCACAATAGTATATGTCCGTGTACACATACTTTTCTCTCCCTTCCTACCGCCGGCACATCAGCTCTGCTGTTTACATCTTCCTTGTAAGCATGCAATTATTTTTGCTTATATGAGAAAGATAGTTGGAAAATTAAACATAAATAACGGAATTTTTCATGAAAAGCATAAAAATTAGAGCTTTAAAAGTAAAGTTAGAAGTTTTAAATCAATTTGAAGAATTGCAGCCTCCACATTCATGGAACATTGGGGCTATGTAATTCCACCACGAGAACACTTTAGACCAGTGGTCCTCAACCTTCCGAATGCCGCGACCCTTTAATACAGTTCCTCATGTTGTGGTGACCCCCAACCATAAAATTATTTTTGTTGCTACTTCATAACTGTAATGTTGCTACTGTTATGAATCGTAATGTAAATATCTGATATGCAGGATGTATTTAGGCGACCCCTGTGAAAAAGTCGTTCGACCCTCAAAGGGTTCGCGACCCACAGGTTGAGAACCACTGCTTTAGACAGTTCATAGGACTGTCCGCCAAAGCATAAATCTGAATGTTTTCTGATTTATAAAACAAACTCAGAACCTACTGTGTAAATCCATTAAGGTATCAGATACTAGTCACTTTCCATTTCATGAGTAATTGACATGCACAATGAGTCCCAGGACGCCTACACCAGCCATAGGTGAAGTCAAGTGGACTGACTTCCCTCTCCTTAATTCTCAGTCATGTATACTTCTCATTTAGGCTTGCAACTATATAAAAAGTAGCCTACATAGTTGGAGTTTAAAGGGTTGGAGATAATTAATAATCCTGGACCCTGCACCGTTAGACTTACTGTTTGTATATGAACAATTAGGTGAAGAAACAAGTAGCAGAGAAAAAAAGGAATGATTTTACTAGCTGCTATTGAAATAATCAAACAGATGAGGACCAGATATATAGCCCCTGATTTAGGAATCACAATATACGAACAACCTTTCCATGCCTTTCTTGCTCCTATGTTGCTAATTTCTTCCCATTTCCCACACTACCTCACTCGCCTCCTCCACCTGCCTTGCTGCTCTTTTCATTGCCATTGTTCACATACTAGTAGTATATTAGACAGACTAACACACACACAGACACACACGCACACACACACACACACAACATATGTGTCCCTGTATCAGAAAGTGAGGGGAAGGGACTTTGTAGCTTAAAATAAGTTTTGGTGTTAGTTTAAGAAAGAGATGAGCAACTGGTAAGGCTGTTGCAGAGAGCTCCATCTAACATTCACCATATCCATGCAGTCCTCTCTGCTACCGGGCTCCCTTGCAGTTGATTGGATCATGTGAGAATATGGCTGAGGCAAAAATGGGCTGAGAGCTATATGTCATGTGCCCAGCCTGCCTCTGGGGACTCTAGATCAGTTGCCCATGCTCCTTCTTTAGCAGCTGGAATTGGAGAACTAGGAGATGATGGAGAAATCTGATTCCTCTGTTAGAGAAGAGCTGCCCAACTCCCACAGGACTTTGTGCGAACAGAAATAAACTCTAACTGTGTAAATCCACTGAGGTTTTGGACCTCCTTTTTTTCAGTAGATAGCGGTAATTATCCTGAGATACGTGTTGTTTTATGACAAATTACATGTTGTCTTGAGGTGTCTGAGCCAGAACTGAAAGCTAAATCTTTAATCAAATTCAAATAAAAAGTCCAGGGTATAATTAGTTAGTTAGATAGATAGATAATTAGATAGATGATTAGATAGATATATATCACTAGTTATGTAGTAGCAATTGAAATTTGACCAGCTTCTATGATGCTTCTCAGACTTTCATAAACCCAACACCTTCTCCAATTGCTGCAAGTATATCATTTTATCTGAATTTATATATTTGAGTCAATAAGTTTCTCTTTTAAAAATACAAAGGAATTGTTGATTTTCCACACCATAGTGTGAGATAATTGGTTCTGACTGATTTGTTCTTAACACCTATTTGAGAGTAAATATACTGATAAAACTGGAGGATAAAGGGAGGTAGACTGTTTAAAATAGTGTGGAAATGTTGCTGACACGCCTGAGTGCCTGTGCCTTCAGGTAGGTGAAGGGTGTTCTACGGGTGGGGTGGGCTGCCGCCAGAGCAGTGCTGAGTGGAGGGAGGAAAAACAGAGGGTTGTAGAAGGATGCAAGGGCAAATCTTGCAGGTTTCAAATCCTTGCCTAAGGCCATTCCTCGTGAATGGGAAAGCCGTCATTACTCTCCCAGCTAACTCTCAAGCTGCCTGATTCCTGTTCCCAGATGGTCAAACAATGCGCACTGCAGTTCCACTACACAAATTAAGGCAGCTCTTGCTGCTTAGCCTCACACCCGCATTCCCAATCAACACGCTGTTTCCAGGAGAGAATTCTTTCCAAATTCCAAACAAACAGTTCTGAAATACAACCTGTTCATAAAATATGAGATTATGAAACTGAGGGGCCTTATGATTTTGATTAAATTTAGCTTTAAATCCTAGCTCTAGAAATTCTCTCTCTCTCTTTTCTCTTGCCTTTTCCCCAGATAATCAATACGAACTGAGGCAATAGAAGACCCTGGCCCTGATGGAACCAATAATAACAAGGTCTGGCTAAAGGTAACATCTTGACCTAAGTGATGTTTCAGTCCCTGAGCCCTAAGATGGACCATCCCCTGGCTACTTTCCCATTTGACTGACAGAAAAGACCTCAGAGCTGTCCTCAAGACCTGAAGAAAGGATCAGTTACCCTTAGCTCACCTTTCACCAACAGCTCCCAGCATGAAGGATGTCTTGTGATTTTGCTCTCTATGATCTGTAACTTACACAACATCAATGAGTTCAGGCATTTGAGCATTAGCTTCCTGTTCTCCTGGATGGCATCATTCATCAATAAAATGGCAAATATTTTTCCACTGCATTTCTCAGTGTTTAGTTTTTGGCTCTGCTCACGCCCAGGGGACGAAGTCTTTCTATAACAATTGCTTGTGCGTGGAATCCATCCATTTACTTCCTTGCAACCACCAAGACTGAATGATTTGTCTTCATTGCACATCTTTGTGGATGCCCTTTATAAAATATTTTATTTTATTTTACTTTTTCATCACCATTTATCCCCTCAATGATATCTTCCACCTCCACACCCCTCTCCCACAATTATCACACTAAAGTCCAGGTTCATGAGTTCTCTCTCTTTTTAAAAAAAATCTCGCTCAATCCTTCCACCCATACAATACCCCTTCTGTTGTAAGGCAATGAAAAGTTAGAAAAATTCTGGGACAAGTGGAATAGGGAAACTGAGGCAGGAAAATTAAACAAAGCCAAAACACTTCACAGGGTGCTTGTAGAACAAAGGGTTAAAACCTCTCTTTCTCACAAATGCTGGAGGAAGCAGAGGGGAACAGGGAGAGGAGGAGGAGGATTTCTATTTCAACTTCTCGCTAACCAGAGAATACTTAGTGCAAATCACCCTGGAGCTGTTAAAATAGCAGGAAGAAGGGGAAAGCAGTCTTATCTCAACCCAAGGTTTATATAGAAAAGCCACAGTGATAGGATTTAATTGCCAGGAGCTTCTCATAAATTCTGGAAAAGCCGTAACAAAGAAAAGGGGAGGCATTCAGAGTTGATTTGTACCAGAATATCTAGCAGAGGAATTAAGAAAAAAAAACAAAAAACTTATAGACAGGAGGGTATATAACACCTTAAACCCCCACCCAACTCACTCTCCAGATTAGCTGAGAGCCAGTCTAAGCTTCATAAGCCAGACGTACAGACTTGCTTGCCTTGCTTCTTTAATAAATGTGCATACTTTAATTTTTCTTAATAAAGTCACTTTAACACAACACAATTATTATCTGGAGTTACTAGTTTGAATTTATTCCTATGAACATGACAAGAATCAAGATTGGGGACAGCCCTCTCCCTCTGACTCAGGGGGCTGTCCAACACCTTCCTGGTGTCTATGAGAGGTGCCTGTCACACTTCCGCCACCAGAGCTGTCCACCTGCTCTCTTATCTATGCATCTGGCTCTATTTTACTTGGTATTTCAGTTTGTCCATTAGATTCCCCATATGTATGTATAGGAAAAAATATAGTACATATAGGGTTTGGTACTATCCGCAGTTTCAGGCACCCACTGGGGGTCTTGGAATGTATCTTCCACAGGTAAGCAATTGGTGGTGCCTAGCAAATAGCTGATGGAGGAGAAAGAGCCTATTCTTTAAGAGAGAAATGCCATGCCAAATCTCTCTAAGGAGAGCTGCCAAGAAAGACAGTATCTAGGAAAAGTCAAGTAATTTTCACATGAGGTGGCATGTGGATAACTGGGTTTTGAGAAATAAGAACGCTATACATAAAAGCAATTGCAAAATGCTTCCTCTTCCATCATTCCTCCACCTAGGGTCATCAGCAAGAGCTGATGTGCAAATGAGCTTGGTGTGATTAACATGACAGACAGACAGAAAGAGGAATGCAGCAGGAGGTGGCAGGGTTGACATGGAGATTCCCTTTTTCAAAACCTCCAATCCCATCCTATTGCTACAATTACATCAAAATATTAGTAAGGACTACATCTTCTTATTGGCAATTACACACAAGTCATATCATGAAAAACACACACCTTTGAGAGATTCCCTTATACCAAGAGTCCATTGTTTTTCTAAGTACCAAGCTCATTTGCACAAGGTGGAGTTGGCCCTCAACAAAATCAGTAGATTTTGCTTTTCCAACAATTCTTCCTAGCACTATCCCATCTCTTTTAGGCCAGACAGCAATAACTACCTCTAACATGACTGTAAAGGACTCATATACCTCAGGTCATCTGAGGTCTTCACTGAAATAAATACCTTACTATATTTGTGTAAAATCTGACACATAAACCTAAATATGGACAATGTACTAAAAGGGCCGACTAAAGAAGGTTATCAAAGTTTTACAATTGCTTTGTGAGTAAACTCATGTCCCTGAAATATGACACTTGACAGAGTTCTTTATTTATCATTTTCAGCTTCTTCCCCAGATTATTATATAAGAACAATTCATGAAAGACTTCTGGGCTTCCCCTTCGTGTCCAAGATTTTTCACAAGACTTCTGTTTCAGCATGACACTGATGGGCAATTGTCAATGTCTCTTCATTACTACCCTTGGAATTAAGATTGTCACATTCCCTACTCTCATTAACTCAGAATTCTAGTCTTTGACAAGTTATTGTGGAAATGAGTTACTCTGATACATACATGTATTCAGTTGAAATCTATACCTGACTATTATTTCAATGAAACTAAATGAATTGGGTAGGCATTAACTGTTTATTATATAATTGGTTTGGAAGAGTGGGGGAATATAAAATATAAGCCATTTATGCCCTAAAGTAGTACGCATTTGCAGACAGTAAACTAAAATTAAGCTAACACTAAGCAAATAGTTTACTAACATAAACTAGCCTGAATTGGCTAATACAGTAGAAAAATATTTGTGGAATGAGTGAACAAAGAACAAAGAACTACTCAAATGAGCAGCAGATATAACAAGGAGAGCAAAGAAGTACCTGAGATCTTGTTATCACAGGGTGAGTAAACAAAAGATATCTGGAATCATGAAAATGCATTCCACTTGGATGGTATACCCTTCAACCCCAACCATGGTGACCTCTATATGTAGAGACTTAAAATTGGATGCAGAAAAGTCACCTCTGCATCTCCTTTGTTGCAGTCCTCCATCCAGATCACTTTCAGGTCCAGAAAAGTCTTATTGTAGTACATCAGGAAACTGAGCTTATAACTTGACACAATAGTTTTTAAATATGTAATTTACATGGGCCCTGGAGGATTTAAATGTTTCTCAGAAAACATGTTGCATTGGGCAGCATCATTGAAGATGCTATTTGCTGTGCTCATGGTGACTAGAGTTCAATATACTACTTCAATAATATAAATGCCTAGCCTTTTCTTATCCTAGAGAAGTAGCCCTACGTTGTTCAAAGTTTTGTATTCATATCCATATTGACCTGAACATAGCATCTCATATTTGATCTGATTATATTGTCTTTAAAGTTTAAATTAAATCCAATTGCTCAGACCATGACAAAATAAACATTAATTTGAATTGGGTCCAGTTGAATTGGAGGTGCTGCCTGTACTGACTATTTTGCAGTTTGTCTCCCAACATACCTTCTTTTAGTTCCTATCCTCCCTTGGATGGTTTTCTTAATGATATTTTCTTAAATATACTTTTTCATTACTTTCTTAATTTGTCATTAATTTCCTCATGCTGTCTTTTCATCCAAATGGGATTTTCCTAAATGCATCCTCTTATTTCTTCATGCAATTTTGTTACTAAAATGCTTCTACATTTTTTTCTTTCCCTGAGTGTTTACTTTACTATTTTTTCTTTGTTGGAACAGCTTCTGGGTCTGATTAACAATTTTCTTTGAACAAGTCAAGAGGCCTCATTCTCCATTTCCATTCTAATATTTCTTCTAAAATTCATTAACCGCATTTCCAAATCAGTCATTGAAATCTATGAAACATTTTGAAGTCTTACCCAAAGCCTCGAGATCAAAATTTCTACAACATAATCTGTCTGAACATTTTCTGTTGATGAATCACCATGATGGTTTTATGGTTGTAAATGAAGTTTCTATAACTCCTTTTTTCCTAGATTTTCCCATTTGCACTGAGGTCTTTAAGAAAATCAATTTGACATATGTAACATATCCAGTGAGGGATACCCATCTGAAAGGAAATTGGAAATGACTTCTAGGTTTTAGAGCTATGCAGATTACAATTTCACACAATTTGATCTGTAAGAAGATTAAGTGGTCACATAACTTCTTGGAGTCTTCAACAAGTGAAGAATGTTGATTCCGATTTTACCTGTAGGGAAAGAGAATTAAACTGGGGAGGGCAAGGGCCATCCTAGGCAAAGTTGCTAAGAAATGTCCAATGAACTTGGCATGTTCATGGCCCTGAGGCCTATCTCTCTCTGGGAGCACTAAACATTAAGCAAAGGGAGAAGGATATCTGGCATGAGAGAGCATAGCCAGACCCTCTCCTATCAAGAAGCTAATGACTTATAATCTATTTAAATCTTCATTCTACTCTGAGGAAAATAAAAGTATTAGGATGATGGAGTTTAAAATGATTTTATCACACTCTTATTTTCCCAATGTATGGCTTGAGAAGTGACTAGTCAGGGCACAGCAACAATTCTTGAGTTTGTAAAATTGTAAGAACTACATGATTCTATAGAATTTACAAGGATATTCTGATTACCTAAAGGGAAAAGTTAATATAAGATAGCATCAGAAACTATTTGAACCTAAATACATCCACAAAAATAAAAATAAGATATTATGTTTACAAGTGTTAATATAACCACAGTAAAATGTACTTTAAGATATTATGTAGTAGAATAAGTGGATAATATTCTAAGATCTTCATGAGTATTGCCTTTGACTTATAGCTCACCCAAGGTCTCAAAGACAGTTTGGGAGGGTGGGGGAGAGGGGGATGGTAGAGAGCTGGTGAAGGGAGAAATAAGCCATTCATTCAGGTGTGTGCAGAGAAAAATCAACAAAATTCACCAAATAGAGAAGCAGGGTTGTAATACACCAGTAGATAGAAACTTTCTTTTTTAAAGTGTAAAATAGCAAAATGGCACTACTTGGGTTTTGGTAGGAACTAAGGTTGGAGGGGAGCAAAAAGACATCCTCTGTGTTCACAAACCCAGTTTCCAACATACAGATGTAAGCTGAGCTTATTAACAGGAATTCACTCTGACAGTGCTGGGAATGGATATTATCATAGTTATGCGCTGTCTCAAAATTTACAAAAACATTCTACCTTGCTAAGCAACACATTGCAGAAAATGTGACAAAACAAACAATATGATTTACTTTCTTTGTATTCACACTATATTGGTTACCTTATTCTGTTTCCTACTGTTTACCATTTAGATACAATTTGTAAGTTGATTCCACTGACAGAAATCATAAGCCAAAGTAGCACACTTCTTAAAGCTCATAGTCTTGTTTTATGGAGTTGCATTTGCCTATTGGAGAAATTCTCAATTATTTTATTGTACTTTATTCCTGGGGTAGTGGGAATGGTAAGGGAGAAAATATTGTTTTGCAAGGAATGTCAAGTCTGATGACCATAGAGCTAAACCTGTGAGACTCAGTAGAATTTAAAATGAAAAAAACAAAACAAAACAAAAAAACCCCAGTAAACCCTGTATTGATGCAATAGGAAATGACATAGGAAACATTTCTAGGGAAACAAAAATGAGAGTAAGAAATGGAGATCAAACTCAAGACTGCTGAGGACACGAGATCCTTCTAGCAATGCGTTCTGCAACCACACACGCATGTGCACTGTCAAAGTCGGTAGGAAGGAAAGAGTCCACCATCCCAATGTAAAACATCCAGACTCGTGGTAAATTCCCAAGTTATTTTCCTATGGCTGTTATGAAGAGACTAGGAATCTTTGCAACAAACAGAAATTTGGCCATGCCTGTTTCTCCCTGGAGCCAAAACAAGCAGGTGAAAAAAAATACTGCATAAATGTAAGCATAAAAATACAGACAAATTTAAGTGGTTTCCTGTCAGTAACCAATCAGTTTAATCCACATTTAAAGTGAGTTGACTAGGTGGTTATTTTTGTCAATATGGAGAAGTCTGCAGATGCTTTTCGTCTTGAGAAAGGTATGGTCAGATATACTATATAATCCCAGCTAAAGAAAAGGATAGTAAAGTAAGGTTTGTGGCATTTCTACAACAGACCAGGGAGTAAACAATTAAATACCTTAAAGAAATCAGTCAGACCTATGGGAAAGTATATATAGAAATGTTGGAATTAAGACTGGAGCAAAGTAATCAGGGCATCCTCCCACCGTGTGCTGGTGTTTACTGTCATCTGAACACAACTTTTCCTACTTACTAGAAAAGGAGTAGTTTCGTTGTTATTTCAAAACCAGAACATCTTGATACTACGTTATTAGGGAGTGGCAAAATTCTAGGCTTCCTCCTTATTTTAATTCTTCCCCCTTTGCTAGAAGCTTTTAAAATAGATAGTTATGTCTTCAGGATTGAGGATTTGTGTTATAATCGTATCTTGGTGTTTGGGACTGTTGTAGTCAGAACAAAAAGATGGCTACACCAGTGATGGTTGGTGATGTCAAGTTAAGAGAGAAAGGAGAAGGTGCAGTTACAAAGGTTCACAGATATTGAAAAGAAAATAGTGGGCAAGATCATCGCTGTGTAACTTTCTTTGGATTCATTCATTGTACTTAGTAATTTTCATGTATTTTAAATTAATGAACGTTTATTGAACATCTTTAATGTAGAGAAACTTAGTAAGTCATGGAGGTATTTAATAGAATGAAGAGCCATACATATAAATACTTACAAAGATCTGATAAATGGAAAATATAAAAAATATGCAAGCTTCAGGGCAGTGCAGTGCACTTCAAATTCTGGCTCTGTCATCAACTGACAGTATGACCTTGGGTGACTCAGCTTCCTAGTCTGTAAACTGGGGAAGCATTTGTCTTACGTTTATTATGAGGGTTAAATGAGTTAATATATGTAACATAATTTAAACAGAGCATCATGCACAGTATAGGGTCCACTTATTTTTATTAGTGACATCATGAGGGAGAGAGTTTTAGTATCCCCAAAAGTTTGGTTAAACCGAACTAAAATATGAAGAGTGAGTCAGAGTTTAATTTTGGGGTAAGAGGAGAGGTAGAAAGTGGAGAGTAAGGCATTAGAAAGCATATCAGAGGCACTGAGAGCAGCTTTTGTCAGATGCAAAGGTGAATTTTATATTTTTAGAGCTTAAATAAGAGAAAGGGAAGAGGTGATAAGAAATTAGGCAAAAATAGTTAGAGCCATATTATGAAAGGCCCCATATGCCAACGAAAGCAGTTGGATGATGGAGAGACACTAACTACCTCCAATCAGGGAAATGACGTGATCAAATTGAATTTATTTCTGGAAATGAAAAGATTGATTTTAGAATATCTTAACTGGAAGATATTGAGATACCATATGCTTATGTCTATGTCTGAAGTTAAATGACTATTGAAGGTTAATGTATAAATAAAAAATTAATTCACCAAGTTTAGCTTCTTATCAATAAATGATAATTTCATGCCGTTATCTAAGTGCTTCCTATAGCAAGACTCTATGATGAAAGATCCTGGGAACCGCTGTGTCCATAATTTTGTTAAAATCTAATGAAAAGGTTTAGTAAAATGGAATCTATATGAAAAAAATAGTAATGCGGATCAAAAACAGCAGAATACTCAATCCTTCAATAAAATTTATAGGCCATCATCCGCCAAATGTATATCTAAACTCTTTTCATGGAAAATGAATCATAAGCAGCAGCATCTTGCATTGACATAATGATGTATAAGCTATTTCCACTGCCTTTCCTCCTTTTCCTATTACTAGTAATGTTAAAATGTCCATCTTTTTGGAGAGGGTTGAACATTTTATTTACTCAGAAAACATTTTAAGGTGTTTGGTATATATGGAAGATACTATTCTGATTACCTTATAAATATACATATTTACTGTTTTAATGCCCATAACAATTTTGTGAGACAGATGGAAACTGCCATGAATAGGTTGAGAAGGTCACATTATAAAGCCAAACTTTGAACTGGGTAACCTGGCTCCCAAGCCTATATTTTTAATCACTATATTATACGCTCTCTCATATGTGGGAAATTTTACTCCGAAGAAAATCTGGGTAACTTTGATTATTCAAAAGAGGCAACATTCTCCCCTTATGTATAACTGCTAAACAAGTTTATAAGATGAAAATAGTTCAATTTATTTGTTTCTAGAATTCAAAATGGAGTAAGCTTGTCTCTCAGCTGCCTCTTCCCTTTGTTCCTTATAAGTGAAAAGACTACTCACTCCCTGTCTTGAAAGGAACACTCGTCCCTCTTCCTCCATATGTCCAGGCCCCCTCCATGCCCCACAAGAATTATGAAGTCGAAGCTTCGACTGGAGAGAGAAACTGCCTGTTCTTGAGCAAATAAAACTTGTTTTGACAGTGGTCATTGCTAACCTTCCTTTCGTAAGACCCCAATGATTCCTCTGTGTAGATATCTGAAGGATTCACAGAATGTTTAATCACTCTGATGAAACACCCACCTCGAAACAGAAGAGAGGCAGGCAGTACAAATTAAACAAACCAGAAGCCCAGCCAGGCTACATGCCCCCAAATGAGCCACATATAAATAAGT
This sequence comes from Myotis daubentonii, assembly GCF_963259705.1. Taxonomy (NCBI): domain Eukaryota; kingdom Metazoa; phylum Chordata; class Mammalia; order Chiroptera; family Vespertilionidae; genus Myotis; species Myotis daubentonii. The sequence goes on along the minus strand of NC_081846.1, from coordinate 66,759,474 downwards.
GTAACAGGGGAAGGACGGAGGAAAGGAAGGGAAGGAGGGAGGGAGGGATGGAGGGAGGAAGAAAGATGGAAAGAAAATGTCCACCTACTTGCAGAGATGGTGAAAAAGTGGCTACTTTTTAGCCACGAGATGAAAACTTCAATCTGTTCCTAGAGCTAGCCAGAGGCCTGTTAGGGCTTGAATAGCATCCTAATATACCAAGTTCTCAATGAAAGATGAGCCTTCTTCTTAGCCACATTCAGGTAGGAAGCAAAAGACCAGAAATAGATGGTGCTTCTATAGAAAGTCCCTGTGGGAAAGTCTATTTCCTGAGGGTCACATATATAAATGACTATGGATATCACACAAAAAATAAATAAAAATGATTTTCCACTAGCCTACTGGCTGCCAGCATAGATGGCAAATGATGATTCTTGGTAAGTGTCCTGCCCACTGTAGGAGGAATAGTTTGCCCTCCTAGTAAATTTTAAGAGAATCCTAAAATGAGGCATGCAAACTGCCCAGAGGTGGCAACTCTATCAACAACCCTGGAGGAGTCTGTGTAAATGAGAAAAGACCACGTTTCTAGGCTTTCTCATAAACATCATGGACAGTAAGGTGGTAGCAAGTTCTGAGGCTACCATCCTTAGCACTCTTTTTCCTTGACTACCTTTTAGGTGGAAAGATGGGGAAAAAAGAGGCCTATAAAAATCCCCTTCATAGGCCTGGGGGATATTGTATACCACTAACCTTAATTACTGTGACTGTTGTAATCTGAGCTCATGGAAATGGCAGAAGCATTTCTAAAAATTACTTTATTAATGATTTCTGAGAATTTATTCCATGGCAGAGATACAAAGTCCCATAGAGAGGAAGCTTCCATATTAGTCAGGTCTGCAAAACACCAACATCTGAGGCAGCTGTCCCCAATTATCCTCCTGTGCAGCCATATTTAATAAGGAGAACTTAGCCCAAAGAGTCAATGGCATCATTGCTGATCAGGCTAATAACTGTGACTTCACCCAATTCTAACACACTGAAGACACTAGGAGGAGAGGAGAGGTGTTTTGTAGCACATCTAATTGTCTATTGACAGGTTGAAGAACTTGGAGTACTTGTTCTAAAACACTCTTAAATAAAGGAGTTAACAAGAGCAGCTTTCCTCAAACTATTGTAATCCTGAAGTGTTCTGACCTTATGTGATACTTTTCTTAGGAGAAGCATAAAATCCACTTCCATTATTAGCCTGTTAACTGCTACAATGTCTGTCTGTCTCTCTCTCTCTCTCTCTCTCGAGAGAGAGAGAGAGAGAGAGAGAGAGATTAAAGATGTCGTATTTCTCATATAAAAGATGAAATAAAAATATAAACAACACTTATTGAGTGTGTTGGTTGCAGAGAATTCATGCTTCTCTAGTATTTTTATCATGAAATTCTCAGTATCTATGTTTACATGTCAAAGGACAGGGGTATCAGAAGAGATGAGAAGGTTGAGAGAGAGAAAGGAAGAGAGAGAGGGAGGGGGAGAGAGAGAGAGAGCGAGAGAGCGAGTGAGAGAGACTATGCTTGTGTGTATAATAGAACACAGTAATCAAAGGTATATTCTCTCTGTGTGTAGGTGTGTGTATTTACTGGAATAATCTGATTGATTTAATCTAAAATTTTCTGAATACTTCTGAAATGATAAGTATATCTGTATAATAAAAGCATACAGAAGAGATTACATAACAGCCCAATGCACTCAGTATCTATAATTAAAACTTACATATGGCTATTATAAAATTCTAAGCTTATCATCCTTATCATTCTCTTTCATGACCAAGTAGAGAGTAAACAAAGAATTATATTGAATTCAAACACAGAAGATAACATTCAGCTACATTCATAAAATATCTATGAAAGGTTAGAAAAAAGAAAAAAAAGGTTATAGCAAAAACAGCATTTAAAAAAATATTTTGTGAAGCTATTGCATTTTGAAAATATTCTGCATACCAGAACACAGAGAATAAACATTTACTATATATATGTATGAGTGTGTGTGTGTGTGTATATATATATAATTGATTTCGGAGAGGAAGAGAGAGGGAGAGATAGATAGAAACATCAATGATGAGAGAGATGGGCTGCCTCCCACACGCCCCACACGGGGGATCAAGCCCACAACCTGGGCACATGCCCTGACCAGGAATCTAACCAGGACCTCCTGGTTCACAGGTCGACACCCAACCACTGAGCCACAAAGGCGGGGTCAAACATTTATTTTTTTAATGTTTTGCCCTAAGAATATCACATAAAATCTTTGCCACCAATCTTTATTTGAGAATGCTGGGTAGAAATGAAAATACACTATAATTTTGATTTTTCATTTCAGTTTCTTGGCCTTTGTCATGGTAGTCCTCTCTGCAATAATAATAAGTCCTGAATTTCCTTGGACAGAAATATTCCTGAACAGGAAATAATTTATACCCAAAGCAATGCATTCAGCGGCATTAGACATAATGTTTTAAAAAGTCTCTCTGCTATATTCTTTCTTATAAGTCACATTTAGAGAAGAGTTAGATATTGAGCACCCATAGATCATAGATCATAGTGCATTTTAAATTTTCTGAATTAGAACCAAGAATAGTCAGGCAAATACAATGTATTCAATTTCTCTTGTTAAACTATTATTTCTAAATATGATAAGGAGAACTCTCTGCATTGATCACCCATAGAGATAAATAGCTTAAAAGAAAGCTGTTTATTTCTAAGAACAGGTTCTTTAAGAGAATGAGAGGACAGTTATAGATTGGGAGAAAATATTTACAAAAGACAAATCTCATAAGGAACTGTGATTGAAAATAAAGAAGCCTTAGAAGTCAATAGTAAGAGAAAAAATAACAATTAAAAAATGGGCTATGGAAGACAGTATGGAGTTTCCTTAAAAAACTGAATATGGAACTCCCATTTGACCCTGTGATCCCACTTCTAGGAATATATCCCAAGAAACCAGAAACACCAATCAGAAAGGATATATGCACCCCTATGTTCATAGCAGCACAATTCACCATAGCTAAGATCTGGAAACAGCCTAAGTGCCCATCAGTAGATGAATGGATTAGAAAACTGTGGTACATCTACACGATGGAATACTATGCTGCTGTAAAAAGGAAGGAACTCTTACCATTTGCAACGTCATGGATGGAACTGGAGAGCATTATGCTAAGTGAAATAAGCCAGTCAATAAAGGAAAAATACCACATGATCTCACTCATTCATGGACAATAGAGACCATTATAAACTTTTGAACAATAATAGATACAGAGGCAGAGCTGCCTCAAACAGATTGTCAAACTGCAGCGGGAAGGCCAGGGAGGGTTGGGGGGCAGGAGGTAGGGGGGTAAGAGATCAACTAAAGGACTTGTATGCATGCATATAAGCATAACCAATGGACATAAGACACTGGGTGATAGGGGAGGCTAGGGGACTGTCTAGGGCGGGGGGATAAAATGGATACATATGTAATACCCTTTGTAATACTTTAAGCAATAAAAAAAAAAAATGGGCAAGAGACCTGAACAAACACCTCACCAAAGAAAATATACAGATGGCAAGTAAGCCCATGAAAAGATGTTCCCCATTCTATGTCATTAGGGCATTTCACATTAACAATTAGATATCACTACACACCTATCAGAATGGCCAAAACGCAAAACACTGACCAGAGGAAATACTGAAGAGAAAGTAGAGCAACGCTCACTCATTGCTGGTGGGAATGCAAAATGGCACATTCACTTTGGAAGACAAAACTGAACATACTCTTACCCACATAATCCAGCGATCACACTTCTTGATTTACGAAAAGGAGATGAAAATTTATGTCCACACAAAAACTGCACAGGGATACTTATAGCAGCTTTGTTCCTAATTGTCAAAACTTGAAAGAAAACAAGCTGCCCTTCAGCAGGTGAATGGAAACATAAACTGGCACATCCAGACAGTAGGACATTATCCAGTGCTAAAAAGAATTGAGCTATCAATACCTGAAAACATGGAGGAAACTGAAATGCTATTTCTAATAAAAAGAAGAGAATCTGAAAAGGCTACAAATTGTATGAGTGCAACATCCTGGAAAAGGCAAAAACTATGAAGATGGTAAAAGGATTATTACTTGCCCAGGGTTGGGGCAGGGGGAGGGAGGAATAAATAGAAGAACACAGAGGATTTTTAGATCAGTGAAACTATTCGGCACAATAATATAATGATGAGTACATCCTATCTAATAAAAGAGAAAAATGGTAATTGGCGTACGACGATACCCTTTTCATTGGCTAATCAGGGCTATATGCAAATTAACTGCCAACTAAGATTGGCAGTTAACCGCTAACAAAGACGGCAGCTAATTTGCATACTGAAGGCAGGGTAGGACAGCGCAAGCCACCATCCAGGCCCCTGTGTGCCATGGGGGGGGGGGGGGAGCTTGGGCTAAGGCAAGTGGTGCTGATCACTACACCGGAGCCCTCCCCCGCCCACCGGAGACATGGGCCCACTCCCGTGTGCGATCCGCAGGCGGGCGGGGTCTGGGGCCAAGGCAAGCGGTGGCAATCGCTTCGCCCACCTATGAGAGACACTGGGGCCCACTCCATGTGCGATAGGCCGGTGGGCGGGGGCTGGGGACAAGGCAAACGGTAGCGATCGCTTTGCCGGCCTACCAGAGACTCGGGGCCCATTCCTGTGTGCGGCCCGGAGGTGGGCGGGGGATCTGCGGTGGCATTGCTTGCCTTAGCATGAGCCCCACCCGCCGGGAGCCATCCAGCACAGGGCCAGGAAGGCAGGAGGCGACCCTGGAGCGCTTCATGAATCCCAATTTTCCGCGGAGGCGATGGCTGCAGGACCCAGAGCGGGAGACAGGGGAGTAGGCCAAGCGCGGCTCTGGCTCGGGCTTGATGGAGGGCACAGGCGTGCGCAGAGGAGATCTCCCCAGGGGGCAGCAACTACCCCTGCTGCCGGGGAGATCTCCTCTGCCCTGGTGCCCTCTGTCCAGCCTGAGCTGCACTCAGCCTGCTCCCCTGTCTCCTGCTCTGCGTCTTGGAGCCGCTGCCTCTGGGGAAACTCGCGATTCATGAAGCGAGGGCGGTGGGTTGGAGGAAGCACCTAAGAAGTCCCCAGCTGCTGGTGCTGGGAGCTGGGAACTTTGTGCCGGGCGCTCCCGGCCCATGGCAGAGGGGAGCTGGGACTCTGGCCACCACCATCACTGCCCCCCAGCTGGCTACTGTTGCTGCTTTGGCTGCTGGAAGTTCCGCTGCTGCTTGGGGTCCAGGCGCAGGAGGCTGGCCAGGGGCCTGGGCCAGGTCAGCAGCCCCCCGCCGCCTCAGCAGCAACAGAGTGGGCAGCAATACAATGATGAGTGGGGCCTGAGCCCCGCCCGCCCGCCCGGACACTGGGCCCTCTGAGAGAGAGGGAGGGAGGGAGAGAGAGAGAGAGAGAGAGAGAGAGAGAGAGAGAGAGAGAGAGAGAGAGAGAGAATGAGAATTTGGCACCCCGCATCCCTCCCTGATCAACCACTGTGATTCAGGCCAGCGAGGGCTGCCTTCAGGCTGCAGCTCCAGGTCCCTCATCCCCACCCCAGGCCCGAGAGCACAGTGCTGGGCAGAGCACCCAGTGGTTCGGGAATGCAGTACAGTGAGGGGCCGGCACCAGGCGTGTGTGTGGGGGTTGTGTTTACACCACCAAGTTCCCCACTTCTGCCCTGGCCCACATCTCTCCTCCTTCCCCTCAGAGGCCCAGCTCCTGCCTACATGCTTGCTGGGCAGGCCCAACTGCACCGGAGAGTGAACTATGGCAATCAGGATGGCCACTTCCTGGGATGGGATGGCCAGACCACGGGGATTCATGGGGGCGATGAGGCCCATGGGGCATGCACAGCCCTCCGGCAGTGGGGGTGGCCGGCCAAGCCGAGTCTGGCTACAGTGGGGCCAGAGGGAGCCCGAGGCCACCCCAACCCCCACAGGTCCTGGGCAGACGGTGGCTCAGTTGGGAGTGGTATCTCCATGCATGGTGCCCAGGGGCGGCTGTGAGCTGCTGCAACCCCACCCCACGCTTCAGGGATGGGGAGAAGGCTCGCAGCCACCAGCACCCTAGGCTGCACCGCCTGGCCTGTGCCTCAGCCTGCCAAGTTGGCAGGGTCCACAGCAGGTGAGCTGTTCCCTTCCCCCAGTGGTAGAACAGGGAGGAGAGCACTGGGTGCAGGGAGGGGACCTCAGCTGGTATCCTCCTGGTGTGGGTCCTGGCAGGGGCTGGTGCAGAAGTACCAGGGCACAGTTGCTTCGGTGTCTCGGTGAAGTTTGCAACTGACCCCAGGAGGAAACCCGAGAGGGGAAAGGCTGGGAGGCATGAATTGCCAGCACTTTAGCCACTTGAAAACAGCTCCACTTGGAATGTGAGGTGGTTGCATGTTCAGCTGAGAAGTGAGGGGGCTGAACTCCACCGTCGCTGGGCTCCTGTCAGTCCAAGGCCCAAGCGTCCACCACAACAAGGGGAGAACCAAGCGAGGGGCCCGGAGGAAGGGAGGACAATTGAAGAAAACCGTGTCTAGACTTTCCCCAGCCCCCTCCTTCTTTCTGCTGCCTATAAGAGCCCCAGGCCCGGCCACAGTTCTGTGTCCACCTTTTAGTCCCCTATTCTCCAACCGCAGAGGAAAGAAATAAGGAAGGAGTCTGTGCTGCCTTCAGAAAGTATCTATATACCTGATCGGCCAGTTGCCTTCCACAGAGGGAGGCCAGACTTCGGCTTAGGCCTGCTCCTCACAGGGACATCAGTAGGACATCCTGTGAGGGCTCCCAGACTGTTAGAGGGGGCAGGCTGGGCTGAGGGATGCCCCCGAGTGCACAAACTTTTGTGCACCGGGCCACTAGTAGCATTATAAATGTGTCCAAACTCATACAATATATAAAAGCAAGAATGAATGACAATCTAAACTAGGGACTTTGAGTGAAAAAGATGTGTCCATGTAGGTTTATCCATCATAGTACACAAATGTACTACTCCTGTGTGAGATGTTGTTAATGGGGGAAACTGCACGTGTGGGGCAGGAGTATGTTACAACCCTTTGTGCTTTCTGCTCATTTTTGCTGTGAACCTGAAATTGTTATCGGTGGAAGTGCTCTTACTGTACCAAGAGAAAATGAATTTCCGGAGTCCCCCAGCGAAAAACAAGGTTTTGTGAGAAGTTTTATTGATGATGTAAAATTAAGGGGGTTCCCTTCCAAGGCCCCATCTCTGTCCTTTCCACCATGGAAGAAGTCCAGCTGTGTCTTCAGCAGGGCAAGAATAAAGACTACTGCCTATAGTTTCTGCTTCATATTAATAACCAATTCAACATCCTGTGTGTGAATTCCACACAGCCATGGGCCATGGGCCATGGGTCATGTACCTGCTAACGCCACATGACTATGGAGAGAGGATGTGTGAACACACACGGGCAAGTATGGGTCACGGAGCAAGAGAGAGCTAGAGCTTCTTTATCCACCTGGGATTATATGTTTTCTGGCTTGGGACGAACCAGAAGCTTATTCAAAATCACCAGTTAACTTCCCAAGATTTCATGGGCTTGCATTGGCTCCTCCCCCATCACCACCCCTCACCCCCCTCCACCCAATGATATTTTTCCTGGGTTAGACTGACAGGTCTCTAGGATTCAGCACCTATCCCTAAGCCCAGTGGTTCTCAACCTTCCTAATGCCATGACCCTTTAATATAGTTCCTCATATTGTAGTGATCCCCAACCATAAAATTATTTTCATTGCTACTTCATAACTGTAATTTTGCTACTGTTATGAATTATAATGTAAATATCTGATATGCAGGATGTATTTTCATTGTTACAAATTGAACGTAATTAAAGCATAGTGATTAATCACAAAAACAATATGTAATTATATATGTGTTTTCCGATGGTCTTGGGCAACCCCTGTGAAAGGGTCACTCAACCCCCAAAAGGGGTCACGACCCACAGGTTGAGAACCGCTTCCTAAGACATTTTGACTTTTCTGTACCTGTCCCCCCCTCCCCACCCCTGGCTCCCCTGATTTGACCTCAGTACTGGAAGGGTGAAGGGAGGAGTGTCAATCTCCTTGGAGGGACAATGCTGCGATGCCCTGGGGTGTGAAGCTGTAGCTTCCTGGTGAAACCAGTCTATGCTTCCCAGCTGATCATGTTCAACAATGACTGACTCTCCCTGTGCTCTCTCACTTTTATTAATATTAACAACTAGTTAATTGTGATGATAGCAACACTGCCCTAAACCATTGTTCATTAATTTTTCAAAAGCATATTCATGTTTCCTACACATCTTATCTTCTTTAAATATGAACATTTCATGTGAATTACTCATTTTACTTAATCTGGTCTTGCTTTAACATTCTCTTGTTTTTAACCATTCAGAGAGAAGGGGTGTACTGAGATTCCTCCCATGTCAGGGCTGAATAGACCTGCTCACAGATTCTCCTTCAAGCTTGGGAATCATTGAACCCGAGACAGCTAAAATTATCAGCTTCTATAAGCTAGAAGCATTGGCAAGAAATAGTGTAGTATTAAGGCTGGTGATTTTGAGCACTCTGGTGTGTGACTTTAATTTTGAGCAGGCCCATCGCTTTGTAGCTCACAGAAAAGTGTTCACATGATTTGACTTCACTATGGCCAGAGAGGAGGCAAGGTGACAAGTGTTACTGACAGTGTGAGTTTCTGGGATGAAATGCTCCCCCAAATACCCCTTATAATAGAACCATTCTAAATGTGCTTACTTCCCAAAACACACCTTAACATATACTATGTTCTCCTCTTAACATACACTGTTTCTCTTATGCTTTAATTAGCTATAAGGTACTTCATTCTTGATGCAGATACTTTGGAAACATGTGGGATGAAAGGGACTGGACATAAATTCAGTTATTGTGACTTAATTGAAATTTATGGTCAAATGGTTTTGATCATCAAAAACGCAATTTATGATGCCCCTGGTACCAGGAATTTAGTGACTGAGAATAACTTAACATTTCATTACCATTTTTAATGCCATTTTGGAAAACACATCATAAAATCAGAATAGCTAGTCAACCACATATATTGAGGGTCACAACATAAAGAGCCCAGCATCTTACAGTGTATGGAGAAAGCTTCTGTTCAGATATCCAAAATCTGCCTGGTAAATGCTTAAAATCTTATGACAATTTGAGACCCCAACAAAGTCGTGGTATAATTACCTCCAAAAGAGGCTGTCAGTATAAAAAAGGACCAAAGTAGGTAATGACCTATGGCTGAGGAAGCATACAGAATCATATAACTAACAAGTATAGATAACACCACAATGTTAATGGTCATGACCTGTCCTAGTTGAATTACAGAGTATATTTGTTCTCTCTATGCCTTTCAGTGTTTTACAAATTTTCAGTATTAAACATGTAGACAATGTTAATAATAAAAACAGATTTTATGTTTAAAATTAAAGAAAAAAAGAGTTTTCATTGTTATAAATCTAAGATGAAAGCAAATATAGCCAGTAATAATAATTTGATAAATCCCAGAAAAATACTTATTAGTGAAAGAATAGTTGGGGGGAAATTGGAATAAGAGAGAGATAAGAATTATCTCTTCTTCCCTTCAAGTAGCAAGAATATAGAATTGACAGTTATCTAATACCCAAATTTGACTCACCCCCTGATCTGCAAACAGAAGGGTTAATATATTTTAAGCCAGAAGGGGGCAGCAAGGAGCTGTTCATAAAAAACAAAAAACAAAAAAACAAAACACAATACAAAAACACTCCAGAGGCCTTTAGACAGGAAAAGGGAGGGGGTGGAGCCAAGCTGAGCAGGAGGTTTTAAGGGTAAGACTAGGCAAGACACGGGATGGAGGCAAAACCAAACACAGCCAAGGAGAGGGATAGCACTCCAGCCACTGGGAACTGAAAGCAGTCAGGGTAGCAGAGGCCAAAGCTAAATTCTGTGGCAGGTTTAGGTACCAAGAGAGAACAGACATCTAAAAAGAGAGAAACAAACATCTAGGAAGATTGCTGCATGGGGTAGACTCCAAAAGGAGGAGTGGAATCTTTGTTATTCCAAGTGTCAGAAGCCAATGGGGTCCCATCTCAACTGCTGATCCACAGACTGTCAGTGAAGCCATTTAGGCTGAGACACAAAACTCCTGTCCTGACTCCTCCTTTCTGACCTGCATTTCCAAGGAACCATGTGATCACCCCTACGAGAGTGAACATGTGATTTACCAGAATATGTGAACCCGCAACCAAATCTAGAGACACCCCTCAGCCACATTTGGAAATAAAACCCTCCCCATGATCAGCCATGGGATGGATTTTTAATACGGTTTCATTCTAACCCTTTCCTTAGCACCCGGCATTGTGTTTGGACTCTAGCAATAAGCCAGGCTTGCATTAGACAGACAGAGTATCGTTCTTTTACTTCCACTTCCTGGAGAAAACTTAGCCCTCCTTCCCTTCCAGCCTGCTGAGTCTAGAGCAGCGGTTCTCAACCTGTGGGTCGCGACCCCTTTGGGGGTTGAGTGACCCTTTCACAGGGTTTGCCCAAGACCATTGGAAAACACATATATAATTACATACTGTTTTTGTGATTAATCACTATGCTTTAATTATGTTCAATTTGTAACAATGAAATTGGGGGTCACCACAACATGAGGAACTGTATTAAAGGGTCGCGGCATCAGGAAGGTTGAGAACCCCTGGTCTAGAGGCAGTGTTGCCTAGAGGTTAGGAGCATAGAGGAGGAGGGTTCAAATCAAAGCGTGTCCCATTGTGAAGCCCAAGCTTACTGATGCGTAACCTCTCTGAGTCTCAATTACCCTATCTTAAAAGTAACCCAAACACTTAGTTGTGCAGGACAAATGGTATAATCAACATATGTAAAGCATTTGTCATGTGCCCAGAATAATATAGGCATTCAATAAATGCTGGCCATGGTTTCGCCTCCTTTGTTACATTCCCTAACAAACCTAACAACACCAAAGCACAGTGTCTCCGCATGGGGCTCATCAGATGCCTGGCCATCACGCATCGTCCACGTCCCTGTATTTTTCCTACTTCCTATTTTAAATATGTATAATTGCTACTCAGATTGATGACAGTTTTCATTTCACAAATCGACTCTTCTCACAACTATACCTAAAAGTCCTCTCTAAATGGTTCTTAAATACATTAATTATGCAACATTTCTCACTTGAGGTATGAAAAAGCTTAAGTTCCAAATGACTTCTGAGTCAATGGAGTGCCACCAATTGTAACAGCCTTTCCCCACCAGTGATAACTATGTGTTTGTTTGAAACCAGGTCATGAGCCTGCCTGAAGGAGTGAGGCCCTGGAATGTTTCTGGAGCAAATGGGCAGGTGTTTCTGCATGCAAAAAGGTAAATTCCGCCGTGGGGATGTGGGCTAAATGTAGGACTGAGAGAGCACCCGGGACTACATTTTCTTGTCTTTTAAAAAAGTGCTGAACTCCTGCTACCTTTGGCTGCACACTTGATGCTCACAGACAAGAATATCAAGCCAATCTGTATGGATAGTTAGTATGAGTGTAGGATGATGCTTGTGTAGCACTAGAGAAATCGAAAGTGTTAACTCCTTCCAGAATGCTCTTCTGTCAAGAATAAAAATGCATCTTTTAAAAGCTGAACTAAGTATTCCCCTGTGAAATTAAAGCCTCTGAGTCAATTGAATATTACCGACAAAACTGCAACTGTAATAGGAGTCCTTCGAGGAACAATTTGAGCTTACTCAAATTTGTGTCTTTAGAAGGCAATAAATAACTTCATCCTTAAAACCTTGGCAGGTGAAATCACCTGAGGTGCCTCGAACAGAAACCGGATCCTTTCTGAGTGAATGCTTTCATCTGAAGCCTTCTCTTTTTATATCCACACACCGCTTTGAATTCGAATGATACTTGTTTTCTCAAAACATAAAAGCGCCCCCCGTTTTCTTTTCTTTGTTCACACTAATGTCCAAGGAGTCTTTCCTACACGGAGCAGCAGGACCCAGGAGTCTCAATCAATTATCACAGCTGGGAAACCGGCAAAAGTAGGCGAATGGATTTTGAATTCAACATCAAAGTCCATCAGAAAGCTTCAGTGAAACATTTGTGACTTAGCTAAACAACAGACAGAAACATCTTTCCGCCTCACGCCACCTCCTCTGATTTACTGAGGCAGACCGGGCAGCCCAGTGCCATAGGTAACTTGAAGACACCAGCGACAATTCTGAACACAGAATAGAAACAGTGACATTTCTGGGCCACTTTATATGCTTTCCAAAGCAGTTTTATAGATGCTATTATTACACACATCAAGTGTAACTTTCTGCTTTTGCAATCCTGAAACTGAGGTACAGAGAAGTTAAATGTCTAGTTCTCAGTTGTTGTGTGTATTCATGTAAATTCACAGAGAGAGGCATCCGGCCCATAGCCATAGACATCATCCAAAAGTTATTTGCAGGTTGGAAATAGGAAATTTGAGAAAAAATGAAACTGGACAGTGTTTTCATTCCTACAGGGTTTCAGAAGAACCATTATATTTAAGAGCAAGGGCCAAAGATAGAATGACATTTAATAGGCAACAATGTGTTGGCAAGGCCTTGACCTACCTCTATTTCTAGATTTTCTGTGTTAAGACCATCTTCATTATTTTTTTCCTGTGAATTCTCTAGTAAAGTGGGTGTGTTTGATGACAGAATAATTAATGACATAGGAGATAAGATAGGATAACATAGTATTTTTGTAAAATATTTATGTCATTTCATTCCTGCCAGAAATAGTTCATGTCTTTTACACAGAACATCAATTTGATATAGAAAACAGGTGGCAAAAACAAAGTAGTTAGGAAAATTCCAGGAGAACCCCAGACATCCAAAACTCAGGAACATTATCTGCCAGTGACCCAAGTTGTGCCAAAATTAATATCCTACCTATTAATTTCCCCTCCAGTATGCAATGTATCTAACGCTTCGCATATGTGCGATATTAGCTACTTAGAATGTCATCTCAAAAGCAAATGATCACTAGACTTATTGTGGTGATCATTTCACAAGGTATCCACATATCGAATCACTATGATGTACACTTTAAACTAATTGAATAGTGAATGCCAATTATACTTTATTTTTTTAAAGCATTATAATGGCAAGAACTGAAAAGAGGCTTTGTGGAGTATACTATTATCCAGTTTATAGAATTTGCTGTAGAGACAGTTGGTTTATGGATCTATTTTGTTGGAGACCACTTTAGTCACATTCTATCAATCTAAGGCATCCTTCATTGTAAAATATGATAACACATACCTTATTGATGTTTTGTATCAAATGTGTTAATATATAAGTCTAAATAAAAAAGCCATGAAATGATGACTGGCAGCATTACCTAAAATATTTAAACTGCACCCAACATTTATTTAGAAGTGGTTTTCCTATAAAATTCTTGTGAGTCTACTATACCCATGAACATCAGCTTTTCTTCCCATCACAGTGAAGAATCCGAAAGTGTGACACGTTCTGTAAGAAAGTGTACTTCAATTTTAGCCAATAGTTTCAACATTTTATGGTTTCAAGGCCTTCATAGGCACAGAGAAGTGGTTTTAATTCCTTTTCCTACCTTTACCCCTACCTGATGGATATGTTATCAAGCAAGAGAAAAGCAAAGGGTTAAGACAGTACCATGAATAGAAGAGGAAGAAGCCATTCTAAGAGTTTAATAATCTAGTCCTTTTCTATTTTCCCAAAGAAACACAGAGATGGGGGTAGGAAGGATAAAACAAAGTTGTGTTCTTTGTTCCAAAGCAAACACTCAAAGGGATGCTACTTATAGAAAGTTTAGTCTGCAGGGAAAATGAAGGTGGAGGAAAGGAGTGCTTTGCTGAAATGTGTTTTAAACTCTTTCCTTGTCTGAGCTTCCAGCTGCTTCTGGGCCATTTGGCTAATGGCGTATATCTCATCTCCCTCTAAGAGGGCAATGACAATCCTAGTTAGTTTTTCTTCAACTGGCTAACTATGTTTAGACCAAAGAAGAGACAGAAAGATCTAATTATAAATGTTTAAAGGCATTATTAAGTACTTTGCTTTTCCAAGAAAAGAAATAGAATTGAATGTCCTTAAGTGGAACTAATAAAAGCAGGGTTTTGATTCTAGGTCTGCTGCTAACTGACTAAGGTATCCAAACATTCCTCCACCTCTCTGAGTCTCAGCTCCTTATCTATAAGATTAGAGGGCTGGATGACTTGATTTTTAACTTGCTTTTCAGGTTCTGTGACTCAAGAGAGGCTGTGTTAAGTGCTGAAACTCTAAAGCTGCACTGCCTGTGTTTAAATCCAAATGGACCCCGTCTAGCTGTGTGAACTTGGGCAAGTCCCCCCTCCCCACTCTGAGTCTTGTTTCTTCATTGTAAAATACGATAACACATACCTTATTGATGTACTGTATCAAATATGTTACTATATATAAAGAGAGTAAACACCCCTTAGTCTACTATAACTGCTTTGTAATTTTTTATTATTAACTTAATATCTATAAGGAGCATTGCAATACCTTAGATTCTACCATGGATCAGATCAGAAGAGATTTTTGTTTCACTATAGTGCTAACATCAATAAATTATATCCTTGTTTCTGTGTACCCATATTTTGAAAGGAAATTCACCAAATATGGATTCTGCCTACATATTCTCTGAGGAGTCTTCTTAGAGTCTCCAAAATTATGTTAATCTGTAGATTCCACAATTCTCCCTTTTTATATACTCTAGGTTCTCCTTTTAATGTCTTAATAAATTGCCTTTCTCAGCTTGCCTTTTCTAATACGTTATTTATATTTCTACTTGAACCATTCTAAATATGTTAATAAATTGCTATAGGCTGCTTGATTACTTGTAAAATAGCTGTATTTATATCTAAATCTATATCTATATATATTTTTAAATCTAGTTTTACCCAGTCCTCAAAATATATGGATAACAGTGAAAAGTTACCATAAAATGTCTGGAGTTCCTGGATTGCAGCCTTTAACGATAACAGATCCAGTGTATAGAGAAATCATATTACTGGAAGTATTGCACAACCTACAGTAGCCAATTGTTAGCAGGGCTGCCCGAAAGCAGTGTGTTCCCTCTGAAATTACATGCTTATTGCTCATGTTGTGTTATTTGCTCTAAAGGTTAATCTTACTGTTGCCCTTAAAACGTTATATGTCATTCTGAAAAATTATATTTGAAAAATGCTGAATTCGGGGTTTTATTTTCATTTAACTTACAAGAAGAAAGAGAAAGACAGTTATTCTTTACAGTCTATTCTCTCCGTGAGAAGGGATCACTTGGAAACAATAGCATCTACTTTTCTAAACAAGGGAGTTATTTCCAACCTGGGGCTCACATGTTTCAGAGTAAGCCAAACACTGACTAGCTTCTCATGGAGCCAAGGACCGCTGGAAGTGTGGTGTAAAACCAAAGGGCAGGAGAAAGGCGTAAAAGCAAACTTTTGTGATTGACTTTTCCTAGGAGGAAACATTGTTTAAATGCTCAAACACTGGCCTTTTGAAAGTTATTTCAAATCTACCCAAACAACAAATGTTTTTCAGGTGACATGTAAGAACCTGTTGCGTTCAGAATTTATCCAAGTAGCCCTCTGGGCTGGAATAAACAGGTAGACGCGTTTCAGCTTGCCTGTCCTTCTTGTGAACATTTCTGAAAACACACCTTCAGAAATAATGACATATTTCAGCCAGCACCATCCTTCGCTTTTGTGAAACTATTAAGTTATTATAAGCTAAGTACATATTCTCTGAATTAATAATATGCTATTTTCAAAGTCAACAGCCTTGTTAATTTGCATGAGTTTCTGGTTTTCCTTGGAATAAACACATCCTGGATGTTGCCCAGCACTCGTTTGCAAGCATATTTCCTTCTAATTACTCTTAGTATAGCATTGGTGTTTCAACGGGCTCAATGCAAGGAAAATAAGCTGTTATTTATCATTCCAGGGGTGGCGTGGCAGGGAACTATTGAAGCCTGCCTTAAGGTATTTCTGCTTTTGTGAATACTAATTTTCAGTTGGGTCACAGTTTATTTACTTCACCCTCTCCCCCCCTCCCCTCCCCCCACACACACTGGGAAAACTGGGAATGACAGTATTTTACATCAAGACTATATAATAATCATAGAATATTAATGATTGAAGGAATCTCTGACACTCTAGTTTCTATATCTAATTTTGCAGATAAGAAAACTGAATTACAAATAGATTAAACATTTTATAGCTCAGTAAAGAATAAGATTTGAAATGCAGATCTCTCGACTTTCTCTCCTATAGTCTTTTCATTAGATCATCTTGCTACTCATACTTTGGTATTTGTTACAGTTTAATTATGTGTCAAATCTAATTTTGTCTCTCTTTTTCCAGGTAAAACCAACTTTCTATGTCTAATATGATCAATCCATTAGCTACAATGATATTATTTCACTAGTGGACAGAATGACAAAGTAGGTAGTTGTACCATATAATTCAGTTACTTAATTCAAATGTGAATTGACCAGTTGGTAACATAATCTGGCATCTCAAAATGTCAATGAAGGATTATCATTTTTGACACATTTTAGCTTCAGGATTTGGACAAGTTGACACAGGAACTCTGTTTGGAGAGATGAATGGGGTAAAGCAGAGTCTCCAGTAGCAACTGGGTTCATCAAAATGGAGTGGCCACGTGGATCAGAAAGCAGAGGTCCAGACGCATATTAAAAACAGGAATCAGGTATCAAAAGAATAAAGCAGACAAAAGTTAAAGTATACTTTTGTCACTTTGTTCTTATGAGCAAGATGCTGGTCAGTCCCCAGAGCTCTGTATCAGTACCCGCCTCTTGTCTAAATTTCATGACGCTTTCTTCATCTGGTTATATACAGCCCTCACCCCCCGTCTTAACCCCAACTCCCAATCCAGAAATGTTGTCTTGGAAGGATATAAGGAATGGTTGGGAGTTTCATAGATCAGCTCAGACTCTTGTTGGAGGCAAAATGAATGATGGCATCTTAATAAAACACTTAGATGGTGAAGTAGGGGGAACAGAGCTTAGAGGAAAGAAGGGATTGTGGCAGTCTGTCTCTTCCATTATGACCAGCTCCTGGGAAGCTGGATCATATTGTTGCCTCCTCTATACCGGATCCTTTGCACCTGGAATTAAGGGGAGCCATGTCTTGTTCTCTAGAAATGCATCTAGACTTAACTTCCTGCCATAACCCTTTCTCTACATCCTGCTCATGCTTTCTATGTGTCTTGCTCCAAATCAAACTGGAGACTTGAACCTTTATGATGAACTCTGACCTCATGCATTCAAGAGTGTTGTCCAACTCCTACTAGCCATGCAATTGAATTAGAGTGAACATTCATTTGTTTGGAATTGAGTGCTAATTATCAAACTCACTTTAAGACTTGTCCTTATGTCCATGTTTACCCCAAACTGCTCCCTTCTCCATTAGTTTTCATAATCTGCAATGCTGTGGAGCCACTGTATTAACCCTGGTGAGAGTCTGGGGACAGAAAATTGGCTTAAGTTCATGGTTGCCTAGATGTGGTTTGTACTCTTGACAGATGAAGATCATAACCTAACCTCGAAGAGCTGGCCATCGTTCAAAACCCTGACTTTAAGCCAGTGGTCTTCAAAATGGAGTGCAACACCACAGTGGGTGGGCAAACTGATCCATTGGGCCATATAGGGAAGAAAATGTCAATACTGACATTTGTATCTATTTTTATCTCAGATTTTATTGTCTACTCTTGAACAATGTAGACAGCATGTTAATATCTGTGTATAATTTATAAATAAATAACATATATCAGAGGTAAAGAGAAAAAAGCAACACTGTTTTCACTGATAGAGATGCGTGACCAAAACCTTTGTAGACTACTGGAACAGGCTCAGGGTGGCACAGGGTAAGTAATCAACAAATCGTATTTGAGTATTTGTTCAGTTGATGGATAAACAAAGCAGATGAAATGGCTGCTATGTGGTCTGGTGCACATTTAAAATCTTTCTTCATCATCACCCACTAGCCTCCAGTTCAATTTATAGTATCATCCATTCATAAAAGTGTTTAGGAAAGAAATTTTTTCATCAAGAGCAAGTTGGACCAGCAAGCTGTGAGAGTGGCAACTCAAAGAATTATAAAGTGACATAGAGAAAACTAATTAAAAGTAAATTTTGGTGAGCAAAAGTCTCTAAGGAGAACTGAGGTGAGCTTCAGAATATATTTTCCTTGATTCCACAGGTCTTTCATGACCTCATCTCGGAATTACTGAGAAGCCCAATATCCCAATACTCAGTCACCTTGGCAAAGAAGAAATCTCACCAGAATAGCTGATTCTTTAACATGACATTTTGGAATGTTCAGCTTGATTTAGAAATATCCAAAAGTATTCAGAACTAAACAATGAAAGTCTGAGTCCAGAATTTAAATGAAGCCTGAGATGACAGATTGATTGTCCTGTAGCTGTAGGTCAGAGTGTTTGAAGTTGTCATACGCATGTTCTATACTCAGTGCAGACTATCCTCATGAGACTCACATGTGTATGTGACATCATTTTGATAATTTATTACAAACCAAGGGAAATGTAAAATAATGAATGTAATGTAAAATAACTTGTAAAATATATAGTAATGTAATATGTGAATGTAAAATAATTTGGAATTTGGCTGAGAACTGTATTTGATACTTTCTTTTCAACCTTTTATTTAGAGTAACTCTAATTTTATTGTTGAGAAGCAACCATCCAATGATAGATAGAATTTAATAATTACTATCTATTACAAAACCTCATGCTTTTTCATGGAAACTAAATTTTGGAGAAACACAGGTGTCCATGGAAACATTCTCGATATGAGGATTTGGGAACTCATGTAGGTCTCTAAAAAATACCTCACTTCCAAAACTCATAGTGATAATCTTATTAGGTAGTACCTACTATGTGTTAGGCTTTGTACTAGGTGCCTTAATTAGTTTTCTCCTTAAATCTTCAGAATAATCCAAAGGGATTAGAAACAGATTGTGAGAGATTAAAGACGTGCTAAAAGTCACAAAGCTTGGAAGTGGTAATGCCAGGTTCTAAAGGTAAGTTTATCTCATGCCAAATCCTCTGCTCTTTGAAATTAAACCTCTTTTACTGTGATTTTTTAAATTATTCAAAACTCAAGAACTATTACAATAATATATGTACTTTCATAAATCTGGGCATTTCCAGGGGGACATAAGGGGCTGTAAGCATGTGAAGAGATGTAACATTACATAAACATTCCCCTTTCATCCATAGCATAAAACTACTTCTCAACATAGTAAACTATATGAAGCTAAGTTTTTCTCCAAGGTATTTGGTGGTAACATTGCAGTGAGAGGTAATGACAAGAAACAGACGATAGATATGAAAACATCTAGGGAAAACAAAATAATTGTGACTCTTCATGAAGGATGATCTTTGGCAAAAAGGGGAGGGAGGTGACTCTTTGCATTTACAGTAAGTAAAGGAGCCTGGGCTCTCGGTGCATGGGAACAGAGAGGAGCTCAGCGACCAAGGCTGTGGGAGAGGCCCTTTTCTCTCTGAGAGGGGAGTCAAGGCCCAAAGAGAGTTAAAGGAAAAGGAACTAGTGGTGGGAAGGGTGGTGGGGTTTAGGCAGAAGAGCACGCTCTGAGAAGTGGAGACAAAAGAGCCTCTATAGACAGTCAATCCTCTAAGCAGTGGTTATCAACCTTCCTAATGCCCTGATCCTTTAATACAGTTCCTCATGTTGTGCTGACCCCCAACCATAAAATTGTTTTCGTTGCTACTTCACAACTGTAATTTTGCTACTATTGTGAATTGTAATGTAAATATCTGATATGCTATATGTTTTTTCCAATGGTCACGACCCACAGGTTGAGAACTGCTGCGAGAACACCCCTCACTTGCTGATCCTGCTTAGTGAATATCTGAATACCCTTGCTATCAGAAGGTCAGGGGCATCTCCCCTCCCCTGCCAGCGTGAGCTTGGGACATGACCTCCATGCAGCCGGTTAGAAGCCCTGTCAGGACTTCATATCTTTTGGAAGTGACACACATGAATGGGGTCAGTTAGCAATGACTCAGCTGTTGCAAGGCAATTCATGTTCCAAGGGCAATGGAGCCATCAGTGGCATCCTTCAATAGACCAGCTTTGTGGGAGATTGGCATGGATCTGTCTCCTTTGGTTTCTGCCAGTCCTGGCTCTATAGCCTTCCCATTAGGATACTCTTCTAATAAATCCCTTACCCAGAAGTTGTTCCCATTGTTTGCAATAAGAGCTATGATTATGACACACTGAAATGGATATTGCTGGCAAAAATGATGCTTGGGAAATGTAAAATTACAGCATCTACCCAAAAGTATCTGGGATAACTTAGATAAAGAATAAGTCACACTCCAAAATACTACTTGACCAAAGGTCATCTAAGGTCTAAAAGTGGTCAAGAAATGAACAGGGCTGAGCCCTGCCAAAGATTCTATTTACACTAAGGGAATAGGGACTGTCTATCATGTGTGCACAAGAAGTCTGTACTGATTATTTGACCAAGGAAAGCAGAGGAGGCCCTTCTCTCTGTGCCTCCCAGTGACCCCCCCGTGTCCATCACCAGTAGCTCTGTTCATACGTCACCATACCCTTCGTCATCTTCTATGTGTATGTGAACAGTCTCAGGCTCCCCAATGTGATTGAAAACTACACAGATCTAGAGAGATGAAGACCAAAGCAACCCAGGTTAATCCTGCTGCTTTCTAAGCATCATTCACAACACGCTCCTGTGAATACTGTCTTGGGAAATTAGCATAGGCATATTGACTTTGTAGAAATCCATAACTTAGCTCCCCAAAATAAGAACACATAACTGAATTCCATATTAATTCACATTGTGGCAGTGTGTGAATTATAAGTTGTAAGCTCAATATTGAGGACAGCAGTCCTGCTGTTCCCAGAATGTTAATTTTCACAGCTCAATCCCTGCAGCAGCCTTTCCATTGCTAAATAGCTGTATCCCTCACAACCAAGCCTTACTTGGCAATAAGATAAAACTTTGTAAACCAGGATTTCACTCGGTCCTCAGAAAAACTGTGGGTCTGGTTATTATATTCCCAAAGTAAGTAGAGGGCATCGTTTTGGTAGGTGGGGTATTGGAAAGTCATGCTGACTAAGAGTACCCCTCTTACAGAGGACTGAAAGACCACTCTCCGTAATGTATTACTTTTTTAAGGAGTTTTTCTCTCTTTGCCTACCTTCTTTTCTAATGCAAATGTACTTGAAAGGATACCATATTGTATCAATGATTTTTTATGTTTTTTATCCTATTGCTTCTTCCAAGATCTGTCTAATCAACACAGCAACAAAACAACAACAAAAGCGTAGGGCTGTAAGTAGATGTTTAAAGAGTGAAAGACAGAGATTTGAAAGCTTGCAGCTGTTCTTTATAGCTCTGTGGATACCGAGGGACTTTCTCAGTCTCTGCCTCCTGCCCTATGGATGCTCCCTCAGACCTAGAAACAGCAAGGAGATGCTGGGACCCAGCAGGTTTCAGAACTCATCTTCACCCATAAAACTGCAGCCCTGGAATCTGGAGCAGAGAAACACAGAGGCCACTGGCCAAGCCCACTAGTGTTTCCCTTGCACTGTTTTCCTTATATTAGTTGAGGAAAGGCATGAAGCAGTCCCATCCATCTTCAGAACCTTCACAGTGGTTCTCAACCTTCTGGCCCTTTAATGTTGTGACCCAACCATAAAATTAGTTTCGTTGCTACTTCATAACTGTAATGTTGCTACTGTTATGAATCGTAATGTAAATATCTGATATGCAGGATAGCCTTAGGCGACCCCTGTGAAAAGGTCGTTGGACCGCCAAAGGGGTCGCAACCCACAGGTTGAGAACCGCTGTTCCACAGGTAAGCCCCTGAAGCTCCCACAGAGGCCAGTTGTGACTGATTCACGGGTATTAGCCTAAGAAAATGCCTCCTGAGTAACCTGCCAAGACACATTTATTTGTTTTCCAAAAATAGTAAAAACACAGAGCCTCCAGGAGTCCTTACTCTTCGACAAAACTAAAACCTAGAGAGGTGAAGCTGCTCTCAGCGGCGCTCTGGAAGATCCCAGCTCCTTCAGTGGTACCTTTAAACGCCTGTGCCTCTGAGTCTCAGGCTGCCCCCCCACCACCTCTGGGTGTTGTACATATTCAAGTAAATCCCCCCTCTCTGCAACCACAAAAGACATTGTTCAAAATGGATTAGACTTGCATGCTATTAAGATAGCTTTTCTTACATAGGGGCCTCTAGTATTAGTTTATCGAAAAATTAGATATTAGGCCACCTTGTAAGTCTTACAAATGTCCCTATTTTCCCCCTATACCAGTGATGGCGAACCTTTTGAGCTCGGTGTGTCAGCATTTTGAAAAACCCTAGCTTAATTCTGGTGCCGTGTCACATATAGAAATTTTTTGATATTTACAACCATAGTAAAACAAAGACACATTTTTTATATTTATTTTGTATATTTAAATGCCATTTAACAAAGAAAAATCAATTAAAAAAAATGAGGTGACACGCGTGTCGTAGGTTTGCCATCACTGCCTTATACTAAGAAAAATGAGGTATTTGGTTTAGCTTTTTTTTTTTTAAGTCCTGAAAATAGAAATAATACTTGATTTAAAGAAAAAAAATCTGGATCTTGATTAAAATCATTAAAAAATAAAAATTGTATTTAACATTGCAGTTTTTAAAAAATTAATTCAGATAAAAAATTTTAAAAATGTACATTCCCTATATATAAAGAAAAAATATAAAAATATAAAAAAAATTTGTCAAACTAAAAAGCCAAAAATAAAGACACATTTAATATTTTTATTAATGCAAAAACACAAATGATATCAAATTTGGAAATGTTTTTGTAAAATTGTTTTTAAGGAGGAGTCTGAGGCTCTAATACTTTTGACCAGTAGAGTAGGACAACCCTGTCCCTGACATCTCTCTGCATGGTAGGTTGGATCCTTAGCAAATCCTGCTGAGTACTGATTTACATAGGAGACCTGGAGCCGCCCAGAGGAGAAAGGCTCAGGACTCCATGGAGATATGCATGTGCAGAAATACAGGTCTCATGGCTGTTGGGTGAACGTCAAATTGCAAAAAGAGAGTCATGGGCTCTTGAAAAGAAGTACATCTTAAAGGGATAAGGAATAGGGACCAGTGAATAAAAATAGTCTCCCAGGATGAAGAGGGTAGTGGGGTAAGGTTCTGAGTCCACTATGTGGCTTAAAAAGAACCCATCACTATCCTGTCACCCCAGCCTCAGTTTCACCTTTGGGGAAAGTGTGTGTGGGTGTGTGTGTGTGTGTGTGTGTGTGTGTGTGTGTGTAACCTATAGACCAGGGTCACTAAAAAACTGTAGCACTTTGTACTCTACGCAAGCCCAGGCAGTTTTTATAAATTTGTAGGGAAAAGCTACTGGAAAGAATTGGAGATCATATTAGTAATGCAGGTGAGGTCTGGAAACCGTCACCATCTGAGCATAAATATAAGTATAGCATCATTCATTCATATGCTCATTTGGGCCTACAACATAGTAGCTATTCAATAATCTTGTTTTCTCAATTGTCCCACTGCTATAAGAAAGGTCAAAGAATAAATGATACAACTCAGTCACACAATCATATATTATCAAAGACAATTTTTAAATAAGTACTCTCTACAAATTGGTTCTATTTTTTTGGGGGGGGGGTATGTTGCAATATTTTTGTGGACAGGCTGTAGCCTCTTTGAGTTCAGAACATTTAATATGACTCATATCAATACTTCTTAACATTTCTGGATCATTAGTCTCTTTTGAAAATGTGATGAAAAATATGGACATTCTCCCCAGAAAAGGGCACATGGATATGGAACTGTAGAGTATCCCATTTATAATTCCTTTCAACTATTCCTTTCCTCTGACATCTCTCTTTTATCGACAGTCTCTCACTTGTACCCTCAAAAAGTCTTCCTGGTATCCAGCCTCATCAACTTCTCATCTTCTTCCTACACCCATCCCCACCCCTTTTTCACAAAGTTCAGACTTTCTCTAGTTTAATATTTACACTCCTCTCCATGTGGCCCTTCACCCTAATTCTCCACATCAAAGAAGAGCCCTAGCAAGTGACTTACCTAGAAAGAATCCTTCTTCTCCATCCTAAGATTGGGTGAAATCTTAGGTGAAGGGCGAAAAAGACAGATCTCTCTCAAAAGAGTGGATGAGGGAAAGAATCCAAACCCCAAAATGCCTAATTCCTTAATTCCCTGGAAAAACACCCTGTCATTCCCAGATGTTAATACAGATAGTCCTACCTTGTTCCATGCACATAAACCTTTAAAACAAAATGAAGATGAGGTCTCTTCTCGGGGGAAGGGGTAGAGACTAGAATCCAAGGGACCTAGGTTAAGAAATTCTCAGGTTAAGATTGAGATTTTGCTGGAGTCTTTGATTTTCTATGATTGGCTACTGGGCAAAATATTAATTTTAGTCCAGAAAAATTACTTAAAAAATGTCCATAGGTCAGCATCACAAGTAATCATATCTATTGTTTGCTTTGACACTGGCAAACACTGTAAAGGTATCCTCTGGATACCTGGGATAGGATCCCTAAATATTAAGAAAAATAATCAATAGTGTAATAATCTGTATCTCAAAGACAGATAATAACACTAGAAAATGCTACACACTCCAGGAGGTCTGGATGGACATTACATAGTGCAGAAGAGGAAGAAGCCAAAGTTTCCTTCTAACTGTGGAGCCAGCTATCTTCCGCTTTTTGTTCTCCTCCTCTGCTTGAAACTATTTGACTGAGTTAGGATTCCAGAGAAACATTTTGCCCTGGAGGTTTGGGTTTATAGACTATGCTAGTTTACTTAGAAGTAGCATGACCAATCATTATTTCTTTATACTTTCATTTAACAAAAATACTTATCGATGATCTTCAGATTCCATGTTAGTTCCTGGGGACATAAGAATAAATATGATTCAGTCTCTGTCTTCAATGGGCATGATAATCTCATATAAATTATACCCAGTAGAAAGGCAATTATGTGAATCCTTAAAAGGTATTCCTAACCCTGGACTGGAGCATAATCTTTCTGAAAGAAGTATATCTAAGTTGAGAGCTATAGGGTGATTAGGAGTTAGCTGAGGGAAGGGAAGGAGTGTAAGCCAGACAGACTTATTCTCTAGAACAGTGAGTTGAAGTGGAGAATATTGGGTGAAAATGTCTAGCCACAAATCCAGCCTGTGAAGCAAGAATAGACAGAATGGTGAAGTGGGAAACATATTTGGATCAAGTCAGAGTGCTTTAATTGTAGGCTGATATTTGGTTTGAATTTAAAGATTGTCGTCATAAAATTGGCTTAGTATGTAGGACAGAAGATAGAATAGAAGAGATGGCCAGTACTTATTTTTTTATCTGATATAAGGAGGAATAAAGAGAGAGATTTTTTTTATGGATAGTTGATTTCTGAGTAGTTTTAGGAAGTCTGCCATAATGGGAAAATTACCCATTCTGATTTATTGTCTTTCTTGTGAGCTTTATTATTTTGCTTGAAATATTATCAAGTCTATGGTTAAAACAGCCATTTTAATTTAGATTCCAATGCCAAGGATAACGTATGTCTAAATTATTGACAGCCTTGTGTCTTTCTGCCTCCTACCTACATTAATGAGTTTAATTAGAAGACAATAATGAGAGTCATCTGTATGATTAAAAAGTTTATTTGAGAAACAAATCCTTACATTCCACAAGTACTCAAAATATCAAGCCATAACAGCTCCTGGAGTGACCCTTTAACTAGAGATGCTAAAGCCTAGACCTGTAACTTAGGACTCAGGTGACCTCTAATTGGTTTACTGCTTAACCTTAAGGGAATTATGCACATCCTTTAGTTTGGAGAAAACACTCTTTTCTGACAATTTATTTGTTCTTCCATTCAATAGTAGAAGAATTTATAGTCCTCAGAGTTACATTGTCTTTCACAACTGGAGTCTCTCAGCTGTTGCCTTATTTTTTTATGCTGGAACCATATGGGAAAACTAAGACGATACGTAAGATGTTCCAAAGCTGAGATCTTTCTAAGCAGGTAGCACTGTGCTTGCAGGGCTCTGTTTGTCTCCTCTTTAGAGTAGAAAACTATCACTTTGAAACAACTGTGGTTAGTAAAAGGCCCCCACAGAATGCGAGTAGCAACAAATGATGTTTCTGTACACTGTGGTTAGTAAAAGGCCCCCACAGAATGCGAGTAGCAACAAATGATGTTTCTGTACACTGTGAATATACTTGGACTATTTTACAACTTGTCATGTGAACTGGGGCCAGGCAAGATCCAGGCCTTGATTTCTTATATCATATGCCCAGCGCAAAGCTTTCCCCCCCTGGCTGCATTCTGGGTTGAAGGTTCATTATGCGGAGAGTATTCACAGCTAAAAGTTTACCTGAATCAGAGCAGACTATATTGCTAAACACGTATGTTGAGACCCAGAACTATAGACTCTTCCACTTTTCTTAGTCTCAGTGTCTTCATTTAAAAAAAAAAAAACCATGAAATTTTGGAAAAGAAAACTTAAGTTTAGAAAACTCATTTTGAGTCTTTGTTCCATCACTTGCCAATTGTGTATTCTTAAAAACTCATACTAAATCTTAGTATCCCAATTTTACCTATAGGAAATCTAACACCTACCACTCAGGATTTTAAGGATTAATGAGAAGAACTAAAACAAAGAATTTCACAAAGAATATTGGGCAGTTTTATCAGATAATTCCCTTTGCCAAAGCAAAGACACATAAAGATGCTTTCAAATGAGCAATGATAGGCTTGAAATTATTAAATTTGTCACTGAATTTTCAACACACATTTTTTTATTCTTTCATTCAACAGGTATGTACTAATTCTATATTTCTAATTTGCAATCACCATGTAGAATTTTAGGTGTTAAGACTACTGTGGCACTGAAGCTGCCCTATTATTGGTGGCAGGCTGTGGCTCCTCAGATACAGACAGTGAATCAAATATCAACATGACATCATAGGCCCATTTGTATATTATTTAAAGCCTTTAAAACCACCTATTAAGCCCAAATTCTGAGTTAACTGAGTTGTCAGAACTGTATGCCATCCCAAGAAAGCTATGTAGAGTAGCACAGTTCTACAAAAATAACTTTTTCTTATATTTTAAAAAACCCTGAGAGATTCTGGAATTCCATTGCTTTCCAAAAGAGTAGCCATATTTGAATTTTCTTAGCAGCTTGCTGAGAGAGTGAAAAGCTAACAAGAATCAAAACAGACTCTTTACATAGTTTGTTTGGGTCTAGAGGAAATCTGTCCATGAGCTTTTGTGAAGGGGCCAACATGTCAGCATATGCCTGACTACAGTGAGTTTATCTTTCAATTGATTCAGGCCATTCTGGGGAATCAAGATGATGCAAGAAGGTGGCACATAACCAAGCTCCTTCTCTTCTCATTGACAGAGGTGAGAGAAATGTCCTTATTCTCGTAGATCACTTGATAATAATAGAGTTAAGACTATGTTTAAATTCATATTACAGGTTTTTTTGTGGGTTTTTTTTTATTTTGTTCATGCTTTAAGATGTTATTAACATATGGTGTGATTTTTACAACAGTAATGGTTGTCAATAGTAAAGAGATAGAATGAATCCATAATTCTGCTGCCTTGGGGTTTACACACAATTTCCTGGAACATATGTTCTATTAGTAGAGTCTGAAATAACTCTTTGGCCTTCTAGAAATGCTTGAAATTGAGCTGCAAATATGGCAGCCATACTTATGAGGCATTCTCACAAATAACTCTTAATCTTGGATGTCCTAAGGAAATGTTGTTCTCTTTCAAATTCCTATTTCTCTGATGTTTCCTGGTACACATAGTAAGGGTATGAATAAAGACTTAATTGAGATTAAGCAGCTGAGTAAAGGGCACCTTAGGTTTCTTTCACTCTTGGTTATTTGTACAAGTCACAGCCACAGAACCCTAGAGAAAATGCAACAGGTGCCAGAGAGATATAGTCCACACTGAATAGAGAGTGGCTATGCCCAGCAGCTTATCCTCAGATAGGAGCATGTGAAGGACTGCCCAGACCACCAAAACACTTGAGGTGGGGGAAAAGTGGAGGGAGCCAAGGTCTCACAGAAATCACAGAGAGAGGCATGGTAAAGTACTAAAATGCCAGTACAGGGTGGTATCAATACCAATTACAAACTCATTCCTATCCACAGACTGATACAACCAGGTAGTAGCATATTGTTACACATAAATCAACAAACATTACTTGAGAACTTAATATGCCCAAGGTATGCATACACACACACACACACACACACACAGAGGACATATTTATATTAACAACTTTTAATATTAGAAAAAGAATTTTAAAATAAGGGGGGTTAAGAGTCTAATAAAACCGTGCATACTAATCTTGTTGTTGGTCAAGCATCTACTGAATAATGTTGGGTCTCTGAATATAAAAATACCCAAGTTTTAATTCTGGCTTTCTTAACTTTTCTTGGGTATGATTGTGCTTTATTTTTTGCATTTGGTGCATTTTTCAGCTGTAGAATAAAATAGTTCTGGAAGATGGAGGCTGAAGAGAGCCTACCCAGCTAACCCTTAGTATCAGGAAACAGAACATACACCAGGTCCAACTATCAATATAGCTCCCTCTCCCTATCTCTTCTGTTGCTTCTACTGTTTGTCTCCAAACAAATGCTGTACCTGGACATTAGCAGAACCTCCACTGACTGCTGATCCTTTGCTCCTGGAAATTCTGAACGCTTCACCATGTCCTCTGTTCATTTGCTCCCAAAGGTGCTCCCCCCACATCTTCTTTATACCCAACTCCCATTTGCTATTAGCTTTGCCTGAAATGCAGCCCTCCCTAATTTCTCTGTGCTTTCTCCATCCTATTGTTCTAGTGGCTTTTTCTCAGTCTGATGCTCAAGTAAGTAGAGTCTCGTGCCTAAGTTACTAGGCAGAAAGCAACATACTGTGTTCAAATCCTCTAAGAAGCTGAATGTAGCTGGTGCATGAATATGCAGAGGTTTACATAGGATGAATTAGAAAAATAAGATTTAGTTGTACTGTTACAGTTCAGCAGTGAAAATTTTGAATTTTTATCCCAAGCACAACAATGACATTGTAAAGTGGGAGGCATAAACAATATATGTTTAACATTCATGAAGGAAAGAGATCCTTACAAGTTGTGCTAGAGATTTGGGGAGAGAGAGAGAGAGAGAGAGAGAGAGAGAGAGAGAGAGAGAGAGAGAGAGAGAGAGAGAGAGAGAGCGCATCTTTAAGTGTAGATAAAATATGCATTGTCAAAAATGATGCAGGGGCAACATTGATGTAAAAGTTAACTCTGGATGATGCTAAATTGGTATTTCTGGCTGGAAAGATGTATTTGGAGAGCATAGTAATGGATAGGGGTGGAAAACAAGAGTGGAGCCATACTATAAAAGGCCTCAAGCTTAAATGGATGAATTTGTATTTCATCCTTTAGAACCAGCCCTCTCCTGTGCCTTTTACTTATTTGTCTCCCAGAATCAGCTTTGGGTCCTATTTTCTCTCCTTCTCCATCTGCCTCATGGTGAAAGGGTGCCTGCATCTGTTCTAAGTCTCTTGTCAATTTCTCCATGAGGCAGATGGTCTATTTCTGTTTCCAGACTTTGCCAGATTCCCCCTGAGTTTTTCGTCCTCTATCCCTGAGAATTTATTGCCAGTGTAGCAACAGATACCATGTGGCAGATGAGTTCTGAGAATAAGTTTTATTAGATGAATTCACCAAGGAGCCATTCCAACATATTATCTAATGTCCTTTACATCTTCTGATCACAAGAAGCGATGGCTAAGGGAAAGGTCAACAAAATTTAGATTGGGATTAGGTCAAACTTTTTATTGGTTCACCTTGGAGTTTTTTATTATTATTATTATTACTTTGTTTTTCTCCCCTGCAATGATTTCATTATTAGATTTGTCCTTTTGGATGGACCAAGAGACAAAGAAAGTTAAGATATTAGATGTGTCCCCTCTTTTAAACTGGAGCCCATTACCCAGTTCCATATTCCTATAGAGATCTCAATCATATATCATTAACATCAGCTCCCAAATGTTCTAGTCTTCCCTTTCAACCATTACCAAAGCAATATAAGAGGATTTCTTCTTTCATACAGGTCAGCCAGAGCCAGAATATCCTCTTGTCTACTTGCATTTATTAACTTTAAATAGATTTCTTCTATGTCAACATGGCAGATTGTGCTTTAGCCAGTTTGGCTCAGTGGATAGAACATCGGCCTGTGGACTGAAAGGTCCCGAGTTCAATTCCATTCATGCGCACAGGCCTGGGTTTTGGGCTCCATCCCCAGTAGGGGGTGTGCAGGAGGCAGCCGATCAATGATTCTCTCTTATCATTGATGTTTCTCTCTCTCTCTCTCCTTCTCCCTTCCTATCTGAAATCAATAAAATTATATTTTAAAAAACATATGGCAGATAGTGTATTGCTTAGAGTATCCTATGTTCATCTTATTAACCAGTCATGACATTTTCTTGAGATTCACAGCAACTGACTGATTCTGAGTCTCTAACCAACCATCATAAACTGCATACCAATAATCACTAGCCAAGGGGAACCAACCAATACTGGGCTAAATTAGTATAAGTTCATTTTTCACTTGAAAAGTTAAAATCCCTAAATGCGCCCCCTAGAGATGGCAAACCCATTAAAGTTCTATATGCAAAAGAGTTGTTGATATATTTAGCACCCAAGATTAGATATGCAATAATATGGCTTGACCAATAAGCATAATATCCACCACTCTCTCACTTTGCATTTTAAAATCTACAATTACTGAAAATTAATATGCATTCAAACCTGGTCTGAAAGACAATGAGCTCTCATGATGTGACAGGATAGATTTCCCTCCAGCAGAAATGGGTTTCAAGAATTGTAGCTCAGTTAAACAATTTCCTGCTAATTTTTTCCAGACTACCTCAAACATTTGTCTTTCCTTCATTAATGGGTTCAGCTGGAAGATTGAACTAAGAAAGGCTGGGGTGTGGGGAGGGGGCAGAAAGCAATGGGAGGAGAGGAGTATTATAGTTAGAAATTAAATCTGTGCTCATTTACAATGGAGAATATCATCTTTGGGAAAAGATGAAAACTTTTTCCTTTTAAAGCCTAAAATGGTCCTCTTTTCAGAGTTCAATAAGATACCCACTAGGTCCTTCTAAAGTTTTTGAGAACTTTGCCTCAAACACACCAAGTAAAGAACTAAATATTCACCTCAAACATTATAATACTATTCTAAGACCTAAGAAAAGCATTTTTTATTTGAGGATAATATTTTTAAAACAGATCAAAAGATTGGCCTAGAGCCCTAGCAGCTCACCTTTATAATATTCACCTCTCAGAACAGATCTTCATCTCATTTTGCATTCATTATTAGAATCTCAACTTTCTCGTTTAAAAAGTTTCTGGTGGAATATGTGCTGACTTAAAAGGGACAAAAATAAAATATTAAAACAGTGACATAGTCCTTCCTTTTCAATTTTCATACTTGCTGAAGAAGGGATCAGGCTGAGAATCCACAAGAGTGTGTTATGTGCTCACATACATATACATCCTTAACACTCATCATCTATGAAGGGTTATTTAACATTTTATAGAGCTCAATAGTTAATCTATATTCAGTATCTGGATTCTACTGAGGAGGAAATCAAAGACAGAAATTAAAGGACAAAAGTGGGAAGACATAAATGCAAAAAGGTGAATTAAACACTAGTTTAAGACATACAGGCAACTATGTGTTTTGAATGAAAATGGTAGCCACGGTTTGAGTCCTTTACTTTACCCAAAATTCTTGGTCACCCCAAATCTGGCAGAGTATCTTCCAGAAATATTTATAACTAGTCAATCATCCAGGATAACATTTACCAGTGTCTAGACAAAACCTCTAGAGAGAGGGAAATGAGGCCTTTTCGTACCAGAAGTGGAGAAATTTTGGTCTCAACTCTGCCAAACTCCAGTCTCTCTCCCTCTTGAGTGTCATTCCATTCTGACATCAACCAGAATGTTTGAGAAGCAGATTCTGGTTTGATTTTGAAATCTTGTTTGTTTTTACTTTTTTGTGAGAGTGGAAATGGAAAGGGGCACACTGATTTAATACTTTTTTGTCTCCAGAAAAGACAAAATCCACAGTGGACTGAGGCTATCATGAACTACCATAGAAATTTGCTCTCTATTTAATCTTAATGTATCTGAGCCCAGAGTGTATTTTAAATGAGGATGCCTTGGTCTTCTAAACAACTGAAGTCTATGTGTTGTTCTTCACAATGTCTTATGCTCCATTTTACTTTAATTTTTACCCCTACAAAGTAGATCACTGATACCAGAGAACTGAAAGCCAGACTATGACAGCCTACAAAAATCAAAACCAACAAAGAGAAAATGTCCATGCTCTGTCACAGTACATTTTTAGAACTAAGCAGCTGATTTTATTTTCTAATGTAAAAAAAAATCTGTGAATAAATTTTAATTGTGCTGTGAGGGGGAAAAAACCATTTGCAATTGAATCCAATTACAATTCATTTGTGATTAAGATTTGATATTTAATATTGATGGATTTATATTGTTTTCTTATTGCTGTCTGTGGAGAATTCAATATGAACAATATATTGAACACAAAATACATAAATGCCCATTGTTTCTTTACCTGGTAAAATATTGGATTGAATTTATATTATAAATATAAAAGAACCATTTGTTAAGAGTATTTTAAATAAAAATATGAATGTGCAGAAATAAAAAGCACCCACCAGAGTTCCTGACTAATGAAACTTCATAAGAGGATGTTATGCAGCATTTAACAGGGAAACTACAAATGAAAGCTTGGGTTGCATTTAGATAATAAACTTCTTCAATTCCCAAACTTCCTCTTGGCCAAACATGTAAAGAAAGATAATTTGGGGGGATTTGTCAGAAATTAGACTTGACAACAGCTATTTGATTGAATAACTAGTCACTTCATTGTCCAACTTTGATCTCTATCATGAACAGGCCAACAGTGCTGTCGCTGTCTCAGTCTCCCTGCATTTTCCCTCCAAGTCTGACCTACCTCAAAGATGGGAGAATCCACCTCTAGCTTTAAAAGCTACACTTATTTTGTAGAAGGGAGAGAAAATAAAGCATAATTGCAAATAATCACAACCACAGTGGTTGGGTAACAGAGGGGTAGTTAAGTAAGCTATCATCTATTTTTATAAGCAAAATCAGAAAGACATGAACATATTCAAAATATGCTCAAAACACATTTTTTAAATGAATAGAAAAATATTGATATTGAATTTCTAAGTAATAAAAGGCTAGATGGCCTGATCACAAATACGTTAAAGGATACATATAGAGAAAGTACTGAGAAAAATACCCCATTTGTAATAATTTTATCTACCTTGGGAATTGTAATTTTCTTCTTTATACTTTTAAGGTGCCCCAATATTTATAATGGGCATGTATTATTTTCAAATTCAAGAAAATGTACAGTGTAATTTATGAGAATAAATGTGAATTAATACTTATCCTCTATGCAACAGAAGGTGCCATCAAACCCTAAGAGGGGAAAAACTGGCTTTTAGGTGCTCATTTATTATAACCTCTTTCTCTGCAAAACTAAGACAGTGGAAGCCAAAGGGAGAGAACCAGGCTAATTAAGATTTTGCTCCAACAAAGCTGAAGCCATAGATACTGCAATTCCTCTGTCTAACCCCAGTGTGTTTTCCTGGCCAGGGCTCATTCCATAGTAATTGCTTCACTCCACTCAAATGTCCTTAGCCAATCCCTAGTGCCCATGATTCACCTCAGAGAAATGGCCTTTTCCAGGTCTTTTCCCAGCAACCTCTGCCACTTAGGTCTTCAAACCAGACTGTCCACTCTTGGGAACACTCTTCCCACAATATTTTGGCATTTAAGATGAATGAATTTTATAAATTTAAAGTTTGCTCAATTCCTAACATAGAACCTGCTTGCACAAAACAAGATAATGGTTTTTCAAGCTTCATAAACAAATATAATTTTTTATTTGATTGTCAGGGTTGGAACAGAGAAATTGTCCTGTGTAGCTGTTTCATAGACCATGAAAGGGAGCGTGGTTCTCACAGGGCTGCAAGTTCTAGGGAGGAAGATAGATTGTGCCTTAAAAACTGGGGACATTTAGGCACAATGGTATAGGCTTGTGTGAACTAAACTAATATTTCAGATTCAAAAGTTGCAGCACTTAATTTCAGTACCAGGAAGGGTCAAAGGCAGAGACTGAATTTAGGGGCAGCATATCCAAGAGTCCAGGGCAAGGAGAAATTGAGATTAAACAAAAAAAAATATGTCCTAGTGGGAGTAGTGAAGCAGGATTACTGGGTCATAATGTCAGAGAACATCTGCTGTGCTGGACCTCTTTATAAGGTAGCAAAAGTAAAGAAGTCAGGTAAGATCAAAAGGCTGGGAGTATATAGTGTGGTATATATGAGCCATTTAAAAATCCTCAGTAACTTGTATCTTAAAGATACTCATTCTTAAATGTAATATAGGCTTTAAAAATCTACCCAAGTTTTTCATTTAAGTGTTAAAGAAAAATATTAATAATTTAACTTTATTTAGGTTACTTGGTTACCAATTTAGTATGCTACCAAGTAAGCAATACTGTCTCATAGAATGATCCACATAGCATAAAAAATGTATTTTATGTGATAAATATTAACTCATCAATTTCTATACCTTACTAAGATTATAATACATTGTCATCAGTGAATCCTAACTGCCGTATTGGAGGATTAATATCAGATATCACAAATAAAATACTGCCATATTTGTAAATAATTTGTCAATCATCTGAGGTCCCAAAGACAATATTTGTCACAAAACTGAAATACATGTTATCCTACTTAGGCATTATTACTCATTTTTAAAGAACTTACTACATGCATAACTTGATGTTAATGTATAATATAAGATTGCAAAGAAAAAGAGACGTAGTTTTTGATTTTAAGAAACTTGAAATTTAATGAACAAGAAATGAATGTGAAGTATTTTAATAATGATAATAGTAATGGCCAGGCTAATCCCTCCAGCTAAAATGACCTCACCACCATCGTTCTTCACTATATGATTAAGTACATCTTCCATCTTCACCCCAGCAAAACACAGGTAGACCATGCAAAAGGAAACACACAGGAAGTAGATCCAACCCTTGTTGGCTTTGTTGTCATGGCAGAATCACTCCCTGCTCTCTATAAAGTACAAAGGAGCAGCTCCTCTAGCAGTTCTTGATGAGAATAATAATTATCTGCATTTACAAAGACCTACTATACACTCAATGTTAAGTACTTAATATGCATCACATTCTGAGTGTTTTCTGAACTCAGGATACAGTTCTGTGACATGACAGGCAGCTGATAAAGAGTCAGGTCAAGCCTTAGTCAGTTTGGCTCAGTGGACAGTGTTGGACTGATGGATCCCAGGTTCGATTCTGGTCAAGAGCATGTGCCTGGGTTATGGGCTTGATTCCCCATAGGGGGCATGCAGAAGGCAGCTGATCAATGATTCTCTCTCATCATTGATGTTTCTATCTCTCTCTCTTCCTCTCCCTTCTTCTCTGAAATCAGTATATATATAATATATATATATATTATATATATATATATTAATATAATATATATATATATTAAAGGCAGGTCAATATGAGTCTACTATCTAGGTACTGTTACAAAGTGTGTGGGTTAGACATTCATTCACCTGTCCCAAGGCCAGTGAAAGCAGTCCCCCCAGGCTCTGTGAGTCTATCACGGAGGGAACACACACCTCATTTAGAGGAACTACATCTACAGAAATATTTTAAAATAGTGAGGTAGTGAGCAGCAAAGTCTGAAAAGTAGAGGGGAAGGATTAAAAAAAAATCCCTCAAATTTAAAACACTTTTAGGGAGAAAGACACATCTTTGTCTGGTTGGGTTCACTTATATCCGACACCTCTTTTATCTTCCACCATTCTTTATATTTTCTTTATGTTTGAATTTTAATTAATTGCTAGGAAAGGAACACTCAAGAAATATAAAAGTGTATTGATAATCACATGAAAACAGCTTTCAAATGCCGAAGTCCACTTTTCATTCACTTGTGTGTGCTTATGTCCAGGAGCTGGGTGTAATAGAAACTGTGGCTTGACAAAATTGGACAGCTGCCTGTTACCCCAGAGCTGTGCAGGCGGCAGAGTGGCTACAGATTCAGTTTAGATTTAGAACTACCTGACCTGGAATAATAGAAAGATTGTACAATATTTGTGATTTGATATTCCCTATTACCATGTAGAGTTAAAATTAATCTATGCATACTAATTAAAATCTAAGACCACTTATTTCTCAAAAGATTTGTATCTCAAATGATCCAGTAACTGTGGGATTTATGACTATGCTCTCATTGTGCTGCCCTGGACTATAATAAAGCAGCAATCACAAGTGGTGGGTCTTAGGTCTAGGTTGTATCTGGTCCACAGCTGCGTTTGGAGTGTGAACAAGTATTTTAAAGATAAGGCAATATATACAAGAGCACAGATTTCTGGCTTTTGTTGGACACTCTAACTGGACAGCAATCACCTGTTGAATAGCACTCACTCCCTCTAGACAGGGAGCGTGATTTCCA
The DNA here is from genome assembly GCF_963259705.1 of Myotis daubentonii. NCBI lineage: Eukaryota > Metazoa > Chordata > Mammalia > Chiroptera > Vespertilionidae > Myotis > Myotis daubentonii. The sequence goes on along the minus strand of NC_081846.1, from coordinate 66,722,725 downwards.
TCTTGCCAAGACCCCCCCGCAAACTTCACTTTTCACTCACATTATCTACATCTCAAGTACATTTGAGTTTACAATTCTAGGTGCAGCAATGACATGAAATTTATCATTTTTTAAAGTGGTAGACACCTGAAAAATGAAATTATATTGTACCTATAGCATAAATGCAAAGAAGAAGTAAAGCACTAACTTGAAAATGAATACTTATTTTAAAAAAATAAAACCTGGAATATTCTGGATCTCTGTTTGGCAAAGCATGTGAGTTAACTCCATTGTCCACTGCTGTGAATGGATACATTGTATTTTTATTCATTTGCATGTTGAAATCATAATATCCTGGGCATGTCTGAATTGTGTGCACTATAAAACTGAGGGCCAATTCCCCAAAGCTATTACATTTAGAGGCTGGTATTTGATCTACTAAGTCTCTGTAGCTCTCATCTCCTCTGCATTGATCTGGGCTGAAGAAACTGGAGTATTGTCCTCCAAAGCAAGTTGCAGTTTTCTTTGTTTCCATTAGATGGCACAGAAGATTCTTTAGGTGCCAAACACACAGGCGCACTGGAGAGTTCTGTGCATGATCAGCTATGCGTATACACAGTGGCAACTGCAGTTCCACCACACCTTTGCAGCAGGAATCTAATTTAAAGAATTTTCAGGGAAGAGTTATTGTATAGCTCATGAACCATTTCTTCCTAAATACACTAATAAGGTGTGAGACCATTTCCTTTAGAATTGAGGTCTGCTGTTCCCTGGTTTATAGCCCTATTCCTTATCAAATTTGAGGAAAAAAAATAGTTATATCCAATAATGCAAAAGATATGGGGGAGATAAAAGACACTTTTACACAACAGGAAGTCAGGGTCATAGCTGAAGACCACAAGACAAAATTTCTAAAAGTTTGCAGTTGTATTTAGTTCATTACCCAAGTTTCCCGTCAGTTCATTTATAGTCATATTTATCCAACTGCTCTTTGAGTCTTTCCACTCCTACTAGCACTGTTTTTTTTTTTCTTTTTATAACTTAGGATAGAAAATAGTCTTGAATACTTTGGTTAAACTTGAACTTAGTCATATCTAAGTTTTATTCCAAGTGCCAATCATTCTGATCATTATCCATCTTCATTTGTGATTTTCTGTGTTTCTTGGGGTACTGGCGAATTTTGGCATTGCTTTTGTATTCTGGGGTAGAGTGCCTCACATTAATTTCCTTGGAAATTAAAGGAATTCAACTGAGTCCTGGACTTGATTTTGATCCATATGTGCAGAAAGAATCAGAGCCTGAATCATTCAGATGTCTGGTGACCTGGCTTGGAGATCCTTAACTCATCACTTCACATGCATTGACTTAGCGACATCCTGCAAGACTTCATGCATGAGGCAAAATGAAAGCCCAATATTTCATAAGAAAAAGAAAAGGAAATAAAAGGAAAGAAAAGAATTTCTACCATATAAAAGAGCTCAGCTTTCTTGAACCAAAATCTGTTGAGCATTTAGTAAAAGTACATAATATTTGCAAATTGTTCTTGTTTTCTAATACCCCCTTATTAGCTCACTCTCTTCTTCATTTCCACTCTCCTTTTTTATACCACAGACTACACATTGATGTTTCAAAGTCAAATCCATCTAGGAAAATCATAGTTTCAGCTTATCTTCAAGCAATGTTGATTGTGCTAAAAACTGGACTGCTACAAACATCTCCATGGAGAATGGAGCACAGGAGATGATAGGGAAATAATGGCAGAAGGTTACATTTAGTTCTCAGTCCTTTCCATCCTCCTTGACAGCTTGTCAGTGATGAAGATTGTGAAGTTATTATGTATATAATATGCGGCCCCATTTCAATAGAAATGAAATGGCTCTAAGATGAAGTAAGGATTTAGGACAAAATCTGCACACCTTGGAAAAAGAGTACAGGGAACAATGAGTCATTGTTTCAGAGGACATCTTGAATATAGAACAATTAGAGGAGGATTGCAAGCTTAGCTAAGGTGGCTCACTTAAAATTGGAAAAAAGAGAGTGAGTGAACACTATGGGGCCTTTATTAGTGTAAGCCTGTGGCTATTAGGACACTTATAGGATGATGCTAGTGTCAGATTTCATTTGGCATTAGCATAGCTGACCAATTTGAAAGAACTAAATTAAACATTAAAAAATACAACTAGGATTAGGAGAATATTATGACATTCTTCCTGTGTGCTGAACAGTGAATCAGATCTAAGTTCAGTTCTTTCTCTTACTACTACTGAGTTAAAATTCACCTCACTAATGCTACTTTTTATTGATTCTGGTTTTGGTCACATATATAGCTGTAGGAACAGGTACATGGCATGGTGGGATTTTGCTCTTTAGGAGGCAATCAGCTTCCTAAGGTTGATCTGGGGGAGGGGAGGACACACACACACACACACACATACACACACACACACACACACCTTTGAATCCTGAGTCCTAAAGTTTCTGAGAATCCATTTCTCTTGCATAGCATGAATAATCTGGGTTCATCTTTCAAAAATTCTTTGACCTTTTATTTTTTTTATTTTATAATTAGTTAATCATTGTGATTACATACTTTTAACCACATATAGGTATTCAAAGCTGACTGAAACATATTCACTTCTAAATAATAAAAGCTGAGAACTTGATGAAATGACAATAGCACTAATATCAATCCAAAGAAACATGACATTTCAAAAATTAAAAACACTGACTTTTAAAGAAGCAAACAGACAGTGATACCAACACAATAAAATAAGACAAGTTACAAATTAAATGATTATTTGGTTTTTGGGAGCGAGTACTCTAATTTTCACTTTTAGTAATTTTGTTATTACTGTTTATTCAAATCTGAGAAGAAAGCATTTTTTAGCTGGGTCAACAAAATCAGATACTCTACATCTTCCACTCTGAATCCTTTTGTAGATTCTGTTCTTTTCTCAATTGTGAGTAGAGAAAATAATTGTGAAGGGAGAAATTTGAGAGAAAAGCTAGCCTTTCTCTTGAATGGTGAAAGTATTTTGTATGTTAACGTCACTATTACTAACCCAGTTTGAGTTTGATTTGTGTTACTGATTGTCTTATGCAATACTAGATACAAGTTTGGCCTGAAAGTGATGGCACCATCACTTACTTCTGATCTCACTTTTGAGCCTGGTGGAGAGATGGAAAGGAGATAGACAAAAGGTGACATTCTTGGGGGAAATTCTTAGCCTGTACAAGGGCTGAAAACCTGACTCTGGAGTTAATGAAAATAGCACAGTTTTCCTTTTATGATTTAAGAAAATCTCTGTTTTCTGAGAAACACCTGTGTCATTTGAGGTATAAATGGGTGTTCTGGAAGAAAGAAAAAGACCCCAGGAGCTCAGAAATCTCTGGTTACACTTTTTCCCTCTGATATTCACAATGTACATTAACATAGGAACTATCTGAGAAAAGCTGCTCCAAAACCCTGGGTAAGAGAATGTTTCCAGATGTAACTGGCCAATATTAATACCTAACATGATATCTGAGCACACTGGATTGAGGGGGAAGTGAAGATATTAAAATACATTTAAATTAATAGTATAAAGAATGATTTTTCAACCCCCAAATGTAAATAGATTGTAATGAAAAGTCTACATTCACCCACCAGTTCTAATCTTCCATTAGGTAATACCTAGGAGAGTGTATAGCAATCACTACAAAATAGGAACAAATGGTTTTTGTTGGGAAAAAAAGCCACAGGTCAATTTTCTGTCCTAGCTAAAGCATAAAAAACATTTTGTTATAAAAATTGAAATTTGTCTGCAACTTCTGAAGGAGTCCCTTTCCCATACTTCCATACTTCTTTCCATGGGTTTCTATCATCATATCATTATTAAACCTGCTTGATAGGAAGAAAGCTTTAACTACCATTAAATCTTAGTACAAAGAAGTCTATATTTACACATCAATCCTTTTACCAATGATTGTAAAATAAAATATTCTATTCATATTAAAGAAATTTTAGGCAGCCATTAAAACTTAGAGAAGGGCCTTGAAGTAGAAAATTATGACAATATATGGATCTACTACTAATCTTGTTTATTTTTATTTATATTTTCCTCTTAATATAAAGTTAAGCCACATCTTAGTCCTTATAGTTTATAATCTAAAATAAATGGATTTATCCTATGATTAACAATTCTTAGTGTGGGGTGTGTAGAGTTCATATGTGTAAATGCATATACTCTCAGGAAGTAATATTGACAATAAATGAATAGGGTTTTGTCATAAATAGCTTTTACCTAGTAAGAAAACTTGCCCAGACAAGCTTTGGCAGTTCTGTTCAAATATGTGTATGAGTGACACAGATTTCTCAATTCACCTCCCTGGATGACTTCAGGGCAAATTGTCAGGTGGATGTGCAACAGGAGACCCAGATATTTTTTTGTTTTTCTTTCCAGCTGGCAACAGTATACTTGAGATTTTCCATTCACTGTTTTTGAAAAACCAGCTCCAGAATGGGAGAGGAGGAAATATATCATCTGTGGGACAAAAGCAGGGACAGAGGATGAACTGAATGCCCTGAACATTAAAAGACCATATATAGGAGCACAGCCCCCCCAAGTGAGAAGTCTTCCCAACAGTTTATTCCCTATAATGATTCACTTTCATCTCTCGTCGACTTTCTCAGAATAGTCACCTGAGAATCAATCACCATGAAAGAAAAAGGTATGTTACTAAGAAACAAACAAAAAAAAATCCTAATTACAGGAAGAAGAACACAGGTACTAAAAATTTGAGGCAAAGAAACATGGGAGACACTCATAAGTCCACGACACTATTTATGCTGGGAAAGCTACACTTGGGAAATTACAAGTTGGACTCAGTCCTGGGAGAACCAAGCTGGTGAAGGCTAAGTATAGGTATGAGTTTTGTCTTTTCCACACTTGTCTTTCCCTTCACCTTCTGCAATTTAGGGATGTTTTAATTGCAAGAAACAGAAAACCCAACCAAGACAAGCTCTATTTTTTCAAATAAGGAAAAAATGGAAATTTACTGGCTCATAGACTTCAGTGCCAAACTGTGCTCAGGAGCCTATTTGTGTAATTGTGTGGTCTCCCCTCCACACCCTTGATGTTATGGCTCTAATCGCAAGTAAGTCCTCACTTTCTGCTCCCAAGATGCCTACCAGCAACAACTGGGGCAGAGTTCTCCCTTGTTTACATCTGTTGAGGAAGGGAGCAGTCTATTTCCCAGCCTTCTCAGCAAAATTCCCTGGAGTTCATTCTGATTGGACCAGCTTAGACAAACCAATGTCTTTGGACCAATGCAGTGTAGAGCAAAGAGCTGATTGACTCAGGTCTGAGTTGTTTCCCCATTCCTAAACCATTTCCTGTGGTCATAAGTATGGCATGCTTAGATTACTCTAATACAGTGGTTCTCAACCTTGGCTGCACATTAGAATCACCTGGGAATCTTTTTAAAATCCTGATTTCTGTGCCTCATCCTCCAGAAATTCTGTTTCTTTGTTATGGGGTGGGGCCACAACATTAGTAACAAAGAAACAGAATTTCCAGAGGATGAGGCCCAGAAATCAGGATTTTAAAAAGATTCCCAAGTGATTCTAATGTGCAGCCAAGGTTGAGAACCACTGCTCTAATACAGAGTGCAGATTTGAGGTGGTTTAGACCTACCCAAATGACAAAACTAACAGTGAAGGCAAGGTGTGTGCATGAGTATTGGTGGGTATTGCTAAGTAAAATCTAGACTCAGTACCAGGAAGGAGGAGAGACAATGTCAGTCAACAAACCAGGGATGCCCTTAGTAGCATTTCCTTCCTAGTTGCCTACCCCTTGACACCAGGTGTCTGGCTAGAATCCCATTTAATGAGAACTTCAATTTAGTTAGTCTCTTGATTTACATGAACTAGCTTAATTCAGAATTAGCTCAGAACTCACTTGAAGGCCTATCTGAAGCAACATTTTTGAGGGGAAGAACTTCGTTAGAAATTTATTTGCTTCTATATGCATATGGATATATACAACACTTACACTTGATGTGCTTATTAAAAACATAGTACAAAATATCTAAAAATAGATAAAATATAACGTTGGCTAAAATCTAGACGTGTTTGTTTTTATCGTTTCCTTACATTAGCACAATCTCAGCAGCTTAAAACAACACCCATGGTCAGGCCATTGTCTCTGCAGGTGAGCCTTCTAGCACAGCACAGCTGCACGCTGTTTAAGATCCATGCGCATGAAGTCAAGCTTCAGCCAGAGTTTTCATTTGGAACTCAGGATCCTTTTTGTACCTCATAGGCTGTTTAAAGAATTCAATTCTGCCCTAGCTTGATCAGTGGATAGTGCATCGGCCTGTGTACTGCAGGGTCCCAGGTTTTGGTTCTGGTCAAGGTCACATGCCTGGGTTGCAGGCTCAATCCCCAGTAGGGGACATACAGGAGGCAACCCGTCAATGATTCTCTCTCATCACTGATGTTTCTTTCTCTCTCTCCCTCTCCCTTCCTCTCTGAAATCAATACGCATATATTTTTTAAAAAAGAAAAAGAATTCAGTTCCTTGTGGATATAGGACTGAGGTTCCCATTTCCTTGCTATGTGGCCCTCTTCCTCTTGAAGCTTTCAGAGGTACATTAAATCCATCTTGTGCTTTGAGTCTCTGTGATTTTCTCTTCTGCTCTTGGGGCTTATATGACAATGTTGGGTTCGCCTGCATAATCCAGGATAATATCCTATGTTAAAGCAGCTAATTAGTAAACTTCATACATTTGCAAACTTCCTTTGCCATGGAAGATGACTAGAGGCACAACACCTGGGGGTGAAGAACAGTGAGACCAAAATTCCACCTCCCACTCTGGATGCTTCACTTCCCACACTGGTGACATCAAATAAAAGGGGAGGGAGCACACAGAGGGAGGAACCCAAGAGTGTGTTCTTCAGCTCTCACATCTTGGTGAATAACCTTCTTATATCTATTGCCATATATACATACATATGTAAATTACAGAAAGATGAAAGATGCTGAGACTTTTTATTTGTTCTGAACGAGGCTTCTAAAACCTCTGTTCTGCAGACTAGGAATCAGTAATAAGGACAACTTTGAAAGAATCCGCCTGCATTTATCTTGTGTGTGTTATTGTGTGTGTGTCAGACAGTACAAAGAAAATTAAGGTTTTTCTTCTTTGCTATACATATAATACTCAGAAGTGAAAGCTTAATTAACTTGTCAGAATCGTGGCATCTCTTTTCTTGAACTGCTGCGTGCACCTTCCCCAAAGATTTGAAAAAGAAAATAAGCCTCCCAGCACCTTCGCGGGGAGAGCCGCACATCCCCAGCCCTCATGCCCTCGGAGACGGCTTCCTGTCATAATGAGAGGTGTTTCCATGCATCTGCATGAGCACTGGCTTTCACCACTTGTCAAGAAATGTCGACAGTGCAGAACACCAATTGTTTCATAAGGTAGGGCCCATCAGGCTGCAAAGAGGAAGCAGAGCAGAGCAGCTAATTACCATGTACCAAATTCATCTTTTTCAGGAAGACACACACAAAAAAAAAATTAAAAGAAGCAAGGTAGTTGACAATTCCAGTGCTGCCTGTAAGTTAATTTCCACTTTCACAAAGTTGAGTTCTTAAGTTTTCTTCTGCCTCAGAAAGTGATGTTCCCAGAATCATCTCAAATATCAGACCAGATCCTCTCATTGTGTAAGCTTTCCCCTGGCCTATATTATTTAACTTGGAAAATTGCATAAACTCATTCCAGAGGCTAAGATATGGAGCATAAACTTTTCTTTAGCTTATTACAGGTAGTTCTAGGGATCTGAGTTACTTCTATAGTGAAAAAGATTGACAACCTCTTTTTTAAACTTTGACATTCATTTTCTTTTTAAAAAATGTATCTTTATTGCTGAAAGTATTACAGAAATTTCCTCCCCCGCCCCATGACCCTCTCACCAGGCCTTCACCCCACTATTGTCTGTCCATGGGCTATGCATATCTATATATATAAAAGGTTAATATGCAAAGTGTCTCCTCAGGAGTTCGACCGGAAGAACGGGAGTTCGATCGCTCGCTATGACGTTCACTTGACCAACAGGGGATGGCGCCGAACATGGCAGGTGACCAGCAGCAGCTGAGGGGCACCGAGGGAGCAAGGGAAGGAGGAGGCGGGGAGGCAGGGAACCGGATTGGCCCTGATTTCCAGCCAGGCCTAGGGACCCTACCTGTGCAAGAATTTCGTGCACTGGGCCTCTAGTATGCATATAAGTTATTTAGTTAATCTCCCCGCTATCTTCCCTCTGAGATTCCACAGTCTGTTCCATGCTTCTATATGGATCTATTTTGTTCATCAGTTTATTTTGTTCATTAGATTACACGTATGAGTGAGAGCATGTGATACCTGTCTTTCTCTGACTGGCTGATTTTGCTTAGCATACTGTGACCCACACCAGAGCTTAGCTTTTCTGGGAACTCCTTCCTGATACAACCCCACACCTTCCTCATAACTTCTTTATTCTGGAGTCCCATAGATTTGATTTTCCCAATATTATGTGCCTGTGTTGATGAGCTATTTGGTTAAGGTCCTTATGTCATCTGTGTCAGTGGGTTCCATCTTCCTGTCTGAGCCACAATATCTACACGAAAAGAGACCACGCTACCTATTACTAATGATTGTTATTGGCTTGGTCATACTTCTAGCATCTTTTAAAACATCTTTCTGATCATGCCAACATCCCTGCCATGTCCGAGTCTGGTCCTAATGCTTGCTCTGCCTCTTCAAACTGGGTTTTTTGCCTTTTGGTTTGTCTTGTAATTTGTCCTGGTAGCCGGACACAATGCACTGGGTAACAGGAGCTGCCGTAAATAGGTCTTTAGCAGTGTGGTGGTGAGATGTGGAGGGAGGGGGGCATTCTGTAGTCCTATAGGTAGGTCTCAGTCTTTTGGTGACCTTGTACCTGTGACCTTCACATGTGCTTCTCAGTCCTTCCCCGTCCCTCTACTCCCACCCCAGGTGAAGCAAGATGGCTAGTGTGGCTGGAGTTGGGTGTTTTCCTTCTTCCACATGCAGACCTAAAGCAGGCTGGAGTTGGGCATTTCCCTTCCCTGAGGTCAGTTAAGCTCTGATAAAGGTCAGCATGTTTCTCCTGAGCACAGAACTTGTTGAGAAGAACAGAGTACTCTGGAATATGTCAAAATTTCCTTTCCCCTCACACCCCCAGGAAGTATGAGGGGCTTTTTCTCTGATATTTACTGTGAAACCCCAGCAGAGTTCCTGGAGGTAAAAATTCACAAATGTGAATTCAGCTGGAGGACTGAATCCCCCTGGAGCTTCTCACTCAGCTCTGAGCCTCCAGCTGGTCACCAATTACAGTTCAGGTTTTCCTGTCCTGGCATTGGTTCCCATGGGAGTTGTATGCTGGTGGCTGGTGGCTTTCTCTTCCAATATCTGTGATTCTCTGTAGTCCCCTGTCTGTATCTCCGACTTGGTGGGACAGCGGTTTGCCCTGTGACCTCACTTTTCTGATGAATCTAAAAGGAGTTGCTGATTTTTCAATTTGTTCAGCATTTTACTTGTGAGGATAAAGTGGTGACTTCCAGCTTCATACATGTTGGGCTAAAAACAGGAAGTCCTCAGCTTTTATTTTTTTGTTCTTTTCTTTTATTGAATTTACTAGAGGCCCGGTGCACAAAAATTTGTGCACTCGGGGGGGAGGGGGGGTCCCTCAGCCTGGCCTGTGCCCTCTAGCAGTCTGGGACCCCTCGGGAGATAACGACCTGCTGGCTTAGGCCTGCTCCCGGGTGGCAGAGGGCAGGCCCAATCCCTAGGTGCAGCCCCTGGTCGGGCTCAGAGCAGGGCTGATTGGGGAGTTGGGGCGCCGCCCCCTGTCACACTCAAGGCAGGGTCGATGGGGAGGTTGTGGAGCAACCCCCTGTCACGCACAGAGCAGGGCCCATCAGGGGGTTGGGGTGCTGCCCTCTATCACCCACAGAGCAGGGCGGATCAGGGGGTTGGGGCGCCGCCACTCTCACACTCAGGGCAGGGCCAATGGGGAGGTTATGGCTCTACCCCGTCACACACAGAGCAGGGCCCGTGGGGGGGGGGAGCTCCCCCCTATCAGGCACAGAGCAGGGTGGATAGGGAGATTGTGGCCCCACCCCCTGTCACACACAGAGCCGCAGGGCGATCAGGGGGTTTGGGTGCTGCCCCCTGTCATGCTGATTCCAGTGCCGGGAGGCCTCACGGCTCCGCTGATCCCGGTGCTGGGAGGCATATTACCCTTTTACTATATAGGGTAGAGGCCTGGTGCATGGGTGGGGCCGGCTGGTTTGCCCTGAAGGGTGTCCTGGATCAGGGTGGGGGTCCCCACTGGGGTGCCTGGCCAGCCTGGGTGAGGGGCTGAGGGCTGTTTTCAGGCTGGGGGTGACTGAACTCCCAAACGCTCCTTTTTTCTTTTCTTTTTTTTTAATTCTGGGCCAGCTTTAGCTTGAGGCTTGGCTCCGGCTGAAAGTAGGTTTCTGGCCTTTGCTTACAATGTTGCGAATCTGCTGGCTGAAGTTGGGCGTATTTGTTACAGAGTTTCCTAAACTGCCCGCTCAGAGGCAGCGGCAGGCGGGGAACGTTGGTTTCCTCCGTCACTGAGGCAACCAAGCCTCATGTTAGTTTCAAGCTGCCTGGCTGCCAACCATCTTGGCTGACAGTTAATTTGCATAACTCGCTGATTAGCCAATGAAAAGGGTATCGGTCGTACGCCAATTACCATGTTTCTCTTTTATTAGATAGGATTGGGGTGAGATTGGTTAATAAAATTATATAGGTTTCAGGTGTATAATTCTATAATACATCATCTGTATATTGTATTGTGTGTTCACCATCCCAAGTCCAGTCCCCTTCCATCACAATTTATCCCCATTTTACCCTCTTCTACCTCCTCCCAGCCCCCTTTCCCTCTGGTAAACATCACAGTTGTTGGTGTTTATGAGTTTTTTTATGGGGATTTTTTGTTTAATCCTTTCACCTTTTTTACCCAGCCCCACAACCCCCTCTTCCTCTGACAGCTGTCAATCTGTTCTCTGTATCTGTGAGTCTGTTTCTATTTTCTTCCGTTTATTTTGTTCATTAGGATCCACATACAAGTGAAATTATATGGTATTTGTCTTTCTCTGACTGGCTTATTTCACTTAGCATAATACTCTTCATATTTAACAAACATTTACTATGTATCAGGCACTTTTCTAAGAGTTTTACAAATATTCAGCCACTTAATCCTTCTACCAATACCATCAGGCAGATATTATTATCCCCATTTTACAGGTCAGAAAACTGCGTCACAGAAGTCATAGGTCTCGTAAAGATGGAGCTAGGATTATGATCCATTTTTTAAAACTTTATCTTTATTGTTGAAAGTATTACAGATGTCCCTTTTCCCTCCACATTTTTATAAAAGATAAAATCATCAAGTTATGATTTCTAAGGTTCTGTACAATATTAGCAAAAGAACTGAAGAGAAGCAGTTTCTCATCATGAATTAATATATTCTGAGTCACTCCTCTGCACCCTCTTGTCCTCTTCTTTGTCCAGCTAAACCATCATCCCTGTTTGGTTGGTTTCATCAGTTGTCTTCCAGATTTCAGTAAGTCTGTAGTCTCCCTTAGAAACTGAACTCTCATGTAAAAATGGGTCACTTGCTTGTCTGGCTTTGCACTAGAGGGAATTTATGGTTTGTCAGATTTCTAAGATACCTCTTGCCAAAGAATTAGTTCCTTAGCATAAAGCTTTATCATCATTCAAGATGTAGGCAGATAAAATATGCTTACAGAGGGAAAGAAAATCAGTGTCAAAAAAAAAACACCTTTCTTTTTCTCCTTAGAAAACAAAAAAACAAACTGTTCAGAGGCAACTGTCTTAAAAGGGCAAAAAATATTAACTAATTTATAATTTAATTTGGGTTTACATTTCAACTATAAAAAAATAATCTTGGCTAACTTAAGAAGGACCACCCCACTGCACAAGCTCCTTCCCTGATGAATGGGTTGGGCTGTGAAAAGCCATCTGTAAGTTCATAAGTTGATAGGTCTCAAGAGCTACTTACTCTACACTGGGCATAGCATACCCTATGTTGGTAGAATGAAAGTCAGCAAACGTTTTCTTTTGAATACAGCATTTCATTTATCTGTGTACATTTTTAAGTGAGGGTCTTTATTATTATGATTGAAAGTGTTAACTAAGTAAATATTTGCTACCTTAATCTTTTATCTTTGCCATAGCAGTTGCATACAAGCAAATACAAGTCTCACAGGTGTCCAGCAGGGTATCCAACAGTTTGCTCTGGGGTCTGTGAGCTGCCCTGGGGGCTTCTAAATTGGCTTATTTGAGCTGAGCTCCTTCTTGTGATCAGTTGCCATTTGGCTCAGAGCTGTCCAGTCTAGAAGACGTCGGTTGGGACGATTTAACTCTGGTCCTCTCTCTTGGTCTTTTGTCCTAGAGCAGGCAGGCTGGCTGTTTCTCATAGTAGATGCAGAAGTTCAGGAGAAAGAGCACAATCAACAAAGTCTCTGGAGGCTTAAGGACAGAACTGGCACATTACTGATTGTGCAAACTGTACTACCCAGAGCTAGCTACAAGGCCGTTCCCAGAGCAAAGGGGAGAGGAAGCGATTCCATCTTCTGTGGAGAGTGGCTGCAAAGTCACTTTGCAAGAGGTAAAACCAGGAGCGGGAGTGGAATCACGCCACCATTTTTGCAGCCTGCCACACCTATCTTGTGAGTAACAAGCATTCAACAATCTAGAAGCAATTCAAACACATTTTCCTCTACCATAGCAAATAAAATAAAAATAATTTAATCCAAATGAATAATTTTTGGTGGCAAAAGAACATAACATAAATATGCCATAGGTCTTGGTTAGTGAAAAATGCTAACACAATTTTCTCTTCTACAAATATATATAATTTTCAAAAGCTCATGAAGGTCAACCAAGTGAGTTTTTTTGTGTGTGTAAGAGAAAAATACATGCCAATGCCTTGCTTATTTGTTTCTGAAGCTAATATAGGAACATATTGCCATGTAAGAAGAAACAAAGTTGCCAAACCGGTTTGGCTCAGTGGATAGAGCGTCGGCCTGCGGACTGAAGGGTCCCAGGTTCGATTCCGGTCAAGGGCATGTACCTGGGTTGCGGGCACATCCCCAGTGGGAGGTGTGCAGGAGGCAGCTGGTCGATGTTTCTCTCTCATCGATGTTTCGAACTCTCTATCCCTCTCCCTTCCTCTCTGTAAAAAATCAATAAAATATATTAAAAAAAAAAGAAACAAAGTTTTTTCTTAGAAGGTATTTAAGTTATAATTTTTTTCCCCTAAGGAAACCTAGTAATACCCAAGCCCATCTTGGTTTTCAGTGAGCCCTGGGACTAAGCACATAGTCATACCTGCTCATAAATTCCTGGGCTACTCCATATAATTGCAGGCTCCCAGAACCCTACTCCTTGTATCCTATTGAGAAATTCTATTCCCTATTCTCATTATGAGAAGTGCAGAAAAATCTTAAATGTCTGAGTCCCACATTTATTTCTACACATGTACATAATTAGGTTTGGCTCTCCTTCTCCCCCCACCCCTCTTAGTACATCAGGGTAACGGGCTGAAAATATTTTATTCCAGAAATTTTCTGAACCATCTGAATATTTGAGATCAAGATAATTTTGAAAGAGCATATTTTGTTGTTAACAAACATGCTCCCCGAAGAAGAAAACCTTTCCCTGGGGACTAAGAATAGAGTATCTCACTTACATTGTAACTGAGAAAGACATAATCTTTCAAGTCACTGGGGCTCTTTTTTAGTACACGAAAGAGTAACTTATGAAACAAGTGTTGCCTTTTAAATGTCCACATGGTGCCATATGGTCTTATGCAGAACCCTGTCCTTGTAAACAAGAATGAAATGTGATCTATCCACGCTGGGTGTGTTCCTTAAGAATAGTGTTTCATCCCAGATTCCCAATAAAAAATCCTTTAGGGAAATGAATGCTAACAAAAAGTACCTTTCTTTAAACTATATTATATATAAAAAAAGCTTTCTTGTGCATGGAAAGCAAATAGCTATGCCAGTCAGACAAAGACTGATTGATAAAGAGAATTCATAATGCCCCAGGTGGTCTCCAGCTTCCCAGCTTCCTACTTTTAACTCCTAAGACATATCTGTGAAAGAGAGGACAGTGATAAATCACCCACATTAGTAAGATCCCTCTAGGGAGAGTTCTAACTTTTTTTTCCTAAAACTGCAGGAGAAATAAATAACAACTTAAGCAGTGACCAGCGCAATCTAACTGGTTTCTTCCTGTTCCTTCAATAACCATGTCAAATAGCTAAGCATGTGTCCCATACGACAGGGTGGTCTGAAGTAAATCATAAGCACAAGTTAGAAGCTCTTTCAAATGACTGCCTTTGAGACTTTAAGCAGTGGCTAACTGCCTCAATTCACAAATCTCTTAGAGGCAATGAGAACCCTCTACCTACTTTAAGCATGAAATAAGTGAAAAAGTGTTTAGAGGTTACTAAAGGTGCTATGAAATGCAAAAGATCACAGTAATCAGATGGGAGATCGAAAAAAACATTGTATTCGAACTCAGGTGACCTGGTTTCTAATCCCAGCTCTGTTCCAAACTAGCAGAATATCCTTGGGCAAGTCATTTTAACATTCTGAGCCAGAGTGTCCTCAGTGGGCAGCCACATGAGACTGTGGCAAGAACCAAATGAGGTGCTGGGAAACAAGAGTGAATAAGGCCATCTTTGCCGGGAAGGAGCTCCCCAGTCCAGGGGAGAGACAGAGGTGTGAAGAGATGGAGATGATAAAATGTGATGGACCGAAAATGACACTATGCACTCTCTTGGTGAGCTCAGAGGAGGAGTGATTCATGTTGCCTAGGGGAGTTGGGGGAGTTCCACAGAGAAGGTAACATTTTTACCTGAGCCTTAAAGGATGAGTAGGTGTCTCCAAGACAACCAGGAAGGAAGACACAGGAGATGGGGGTGGGAACGGCTGAGCTGTGAAGGACATTTCATATCATGCTACGGAGTTTAGGGACAGGTGACAGAAGAAATGTCTGTGGATTGCATGCGGTTGACATTGCTAATGGATCATCCCAAGTCTGCCTTTCCAGTGGCACCTGTAAAAGGTATAAGCAGCATCTTAGGTCCAGCCTGGCTGTCAAGTTCCGGAGTCTTCTCTCGTCTTTCCAATGGATTAGCGGGCTTCCACTTGCAGAGCTTCCATGTGCTAAACAGCAAGTGCGCTAAGGCTATGAATGACCTTAAGGTTGTATGTATGTGCGTGGGATGAAGGCAAGGCGAGAAGGAGGACAGGCTCTCAAGAGCTCCAATGCAATGCTCAGCCTCTTCACATTCTTATTACTGAATCATCTGCAGTGTGTCTGGTGATAAACCACCCCCCCACCACCAAAAAAAAAACCAACACAAACTTACTCTTTTAATTTGATATTTCAGCTGGGGTCCATATCCTCTAGGACTTTGGGGGTCTTTCTTATTGCTTATTAGCCACTTTGGCCAAAAAGATTATTTGTATTGATGGAACATCCTTGAAAATAGCCACTAAGTCATCTGATTAAATGCTGAATATTGACCACTCTAAGATTTCTGCTACTGAACATTAATATGCTCCATCCACTTGCCCAGGCAATCTTGCACTTCCTGTTGGACCTCTGTGACTTGAACTGTTTACTGACAGTCTTTTGGTGGCTCCTTAAATATTGTTCTGGCTTCTAGACTGGACTTTGTCCCAATACCTCAGGTGGGTTTATTCCCATAACCTGCTTCACTCCATCAGCTAGGTCTGGTTCTGGGTCTTCATCTCTTCCTTTTCTAGTTAGCCATGCCTTGATAGATCAGGGCATAAGATATGACATACACTCCAAAACAAATATAAACTAAAATCTTTCACAATGGATGAGACGTCTTACCAACTCAGGCATTCAAAACCCCTAAAAATATTAAGTATGTTCCATCAGTAAAATTTGTATAAATTATTATTACCATGAATATATTTGCCATTACCTGTGTACCACATCACGTGTTTGTTTGTTTGTTTGTTTGTTTATTTATTTATTTTTGGTGGGAGAGGGAGGAACACATAGTCAATCCATCACATACCAAGGCCTTGAGGGCAACACAGAATATCTTTTGAGGGGACTACAACAATCTTGCAAGGTAAATATTTCACAAAGGTAGAAAGGGAGACAGAATCTAATTTTCCCAGGTAAAGCCACCAGTTAGTAAATGAAACAGCCTTAATCCACCCTCCTCTCCTCCATTCATTCTTTGTTTTGTGTATCTAACAACTTTAATTGGTGGCCCTATGAATCATTATTATAGCACAGAAAAATAAATAGCTCAATGTAAGACATCACTGTTCCTATTACCCATGGCGAATTTCTTTCTGATCTTGTTCTTCCATAGTTCCTGATCTCATGCTACTAGTATGTTTCTTAGGCCACCTTACTTTCTAAACTCTTCCTCATTCCCTCTCCTTTGTTTACATAGTTGGCCTCTCAATCCAATGATACTTTACATGTAGGTTTGTTTCAATAGAAGTGTCATAAAACATGAGAAAAAAAGTGAGAAGTGCCTACAGCATGGGGTATGCTGAGATCATAGGCCACACACACTTTCTCAGTTGTAAATGCATGTGGATTGTGGGAGTTGGGGTAGAGGTACAGGCAAGGAGATGGAAATATAGAATAAACAAACTGCACATGTTTCACAACTATGTTGTGAGTCAGTCCTCAGTTAACTGTGGGTAGGTGGATAATTGAATAACAAAACTGACTGTAAGAGAACTGTACAAAAGGAAGAATAGGGTATTAGATTAGATTCTGTCACTGAAATAATCTAGGTAGGTTAAAGCAAAGGATAGTCTCACCTGTCTTTAGCCCATCTGCCTGGTGAACCCTAGATTAATCTAACCTTCTGTTTCTGAACTGCCCTTTGCCTGCCTGATAATGCTGAAGAAAATTACAAGGTCATCCTGTTGGGAGTTTCACAGTTGATTCTCATCTTCAGTGGCCCCTTTTCCGTTTACTTGGTCTTCCCTTTCCCATTACCATGCTGCAGGCTCTGTTACCACCACCACCTCAAGCTCCCTTCTGCATTCCCCCCTCATCAGTCTTCGCAGAAGGTCTGGATTCCTACACAGAGGTGTAGTATTATGTGTGAACTGCATCAAAGTCTCCCCCACTCACCCCCATTATCTTCATCTGCATAGTTGCCTCTCTCTCAGGGAAAGTCTTATCTCTGCTCCTTTTCAAGGTTAACACTTCATTTGTACTCAAGATTTCAATCCCTTTATAACGTTTGAAAACTTGATTTTCAATAATTCCTTCTTTTTGTAGTTCTAATATTTCCCTCTCCACTCATTCTCCTCAACCAACATGCATCTCACCCCCAAATCAATTTCTTCATTCCTTGTTTTCCTTTAAGCAGTCATGCTGTCCTTTTTCTTTCTTTTACTAGGAAAAGAGTAAACTTTTGAAAGAGTATTTATTCTCAGCCTCTACTACATTATTTTGCATTCATCCTCAGCCTCGTTTTCATTTCCCCTACAGTGCTGTTAAAGTTTCTCTTGATAATGTCCATCAATAGTTTAAACTTTGGTAGGTCCTATTTGGTCTTCAGAAACTCAAAGCTGGAGAAACCAGGGAGATCACTTCTGAGACAGCACTAGTAAAATTAGAAAAGTAACCCAGACACAAACATAAACAATGACCAATATTAGAAGGATATAAATGTAACATATCCATAATATGGGAAAGTGTACATATATTTAAATATTTTTAAGAACTTAAATAGCATTTAGAAATGCATGTGACACACTGAGTGAGAAAAGTACACTACAAGCTAAGCTTTATATGAAGTTTGAGCATATATATATATTATACACACACACACACATAATGGAAAAAATACCTCTAGAAAATAAAAGGTGAAAGATCATTCACCAAACTTTAACTTTGATAGTCTTTTTATATGTGGAATTGTGTTTTCATATCAACAAATTTTGATTATTGTAAAGTGTTTTTCAATAAATTTATATTAATTTTTTTTCAGAAATAAAATTTAAAAAATCATTCTTGACTTTTTAACCTCCCTTTTTAAAAATAGTCAGGTTTACAATGTGACCTTCTTTCTTGCTTGCTTTATATCTGTGGTCCACAAATTTAAGAGTGTGCAAAAAAAAATCATCATGGTGCTTATAAAAAAAAAAAGAAAAAACTAATTCTGAACTTTACTCCCTAGAGATTCTGACTCTTAAGATCTTCTAACTCAGGGGGCTGCATTTTTTAACAAGCTCTCTTGGTGGTTCTGATACAGGAGATGGCCTATATATTAAACTAGAAACATCATGGGGTTTCAATTATTCTCCTCAATATAATTATTAGCTTTTGTTCTGTTACAGGTAAAAGTCTAGTAAAAACACAGAAATGGGATAAAGGCAGAATAGCTTTCATCTTTGCAGTGATTGGGGCCACTGAGAATATTTTAGGAATAAAACGGTAAGAAGACCAAGATTAAATCAAAAGACCCATTCCCTAAGCAAAGAATAGCAACAAATATACTATATAGCTAATGCAAAGGCTATTGTCCAGATCTAGGATGTGCACTTTTCATCCAGATACTTTCCATAAAAATGAGAGGCATATGAATAGCCAAGACATTGAATAAATAAAAATGAAGGACATCAATAGTCAGAGGGAGCAGATCTAGAGAAATTCTCAGGTTTCATAATGAGCAATTATACGAGTAGTGGTTTTATTAAATTCCCATGTAACCAGGAGGAGAATTAATAGAAAATTTCTGAACTTTTTCTCTGAGCTCTAGAACCACATTTCTAGCAGCCAATTAAACAATGACACCTGATCATCCCATAGGCATCATGAACTCGCATTTTTCAAATCTGAATTCATTACCTGCCCTGCTAATCAGATACCTACTTTTTTAATCTCTGCCTCTTTTGAAAATATCACTCTCCACCCATTTGCCCCAACAAAACACTTGATTATCCTACATTCCTCTTTTGGTTACTCAACATCATCTTCTGACTTCACCATAACCAGTCTGATGTGGGTAATGCTATGCAACAAGTAAACAATTGATTCTGCCTTCTCTACCCCAATGACACTGAGTTACTTGCTACTTGCTCTCTGAAGTCCACCTCCCTTTGCATACATGGTCCTACCTATGTAGGGAACTTTTTTCCTAATTAACCTTGTAGGTAACTTTTCCAGAAGACCAACCTCAAGCACTACCTTCTCTGTTATGTATCCAAGATCTCACCATATAATTTTATTATAGAAGCTAAACTTTATTAAATCAGAGCTACTTATCTGTCTTTCTACCCTTTGGACCAAAAGAAACAGACAGCACATTGCAGGGGCTCAGCTGGCATTCACCTCTGTGTAACAGGTATTTCTCTAAGCAATGTTAGCCTGGGGCTATGTGCAAGGGTCCCATAATCACAAATCTGACTATATAACTAGATTTCCCTGAACTTCAGACCTTGTCCAGGGTCCCTTTTATCGCTTTAGTGTATGTCCATGATCTCAGAAGCAGCGTACAACAGGCAGACAATTTATATTTTATATGCAGCTTCTTGGCCTACCCAGCCACTGAAATACTGCCCAGCCATGATAATAACATTGTGTTTTCAGTGCTTCTGATGCTGCCCAGAAATGCCACATCTGTTGGTCTGCTACCCTGTGTCAATGCTTCTTCAGCACTATTCACCAAAGCAGACTTCTGTTATCTTGCCCAGAACCTTGACTACTCTTCTGGTAATGAAACCCTTTCCAGCTCAGAACCCCTTCCTCGTGGTGATTTAGATTTGCTCAAGATTCTCTAATCTCACTTAGTCCTCAGGAAGTGCTTCAGGAATGAATATGTAAATCATGCCAAACACATCAGGGCCCTTACTGGGCGTATTCTAAACTAGGAGGCTGGGATACTGGGGCTGGCCACCACTTCGCCTGCCACATGGGAACAGCATGCTTGCAAAATCAAGTCACCCAGATCAGAGGAGCTTAGAGAATGAGCTAGAGACCTGACATGTAAGCCAACAAGTTTCTGTGTGGTTTAAAGTAGAGTAGGATTTCTATCACTTGTAACTACAAGAATTCCCATAACTTCTAACACGATTTTAGCATAGAACCCAACTGTTTGTCACTTGAGCAAGTGACATCTATGCTTTGTCAGGACTGAGCCCTTAGAATGCTTCATCCCCTCTCCTTCCATTGCCAGATGTGTCACTTTACTCCCCTCCATTCTTAAAACCTAAAATCCCATCTACAACTCTTGAGCTTTAGCCCCCAGCCATTTAATCAGTGCTCTGAAGTAGTTAATTTCTTTCCTTTCCTAGAGTGTGAATGAGGAGTTCCACTCTCTTTACCAACCCTTTCTCTGAGGCCATGGATCATAAGAATTTTTCTGTGATGATAAAGATAATAAAAATCAGGATAATAAATAGTCTATGTTTCGTGAGCTATACCTGTCTCTGTTGTAACTATTCGACTCTACCTGTGTAGACACAGACAATATGAAATAAATGAGCATTACTGTATACCAATAAAATGTTTTATGAACATTAAAATTTGAATTTCATATAGTTTTCATGTGTCACAAATATGATACTATCCCTTTGATTTGTCTAAGTATTTAAAAATGCAAAACCAATCTTCACTTGCAGTCAGTATGCAGATGATAATTTGCCTACCTCTGCTCCAGGTCACAGAGTTTCCACACTAGCTCCCTAAAACCATTCTTTCCCCTCCCATGCCCAGCCAACTCTCCACCAGAATTTAGTCAACAGATTCAAACTACTTGAACTTATAACCAAAGCTGTCTCTCCAATACATAGCCCATGTCTGTCATTTAAGAGAATATTCAACACAAATGTGTTGAAGAAGAGCTAGCAGAAGAGGTAACAAAATTAGGGGGGAAATTCCTGAGTCTTTCTTAATGAAGCAATTTTTATAGCATAATTTCTTTTTGCTAGCATAATTCCATCAAAAAGTAAAAGGGCCGTGCAGAATGGCACTTCTGGAGGGCACCCAATGCCGTCATCTCAGACAAGAGAAGGATTCTCCTACTCAGCTAGTCGAAAGAGCCAAGTGTGAAGGCTAAAGGAGAAAGGTAGCCAGCTGGACCCCTGTACTCTGTGACCTCTGAGAGTTCACTCTGCAGAAGAGAAGTACTAAACTGGCAGTATATTCATGGTTGAGTGAAGCCAGGCACAAGATTGAAAAGTGACTAATTTATCATTTTTAATTAATCTAAAGTTTTCTGATATTCAAACATTATCCTAATTACCAAATCAATTTCCCTGTGGAGTTTAAGCATTCATGTAGGAAATAAAGTAATTTCTCATATTTAAGTTCAAATATCTTGTGTTTTAATGTAATAAAGACAAATTGATAATATGTTATTGCCAAGAAGAAAAAGCCATGAATTCCACGCCAAGCCTCCCAGGCCCTGGCCACCCTTGTTAACTGGCTGCATCTACCAGACTCCTGTTACAGGCCTAATATGTGTCTGTAGGTACAAGAAAATCTCTAAGGGTGTCTGGTTTGTTAAACAATTACAGCTCTAAGAGC
Source organism: Myotis daubentonii (assembly GCF_963259705.1). Taxonomy (NCBI): domain Eukaryota; kingdom Metazoa; phylum Chordata; class Mammalia; order Chiroptera; family Vespertilionidae; genus Myotis; species Myotis daubentonii. Next base: position 66,701,098 of record NC_081846.1, on the reverse strand, counting down.
CTGGAAAACCACATCTGGCACACAAGAGTGAGAGTCTTGGGACTGACAATATTAACAAAGGTGGAAAATCTCTACTTTCAGTTTGTGTAAAACAGAAAAATGGAGGTTCCCATGAACATGGACTCTGGCTTTCTCTTACTCTGGTCCAACCATCATCCTTCGCTGGCTTTCCATATTTTCCTCTCTCCTAATCCCTCTCTTATTTCCTGACCCTTTCTTCTTCAAAGATCAAAACAAACACAAATGATTTTTTTACATTCCAAGATACTCAAGTTAGAAGGATTCAGAAAATTTCTTCCAAATATAATAAATAAATGACCAACATTCAGCAAATAAAACCTCTAGCTCAGGTATCCACAGCCACATAATCATGTATTTGTACTATATGCCAGGGAGGACTAGTTCGTTCTGGGTGCTTGGGAAGTGAAATAGGCAGAATTTTGGCCCCCATGACCTCTACTCCATGTAAATATGGAACAATACATAGCAAAACAGACTTTGTAGATGCATTAAGGTTACTAGTCAATTGACCTTAAAATAGAGCGATTATTTTAGATTATCCAAATGGGTCTAATGTGATCACATGAGCATTTAAAAGCAGAAGTAGGGGCAGAAAGGGAACTTAGAGGGATTTGCAGTTGGAATATGGGGGCGCGTGTGTAAAGGGATTATAGGAGGCCTTTGGGGCCTTTTGGAGATGAAAGCAAGGGGCTGATAACTCTACAACTACAAGGAGCTGGATTCTGCCATTTAGGAGAATGAGCTTGGAAGTGGATTCATCCATAGGACTTACAGATAAGAACCCAGCCTGGCCAACGCCTTGATATCAGCCTTGTGCAACCTTAGGAAGAGAATCAAGCTGAACCCTGCCAGATGTTTGACCTGTAGAGAATTATGAACTAATATATTTGTAATTTATTGGCAATTTGTTACTCAACAATAGAGAATTAATACAAGAACTAATACAGGAAATAAGATCAGGAGAGAACTTTTCCTGCATGTAGCGTATAGTCCATCAAGTAAAGATAGATAATGAGCAATATATGATTAAAAAGTAAATGATATAGTACATTAGAAGTTCACAAGTAGCAGCAAAGGAAGAAAATATAGGAATAATGTAGGTATGTAGCAAAATGGAGAGGTAATGTAGGGAAATGCAGAAAAGAAGAAGGAGAATGCTGTTTGTTTGGGGTGGTAGATAGCTGTAGTTTGACCAGTGGTCAGAGCCTCATTGAGGACATACTGTATGAGCGAAGAGCTGAAGGAAATGAGACACTGAGTCAAACAAATACTCTGAGTACGAGCATGAAAGAAAGAACCAAAAGACAAAGGGCACAAGGAAAGGTACTAAAGCAGGACAGGGCTGGTTGGCCCCAGGAATGGCAAGGAGGCCGTGCCCTGAAGAAGACTGCTCAAGGGAAGATCAGGGGAGGGGTCAGAGAAGTGACACGTGGCCAAATCACATGGGGCCTTGTAAGATACTCTGCGCCTGTGATTTTATTCTGAGAGAAATGAGAGAGCCATGGCAGTGTTTTGAGCAGAGGAGTGGTGCTACAGTCTCAAGGTAAAACGAAGATGAGATTCCTATCCAGTAAAAGGCTAATGCAATATCCAGGCAAATAATGACAGCTTGGACTTGAATGCTAGCAATGAAGGTGGTGGGAGTGTGGTCTTTAAATATCTTGGAGGTAGAACTAATATGATTTCACACTGGGTTGAATGTGTGGTTATGAGAGAAAAGAAGAATTCAGAATGACTTCAAGTCTTTTAGACTAAGCAACTAAAATGAGGAATTACCATCAACTGAGATGAGAAAAGCTATAGGTAGAGCAACTTTTATGGGAAAGAAGATAAGTTCAGGCTTAGACATGTTAAGATTGAGGTGTCTATTGAACACATAAGTGGAAGTGTTGATTGAGCAGTTGGATAAACTCAGTCTGTAGCTCATGAGAGAGTTCTAGACTGAAAAGCTAGTTGGTGGATCACCAGCAGAAAGAAGATATTTAAAGACATGGGGATGAGTGATATCATCAAGGCTATAATTCATGAATTTCTCCCCTCAATCTCACTCTTCTTTCATTCCTTCCCAGCACCGAAGTGCAAATGATGGAAAATCAACATTTCAAAATCCCCAATATGCAGATTACATGAGTAAGGAACATCTGGAAAAGGTCATTTTTAATGAAGCCCTAATGGATAACCCAATCAATATAGTGTCTGCCAGAACATATTGTACATTTTTGCCATTATCTATCTTCTTGTTGGTCTTGGCTTCGTGATTATCTTTATATTCTTTTTTCCAAACTCCAAAAGATTGTTTTCTTAGACTAACCTTCACACACATAATCAGATTCCCTGTACTCTCATTATTCATTGAATCTTCTCTTGCCACTAGATTAAACTTCCCTTGAGAATGAAAACAATATTCTCTCCTTCTTATAACATCATAGTTGATAACAACAAGAATTCAAGTATTTACTGAGTATATAGGTATGAGTTTATCTTCATTGTACTTCCACATATCTAATTTGTAGAAATTTGTTGGCTCAAGGGGAAAACTGTACTGCCAAATGACAAGTTAGAATGATGAGTGTAATTGTATTTCTCTTGCATCAGATTTGAAAACTAAGCCAAGTGTTTTCAAATATGGTTGAAAATGTTTTTGTGGGTCTTAGAAACCCTTAAAATAATAGCAAAGGCAGAAAATTTTAATTGGAAGAAAAGGCGAAAAAAATTATGACAGTACATTTTTGCCCTTCACCCTCATCCCATCTAATGTGTCTCGGTCTTCATTATAATGCTCACTTGGATATTTTTTTCTATTGTCCCATATCACAGACAAATACAATAACCATTACAATTTAACTATTCAATCTTTATGTAATGATTTGCAATGAGTAAATGCTACACAGAAAGCTTTGAAATTGAATAGAGATGTCCTACTAGGTTCTGTGTTACTTTGTTGTTGTTATTCTTTTTTTTTTTTCAGGGAGGGAGGGATTCCCCCAAAAGCAGACACCAAGATCAGGAGGTAAGAATAAGTAATTTATGTGAGAGGTTATCCTAGGAAGAGGAGAAATGGAGAAGTGATAATACTATATTATCAAGTGAGCACTTCTAAGGCAATTGGCATCCAATCTTACTAGAGAATTCCAGGAGACAGTGAAAAACATGCCATCAAGATATCCCAATAGAGGAGAGGGGGCTGAAAGATATATCCACCAACTCATCCCCCCATCACTGGCCAAGGGATGTTTCTATGTTAGCTAATAGCAAAAGAAAACCCTTAGGTGAAGGAAAAGGTACTTGGTGTAGGATGCTGTCGGTGAGTTGCTGGAACAGTGAATGCTGAAAGAATGTGAGTGAGGCACTGAGCACATCCTATATAATAAAGAGCTAATATTAATCCAAAAAGCCGAATGACCTTCCGGACATCCTTCCAGACGACCTTCCGGATGAAGCTGGGGCTGCAAGGGCCAAGCCCCTTGCACGAATTTCGTGCATTGGGCCTATAGTATGTTACACAGTTCTAAATGCTTGTGTTTATTCTACCTCACTTTTTCTTTAGACAGAGCACCTGCTAGTTCATATCTGTCCTATATCCTTTCACGGCTGGAGCCCATTGGGCTGTTTGTCAGAGTCTCTTCCTCTTCCACCAAACCCTGGGCTGGTTAGGCAATCGGAGCAACCAAATATGCTGGACACAGTGTTTGTTTCAGGGGGGGACACATAACTCAACAAAGGCCAGGAGGAGTCCTTGGGAACTGATACACATGCTGGTAGAGAGGCTCTCACCTAAGGATACAGTTGGAGGAGGTAGGGAAGCCCAGTACTACTTAGGAACTGTCTGCACTTGGAGACAGACTGCCTAAGGATGAAGCCGACACAGAGGGAAAGAGGAGATGAGGAGAGACACGCCGAGCAATGTGACATCACCATTGCAGCCTGGCTCCAGCTATGCCTGAAACACATCCTACACCTGGGATTCTGTAGTTTCTTGAGACATAAATATTCATTCTTTCTCTCCCCCAACTTCTTTAAGATTTCCTTTTCTTATGCTAGCTTGAGTTGGTGTTCAATCACAGGCATCCAAAGAACTCCTGACTAATATAAATTTTGTGAGCATTTGGGTAGATGGACACTTTTGTTGAAAATTGTTTATCTGAGTAATACTCAAGTTACATGCAAAAGCATGTAACAATTAGGGGTGAGGCTCAAATAATAAAACGTTTATTATATTTTTATTTCAGAAAATATTTATTAGTGGTAGAAACAAAAAGTACTAACATATATTGACTCTCTGATAAGATATAATATTCATCTCACATTTCTATGCTATGTTATGTAGTACTCACAGAGACTCAAAGTTTGCTTGTTCTGGCTCCCACAGCTATTAAGTGGCAGGGTGGGATTTGAACCTAGTCTCCTTGACTTCTTTCCTCAGAGCACCTTTCTTCTGGGTGCTTATCTGTAAGCCAAGTGCTGTGGGAAAGGGAGCTATGGTGATGTAAATGAGAATGTTCCTGACTAGAAGGTGGTGAACAGAGGGGAACAAACACATTGACAAATATACTCAAAAAAGTATGTACTCTACTGAGTGCCATATCAGTGTAGGAATGAAGATCTTCAGAAGAGGTTCAGATGGGAAGGTTGATGAAGGGGAGTGCCACTTAAGCAGGATTTCAGCAAGAAGAAAGGGGGCAAGGTGGACCTTTAGATGGAAAAGCACAGAGACTATTCAAACTAATACTGTATAAACACTCTCAGAGAGCAGTTAGCAGAACTTTAAACAAATATAGTCAGTGTTTCCTCAACTTTATTCAGTGGAATAGCACCCTCACAACTCTTTCCCATATCCGTAGGCCACCTATGTTATCATTTAATTAAAATATTATGCCGAAACCGGTTTGGCTCAGTGGATAGAGCGTCGGCCTACGGACTGAAAGGTCCCAGGTTTGATTCCAGTCAAGGGCATGTACCTGGGTTGCAGGCACAACCCTGGTAGGAGATGTGCAGGAGGCAGCTGATCGATGTTTCTCTTTCATCGATGTTTCTAACTCTCTATCCCTCTCCCTTCCTCTCTGTAAAAAATCAATAAAATATATTTAAAAAAAATTTATATCAAAGCAACTTTGACTCAGCTCACTTGTTTTTGTTAAATAAGCAATAGTATCTCTAAAATCACATGTGGGTTGTACTATATTTTTAAAAATACGTATTAAAATAAATGTATAATTATCAAATGATTTAAAAGCTGGTTTAACCATCACCTAACATTACCTGTCATAATGGTTTGGCGACAGGAACAGGGCTTCAGAGGCAGCCTGACCTGGTCTGTATCTGAGCTCCGCCCCTTAATTTTGATCTTGGGTATAAAGCTTTCCGCTCCTCCATCTCCTGGTGTGGAATGTTGTAAAGATTAAATGAAATAACACATGTGTGATTATCAATGAAATTATACATTTCTTATACCACCACTCTTACCCCCATCCAGCATGGATGCTGGGGTAGATGCCTTGTTTTGCTGAGCCACAGGAAAACGTGAGACTGCAATGGGAGAAGAGACAACGTTTTCTAAGTAAGGAGAGGAAAGCGCCTGGGAAAAGAGGAACTTTGGGAAAAGAGCAAAGATGCACAGAGGGCATCTGGGGGTGTTTGACTATGTACATTCCATGTAACTTTAGCTTTTCTCTGCATAAAAGAGCTCCAGTAAAACCTGTTTTATTTATCAATATTTTTAGAGTTAGTTTATGGGGTGAAGAAAACATAAAAATTGACTGAGATTGGCTTAGGAACAAGTGGAGGCAGTTGGTGACAATTTTGAAGGGGATCAGCATGAGAGGAAGAAAATGCAGTGACAGGAGTAATCAGGGTGGGTCCGAAGAATAAGATTCTGGAGACAGAAAAAAGTATGAAATCTATCAAACCAGGCGGTAGTGATAGAGTCTGAACTGTGTACAAATGAATAGATACAAATGGGGGGAGATGTGAGAACAAATGAGAATAATTTGTTGCCAAGCTTTGTCTTGTTGATTTACTCCAGGCTTATAGCCAAAAATAAAATGTGGCAATGCTTTCATGAGAGTCATAAATAGTATTGACCAAATAATTTCCAAATTGAGTTTCTCTACTTTTTTTTTTAAAGACCTTATTTTACCGGATGCTTGAAAAGTTGAAACCAACCCCATAAAACCTTCAATGTCCTTTAGCTAAATTATTACTTATCCAGATTTCCCACTGGTGATATGGACATGCCTAAGGCTCAAGTGAAAACAAGAATTAAAAAATAAATAAACTAACACACACCAGCTTTCTACTCTTCCAGCCGTATCCATGCTTGGTGATGTAGCCAGGGCTGTTTTCAGGATTATTCTTTGAAAAGTAGTTCAGATTGGGACAAGTCACTTTGAAATCTCAGGACTCCATTTGGATTTCCTGTATTAATGACCCAGCTATTATTAACCAAATTAATACAAACCTAACAAAATGTGCAGACAAAACTTTGGAAAAATGTCCCTAAACCCTTGGTGATTAAGAATGTATGCTAATCTTGACCAGTTGACAGGGAGTGACTCATTACAGATAATGATAAAATGAAGTGTGTCATGTTGAACCACAAAAGGGATAAAAGCAAGTCTCATTAAATTATTGTAAGTGATGACCAGATAAAACTAAGCAATCTGACTCATGGATGTTAATGGGTGGCATGGCCTCCCACATCAGTGGTTATCAAATGCATACTAGTCCTGCAACTGGAGCCAGTACTAGTGGGGATTCACCAGACACGTGGGCACATGGTCAACAACAGAGTAAAGGGAGGAAAGTAATTTCCTGAGTCATAACTTTTCAATATGACCAAGAAACTGTTTATCATTCAGCAGTTTACTAGCTGTTTGTTTGCAGAGTCGAGTGGAGAGGTTTTCATATACTCTGAGCATTTGTTAACCATCCAACTTTCAGACTGAAAAATGCTTACATTTTCAGACTCTATGCATTTATCTCAAAGAGGTCTAAAAGACTGGCTTGAATTTTTTGGAACTTGGTTGAATTTAATGAACTGATTGGATATTCACATTTTCTTGAAGAAAGGGCGAAGTGAATAAAAGGAAAATATATTTACTCAACCTCAGATACCAGTTACTGAAACTCAGATACTCAAATAAAGGCCTACAAGTAATGCATTTTAATAATTAGTAATAGTCTCTTCAAAAAATGATGTTTGGGAAAGTAGACAAATAAAAAATGCAAAAAATGAAATTATCACTTTCTTATACCACATACAGAAATGAACTAAAAATGGAGTACTAGTAAATACATAAACAGAAGACCTGAAACCTTAAAACTCCTAGAAAAAAATATAGGCAGCAAACCCTTTGACATTGCTTTTAACAATATTTATTGGATATTTTCCTCAGGCAAGGAAAAACCAAAGAAAAAATAAACAAATGGGATTACATCAAACTAAAAAAGTTTTGCACAGTGAAGAAAACTGCCAACAAAACAAAAAGGCAACCTACTGAATGGAAAAGATATTTACCAATGATACATCAAATAGGGAGTTACTATGCAAAAATATATTAGTAACCCACACAGCCTAACACCAAAAAACAAACAATGAGATTAAGAAGTGAGCAGATAATTTCAATAGCCATTTCTCCAAAAAGGACATACAGTCAGCCAGCCAGCAGACATATAAAGAGATGATCAATATCACTAATCATCAGGGAAATGAAAATTAAAACAACAATGAGATATTACCTCACATCTTTCAGAATGGCCATCAGTAAGTCAACAAACAACAAGTGTTAGTGAAGATGTGAAGAAAGGGTATTTGTGTGCACTGTTGGTGGGATTGTAAATTGGTGTAGCCACTATGGAAAACAATATAGAGGTTCCTAAAAAAATTAAGAATAGAACTACCACATGACCAGCAATCCTACTTCTGAGTATCTATTCCAAAGAAATCTAATTTGAAAAGATATATGCACCCCATATGTTCATTGCAGCATTATTTATAATAGCTGAGATAGGAAAGTAACCTAAATGTTCATTGATATATAAATAGATAAAGAAAATGTGTTTAATATATGGACTATTACTCAGCCATAAAAAAGAGAAGAAAATCTCGCCTTTTGTGACAAGGGTGGCATTATGATAGTACAATCTGAGGTAGTAGTATGCTAAGAAAAATAAGTCAGACAGAGAAAAACAAATGCCATATTATTTCATAGGTGTAATCTGAAAAACAAACAAACAAAACTTAAATAAAGTCACAGATACAGAAAACAAAGTGATGGTTGCTAGATGAGAGGGGTTTGGAAAGGGTGAAAAAAGTTAAAGGGATTAAGATGTACAAATTGTCAGGTACAAAAATAGTCACAGAGATGTAAAGTACAGTGTAGAGCAGTGACGGCGAACCTATGACACGCATGTCAGAGGTGACACGCGAACTCATTTTTTTGGTTGATTTTTCTTTGTTAAATGGCATTTAAGTATATAAAATAAATATCAAAAATATAAGTCTGTTTTACTATGGTTGCAAATATCAAAAAATTTCTATATGTGACACAGCACCAGAGTTAAGTTAGGGTTTTTCAAAATGCTGACACGCCGAGCTCAAAAGGTTCGCCATCACTGGTGTAGAGAATACAGTCAATAATATTGATAATAACAATGTATGGTGTCAGATGGGTACCAGACCTCCCAGGGTGATCACTGCACAAGGTATTAAATATGTAATCATTATGTTGTAAAACTAAAATATAATATTACTAGAGGCCTGGTGCACAAATTCATGAACAGGTGGAGTCCCTCGGGGTGGTCTGCGGGGATCGGGCCCCAGCTCATGCCCCCAGTCTTGCAGCCCCACCTGGCATCCTGCCATGGCTTGGCGCTACCCCCTCACCTGCTCCACCCGCTCACCTGCAGGGGATGTATCGGGGCCAGGTCCCCCCACCCAGCTTCCTCAGTGCCTGGGCGCCAGGTGGCAGCCCCGCTGCTGCCACCACTGGTTGCCATCTAAGGGGCGATCAGCAGGGTGATCAGGCCCCCCCGCTCACACCTGCCTTGGCCTGGCACCGCCCGCTCACCTGCTCCACCATCCCGCCATGGTCCCACTTTTGTTGGGGCCCGTCGGTGCTGGCAGCACCTCCACTGCTGCCCGCTGCCAGCACCATGTCACTGACATCCGCCATGTTCTGTGCCGCCTCCTGCTTTGACTCCCAGTCACTCTCCCAGTCAAACAATTTGCATATTAGGCTTTTATTATATAGGATATTAACTGTTATTGAAATATAAATTAAAAAATAAATACCCAACTCAAAGTAATTAGTAATAATTCCTCCAGTTTCATGGCATGAAAATAGATAATAATATCATTACAAGGTAACTATTATAATGCAGTATTAAAAACAAAGATATGAATTTACAACAAGCTGGTGAAGTTTCCGGTGAGACCTAGAAATTTAGTAAGACAGAAAGGCACATGTGTTGTTTACTATATCCCATGTCTTGTGCCATTCCCTTCACCATATTCTGTTAAATCATTGCAACTATTCTGTCATAAGGTATTTTTATTCCCTTTCTTCAAACAAGAGAAGAGTGAGGTTCAAAAAAGCAAGTAATTTCTAAAGGTCTCATAGATTGTTAGGAAAAGCCAAGATTCAAGCTTGTCTGTCTCCAAAATTCATATTCATTCTATAATTCTCAGAATGGAAAAAGCAACTCCTACAACAAATAAGCAAGATGAGGCAAGTTTTGGAACAAGAATAATACAGAAAACAAACACGCCATTACCAAAGACATCTTAATATACATACATACATACTTGAAACATCTTCTAACTACTGTGTTTTTTCTTCCAAATGTGCATTTTAAAATAGCTTTATTTTATTTGTTAATCCTCACCAGAGGATATTTTTCCAATTGCTTTATAGAGAGAGTGGAAGGTAGGGGAGGAGGGAAAGAGAGAGTCACATCAACTGGTTGCCTCCCGCATGAACCCTGACTGGAGGTGGGGAGCAAATCCACAACCTAGTTACATGCCCTTGACTGGGAATCAAACCAGCGACCCTTCCATGCTTGGGCAGACGCGCTAACCACTGAGAAACACTGGCCAGTGTAAAATAGCTTTATTTTAAATGTGCAATTAGAAATTCAGACCACCAGCATGCAAAGAATGACGTCGTATGGATATGTATAGTTAGCAAAATTGATGTGTATGAGATGGCACAGTATGACATAATCCAGTCTAGACCATATTTGTCTTAATTTTGGTTTTTCACATGAGAAGCTTAATTTTTCTTAGCTCAGCTTTTATTTAAAGGGCATGATAATGTTCAGTTCCATGCTAAGTAGCATTTTATTTTTAATGTTCATTCACAAAGAAGACTAAAATCAAAATAGTTTGGTGGAGGAGACAAATAATGATTCCCCTTTAAAGAAGGCAAAAAAAAAAAAAATCCCATGCAAAGTCTGGAAATAATTACTGTTGTTTATAACTGCAACCTTGGTTTATTATGCACTCCAGGAGGACAAATTCCAAAAACGGCATATGAAGAACAGGTGAAGCTTTTTAAGTTGGTTATTTAGTATGGGCTCTTTAAGAAACATGCAGTTCACAAGGGTTATTGCAGCCAGTTTCAGAATTCTGAACGAAGCTCTACCAACAGCTTTCTAATTGAATCTCAAAAGACTGTAATTGTGTTCCACTCTGTAGTCAACCTCCATTCCATGCAGCTAGAGTCGGTTGTAGGTAATCAGATTACTCATGGGTTACTGCCTGCAGCCTGCAGGAGAGTGCCAAGAGTAAGAAGGCAACGTGTTGTAGGGTTAATGAAGCTTAATACGGTGCCAATATCACACTGAGCCATTGCCTACGGAGTGAGAAAGGATTATATCCCATGTTAATATGCCATTTGACCCGTGCCAGAGAAGCAGTCTAAATCACTGAATAAGTATGTAAGTCACCACTGAGAAGTGTTTGCCATGCCAGCTCTCAGTTCTGTGAAAACAAGTTGTTCTCTAGCTTGTGAATTTTAACTTTGGTGCTCTTTAAAGTACAGTTTCAACATTGGCTCCTAACATCCCTGGAAAGGCCATATAGACATAAGATTCTCTAAATTGGAGCCAATGCCAGGAAACGCACATGCTTTTCTTCAGTTTGATCAAAACTTCTCTGGAGAATAAATCTAAGGTCAATATGTACTGCAATTCCCAAAAGTCATTATTGATTTTACTTCTTCTACTTTGCTTTTTACAAAGATGTTTAGGCCCTCTTGAGCTTTGAGATTCTTACTACTAATTAAGTTTTTGGCCAAATGATGCCCCAAATTATACTTCTGCAAGATGTAAAGAAAGCTCAAAGAACAGATACAAAAAAAAAATAGTAAAAGTTAGTACAATTTGTACTGCTAAAGCTAGATTTCATAACAATAGGACAATAGAACCAATACTCTAAAGTCTCCTTACTCCCCACTATGATCTTGACATCTTAGGATGGGAGGAAGGGACTCTTAATGGGGTAATTAAAACATTGAGAAATAACTCTATTAGAAAATATTGACTGTGTTCTTAAATTCATAAATATTTAGGATTAAAAACCAACCTCTAACTTCAGAAAATGTTATATAATTTTCAACATAAGTTAGGTCATTAAATTTTTTAATTAATCCCTAGGTCATAGATGCAAAATATTAATACAAGTTAAGCAGACTCAAGAGCAAGTTTCTTCTTGCAATCCTTTTACTTATTGTTTACAATAGGAAATAAATGTAGAAGTACAAATTCCAAAACTTACATACAAATATGCAAAAAAAGTATAATATGAAAAGTATAGCTCTAATTCTTTACTATAATTAGTTGTTTGTTTATCTTTTCAGAAATATTCTACTAGTATACTTTCATAAGGTACCTTGTATTTAGTATCTATGAATCTACCTATGAATGCTTGTATGTATGTATGTATGTATGTATGTATATATATATAAAGTCAGCTTTTTGAGGAGCCCATATTTGTAGGGATTTTTACATAAATAGTTTATTTTTTCTTTTTAAAAACAAGGTATAACAAAGCAAATAGTATAAACTTAAACAATTTGGTGCTCTTTAAAGTACAGTTAAGTATTTTATGTTATTATGTATGTATGCATATATCTATTATGTGTAGTTTAGATAATTTACAGCCATATAAATAGATTTTTTCTTTTTTTTTCAATTTTTATTTTTTTTATTTATTTTTTTTTTACTTTTTTTTTTTTTATTGCTTAAAGTATTACAAAGGGTATTACATATGTATCCATTTTATCCCCCCGCCCTAGACAGTCCCCTAGCCTCCCCTATCACCCAGTGTCTTATGTCCATTGGTTATGCTTATATGCATGCATACAAGTCCTTTAGTTGATCTCTTACCCCCCTACCTCCTGCCCCCCAACCCTCCCCGGCCTTCCCGCTGCAGTTTGACAATCTGTTTGAGGCAGCTCTGCCTCTGTATCTATTATTGTTCAAAAGTTTATAATGATCTCTATTGTCCATGAATAAATAGATTTTTTCAATAAATTAGAAGGTTCCTTTTTCAGCCACCTAATTAACAGTTATCAAAAATTTCATATGAATGGAATAATATAGTATGTGCTTATATTGTGGCCATATTCTTTTATTCAACATTAGAGACCCAGTGCATGAAATTCATGCACGGGTGGGGGGGGCGGTCCCCCAGCCTGGCCTGCACCCTCTCTAATCTGAGACCCTTCGGGGCATGTCTGACTGCCTAAACTGGGCCTAAACCAGCATTGGACATCCCTCTCGCAATCCGGGACCGTGGCTCCTAACTGTTCACCAGCCTGACTTCCTGATAGCCCCTAACCCCTCTGCCTGCCTACCTGATCACCCTAACCACATCTGCCTGCCTGCTGATTGCCCATAAACACACTCCCTTACCAGCCTGATCACTCCTAACCACTCTGCCTGCCTGCCTGATTGGCCCTAACCACCTCTGCCTCAGCCCCCGCCACATTGGCTTTTCTGGAAGGACGTCCGGAAGACGTCCAGTCTAGCTGGTCTAATTAACATATTACCCTTTTATTAGGATAGATTATGCCTATGAAATTTATCCATGCTATTGTGTGAACAGTATTTTTTTGGAAGACTTAATTTTTTTAAAGCAATTTTAGGTTTACAGCAAAATTGAAAGGATAATACAGATTTCCCATATACCTTCTGGCCCATATATGCATAGACTCCCTCATTATCAACATTCCCCACCAGAGTGGTACATTTGTAATAACTGAGGAATCTACCTTGATTGACCCATCAATTATAATCACCCAAAGTCCATACTTTATATTAGGGAGTTTATTCATGTTTATTACCATACTAGAGGCCCAGTGCACAAATTCATGCACAGGTGGGCTTCAGCCGGCCCACCCCAATCAGGGCCAGGCTGGTTGTGGGGAGGGGCCACAGGTGGTTGGTGGGCCGGCCCCACCCTTGATTGGGGGGGGGGGATATAGGAGGTGGGGCTGGCTGGGAGGAGGGGCTGTGGGCAATTGACTTGCTGGTCCTGCCCCCTGGTCAAACTCCCAAACTCCCGGTCAAGGGGACAATTTGCATATTAGCCTTTTATTATATAGGAGGACTATATAATAAAATCTAGTCTCACGAAATTCGTGCAGTGGAGGTGGTCCCTCAGCCCAGCCTGTACGCTCTTGCAGTCCAGGACCCCTCACTTTCTAGCACCCGCCTGCTCGCTGCTCCTTACTGCTCAGCTTGCTGCTCCTTAGCGCTGCCACTGCTGCGGAAGAGGGAGAGGCTCCCACCACCGCAGCTGCGCTCACCAGTCATGAGCCCAGCTTCTGGCTGAACAGTGCTCACCCTGTGGGAGCGCACTGACCACCAGGGGGCAGCTCCTGCATTGAGTATATGCCCCCTGGTAGTCAGTGTGCATCATAGCAACTGGTTGTTCCGCTGTTTGGTCGATTTGCATATTAGGCTTTTATTATATAGGATAATATTCCATTGCAGGCTTATTCTAAAATGTATTGGGCATTTGGATGTTTCTAAACTAGGCTATAATGAATAAAACAATGAACATTATTTTACATATCTCTTGTTAGACATTAACTAACAAGTCATTTCTATTGATTGATATCCAAGATTCAAGATTACTGGATTATGAGGTAAATGTATGCCTACCTTTGTTAGATACTGCTAATTTTCTGAAGTGATTATAATATTAAACATCAAACCAGCACTGTATAGGGATTCCAATTTTCCTATACTCTTGCCAAGACTTGATGTTATTATTTCTTTCAATTTTATTGTCTTAATAGTCTTGTAGTTTTAATTGCATTTCCCTATTAACTAATAATGCTGAACATCTTTTTGATGTTTATTAAAATTTGCATATCTACTTTTGCGGAGTACCTATTTAATTATTTGCCCATTCAAAAAGTGAATTGCCTGTAATATTTTCTTTTTTTTTCAGGAACACATTATATATTCCACTCATGGTAAAGTATATGTGTGACAAATATATACATCCAGTTTATAGCTTTCCTTCAACTCTCTTAATGTTGTCCTTTGATAAACAAAGTTTAATAATTTGTTTTTACAAATTTATTGAGGTATAATTCATCTGTACAACTAGAATGTACACTTTGATAAGCTTTCACATATGTAACAATTATGAAGCCATTATTTCCATGGAGATAATGAACATATCCATCACCCTCCAAAATTGTCTCATGCTCATTATAATCCATTCATGCCTTACTTCACACACATCCATAGGCAACTACTGATGTGCTTTTTCTCACTATAGATTAGTTTGTAATTTTTACAATTTCATATAAATGGAAGCATAGACCATGTTTGGCTTATTTCACTTAACACAGTTATGTTACCATTAATCTATCTTATTGTGTGTAACAATAGTTATTTTTGTATTTTTTTATTTCTGAGTTGTATTCCACAATTTTTTTAACCATTTACAAGTTGATGGACAGTTATGTTGTTTCCATTGTTGGCTGTTATAAATAAAAGTGCTATAAACTATATACAAGTCTTTGTGTGTACATAAACCCATATTTATTATCAGTAAATACCTATTAGTAGAATATCTGGGTTGATGGTAGGTGTATCTTTAAATTTTTTTAAACCATCAATCTGTTTTCCAAAGTATACCATTTTATTTTACAACATGGAGTATGTAAGGTTGCAAGTTCCACAATGTGGCTATGTCTCAATATGAATTCTTCTAGATCTCTTACCTCCCATCCAAAACTATATCTCAGATATCCTTACTGCTGAAGTTCTTACCTTCAGTGATGGGGCACTAGAAAGATGGTTAAACCTTCCACATGTCCATATTATCCATAAGATATTCATATACATCCTTGCCAGGGTAAACATTAGAATGAGACTAACTTACTCTCTCCAAAACTCTTGATACTCTTGTCCAAATAGTGGAGAGGCCAGATCAGAAATTCCATTGCAAAGCAGATTACCCAATTTGGGAAAACTTGCCAATTACCTTATCTTGCTGGCCATTCAATGTTTACAAGTAAATCTTTGAGTCTTTCTCACTTGGGTTGGAAAAGGGATCTGAAAAGAGAGTCTCCTATTTTGTTCCATGAAAAGGAAGGAAAAATGTCCAATATTTCCATTTCTAACCCGATGATCTGGGACTCAGATGACATTTTGGATGCCTGCCAAAACCCTCCCAATTATTGACATATAAGGAAAAGGTGGCTGAAACAGCAGAGCCATTCAGCTGTTACTAGATAAGGCCTGAGAGGGTAGGACTCCACTTATTTTCAGCTCTACTCTGTGAAATAATTAAAGCCCCTTTTTTCAGCTTTACACCAATTTTGAGACAAGACAAAGAAAGAGTCCCAAGCAATCTACTTAAGATAGAGAACACAACAATGGCTGTGCATGTACAATGCACTCCTACTTCTTTTTATTTTTAATACACACTGGAGACTGTCCCAGGTCAGTGATTATTTATGTGCCCCTGCCCAGTTACTTATAGCTATCAAAAAGTTATACCAAACTTAATAGCATTAATAATTTATTATTTTTATTTCTTTTAGTTCTGGAGGTTGAGTAGGATCAGCTAGACATCCTTTCTTGGGGCCTCTCACATTGATATCAGATCATAATTGAGTCATCTTGAATATGTCCTCACTAACATGTCTGGTGGTTGATGCTGGTTGTTCTATGAGACCTCACCTGGATGATCAGCTGGAATACTACAAGTGACTTCTATTCTCCTGGGTTTCCTCACAGTGTGGCAGCTGGATTCCAAGAGCAAGTATCTCAAGAGGAATTTGAGACAAAGGAATAACGTAGCCTTGGAAGCTCTGTTTATTAGAGGTGAGACACTAAAACTACAAATATGTAAGGACAAGGGAATCCTGTATAATATAATATGCAAATTAACCCTCATACCCTCACAAGATGGCTGCCTACAACCAGGCCAGCAGGGGGTTAGTGAGGGATGACCAAATGATTGAACAAGCAGGCTGTGTAGGGCGACTAGGCTGGCGGGGGGGTTAGTGAGGGACGACCAAACAACTGAACAAGCAGGCTGCGTGGGGCAACCAGGCCAGCAGGGGGAGGGAGGGGGCAGTTGGGGACAACCAGGCCAGCAGGGGGGGGCAGTGAGGGGTGACCAGGCTGGCGTGGGGTCAGTAAGGGGTGACCAGGCTGGGGGGGCAGTTAGGGGCGATCAGACCAGCACGCAGAGGCAGTGAGGGGTGATCAGGCCAGCAGGGGGGCAGTTAGGGGCGACCAGGCAGGCAGGCAGGCAGGCAGGTGAGCAAATAGGAGCCAGCAGTCCAGGATTGTGAGAGGGATGTCCGACTGCCGATTTAGGCCAGATCCCTGAGGATTGGGCCTAAGCCAGCAGTCGGACATCCCCCGAGGGTTCCCGGATTGGAGAGGATGCAGGCTGGGCTGAGAGGACCCCCTCCCTGGGGCATGAATTTTGTGCACCAGGCCTCTAGTTAGATTATGTCTCTTGATGGATGATTATCTGTCTACTCTCTAGACTGAGATTATTTACATTCTTCTCACATGCAAAATAGACTGGCCCACTTCTGCAACAATTCTTAAAGTCTTATTTGTTAGACTTTTAGTCTCAGGCTTAATGTCTAGGATGCTATCATCTAAAAGGGGTCCACATGACCTTGGGTACGGTTTTGCAGGTATAGCATTTTGAGTATACTCTCTGTGAATCTGAATACATGTAAACTAAAGAAATTGTCTACACAACCAACATATAGTGATGGGAGAGACTTAAGATTGATGTTATTGTATAGGGAGGGAAAAGAAAAAGAAAAGAAAGCAGAAGTAAAATGGAAGATATGTAACAGTCACTGGTCCGTTATAATTCTGGAACCCAGACAAGCACATATTCCCATTATTGCTTAGCCCTGTTACTTGACAGTAATTCTCCATGGCTCTTCCTTCTTCCTTCTTCATTATCTTTCCTTTTGCTTAAAATGCATCCCATGGCTACAGCTGAATATTCTTCTCTTCCTGCTTCTTTCTCATAGAAATTTGGGTATGCCAAGGCCACTTTTCACTTCATACCATTGCTTTCCTTTTTAGTCCAAGTTGGCAGTGTTTCTGCTATTGCATTTATCATAAACTTTTATGGATTCTCAATGAATCTTTTTAGGATTCACTCCATTAAGCAAAAACCACTCACATAGAAAGTTTTGAGGTAAACTCTTCTGTCCCTTCACCTCCCAGTAAGATTTCTGTGGGATAATGCCCTGAATATCATCAGAAGCCCTAGACTTTGAGAGCAAATGTGAAACTTGTTCTTCAGATTCTTAGATGGCCTTTTGGGTGTTGGAAAAGGTGTATGAGGCACCACCTTAAATCCTTCTAAAGTCTTAAAATACTTTACATTCATTTTTAGACCATGTTTTCCTGACAGTGCCCTGAATTTGATCTTTGTCTGAAAGCTATTTCCTAATTTGAGAATACTTTACCATCTGGAGAGGTTGGGAATGAGAAAGGAACTGTTTTATTTTTGATCCCAAGTCCTGGATTCTTTATACTTAACAGCTTTTTTTAAGCTCTTTTTTCTTTAGTTCTTCTCTCATTTTATTATAGGCAGCTGAAGAAATCAGGTGGAATCTTCAACATCATGCCTAGAAATTTCCTTCGGAAGATCATCCAATTCATTAGGTATATTTACTTTCCGTATTTCAATGACGGATAGTGCCTCTAAACTTCTTACCACTACATAACAAGCGTCTCCTTTCTCCCAGCTT
This sequence comes from Myotis daubentonii, assembly GCF_963259705.1. Lineage (NCBI taxonomy): Eukaryota > Metazoa > Chordata > Mammalia > Chiroptera > Vespertilionidae > Myotis > Myotis daubentonii. The sequence goes on along the minus strand of NC_081846.1, from coordinate 66,682,811 downwards.
TTTAAAACTGTTTAGTCATTTTTCTTTACATTCTCACTGACAAATTCCTCAAGACCTTTTTAATTTATTTTTAATTTATTTTCACTGATACAATGCCTAGGGCAAGAGAAACAAAGGAAAAGTAAAGAAATGGGACTATATCAAAATACAAAAGCTTCTGTACAGCAAAAGAAACCAGCATCAAAATGAAAAGGGAACCCACTCTATGGGAGAACATATTTGCCAATGGTATATCTGAAAGGGGGTTATTTTCCAAAATATATAAAGAACTCATACAAACTCAACAAAAGAAAGACAAACAATCCAATTAAAAAATGGGCAGGTGACCTAAATACACACTTCTCTGAAGAGGATATGCAAATGGCCAAGAGACATATGAAAAAAAAATGCTCAACATCACTAATCAGAGGGATGCAAATTAAAATAACAATGAGGTACCACCTGGCACCTATCAAGAAAGCTACCATCAATAAATCAACAAACAACAATTGCTGGCGAGGGTGTGGAGAAAAATCTATTTTCTATGCTGCTGGTGGGAATGCAGACTGATACAACCACTATGGAAAACAGTGTGGATATATGCACCCCTGTGTCCATAGCAGCGCTATCTACAATAGCTAAGATCTGGAAACAGTCCTCAAGACCTTTTACACTTCACTAACAAATGTTAACACATGAGCGGTAGCTGGAAGCGGCTACTAGTGCTAGTCTGAGAGTCAATGCCTCATGTTTTAGGTTTGGCCATGGCAGCCTTCTATGTGGCAGCAAAATATTTTCTGGTTAGAATTCCAGCAGAGAGTGCAGCGAGAAGTGGAGCGCGGCCTTTTCCTCGGGGCGCTCGGGCCCGGGACCAGCAGCAGGCTCCGTCCTGCAGACCCAGGGCCCTCCCTGCAGCAGGCTCCGTCCTGCAGACCCAGGGCCCTCCCTGCAGCAGGCTCCTTCCTGCAGACCCAGGGCCCTCCCTGCGGGTGCCCACTTGCCAGGCCTGTTATGCCCAGATTTCAAAATCCCCCAAGACAGACCACTAGGGAGCCCAGTCCGATGCAAAAGCATAGGTTCTTTTATTCAAGCCCGGGACTTGGTCCCCCCCCCCCCCCCCCCACTCCATTACTGGATGCAAGAGAGAGCCCCGAGTCCCAAGAGAATAAAGAATTTATAGAGCTTAGGGTCGGGGGGGTGGGGGCACACTCTGACCACTGATTTGGCCGATTCTGGTTGGTTGAGTGAGAGCCAGGGGCTAGTGACGGCAAGGGCAGGGTGCAGCTAGGGTCTGGTTACACAAAGACGGGGGTGGCTAGCATACTCTTGGCCTTGGGCTAGTTTCCCCCTCTTTCCCATTGGCCGAGATAAGGGCAGGCTGAGTAACTGATACATTCTGCGGCTTTTTCTTGGAAGAGGGGTTAAGGACACAGCCATCAGTCCTGTTCTGTCCTTTCAGGCCCAGGCTGGGAAGCAGCAGGGAACCTCTACCCCGCACCCCCACCTCCATCTCCGCAGCCCGATGGCGGTGGCCTCCCCCAGGCGCATCCAGTGGACCACAGGGTCTCCAGGCCTAACCCTCGGGGCCTAAGCGGAGCCCTTCCCTCTCCCGCAAGCCCCCGCGACCAGCCCCAGGAGGAGACCAGCCCGCAAAGCCGTGCTGCTTAAGCAACGTGCAGCAGGGCGAGCGGATGGCGGCTGCTGGGACGTGCAGAGCAGAGAGCGAGGCCGTGAGGGCCTCCTGGCCCAGAGGCGGGTCCGCAGGGACACAGCTCCCACCCTCAGGGCTTGGAGCAGGCGGATGGGCACCTGGGGTGACTCCTCCCTCCCCGTTGGAGGAGACCTCACCTAGGCCTGAAGGCCGGAGGGAGCGGTGAGCAGGCCATCCATCGGGCGGTGGTCTTCCTTCCACAGTAATCCTTGGTTTCGGAAGAGAAATGGCGGAAGCACGTGCCCCATTTGGCCAATGGGAAGGGCCCACCACCCTCTGCGAAGGTTGACAGGCCCCTAGTGGGCGCCTGTGTGTAGAATAGGAAAAGCTGCTCTGCACTCCCCCCTGACCTTCCGAAGGAGAACTTCGCTGCAAACAGGCCTCCTGCATGGAAGAGGTGGCCGACCAGTGACAAAGTTGGGTGAGAAAACCACAAGTCTTGTGATTGTGGAGGACTTGGTTCTTTGCTTGTGTTTTTCAGTTTCCTATATGTGCACATGTTGACTTTAAAAAAATAAACGTTTAAAAAAATAAACGTTACTTTAACCCTTTGAGTGCCAGCCAATATCCTAGGAACTATGCTATAATTGCCAAGGTTTTTGCTGATTTTACAGCAGTTTCGGAAAAAAATTATGAATCCCAAGTAAATGAAGTTACATATTCAAAAACTTAAGGAAACCTTTACAACCTTTGTTTTCATCTTTGACATATATTGTTTGCTGATTGTATTATAAAATACTAGTAGAAAAAAAAATTGAACGAAACATATAATGTTAAAATAGAGGGACACCCTTCTCCAATACCTCCCACAAAATCGTCATCGTCACAGCAAGAATTGACATATTTAGCAATATCATCATCACTAATAAAAACAGGCTTAGAACTGGACGCCATTTCGAAGCTTTAGGGCTACAAAATCTGAGTAAACTTCATAAAATCGTAGTACCTATAAAAAATTAGGCAGATAGATGCCAGTGGTCAATTTTAGAACTACAAACATTCAGCATCATAAGTAATCTGCACTTAGGTGCCATCTGTCAATAAAGAGTGAACTACTAGCATCTAATAGTGACACTGCAGGAGGAGCGTGATCGTGCTCCCGGCACTTTTGGCGAAAGACAGGAAGAGCGCCATCGCACTCCCCGGCACTGTAGGGGTTAAAAGCCATATATATATATATATATATATATATATATATATATATATATATACACACACACACACATATATTTTTTTTTCTGGTTATCTGGTTATGGAGCATAACGAACCATTTCAAACTTAGCATCACATAACAGCAGCAGCATTTACTAGTATGACCTCTGAGTTCTGAAGGGTGACTGGTGACAGCTGATCAGTTCTTACTGGGGGTTTCCCATAAGGTTGCAGTCAGATGGTCCTGGGCTGGAGCCAGGTCCAAGGCTTCCTCATGTGTCTGGTGGGTCCTGCTGGTTGTTGATGGGGACCTGGCTTAGGAGCATTATCTCGGAACACCTACCGGATACCTCTCCATGTGGCTCCTGGGAGTATGATGTCAGGGTTCTAAGAGCAAATGTTTCCAGGAGGGACAGACGAAAGTAGCTCTGCCTTTTAGGACCGCATCTCCGAAGTCATGGAGCAGCACTTCTCCTGCATTCCACAACTGCTTACAGAACTCGGACTCCACTTCTTGATGACAGTGGTCTGCAAAGACTTCACAGACTTGTTTTAAAATCTACCACAGTCCCTTTCTCTTTAATGGGTGCATGAATGTACCATCCTTTCTATAATGCTACATTTAAAAATTTCATAAATTTCAGTAACACTTTAAAAACAAGAAGATAAAAAAGGAAATATGGAATGTTTACTCTCAAATATCTTGGGAAGATCTTCTCAGTAAAGCATCAGTAAAATAACAAGGGAGAGTGTCTACATTCACACAACCCCAATAGAACACTAATTATGAAATGGGATGTCACTGACCTAAAAAAAGTGAAAAACACAAGAAAATGTCATTTCAAATCACTGTATCTGAAGAAGATCCAAACAGGGTGGTGATGTTTTATGAAATTTCAGAGACCATGAAAAGGGTTGTCACTGGTTCTCTGCCATGCTTACTATAGCAAGTCACAGAGTATTTTTAAGACATTTTAAGGAGGAAACAAGAAAATGTATGTTACATTAGCATGACTTCAGAGAGGAAAACAAGGTGTAAGGACTATAGAGACATCAATTTGGGCTCCAAGAAGCTGCTTTATGTTTTAAGTGGGTTTTCCATCATGGGAAGTATTCATGCAGAATATAGAGAAAGCTATTGAGAGAGATTCGTTATCAAAATTTTATTTGTAATTCGGAGATTCCATGATAATATGATTATATAAAGGGAAAAGTTAAGAAATTATATATGTTTATGACAACATTTTTGCTTATTTTCTACATAGACTGTCTTCAAAATATGTCTGTCTGAGATTCAGGAGAGCCTGGGAAATCCTACCATCTACTCTAATGCCCATATAGGACCTAAATTATGTTGGTTACAAAGTGACATAAGAAATACTTTTAGTACAGCACAGGGAATATAGTTAATAAGACTATATAATAAAAGCCTAATATGCAAATTGTCCCCTAGGGCTGTCGTTCAACCGAGAGTTTAACCAGGAGACCGGGGGTTCAACTGCAGGCTATGATGTGCGCTGACCACGCAGGGGTGGGGCAGAACATGGCGAGCATCGGCAACACGGCGCTGGCAGTGGGTGGTAGTAGAGGTGCTGCTGGCCCTGATGGGCCCCAAGGAGAGCAGGACTGTGGCGGGATGGTGGAGTAGGTGAGCAGGCGACGCCAGGCCAAGGCGGGTATGAGTGGGGGCCCAATTGCCCTGCTAATGGCCCTGCAGACGGTGACCAGTGGAGGTGGGGGGGCGGGGCTGCCACACAGCAGCTCCCTGATGCTAAGGGAGCTGGGTGGGGGACCCGGCCCTGATCGATCACCCCGCAGGCGGAATGGAGGAGCAGGTGAGGGGGTGGTTTCAGCCAAGGTGGGGTGCCAGGTGGGGCTTCAGGGCTTCGAGGGTGGGGCATGAGCTGGGGCTGCGAGGCTGGGGGCGCAAGCTGGGGCCCAATCTCTGTAGGCCACCCCCTTAGGACCCCACCTGGGCACAAATTCGTGTACCAGGCCTCTAGTATTATAATAACTATATATGGTGCCAGGTGGGTACTAAAATTATTGGGAAGATCAGTTCATAAGGTATAAAGGTATCTATTCACTATGTTGTATATTTGAAACTAATATAAGACTGCCAACTATAATTGAAAAGCAAACCTCTTTTAAAAGACTACTTTTAGCCAAAGTCACAAAAAACAGAATTAACTTGAACCAACTGAAAACAAAGTAAACAATGACAGAAATGTCAGTGATTTCAGTTAGCTGACTTTACCATGCCCCTAACATATATCTCCATCAGAAATATAGCCAGGAAATAGCTGGGAGAGGCACACTCCTACTGAATACATTCTGTAATACTCGTGCATCCTTTATGTTAGTGATTTACAGCTAGTGGGCCACAATCCTTTATATCAGTGGTTTTCAGCTAGTGTGCCGCAAAATTTTTAAAGCAGGCAATACCTGACTATTTAGTCAGGAGCACTGACCTCTCTTCCCTTAGATTGTCAAATTAAAAACTGAAAACAGCCAACACAACAATAGGCCTCAGTTGTAAATTATTCAAAATTATACCTTTTTTGCCATGTTGGCAAAAAATACATTTTTTTGGTGTGCTGCAGAATTTTAGTGATTAGTTTATGTGTGCCATGAGATTAAAAAGAGGTTTAAAATCATTGTTTTATGCTAATTAATAGATGTGACATTTTTAACCACTATGATGAAAAAGGAAGTCTTTTGAAGTCACATTCATCTTAATGTTAGAACCTGGCTGTTTCTTTGGCTATTACCCCATTGTCAATGCAAATTTATCAAGTACTGAGGGAATATGAAGATGAGTAAAACCTTGTCCCTTTCCTAACCGGTTTGGCTCAGTGGATAGAGCACTGACCTGCAGACTGAAGGGTCCCAGGTTCGATTCTGGTCAAGGGCATGTACCTTGGTTGCGGGCACATCCCCAGTAGGGAGTGTTCAGGAGGCAGCTGATCAATGTTTCTCTCTCATCAATGTTTCTAACTCTCTATCCCTCTCCCTTTCTCTCTGTAAAAAATAAATAAAATATATTAAAAAAAAACACAACAACAAAAACAACAAAAAACCTTGCCCCTTTCCTTACAGAAGCGAAAGGAGAATATAAAAAACAAAATGCATAGATTGGCAAAACTATAATACATAGTAGAAAAGTAGTAAGTGCTACCTGTCATACTTAAGTATCTATCTCTCACTGTAATACAAGTCATAAAATAACGTTATGACAGTTATCACTTCCAATTTTAAAAGAGGGTGTTGTTTTGTACATATTTCAAATCCTAATGGATATTTTCTCCAACTAAAACTCAGGTACCAGAGTCCAAAAAATGCTTTCTTGTGTTAGGAGTGTTAAGAGCACCTGGGAGATATAATTTAGATGTTCCAAAGAGTATAATTTTTAGGATAGTTTGTTGGCTTAGCAAAAAGTGCAAATGACTATTTGAAAATGGAACAATTGTTTGAAATTGGGATTAAATTATCCCAAAATATACAGATAAAATGATAAAGTATTTCAGATAAGATATTCATATTCCAAGTCAAAAAGATTGAATGTCTGAAAGATGCTGGAAGCTGTACCACACACCTTCTGTTGCATTAGATAAATTAGCTTTCATAATAACAGTGTGGGGTACATATTGTCATAAATGCCAGAAAGAGAAGTCAAATAACTTCCAAGGACTAAACTGTAAAATTACTTTAGAGTGAAATTAGACAGAGTCATGTAAAAAGAGGAAATGGACCCCTGGCCTGAGAGATAGGACCACAACTTGAATAAATGCTCTATCATAGGTAAACAAGAACAAGTCAAGTATTCAGGCTGAGCGGCCATTGAATATGGAAAGTGAAGACCCACATGGTATATTGACAGAATTCATTGTTCCTGGGAGAAGACAACCAAAACTTTTAGCCACAGTTCAGTCCTATAACAGTAACCATAAAGAATTGTGGCCAGTGTATTTGCAACATTCCATTGCAATGCTAAAACCATCACTATTTTGAGATGGATACATCAGGCTATCTTAGAGTTATGCCATTACATTTTCACATCATTCAATTCCTCTTATTTCAATCTCAAGATCCTTAAGCAATTTTTATATCAAGATGTAATTCCCTTTATAAGGCTTGACTTCCAGGGAGAGAATGGACTGCCCATCTTCCCGCTCTTGTGATAGTTTTGATCACTAGGAATCAATTCGCCACCACTCCTAATATATAAAATACATGGTTTTGGTTAAGCTAAGTACTGTTCTGAGAGATGAGCCTACTCTTCCTATGTCAAAATAGCAGGCCTTGCCCTGACTGGTTTGGCTTAGTGGATGTAGCATCGGCCTGTGGACTGAAAGGTCCCAGGTTTGATTCCAGTCAAGGGCATGTACCTTGGTTGTGGGCACATCCCCAGTAGGAGGTGTGCAGGAGGCAGCTGATTGATGTTTCTCTCTCATCGATGTTTCTAACTCTCTATCCCTCTTCCTTCCTCTCTGTAAAATATTAATAAAATATATTTAAAAAAATAGCAGGCCTCTGAGCCTCATACATCAACCTCTTGTACTGTGGTATATTTACCCACTTGTTTCTGGATGAACACGTAATGTCTTATAATGAAAGAGAACTCAGGTGAAAGCTAAATTGTCCTATGTTGCACTACTGTGCTAAGCATCTTTATTTCCATTTCACAGATGAGAAATGGAGGTTTGGAGAGATTATATCCTTTTTGAAAAAGAAAAAAGAACAGTCATAAAGCTCATAGAAACAGAAGATCTGAGAGCAGTTTCTTCAACAACAGTCCAGAACTCCTTCCAATTAGCTAAAGAATCTCACAGATGCTTTGAGAAAAAGTCCTAAATTTGCTGAGATCCACTACATTTACTAGGAATTAATAGTTCATTTTAACACACATAATTGCATGAAATTGAAGCATACAACTCCTTTCCCCCAACTCTCTGACTCTCTGTCAAATATATATATATATATATATATATATATATATATATATATATATATCCTATCTAATAATAGACAAACATGGTAATTAACCGTACCTCCGACACGCTTCCCATTGGCTAATCAGGGCTATATGCAAATTAACTGCCAACCAAGATGGCGGCCGGCAGCCAGGCAGCTGAAGCGAACAGGAGGCTTGCTTGCTCCAGTGATGGAGGAAGCCAAGGTTCCCCGCCTGCCATTGCCAGCCTCTGAGCTGCACTCTAAGAAACAATGTTGCAATTATAGAAGCTAAACAAACCCCAGAAACCTGCTTTCAGCCAGCCAGGCCTCAGAGCTAGAGCTGCAACAGTGTTTCAATTATAGAAGCCAAACAAATCCAGATACCTGCTTTCAGCAGTGGAGGTCTCAGAGCTGGAGCTGAGCCTCAGAGCTAAAGCCGGCTCTCAGTTCCAGTGACAGACATAGAAGGTAAATAAATCCCAGAATGAAAAAAAAAAAGAAAAAAAGGAAAAGTTGGGAGCTTCAGTCACCCGCCAGCCTAAAAACGGCCCTCAGCCCCTTACCCAGACTGGCCAGGCACCTAAGTGGGGACCCCCACCCTGAAGGGGGTGTGACCAGCTACAAACAGCCATCAGCCCCTCACCCAGGCTGGCCAGGCACCCAAGCAGGACCACCACCCTGATCCGTATCACCCTTCAGGGCAAATCAGCCAGCCCCCACCCGTGCACCGGGCCTCTATCCTATGTAGTAAAAGGGTAATATGCAACTGACCTTAACAGCAGAAGGACTGGGAATGACTGGTCACTATGACACACACTGACCACCAGGGGGCAGACACTCAATGCAGGAGCTGCCCTCTGGTGGTCAGGGTGCTCTCACATGAGAGGAGCTCTGCTCAGCCACAAGCCAGGCTGATGGCTGCCAGTACAGTGGTGGTGGTGGGAGCCTCTCCTGCCTCTTCAGCAGCACTAAAGATGTCTGACTACAGTTTAGGCCTGCTCCCTGCTGGCAAGTGGACATCCCCTGAGGGCTACCGGGCTGCCAGAGGGGATGTCTGATTGCCATCTTAGGCCCAATCCCCCGGGAAGCGAGCCTAAGCCAGCAGGTGGTCATCCCCTGAAGGGTCCCAGACTGCGAGAGGGCACAGGCCAGGCTGAGGTACCCCCCCTCACCCCCGAGTGCACAAATTTTTGTGCACCAGGCCTCTAGTGAATATATATATATATATATATATATATATATATATATATATATATATATATATATATTCATTCCACGAGTGATAACAGAAGTCATGGAGGGCCAAAAGTAGAAAGCATATATATATAGTTATTAAGCTATAATTTTAAAAGATCTGGATACATCTTTTGTTTCTAGAATTCAGTTTCTATTTAAAAATGGATATACTAAAAAAGAAGGATAACCCCATAAGCTGCTGCCACTGAAAACTAGTCTGAAATACTAATGATACCATCACCAAGTTCTATAGTATAATCACCTTAATTATTTTGCTACTGATTACTCGTTTCTATCTGAGTGAGATAGGCACTCACAAGGAAGGGACAGAATCCAAGAGAAGGTGCACTATGCAAGTGTGTATATCATTTTGTTGGAGACTGATATTATTTACATTTTAAAAAATTATATATACTCTGTTATTCACATAATGAATCTAGCATACTCCAGGATATCCATCATAAAACAGAAGAGTAAAAACGTTTCACAGCAATATCACATTGAAGCAAAGAGTATAACTGATGATCTCAAATTAACCAGAAAATTCAAATAACAAGCAGTCTATCCCTCAAACCTTCTCATTAATGGAAATGTTGCTATTTGAAAATAATGTCATCAGGTACTACAGATTCCATCTTGAGTTAGAAGTTTTCATGGCCTTGGTCCTTTTCTGACACATCCAAATTAGCAGCTAGATTTAAAAGCTGGCCACTAAATTCCCAATCTCACTCCCTTATAATCCAGTTCCTAATCTAGTGCTATTTTCAGTCATACCACCAGGAAAACTGAGCGGAACTTCTAAAGTGCACGGATTTGCCACGTTTTAAAATAGAGATACATGTGGACCTATTTTTTTTTCTGTGAAATAACTACTTGGGATAGATTAAATTACAACTTTTAAAAAAAAGGATAGAACAACTGCTTAAGGGAATGAATATTTGTAATTAAGAACTATGCAGATTAGCAGCTCTGAATGGGACTAAGTGGCTGTATCTATCAAATGAAGGTAAAATAAATGATAAAGTACATCAGGTTCTTAACGACTTTTTAAGCCTTATTTTTGGTTATTTCCTCTTCAATATAGTGAGGCAGGAAGTAAGACCTAATGAGTTCTACAGAATATAGAGCCAAACAGCATGAAAAAAAAAGAGCAATGGCCTCTTGTTTTCTGTTTCTTAAAGCTGAGAAAAGTTTGTTAAATGTAATTGAGAGAGGGGGCCACGTTGGAGGCAACCCGTGGCATTACAATACAAAAGTTAAGGGCATGATTAAAAGTAGCAGCTTTGGAGCCAGAAAGACTGCCTTCAAATTCTTGCTTCACCAGTTTAGCTCTGTGACTATGAGGAAGTTAGTTAACCTCTCCAATCTTTAGTTTTTAAAATATGAAAATAGAGCTAATAATAAGCCTCATACAGATTTGTAAGAATTAATTTAAATAATGAATGCAAAATACTTAGCTGATTGTGTGTAGACCATTGTAGCTATTGAATTCCCATTATTAATTCTAATGCTGGAAGAGGTCCGTAAGACAAAATGTATAGAGTCAGCCCTGCATTTTGTATAAATTGACCATCAGTAAGAGACATGTGGGCAGAGTCAGAGGAAGCCTGAAGGTGTTTTGTAAAATTCCATGACTCAAAAGATAATCAATCGGCTTTATTGTTTAATACCTTAAACTCTTATTCCAGACAGGAAATTACTCAATCCCTTATAAAAAAAATTCCCCCAATAAATTTAAGAAGAAAACTTTCAGCTACACCTAAATTAAAAATATTTAGTGTCTTAAAAAGTACTCTTCATTAAGACTAACCTAACTTTCATTTCAGAATTTCTGTCCATTTTCTCTATTCTTTCTTCTGTAAAACTGAAAGACAAGTACCTTATTTATTTAATACTGATGAGCTCCTCTTAGAAATGGATAAATCATGGGAGGATTCGATTGAGAAAAAAATGCAAACTGCCCCCACAACAGGTGCAATCCAAAAAGTGGGTTTCACGTTGTTTGTTCCTCTTGCTGAGTTCCAAGCTGAGCTCCAGTTCCAACTGGAAGACTTGAGCTTTGCCACCATCTCAGTGGCATGTGTTTGGGGTATTTTAAATGTAAGCAGTGGAAGAAGAGTTGTTATACCAACTGCTGTCATTCAAATAAAACTTCAGCCATGCCGCCGAAACCGGTTTGGCTCAGTGAATAGAGCATCGGCTTGCGGACTGAAAGGTCCCAGGTTCGATTTCGGTCAAGTGCATGTACCTGGGTTGCGGGCACATCCCCAGTAGGAGATGTGCAGGAGGCAGCTGATCGATGTTTCTCTCTCATCGATGTTTCTAACTCTCTATCCCTCTCCCTTCCTCTCTGTAAAAAATCAATAAAATATATATTTAAAAAACAAAAAAACAAAAACAAAAAAACTTCAGCCATGCCCATTGATACCAGCTGTTTCTGTTAAGGGAAAAAGTGTAATCATTTTCTTGTAAGGATTCTTGCATGAATTCACAAATCTGATATGTTGCTATGTCTCTACTCAATCTAGTTGATGACAACCATGGCCAACAGAATTTGAAAACAACAACAATAAAAAACAAAACGTATGGAGTCAGTCCTGCATTTTGTATAACTTGACCATCAGCAAGAGATATGAAGGCACAGTCTGAGGAAGCCTGAAGGTGTTTTGTAAAATTCAGTGAACCGAAAAGTAATCAATGAAAACATATTTACCAAGCATTATAATGGGCCCTGAGGGGAAAAATAAGGGTGCATAGGCAGACTCCCTGTGTGAATAGGTTATGAGTAACATTGTCTCTTTTATTGTTGTTGTTGTTGTTAGCAAACAAATATTCCACATTATTGTAGCAAATACTCTGCCTGCCCAAGAAAGTCATTTTAACCAATAGCATATCTGAAATAAAAAAAACAACAACTGATCATCTAAAAGAAACTGATTATGGCATAGAAAAGTGTTTTGTGTTGAAATTAATTTCTAGTTTTCAACTTGGGATGCATGAACCAGCTCTGCACACCAGTGATTCCCTCACACCTCCAGTCATCCCTTCTTCCTTCACCATTCAACAAGTGTTGAGTCTCTTGCTCCAATACTGAAAGAACCACAGTTTCAAGGACTTGAGAACTGTTAGGAGCTGAGACCATAGCACAAAATCCTGAGGAGGAAAAGTTAGGAACCCAGGATCTTGATGCAGCATCCTTTGGAGACCCATTGCAGTCTCACCTTACATTATAGGTTGAATTGTGTTCCCCCAAAATTCTTATCCCCAGTTAAGGTCTTATCCCCAGTACCTAAGATTATGACCATCTTTGAAGATAGGTATCCATATTTATAAAAGCTTAAGCAACCGTTACCACTGGTGGACCAAATGACCGGTTGACCAGTAGTTGTGACGTGCACTGACCACCAGAGGGCAGATGCTCAATGCAGGAGCTACCCCCTGGTGGTCAGTGCACTCCCACAGCCAACCTCCTATGGCCAGCCAACCTCCTATGGTCCCTCCCCCTGGCTGGCTGGCCCCGATCGGAAGTCGGCCAATGTCCCTCAGTCCCTCCCCCTAGCAGGCCAGCCCTGATTGGCCCTGATCAGGGCCAGCCAGCCAATCTCCTGCGGTCCCTCCCCCCAGCCTCTGGGCCTAATCAGCCCCACTCGGGACTGGGCAAGAAAACCCCAATCGGCCCCAATCACTGGCCAGGTGGAGGAAAACCCACCAATGCATGAATTTGTGCACCAGGCCTCTAGTTTTATGTAAGTAATCAAGGTAAAATTAAGTCATAAATAAATGGGCCTTAATCCTAAATTATTGTTTTCCTTATAGGAAGAGGAGATTAGGACACAGATCAAGGAATGACCGTGTAAGGACACCATCAGAAGCAAGCCAAGGAGTGTGGCCCCAGAAGAAACCAAACCTGCCTTGATCTTGCACTTCTGCCCTCTAGAACTGTGAAGAAATATATTTCTGTTGTTTAATCCACTCTCTCTGGTAGTTTATCGCAGCCCTAGCAACCTAATATACCTAGCTACCTATTCTTCCAAGATCTTTAAAGACTAGCAAGTTCCTATTGATTGTTTCAGTAATGTTTTCTCCCTCCCCCAGTCATGAAATGCACTCTAAACCTTCCCTTAATAACTGTCTGGATCAAGCACAGCCTTTTAAAAATATTTGTTAATAATTTTGGTATGGTGGTTGTGGTGGTGGGGAGAAGGTAGTATATTTGGTTGGAGGTAGAAGGGAGTATAGGGGGGGAAATAGTGATGGGAAAATTAAATAAAATAAAGAAAAAAATATTTAAGATTTTTTGATCAATAGAAAGAAGGGGGAGAGCTCATATGAAATCTAAGATAGTTGTCTTTTTCCTCTTGATTCAGAAATAATGGAAATTCATTTTTGATATAAATAACTTCCAAAACTCCCACATTGTATCTGCCTATTAATAAAATCAAAATGTCAAAAGACTATACATTCAGTAAAGCATTTAGATAATATTGACTACTGGGAAGCATGGTAGCATCCATGTGCAAGTAGTATGACCCATTTTACAAGCTTGATATACAAACATAATCACACTTCTTCTTTTTTAATTAACCAACTAATTCCCATATGCCTCCATTACCAAACTTTTCCTGAATCCTATTAAATAATGCCGTGGATTATTTGGAAAAAAATATATCAATTCTTTCTTCTACCAGGTGTACCAGTTAAGAATGCGGAATTTTTTCAATAGATGGAGTTACACATATGTTGATATACATGTGATTTGATATGTAAGCTATTTTGTATTGACAGCAAGCTTCAAAACTTCATATGTCAAATTTGATGAAGGTGTTAACATCATAGATATTTCTATGCCTAAAAATGTCAAATTTCATGCCCCAAAAAAAGCATTTGCAGGAAATTTTAATTCATTATTTTGAAGGAAAGTGCTGCTGAAAGTTATCATATACTTCAGGAAGCTTATGGTGAACATGCTCCATCTCAAGATACTTGTGCACACTGGTTTACATGCCTTAAAGGTGATGATTTCAATGTGAAAGACAAAGAATGTCCAGGTCAACTGAAAAAGTTTGAAGACCAACAACTACAAGCATTATTGGATGAAGATGCGAGTCAAACTCAAAAACAACTTGCAGAAAGATTAAATGTTGTCCAGCAAACAATTTCTGATCATTTACAAGCAATGGGAAAGATTTTAAGGGAAGGAAAATGGGTGCCACATCAACTGAACGAAAGACGAATGGAAAACCGAAAAGTCATCAGTAAAATGTTGCTTCAACAGCACAAATGAAAGTCTTTTTTGCATCGAATTGTGACTGGCGATGAAAAGTGGATTTATTTTGAGAATCCCAAATGCACAAAATTATGTGTTGATCCAGTTCAACCATCAACATCGACTGCAAGGCCAAATTGCTTCAGAAAGAAGACAATGCTCTGAGTTTGGTGGGATCAGGAAGGTATGATGTATTATGAGCTTCTAAAACAGGGGTTCTCAACATTTGGGTCGCGACTCTTTTGGGGGTTGAAAGACCCTTTCACAGGGTCGCCTAAGACCATCAGAAAACACATACATAATTACATAATGTTTTTGTGATTAATCACTATGCTGTAATTATGTTCAATTTGTAACAATGAAATTGGGGGTCACCACAACATGAGGAACTGTATTAAAAGGTCGTGGCATTAGGAAGGTTGAGAACCACTGTTCTAAAACCGGGTGAAACCATTAATACTGATCGCTACTGACAACAAATGATCAACCTGAACCACGCTTTGATTGTAAAACCACTAGCATGGGCCAGAATACATGGCAAAGTAATTTTGCTTCATGATAACATACCATCACACACTTCAAAACCAGTTAAAGACACATTAAAAGATCTTGCCTGGGAAGTATTAACCCACCCACCATATTCACCAGACCTTGCTCCTTCAGATTACCACTTGTTCCGATCGATGGCACACGCACTTTCTGAGCAGCATTTCAAAACATACGAAGAAGTTTGGGTTTCTGAATGGCTTGCCTCAAAACAAGAAAAGTTCTATTGGGATGATATATCCACAAATTACCTGAAAGATGGGAGAAATGTGTAGCTAGCGATGGACATTACATTCAATAAAGCACTTTTGATGTTTCTCTTGAAATTATCATGTTTTCTTTGATTACAAACTCGCATTAGCAACCAGTACACCTGGTAAATACCAGGTGGAAAGAGAATGTAAAATCCTAAAAGTTCATGGTGACTGCCATATTACTATTGCTATTGTATAGTTGCTATTGAATAATGATACTCTGTGGTACAAGGGACTCTAATATGCTGTGCAGTGATGCTCTTGCTGGTCTGTTTCCTGTCAGCACCTCTGTGGGTCCTCAAACATGACTCCTATATATTCCCCTCCAATGGGTGGCAGAACCTGCAGACTCATCCTGCCTCAGACACGTGCTGTGCTAGCTCTAATCTCACACAAAAACACATGGATCCACATTGAGAAAAATGTTGCAAGCCACTCCTCTCATAGTGAGGTTCCTCTAGGGTTTTTGATATCCTTTGTCACTAACCAGCTTTGGATTATGCCATAAACTGAATGTTTTTGTCACCCAGTATTCATATATTGAAACCTAACCCCCAATGTGGTAGTATTTGGAGATGAAGATTTTGGGAAGTTATCAGTTCATTAGGGCTAATTAGTTCTTTGGTTCCTCAGGAATGGAATTAGTGCCTTTATAAGGGAAATATGGAGAGTTTATTCAATCCCTCCTGACACCTGAGAACATAATCAGAAGAGGGATATCTATGAACCAGAACACAGGTCCTTACCAGTCACCCGTTCTGCTGGTGTCTTAATCTTGGACTTCCCAACCTTCAGAAACATGGTATCCTATGGCACAGCAGCCCAAATGAACTAAGACATATTTAGTCACTTTTGTCCACACAAACTGATTTTAACTACTGATCTACGGGGTAATAAGTTGAAGTCTTAGTTTCATCTATATCATACCTTAGCCTGGCTTCTGATCATTCTTCTCCCACAAGGCTAACTCTGAAAACCAAGAGGCGAGGCACCAAAAATGTTTCTATTATAAGATTTATCAGGACAATAGGATTCTCTTGCCTTACAACTGCTTAACTGAAAAGAACCACTCAAGTAAATCCTCCCATAATGAGAGAACTCTGCTCCAAGATTATTTGCAATTCCCACCACATAAAAGCTATTAACTTGCCCTAGCCGGTTTGGTTTAGTGGATGGAGCGTCGGCCAGTAGGAGGTGTGCAGGAGGCAGCTGATCGATGTTCTCTCTCATTGATGTTTCTAACTCTCTATCCCTCTCCCTTCCTCTCTCTAAAAAATCAATAAAATATATATTTTTAAAAAAGCTATTAACTTATAACATACTTTTTCACCTACTGCAAACACGCAATAGAAAATAATAGATGAATAAATAATTATATATCATATGAGATATAAACATACATAATATATTATATATTGTGAAACATATTAGTGATTCAGTTTCACATACTAGTTAATGCACATGGATACTCCCTGGTTAGGAACCACATTGTTAAATCCTTTAAGTTAAAACACAGGTGACAATGATAAAAATTTGAGTTGGCACTTCAGGGGGAAAACTTAGTCGGAATCTTCTGGACACTTGATTAAAATAACAGGATGATAAGGGTAAGTACAAAGAGGATTTATGAAAATACTAGAGGCCCAGTGCACGGAATTCGTGCACTGGTGGGGGGGCGTGGCCTGCAGGGATCTGCCCACTGTGGGAATGCTGCTCATCGCAGTTAGCTGAGTGGCTGTGGACCCACCCTCTGAGCTGCTGCTCCCTGGTCCGGCATCTTCCGTGGAGCCAGAGCACTTGCCTTTCCAGGGACAATAGTACTGAGAGGCAGCGAAGTGGGCCTCAGTTCTGCAGCAGGCATGAACTCGCCTTCCAGCCTTTGGGGTCAGCTCTGTGAGCCCTGAGGCAGTGCTGCACAGCCTGTGGGCATCCGGGGGCAGCAGCAGGGAGTGAGAGAAGGAGCTTGGGGCAAGGAGGTGATGATCGCATCCTGGGTTCCTGCCCATCGGCCCAGGGTTCGCCGTGGGAGCAGCCACTCATCCCCATCAGCCGAGTAGCGCTCCCACTATGGTAGGGCGCTGACCACCAGGGGGCAGCTCCTACACTGAGTGTCTGCCCCCTGGTGGTCAGTGCACATCATAGCGGCTGGTCAACCAGTCTTTCTGGTCATTCCACTGTTTGAGCTCTGGGCTTTTATTATATAGGATTGGATTGATATGGCCAACTACCAAACAATATTGGACGGGTAGTAATATGGGTGGGGGGAGGCATATTTACTTGCCTTTTACCATCATTGCCATTCATTTTCCTATAATTTAGAAGGACCTCTGCCCTTATAGCAGAGTAGGGTCTATCAAAAGGAGGGCAAAGAGGTAGAATATGAGAAAAATCTGAAGAGATCCTCCTTTGGCTCTCAAGGTCACCACAGTGAGTTCCTATCCTTGGTAACCGGTGAAGTAACTGTTCCTATTTCTAAAGAGCTTTATCTAGTCAAAAGTATAACAAAAAGACACATATAAAAAAGGGGAGATTAAATGTTACTCTTATTTCTTATAAAATATTTAATAGAGAATGGAGAAATGTGTTTTTGCCTTTCTCTTCCATATTTTGCTCTTTTCCTCAGGTATTTCTTTCCCTCACAAGATTTCCAGTATTTTACAGAATAAGGTGGCATTTTATCTGAAAACATTTGGTAAATGTTCTTTGAGTCTAGGAGGCTGCAATTTAACAAATGGCTTCCCCACACAAACTATTATAAGCATGATACAGAATGATTGACAACTATGCCAACATCTGAAAAGCAGCTAAGAGCTTTAAAGCACACAGTAGCCAAGACTAGAACTGGAGTTTATCATTAGCCTTGGAGATTGTGGTTTATGTTGGCAATATAAAATATCTGTCATTTTAATACAGCACTTACAAAGATTCTTAAACATGTAATTAAACAAACATACCAGAAAGGTGGGCCCAGAAGAAACCAGTTTTAAGATAACAATAAAATCAAAGTATATTATCACCAAATGGTAGCCTCCTACTGTATGATAAAGGACTCAGCTTCCAAAGCCAAAACAAAGAGGCACAGCCAAGATGTTTGTTTTAGAAAGTGGAAAGCATTGATCTTATAAAATTGTTCTATTACAATGGTTTTATATCTGCTGCAGTGAGAAGAGGATCAACTTACAATTATTCTAACTTGAGAGGTGTTCAACAGAAGGAAAGTCACTGTTAGTGCCTAGAATATGCATCACCTGTTTGCAGACCTAGTGAAGTCCTCCCTCTTTTCCCCACTCATTATCCCTTCCCTGCACTCCCCAAAATATAATCTACACAAAGTAACAGTAAAACAGGATTCTGAGCCCATACATAGAGGAGATGTATGAGGGCTGAGATAAGTTTCAAAAGACTTACTCTAGCATTTTGAAAACTCATTCAAAGCTGACTTCCTATACCCATCTCTTCAGCAGAGCGCAGAACTTGCTTGGAAATCCTATATAATAAAAGCCCAGTGACTGAAGCAGCAGAACGATCAGAATGACCAGAGACCAGAATGACCAGAGACCAGAATCACTGCCGCCCCTCGCCCCGACCAGCCCCGCCCCCCAGCAGGGACCCCCCACCCTGATCGGGTGTGGCCAGCCTGCAAATTGCCCAGTGGCCCATTGCCCCACCCAGCCCCAGCCCCCAGGGGAACTCCTACCCTGATTCGGGGCCCCCATCAGGGCAGGCGGGCTGGACCCCACCTGTGTACCGGGCCTCTATCCTATATAATCCTATATAATAAAAGGGTAATATGCAAATTGACCCTAAGGGTGGAATGACCAGAGCAATTGCTAGACCAGTCACTATGAGGTGCACTGACCTCTTGGTCCCCTTCCCTGGCTAGCAGACTCTGATCACCCAGTGGAGAATGGTGAACTGGGGGTGGGTAGCAGGGACATGGGTGGCACCAGGCAATGGCCCCGGCCCCACCAGTTGCCCCACACATAGTGGGCAACCCGTGGTGGGGGTGGGGCCGGTGAGCGGGTGGAATGGCCAACCTCTTGGTTCCTCCTCTCTAGAGAGCAGGCTCTAATCACCAGATGGTGAACGGGGAATTGGGGGTGTGTGGCAGTGGGGGGTGGGGCCATTTATGGGCAGCCGGGGAACATGGCCCTGATCACAGGCCAGGCCTAGGGACTATACCCGCACACAAATTTCATGCACCGGGCCTCTAGTATCACTATAAGTGACTAAAGGCCATGTTTCATTCCATTGCTTTAGATATTTAAGCATATTTACAGTATGTAATAGGCACACCCTATTGTTGGGGTACAGGGATAAGTAATGTCTGAGTAAAATCTTGGGCATTGAAGCTGCATTTTTGCTCTAATATTAGAATATCCCTCTTTTCCTTCCTCATTCTCATGCTCTATTCAGTGTCATGATAGAGATGCCACTCTTTCTTTCATCCAAACCTCAACCAGTTCCGGTTATTGCCAAGTTATACCTGTGTATCTTCCTAATTCTTGTAATCACAGCCCATCTGAAGAGTGGGCAGGCAGCATTATTGAAGGCCTGTTAGAAGAATTAACCTGCTCAAAATACCTCACCCAATCTAATACCCCCACTACCTGTCATGCCTTTTAAAATATTTTATTCACTCCTATGTGACCAGCACTGGGCCTTCCCCATCATCCAGTTTTTCAACAAATACCAGGTAATCCATCTATTGCCAGCACTACCACAGGCTGAGCATTGTAAAAGACCACAGTGGTATGAAATTAATGAGGCAGAGACTCAGATGTCAAGTAGCTAACCATCAAGGCAGGGAGACAGATAAACAGACACATTAAAAATCATGACAAATGCCATAACACTTCTATCCTAGAGAGAACTGACTTAAGCTGAAGACAAGTCCTTCTAATTGGCAATTAGATCTTAATAATAGTAACCTTAAGGAGACAAGTTTCATGAGAGAAGATGAAAGCCAGATTACATTGCAGAGGTAGTGATTGGGAGGTTAGTGGAAAAGACAATGAATTATTTTATTGAAACTTTTTCATGAAAATTGATAAACATGTATCTAATGGGATCTCAGGTGTCAAGAGAGCATTATGTATTTGCTTTAAAGATGAGAGAGTTGTGATTTTATTTATGGGCTATCATGGAGGATGTGTATGCCTTGAAACTCAGAAGTTTGGGGGTTTTTTATTTCATTTTCAAGTTAACTTTTAAAACAAAAATACTACTGAGAAGACTAGGCTCTTAGTAAAATCTGTCAGTTGTCAGTTAACACCTTAGCAGGGCACAGGATGCTGGGGGGTGCCAAGAGCAGGCAGGAGTAATGGAGTCCTGAGGAGGTGGGAGAGCACCCAATATCCGCTTCTTCACAGTTGCATCTGGGAGTCAGCCAGAGATCCCAGCTGGTCCTGCTTTGACAAACAATCCTCCTTCTTGTTCAATACTTCAGAACATAAGAACACAAACAGCGCTCAAATTAATGCTTTTGCAAATGCTCTTCCTTGCTGGGATTAGTTTTTAAGTAAATGAGGATATAGATAATAGAGGCAAACCAGGGATTACATAAGCATACTTTTCATTATTTCAAATAGTACCAAAATAATTCATCTTTATGAAAAGTTAAAGAACACAATAGGTGGGATAAAAATGGAGGCCACCTTCATCCCCTCCCTACTCCGTAACCCTCCCATAGTACTCATAGTTCCCAGCTTGGCGAGGGAACTTCCACACTGCATGCGCCTTTATATCCACACCAGTACACTAACACATGTATGCCATCTAAGGTTCCAGCCTTCTTGCTGAGCACAGTTTTCCCTCGTCTGATATATACCTAGCAGCAGGAATCTGATTTGGTAAGTTCTCACCTATTCTTAATAGTAATAATAACTGCTAACATTTATTAAACATTCACTACATTTCTGATATGGTACTAAGTACTTTATCATTTTTTTTTTAGTTTCTCAAATACTAATTTCTTGGTTATATTCTCATAAGTAGCCCAAACCTACAAATAAAGCAAAAGTCCCCATAATTAATCATCCTAATCCTAGAACCTTCTTTCAACATAACCACTGTTGCCAATTAGGTGGCATTCTACTGGACATTTTAAAAATGCATATCCAAATCCATATGTATATCCAGAAATGTAATTTGTTTGCTTTTTTTTTTTTTTTTAAATATATTTTATTGATTTTTTACAGAGAGGAAGGGAGAGAGAGATAGAGAGTTAGAAACATCGATGAGAGAGAAACATCGATCAGCTGCCTCTTGCACACCCCCCACTGGGGATATGCCCGCAACCCAGGTACATGCCCTTGACCGGAATCGAACCTGGGACCTTTCAGTCCGCAAGCCGACGCTCTATCCACTGAGCCAAACCGGTTTCAGCTTGTTTGCTTTTTGGGTTACTATTATTATGCTACAGATATTGTAAACAATTCACAGTTTCCATTTTAGTCATGCATATTTTTTCATGTCAAACCATATAAATTCAAATTATTTTTTTTAACATTTGCATAAAAGGAACACTAGTCCTTTCTATGGCTTTATCACAGATTAGCCAGTTATTATTTTATTGGCAGGCACTGAGGTGGATTCTAATTTTTCACTGTAACTAAGAAGTTTATAAGGGCCCTTAATGGACATGTATGTGAGTATTTCCTCCCGTTAGGAAGAAGAGTAGTTGCAGGTCAAAGAACAGAGAAAACATTTGCCTGGCATCCATCCCTTGCTCCTCCATTTGCATTAACCCTCATATTCCATTCACGCTCTTTCCATGCTGTGGCATGAGACTCCAGCAGAAGTGGAGTTTAGGGCACAGGCTAAGGCAATGGGCCCATTTCATACCTCTGGTCACAACAACGATGCATTGGAGGCTGGCATGTGTTTTAGAACTGTTTTAACCAAAATGAAACTCGGGAATTTGATGGGAATCTGAGATACTTATTCTTCCTTGCTGCGCATGTAGCCCTGGGAAATGTCGGATGCCATCTGTATTCGTGTGCTGGGGCTACCAGAACAAACCACCACAGAGTAGGTGGCCTACACAACAGAAACTTACTTTCTTACAGTTCTAGAAGCTGGAAGTCTGGGACCAAGGTGTGGGCAAGGTTGGTTCCTCTGAGAGCTGTGAGAGAGGGTCTGCTGTAGGCCTTTCTTCTTGCTCATACATGGCCATCTTTTCCCTGGGTCTTCACTGTGTGTGTGTCTGCGTCCAAATTGCCTCTTCTTATAAGGACACCAGTCATAGTAGATTGGGACCCACTTTAAGGACCTCATTTTAATTAACTCTTCAAATATCCTATCTCCAAATACATCTGATGGTTAGGACTTCAACATACCAATTTTCAGGACATGTGGACAAAAAAGAGGCCACAGGCTAAACCTGACAAGTGCAGGGGAGGCCTGCATGGTGGACCTTACAAACTCATAAACAGAAAGTAGCCCTATAACATAGTCTGAACATAAACATTCTTAAAAAAACATATATATTTTTTTTAATTTCAGAGAGAGAAAGGGAGAGGGAGTGAGAAATAGAAACATCAATGATGAGAGAGAATCATCGGATCAGCTGCCTCCTGCACAACCCCCACTGGGGAAGGAACCTTCAACCTGGGCATGTGCCCTGACCGGGAATCAAACGTGACCCCCTGCTTCATAGGTCAATGGACCATACCTCTGAGCCAAACCAGCTGGGCTGAACATAAATGTTTTTAACTAAAAGCCAGTCATGGCAGGTAGTCATGTCCTGGGCCTGTAGCTTCCTTGACAAAGCTGAATCTTTACCTCAAGTAAGCCTATCTGTTGTCTTTTTGCAACAGAAATGACATACCTTTGAAATGTCAGGGTAATCTTTTCCAGAACCCTCAGGGCACACCCACTGTACCAGAGCATGAGACCAAAACCCCTCATTGTTATCTTGTTTCCTTCATAACACTCCTACTGCTGAAATTAATTGCTAACTACCCCAGACCCACTTATGTAAAAGAAGTATGTCTCTGTTTTTCTTTGTATCCAGTCTCAGAGATTCCCCCTTTGTTTTCTTCTACCTCCCTGATGTACCATCAATGAGATCCATGTCCATTCTGCAATAAAATTTGTTTAAAAAGCCACCTGGCCAGTGTGGCTCAGCAGTTGCGCACTGACCCCTGAACCAGGAGGTAACGGTTCGATTCCTGGTCAGGGCACATGCCCGGGTTGCTGGCTCAATCCCCAATAAGGGGCATGCAGGAGGCAGCTGATTGGTGATTCTTTGTCATCATTGATGTTTCTATCTCTCTCTCCCTCTCCCTTCCTCTCTCTGAAATCAATAAAAACATAAAATATTTTTAAAAAGCCAAACTAACTCCTAACATATTACTTTGTTTTCTAACCCATCAGAGAGCTGAGACACAGTGAATAGCCCTAAACATCTAAGCCAAGATGGTGCCTACAGGGAGACAGAAGATGGAGCATTCACTTGTCTGAGGGAGATAGGAACCAGATATGGTAAGAACAGGTAAGCTAGAAAAGTTGAAAAATTGGTAAAAGCTAAGTCTGGTCTGGCAGGACAGTGTAAATCTGGTGAAGGCCATAGAAATTGTCCATAAACTCTTGCAGGCTGTCTCTCCATGAAATCCAGGTGGCACTCATAGGAAAGACTGTAAAGAGTCCTAAAAACTATATTTTAAGGGAAAAACAGAAAGAAAAAGAAACTCTGCCTGATCATCACAATCCTCTAAAAGAACGTTGTCCAGAATATGTAAAAACTCTCAAAGCCCAATAATAAAAAAAATGAACACTCTAATAAAAATGGGTAAATATCTGAAAAACACTGAAGTATGATGATAACTGGATGACAAACATATAAAAATATGTTCAACATCATTAGTGATGAGGGCAATGCAAATTAACACCATGTGATACTACTACACATTTATTAGAATGACTAAAACAAAAAGAAACAAACAAAGAAACTTGTCATATCAAGTTCCAACAAGAATATGGAGCCACTGGAACTTTCATAAACTGCTGGTGGGAATTCACTTTGTAAACAGTATGACATTTTCTTATGAACTTAAATACGCAACTAGCCACTTGTAAGTATCTACCACAAAGAAAAAAAATATAGCCACTCAAAAAGCTGTATACAAATATTTATAGGAACTTTATTCCTAAGCACCAAAATTTGAAGGGAAAAACATATATTTTTCAACTGGTAAACAAGCAACCTGTGGAATATCCATACAATAGACGATTACTCAGTAATAAAAAATAGCAAACTACCGAATTACACAACATGCATGACTCATAAATACATCTTGCTAAGTAAAAGAAGTGAAACACCAAAAGCTACATAATACATGACTCCACGTATGTGGCACTGGGGAGAAGGCAAACATAGTTGTCGGGTTGGGGTTGGGGAGAGGGGTTCTCTACACAAAAGAATTTTGGGGAAACCGTGGTGATGAATACCAGACTCTACATTTCAGATAAATATAAAGCACAAAATGTGCAACTCACTGCATATGAATTTTTAAAAATAAGTCAACAGGAATATGTGTGGTGGGGAGGAGAAAGATAGAATAAAAATGGTGATAGGCGAGCCTAACTGGATTACAAATAAATCATAAGGTCATGCAGAAAGGAATAGGAAGAAATAAGATAATACAAACTTTTAAAAATAGTACTTTGCTAAAGGTAAAAATTGTACTCAAATACTGTACTGTACTGTAGTTGGTAAATTCTTGTCACAGTGATATGGGTTAGAAGTTCTGATTCTACTTTGTTTTTGTGCCTGGGTTGAACAGATAAGTAAATATACCGTAAGTAATGAAAGCCAGAGTAAATATAGTTACAATTGGGAAAGGAAGAACACCAGAATGAAACCTGTGGGCTAGATATGAGGCAGAGGTATCAACACAGATTTGTGGTTAAAAAATAGATGATATACAGACAGGTAGACAAACAGACATAAGGTTGGTAAATCAATGTGTGTATTATGTGTCCTGGCTCTATTTACTGACAGGGATCAAAAAGTGACATCTCAGGAGCAAAGAGCATATGTGGCACTCAGATATTGGATTTTAAATACCATCCTCTAATTAAAGGAAACGGGAATTTTTGCAAAACTGATTTAGTTCAAAGCTCAGGCAGAAAAAAATCCAAGATGTGTCAAGATCATCTCCTGGTGCCAGGAAGTAAGAAGTGTTCAACAACAACAAAAGATTGTAACATATCAAAAGGGCCGTAAACCCAACCTGAAAGCTTCCAATGGTCAATGGTGGAACACCTCAGCAACAAAATAAATAATGGTGATATTGTATTATTAAATATCCATCAATCCACACTATACTGATATGAATGAGAATGAATGAATGAATGAATAAATAAATAAATAAATAAATAAATAAATAAGAGTGACAACTCTTCCTTACAGAAGAATTTCAATTAATAAATGTAAAAGGAATGAAAGAAATTGAAAATCACTGTTAGAACACCAGGGTAATAACTACTGCAGACAAAATCCACCAAAGAATGGCAAAATCAATGTATAAAAGTTTAAGCAGAAACAAACTAAATTAAATTGTCTTGAGGGAGAAAAAATAAATTACATGATCATAATTAAGTAACTTAAAGGAACTGATTATGTTATTTTAGAAAAGAATGTTATTAGTAGATACCATAAAGCTTGAGACAATAACTACTCAAACACTATACTCTATGTTATAAATTTCTAATTTCAAAGAGGTAAATAGTTGTCTTATTAAAGTGTCAGATAACACTTTAATGAAGTGATCAAGGTTAAAATCCACCAATGATACATACTAACCTCATGGACCCTTAAGATGGTGCACTGAGAAAGGCACATCACCTCTGTAGTACCCTTCCCACTAATGCAGAACCACAATCTAATGAAGAGAACATTTCAAACAGATTCAGATTGAGGAAGAGTCCACCAAACAAGTGACTCTTCAATAGTTTCAAGGTCATAAAAGACAAGGAAAAAATCAGTTTTTCAGAGACCAGAGGAATCTTAAGAGAAATTACAATTAAATGTAATGTGGTAATCGATTAAGTCCTGGAAGAAAAAATATATTAGTGGAAATATCAGTGAAATCTAAGAGATTCCTGACTTAATAGTATTTAGCAAGATTGATTTCTTAGTTTTGATGAAGATCGGGCATGTGAGGTGTTAACTTAAGGAACAGCTGAGTGAAAAGTAAAGGGGGAATTTTGTACTATTTTTTTAAACTCTTCTGTAAGCTTAAAATTACCCCAACATAGGAAAGAGGGATGGAAAATAGATATACAAAAACATGCTCAACCATCATTAATCATCAGAAAAATTGCAAATTAAAACCACAGTGAGATACCACCTCACACCCATTAGGATGGTTATTATCAAGAAATTGACAAACAACAAGTGTTAGCAAGGATGTGGAGATACGGGAACTCTCGTGCACTGTTGGTAGGATTGCAGATTGGTGTAGCCACTATTGAAAACAATATGGAGGTTTCTCAAAAAGTTGAAAATAGAACTGCCATATGACCCAGCAATTTCACTTCTGGGTATTTATTCAAAGGAATCCAAAACACAAATTAGAAAAAATATACGCAATTGAGGACTTCTGGTCAAGATGGCAGAATAGGTAACTGCTGTGCTCGCCTCCTCTCACAAACACAAAGGCTATAATAAGAGAAATAGAGGACCTATTAATTCTACTTCTGGGTATTCACCTTTAGAAACCCAAAACACTAAAAAGACATACGCATCCTTATGTTCACCACAGCATTATTTACAAGAGCCAAGATATGGAAGCAACCTAAGTGTCCATGTATAGATCAATGAATAAAGAAGATGTGGTACATACATACATACAATGGTACATTATTCAGCCACAAAAAAGAATAAAATATTGCCATTTATGCCAACATAGATTGACCTAGCAGATTTTATGATAAGGTGAAATAAGTCAAACAAAGACAAATACCATATACCAGTAATTTCACTTATATGTGGATCTAAAAAAAAATAAACAAAACACACAAAAACTCATAGATACAGAAAACAAATAGATGCTTGGCAGATGGGAGGGAATTTGGGGAAACTGGTGAAAAGAAGAAAGGTATTAAGATGTGCAAATTGTCAGATATGAAAACAGTCCCGGAGATGTGAAGTACAGTGTAGAAAATACAGTAAGTAGTATTGTTATAAACATTCATGGCATCAGATGGGTACTAGATTATTGAGGTGATCATTTCATCAGTTATACAAATGTCTAATAATTATGTTTCAAACCCAAAACTAATAGAATATTGTATGTCAACTGTAATTTAAAAAATTAAAAACAATGTGTCTCCACATACAAATTTAATGCTGAAAATAAGAAATAGTCTAATACTAGTGGGATATTTATTGAAGCTAAACTGAAATCTCAAATTAATTTGAGAATTAATATGTTTTATAATATTGAATCCCACATCCAGATATCATGGGTTTGTTTTTTTTCTATTTTCTCGGGGATTTCTGTTTGTTTTGACTTTTAAAAAAATTTCATCAATGTCTTTAATATATAACTTAAAATAATAATTTCCTTCTTACATATTTTATAGTTTTATTAAGTTTATTAAAAATTATATTTTCTATTAGTTTCTAACTGATAACTAGTCAAACTACTTAATTTTGTAAAAGTATACTGGTACAATATGTGGGAATTTACTAAAGTCTTATTAGAGTTTTAATGGTTTTCAATTATTTAGTCACGATTTCTAAGTAGATAATCATAACTATTGCAAATACTAAGTTTTGGGTTTTTCTTTCTAATATTTGTTGTATAAGCTTATTACATTAGTTAAGTTCTACAGAATAAATGAGAACAACAATGACAGGTACCATTGCCTTATCACTAACTTGAATGTAGAGTGCCTTACTGCAGTTGGGTGGTTTTCATTGTTCTTTTTTCTTTCTTATTTATGAGTTATAGAAGCCATTCTTTTCATTAAGTACTATTATATTCATTGAAAAAAGTATTTAATGCACTTCCCATTAGAGTTGAAAAGTATTCAACATTTAATCTTCATTTCAAACAAAGTAAAAATTTCCACATACTTTAATTTCATCAACCCAGTCCTATTTTTCAGTATATTTTGGAATTTTAGTTCCCAATTTTACTACAGCATAGACTCCGCAAATTATGTACAACTGCTTTGTTGGTAATAAATTCTCTTGATCCTTTTATCATTGAGTAATGGCCTCTATTCTTAAATATTAGTTTACCTTAATATTAAGAGAAATCTTGCCCTAGCTGGTTTGGCTCTGTGGATAGAGCGTCGACCTGCGGACCAAAGGGTCCTGAGTTTGATTCCGGTCAAGGGCACATGCCTGGAGTTACAGGCTCTATCCCCAGTAGGGGGCGTGCAGGAGGCAACCAATCAATGATTCTCTCTCATCATTGATGTTTCTATCTCTCTCTCTTCCCTTCCTCTCTGAAATCAATGAAAATATATATTTTTTAAAAAAGAGTAATTTATGCTTTAAACTATGTTCTCCCAGGACTTTGTAAAAAGCCCTTCTTGTCCTTTACCATATGCTGGAGATGAGAAGTTGAATGCTAGTTTGAGGATTATCCTTTATAGTAAAGTAGAATTTTGTTCTCCGGAATTCTTCTATCACTGGAATTCTGAAATTTCACCAGAGAGAATATAGTTATTCTCTTTTGGTTTTCCTTAGTGACACACAGATATTAATTTAACCATTTATTTCTATCACCAACAGATTTCCTAAATATTTTTATACCTTTTGTTGCATGTAGCGGGCTTCTTTCATGCCCTTAGCTTTCCTCAATTACGTTGTGTATTAGGACATAATGTATATGTCCTGAGTCCAACTAAAAATATCTCTTCCACTAGCAGAGAATGAAAAATCTGATTGCAAGAACCTGGGCTATGCTCTGTTTGTGTGGGAGGTGAAAGGGAACACATAAATTTAGCGGGTTTTGTTTTTAACAAGTATTGATAATTACGCTTTTAGGTATCAGTTTCTCTTTCTCCCTAGCAGCTATGAGTAGGCCTGGTTTGATAGGCCTCAGTACTCATTTTGGGACTCTCTTGCATCAGGACTACCAAATGCATTTGGCATGTGAGGTATACTCCAGTTTATACCCAACAAATAAGTGAAATCAGCTCATCCAAGTGATACTGATGAAGTCCTTCTACAGACAACTTTATGTGGTATTCTCCCTTTTAGCCTACATTTTCTCTCAGTTTGAATTACTTTAGAGTTCTATTTAACAAAGAAAGAAGAAAAGAAACCCAAACCTATATTTTGGAGCTGATCCCATCTGCTTATTATCTTGCAAAAATCATTCAATCCTTTTGGTCTGAGGATAACACTCCATCTAGCTTTTTGTGATGTTATAAGAATATTATATTTTTTCACATTACTTTATAACACTTGAAGAGAGACAAGAGGTAATGTGTTCAGATAGGTATTTTGAACTGAAAAATCTTGTGTTTACTTTTTGTATGCTTTAGGATAGAGAAAAAAATGACACAATACATATCGTGCTTCATTTCTATGAGCAGAAGATAGAACAAAAAGACTATATAAAGAAGACAAAGGGAGAACAAAAGTAGAGAGCTATTGTTAACACAAAAGAGAGAAGAAGGGACTTTGAAATAATTTATAAATATATATACCTTACTCTGAACTTCACCAGGAGAAAGATACCTAGAGAGAAAAAATGGGAAAAAAAAAGTAAGGGATATACAAAAGAGAAAACTGAAAAAGACACCTTCACATACAAATGGCAAGACAATGATAAAATGCAAACACACACACACACACACACACACACACACACACACACGCATGCATGTGCATTCCCACCATATACATGGAGTATTAGTGATTTCTAGGGCAAGAAAGTCATTTCACTCTTCCTCCTGTTCAGGGGTTAGAAAGTTCAGTAACTAGCTTTCATTTGTTTTATTTTCCATGCTAAATTCTGTGGAACTTTTCTTGTTTATTTGTTTTAACTTCAGGTTGCCAATGTGAAAGAAAATGCAAAAGGAAACAATTCGTTAAATTCAACGAAAATAACACCCTAGAAGAAATGAGGACTTACTGAGGCAATTGCCCTGCAGTACTTCCAGATGTTCATTATGCATCCAGTAGTGATCCATCCAGTCCCCCATGTACTTTCTATCGGTGATAGGCAGCTCTCTCAGAGTCTGGCACCCTTCCATCTGTAACACAGCCACAGGATACATAAGATGCTGTGTGTCTGATGGTTAGGCAGAGGATGTACCACTGTCTCCAACAATACACTTGTTCAATGCCCCTGTGTTTGTGTGGCTCTGTTTTGATACTTTATAGGACGTAGGTGGTTAGTAAGTTTATCCATGACTAGTGATCTGGCCAGTGTCAAAAGTGAATAACAAATCAATTATTGGCTGCAGATGTAATCTTGGACAGCATTGTATGTGGAAATTAGATAAGAGAAATGAGAAAAGATTAATGTAGAAAGTAGATGTTGTTGTTGGTTGTTTTGGATATTTCAAAGGTAATAAAAATATAACTAAAATTCCCAGATACCAAGAATTCAGTGTCTCAAGTTAAAACTTCAAGTACAAAAGCAGCCTTTCCTCCACATTTGATGCCAAGGCATCAAATAAGTTTTCTTAGGAAGGCAATAAAACACATTCTCAGGAGAGTATATTTCATATATGAACAGTCAAGGAAAAATTGCATCATTTCTTAAACTAAATAAATATATTTCCAGTGTTTGCAATAAAAAAAAACAAGAAGAGAGTAACAAATAAAAGAAAATCTAAAAATAGATTACACAAGGTATACGTTTATATCCCCCATGCATAAAAGAACTCTGGAGATAGGCAGTACAGCATCAGTGACAACTCTGTTGTTCTCAGAGACACAGGTTTGGGTTCTAGTCAACCATCCTCAGTATGACTTCCAATCTCACTGACAGTCTAGAATAGCTGCTGAAGCTCCCATCCAATGCATACCAGGCCATTGGAACAAATTATAGAGGGTATGTGGACAAAAGCTTGCCCTTTTTTCCTCTGAATCTTCCTGAAAGCCTCACTCATCTCAATGGTCAGGCTTAGTTGTATGGCCACGGCTTCCTGTAATGCTGGGGAACATAGTTTAAAGGCTTCAATGGCATTCCAAATTATATTGTGGACTTGTTACTAAGAATGAAAGGGAGATGAAAGTCACTGCTATAGTACCTGATCCAAAGGCTTAATAAAATCAGGTTCAGATTGGCGTAGGTGGAGCCATGCAACTTCTTCAAATATCAGGTCATCATTTTAGGTGAGCTTTAGCTTAGAAAGTGAAGAGCACATTCACATAGCACACTCTTGATTTACTTAGTAAATGTTCCAAAATTTAGTCCAAGTGAAGAGGCCTCAAGTACAAGAGCAGATGTGGTATATCAGTGCAGCATCCTTGAGTGGGCCCCTCTCAACCCGAGAAGAGACATGGTGGCAATGACACTGTATGACTTAATTTTTGTGCTTTGCTATAGTCTCTTCAAACCTGGGGCTTATCTCACTATTCAGGAAGAACTTAAGCGATTGATGCCCTAGATCAGTGATGGCGAACCTTTTGAGCTCGGCGTGTCAGCATTTTGAAAAACCCTAACTTAACTCTGGTGCCGTGTCACATATAGAAATTTTTTGATATTTGCAACCATAGTAAAACAAAGAATTATATTTTTGACATTTATTTTATATATTTAAATGCCATTTAACAAAGAAAAATCAACAAAAAAAAATGAGTTCGCATGTCACCTCTGACACGCGTGTCATAGGTTCGCCATCACTGCCCTAGATGCTTCCATTTAAGAAGATTCAAGACATGGCAGTATCTTGGCCCTTGAACCAAACTTACAGGGCTGGGGGTGTCACACCCTTATGAGAGTGAGGGGAAGGAAAAGTCATCATCCTGTTGTCCCTGATCCCTTTCTTGACCCTCAGTTACCTTCATCCTGGGAAGCAGGTTTCTTTCAACAAATGAGCCAAATACTTCTCCTGGCTTTAATGGCCTTTGGAGTAAGTCAAAAGGGAAGATAGAGTGTTGGATATTATCCCTATGAGGATCCTGGTGTACTATCCCATCACTGTGCCAACCCAAGGATTCTCTGTATGAGCAACACAGACCAAATTATTGACACAATTGGTGGCTTCTGATAGAATTTGATGAATATTTGGTCATGTTAAAGTTCATATTAAATTAAACAGTTGCACAGTAAGGGGAGGATGAGAGTGTAATTCAGTAACGACCACCTCTTAGAGGTTTTCTGTCCATAGATTTAACTATATAAGATGAAAAATACAAATGGAAGGCTTAAGTAGGATAGTGACATGAGAAATAGTGGATTGAGCATTTAAATGTTATTATATTATTAACATATTAAAATAAAAATCACATTAATTTTTGGCTCAATAACTTTTTTTTCTATTTCTAAGAAAACACACTTTCTCTAAGAGCTTCAAACTCTTTGTTATAAATAATCTTCATACCACATCTGAGAGATGTACATGCCCTCTCAAGATTAATAGACTCTGGACTTTTCCTAAAGTTCTTTTAGATATATCAGAGAAGAGCCTCAGTTATGCCACCAACACAATAAACAATATTAAGCAAGATGACTTTATTAAGACAAAGAGGTAGAGCAGTGTATTAGTTGATCATTTGTTCTGAATGTGTATCATTTAGCTGGTTATTCTATAAATATTAGTGGTAATCCCAGTTTGGATAGCATGATGTTGTTTGTACCAGAGACTAGTCTACACAATCAATAAAATCTAAAAAGACAAGCAAAATTGAAAGGGGGGGAGAAAGAAAATATTTGAAAGGCATATAACATAGGGTTAAGAACTATAAAACATAGAGAATTCTTACAAATACAAAAAATAAATTTGCAATGTCATTCATTATAGCATTGTTTGTAGTAAATTAGAAACAATCTGAATACTTATCAATAGAAAATAAGTTTAAAAAATGCAAAGAATGATGCATTCATACTATATAAAATGTAGATAGCCATTAAGGGTTTGGGAGTTGTCTTTCAATATTTTATTATTTGTTGATTGAATCAGTAGAACCCTGGAGATGGACGTAGAAAATAGCTTCTTAATAAAATTTGTTCATTAAGTCATTAGTTTATATAGTAATTACTGTCTTTAGAATAAATAAGTATCATGAACCCAGGTTGGCTCATAAATGCTAATTTGTCTTGATAAGCATGCAACAATGGATCCAAGAGTATGAACTTGACCACAAAGTAATGTACACAAGGTATAAGGATTTTCTTTCAGTCTTGGTGATAAATAAATCCCCTCAAGTAGAAAGTTGACAAACAATGATTAATCCCCACGAAATTTTAAGAAATAAAATAAACTTTTAAGAATCACCTATGGCACTCCCTGATAAATGTCAAGACAACAGCCAACTGAGCGTTTCTGCCCAACAGGTCCCAATTATTTTATTATCAGGCCAGTTGCCACAGATTTTCACCCATCTGCCCCACCTCCTCCTGTTCATCAGATGTGGAGAGGACTCTTCAGAAATGTTGACTGAAGGCACAGTAAATTCAGAACTCCTGAATAGGCAAATTGGGAATTAATAAAGTTTAAAAAACAACAACAAATAAGTAGTCTTACTCCCAAGGAATTTATAATCTGCTAGAGACCCTATATGCATATAGGATAGCAGTTCTCTAGATTTAGATCATTGTAATCAGAAAAAAAAAGTGTGGCTTTAATCTTAAAATTAGTAAAGTGGCCCATCAGTGGTAAGAGGGTCACTTACCACATAATGTAGACATAGTAAAACCCTCAAACTTGATGACAGCTGCCTTCCTAGCCAGTGTTTACTCACCTTTCAACATATATGTATAGCTGTTTCCTACTCTCCATCTCATTATTCATTATCTTTGGAGAGCACAGTTATAAGCAATAGTGTTAAATGCTTATTTTTCCTTGGGTTTCTCTTCCACTAAGAAATACTATTCCAAGCTTTTATTCTCCTGATTCTTCAATGCTCTGACAGCAAACTCCAGCTCTTATTATTAGCCTCACGGGCTACAGAGCAACCGTCAACCTTATTTTGATGACCAGTCAGGCTATTTTTTCTGGAAAAGTGATTTCACTCTCCAGGTCAATCAGAGGAAACCTAACAGTGGATTAGTTGTCACCTTTATGTCAGAGAAAGTTCTACAGCCATACCTTCACCATAATATGCAACACACAACAGCCAACTTCTATTTAGGACAGAAGAGTAACAGTGCACAACAAAAGAAATATGACTTCTTTGATGTTAGCTTGAAGGGGGAAAATTAATCTATACGTTCAGTCTATAAAAGTCTCAGGATGATGTACCATAGTAAAATGATCAGGGAATCAAGGTCAAACTCCCACTTTCACACACACCCTCCCAGTATGTGGAAATATGCAATCTTTTAATTCCAGTACTGTCTCTTCCCCCTTCAAATATTTTCCTCCCACTCTCTCTCAAATCTACTCCAATCAAGCCTTTGATTCCTCAATAATTCCCACACACACCCACTTTATTGAGCAATTCCTTTCAATATCACCAATGAACTCTATGTTTTTAAGTCCAAATGGTAAACTCTCACT
Source organism: Myotis daubentonii (assembly GCF_963259705.1). Lineage (NCBI taxonomy): Eukaryota > Metazoa > Chordata > Mammalia > Chiroptera > Vespertilionidae > Myotis > Myotis daubentonii. Next base: position 66,648,064 of record NC_081846.1, on the reverse strand, counting down.
CTAACTGGTCTATTGTAGCATTTTGACACAGTTGAATCCTTCCCTGCTCTCCTCTCTCTCTTTTTTAAGAGAGAGAAAGAGAGAGAGAGAGAGAGAGAGAGAGAGAGAGAGAGAGAGAGACATTGATCACTTGCCTCCTGTACATGCTCAGACCAGGGATCAAACCCACAACCTGGGTATGTGCCCTGATCATGGAACCCACAGCCTCTCAGTGTACAGGAGGATGCTCCAACCAACTGAGTCATATTGGCCAGGGCCCTCCCTTCTCTTTAATACACTTTTTATACTTAGCATCCAGGCCACTACAATCTTTTCCCCCCTTTTATTCCATTGCCCATTCTTCCTCATTCTCCTTTGCTGATTCTTCCTCTTCCCCCTAATTTCTAGGAAGTATGACTCAATCTGCTCTGTCTTTGGGCCTCCTTTCTATCTACACTTTTCCAAGGGTTATTTCTTGAAGACTTATGTCTTTAAAAATATCTCTGTTCCCGAGTCCTAAATTTCTATCTCTACTCAAGACTTCCCTCCTGAGGTTCAGACTGTTTACTTGGTATATCCATTTGCATGTTTACTATACATCTCAAACCTAACAGGTCCCAAGCTGAACTGCTGTTCTTCCTCTCCAAACTCCCCCAACAGTCTTTCCCATCTCCATTGTGGCCATTTCAACCACCTACTAACTTAGGCCAACAAACTTCATTGCCTCTTGATTCTTTACCTTCTGCCTTTACCTACATCCATTCTGACAAGAATTCCTGTTAATTTACCTTCAAAATGTATCAAGGATCTGGCAATTTTTCACCATCTCCCCTGTTTTCACCCTAGTCTAAGCCACCATCATATCTTATCTAGACTGCTGCTGTAGCCTTTTAATTGGTCCTGCTTATTTCATTCCTTTTCCCCTACTTACTACAGAATGACCCTTTTAAACTAATTTAATTCATGGTATCTTGCAGTAAACAATATAATCTCCCTAAGCAGTACATCAATCATATGAAAAAAAAACCTATACTAATAAAAGGGTAATATGCTAATTAGACTGGACATCTTCCGGACATCCTTCCGGACAAAGCCATGATGGCAGGGGCCGAGGCAGAGGCAGTTAGGGGACAATAAGGCTGACAGGGGAGCAGTTAGGGGGCAGCCAGGCCAGCAGGGGGGCAGTGAGGGGATGACCAGGCCGGCAGAGGGGCAGTGAGGGGATGACCAGGCTGGCAGGGGGGCAGTTAAGAGGTGACCAGGCCGGCAAGCAGAGGTGTTTAGGAACAATCAGGCCAGCAAGCAGAGGCAGTTAAGGGCGATCAGGCAGGCAGGCAGGCAAGTGGTTAGGTGCAGTGGTCCCGGATTGTGAGAGGGATGTCCAACTGCTGGTTTAGGCCTGATCCTGCAGATATCAGGCCTAAACCAGCAGTCGGATATCCCCCGAGGGGTCCCAGATTCGAGAGGGTGCAGGCCGGGCTGAGGGACCCCCCATGCACAAATTTCCTGCACTGGGCCTCTGGTAAATCTAATAATATCTACCTTTTATTGGGCTGATCTAAGGCTCAATGAGATGATAGATACAAAGTACTAAAACACTCAGCACATAGTATGTGTTAAATTTTAGTAGCATGGGCAGAAGATTAATTTTTATGTCATTTCTGAAATCTGTTGTCTCTATGAACTATTAGCCATTTATTATTTTGAGGAATGTGATTCAAAATTGTCCATATCTACAACTGCTAAGCTACTATTTTAAGGAGTTAACCTGAACAAGTTGCTCCAGTGTTTGTGCTGTTCACCACTATAGCGTATCTTATACATCCTCCGAAAAAATGTGGCAGGTGTTAGTAAAATACATCACCTCACAAATGGTAGGAGTTCCTTCCTTTTTACAGCAGCGTAGTATCCCATTGTGTAGATGTACCAAAGTTTTTTAATCTACTCATCTGCTGATGGGCACTTAGGCTGTTTCCAAATCTTAGCTATTGTAAATTGTGCTGCTATGAACATAGGCGAGCATTATGCTAAGTGAAATAAGTCAGTTGGAGAAAGATAAATATCACCTGATCTCACTCATTTGTGGAATATAATGAGCAACATAAACTGATGAACAAAAACAGATCCAGAGACAGAGAAGCATCGAACAGACCTTCAAACCTCAGAGGGAAGGCAGGGGAGGGTGGGGGTAAGGGAGAGAGATCAACCCCAAAGGACGTGTATGCATGCATATAAGCCTAACCAATGGACACAGACACCAGGGAGGTGAGGGCATGAGCAGGGGGGACGGGCAATGGGGGGATAAGGACACATATGTAATACCTTAATCAATAATGAAATTAAAAAAAAATAAATCACCTCACAATTAAAGCCCTTAGTCTACATGCCAGGAAATGTAGAGATTGGGAGCCAATTAATACAGGGTTGGAAATGACTGGAGCTATTGCTTAAAATTAAACAATTAAATTTCACAGTTTGGAAACTAAAAAACAGTAGCAGCTACATGAAGCTTGTAAATAAAGTCATAACACCAATGTCAGTAAACACTTAAGGCAACTTAAAAAGAATTCAAATGGCAAGAAAGTTCTTCATAGTGGTACAAAGGGCATGTGGTAACACGCAGTTCCAAGTCTGACAGATACCTGTGGGAGTATCTGTTCAGTCAACCAAATCAAACTGAGGCAAAGAGAGTGGTAACTCCGTATTTTACAATGAGGCACGGGCACCAGCCATGGCAGGGTTCAAAGGCAATGCTTCCATAAGGCCTTGCTATTTCCCTGGATCATTTGCCAATGCTGGTGCCTAGTATTTACTAGGAAGCAAGCCCTGGCTTAGTGGTTCTCTGTAGGTTTCTATCAATCAAAAGCGCTGTAAAAGCCGTCATAAGACTGAGAAGGCAGGCAGGTAGGCCCTAGGTAAGGCAATGCTCTACAAATAGAATTTTATTACAAATTACTATTTATTGAGCAATCACCATACCATGGACTGTGCTCAGTCCGTCACTTCAGTGGATTCAATCCTCACAAAAAATAAGCAAGGGAAATCTGACTACCCCTGTTCCAAGTGAGGAAACTCAGGCTCTTAAGGGACTGACTCAGCCAAGACCCCACAGCTAGAAACTATTCAACTTTGAATTCAAATCAGTTTTTTATGACACAAAAGCTTATGCTCTTTACCACAAAGCTATTGAGAAATAAGTAACTGTTGACAATGGGTGTAATTCTTTTACAGTATTTGTTTAGAATGCTAAGGTAAAGGGGTCAAGTTGTTTTTTTGTTTGTTTGTTTGTTTTTTAATATCCATCTCTTTGTTTCCATTCACCACCTCTTGGCAATTATTATGTACAATCTTTAAACTAATCACATATGTTTACCCCAGTGCCTTTACTCCGCAGTCTATAATGTAAGGAATGTAGGTTAGATGGACCCTGGGAAAAATTTATACAATTGATATACTTATTGAAATATTATGGCCCTAAGCTACTGTGAACTGCCTTTATGTGAGTGGCTAAAACAAATATAGGCTCTGTGCTCTTTCATGCCACTGACATGTTTCCTAACAGGCCAGAAAACAAGAACATGGGCTGGTCTAGCATAGCCAGGGCTTAGGGACAAATGGGAGTACTGACCTTTAGACAGACTGTGACTTTACATTGACGTCATGCCTCCCACCCAATGCTAGGTACCGTGGGAAGAAACTAAACTTTGATAGGTGACATTTAAGAGTGTCCTGTAAACTATGCAGAGAGAAAATGGCCTCTCAGAGGGCTGGGTGTCTCCGTACACAGCCGTCAAGATGTGTGAAAGCCCAAGGCTGTGGCTGGCTTGTTGTACAGCCTGGAACAATGCTGTGATTGTGTGAGTATCATGCTGTGATTGTGTGAGTATCGCCCCCTTAGAATTCACAGCACAGGCGGGATATGAATGTGTCCCAAGCAGGGTTTGACAGCTGTTTCGGAGCTTTCTAGATCAGAGATAGAAACAGATATGATTTGCATAATCTCTTTTTTGCATTACATTTCCAGTTGGGTGGGTTGCCTTTCCTGTTACACAACCTATCCCAAGAACTTGCCCAACCTCCCACCTCACTCAGCTTTCCACAGAGTCACCTTGCTAGCCACTTCCATCTTTTTCCAACTGTTTCCAAGATACTCAGAGTCATGTCAGCACCTGGAAAATCTGCTAGGCCCCGGGTGGTGTTGCAGAATCACTAATACAAACATCAGTTATAGATGAACAGAGGAAGGAACTTGGGCTCCTTGGTATTGAGCAATGCTGTGTTTTAACAAATTTAAAGAATTTCCCAGTTATCCTGGAGGCCATCCATTTATTCAAATAATATTTGCTAATATTTTCTATGAACTGACTCTATAGATGCCTGCAATACTTTTTTAGTTATTAGGCAATTGCTATCTTGTTCCTTAGAGAGGGTGCAGTCTAGTGATGGTTACACACTTGCACAGAGGCAACTTCAGTAGAATGTAATAAGAGTTAAGCAGAAACTACTACAGCCAAAAAAATACCTACAAGCCCAGAATTAACAAGCGAGGCACATGTGTAAAAATACATCTTCTACAGCGGCTAAAATAGTCATGAAAAATAAACGCTGAATGGGTTTACCAAAAGCAAGAGCTAGCCAAAGCCTCCCCATTCCTCCCACAACCACATGCCTTTTACAACAGGAGTCCACCTCCAGCCAACAGGTTGTAGCAGGAGGTTGGGCATGTGATAAAAAGGCAACTTTGTGGTCCACGTATACAACAAAGAAGAATATTGTTATAGTATTAGGTGTGACTGCAAGATATTATATTGGCCAATCCATTCCTCTCTCCCTCTCAGGAATTTTAACTGATAAAATTGGGAAGAATTGTCATTTTGGTAGTGGGACAGTTATGGAATGCACCGCAGGGAGTATGGCAGTGAAGTGTTATAAGACTGAGTCTCACTCAGTTTTTCTGAAGTCCCCAAAGTCTTCTTGAGTCCAGAATTCACCTTCTGGGTTAAATTCTTGGGAAGCCTGGCTGTGCTTCCCTCCTTCCTCTGGGTCTTATGCAGTCCTGGCTCACTTATCAATACAGTAGACCCCTTTTACTTGTGTTAACCTGCGTCATCTCGGTTCCTCATAATAATGAGACCAAATCGATGGGCCTGAGTAAAATAATGTGTTCCAATGACAAATTTCATCAGTCAATTTTTTTTTACAATTTTTATTATTTTTTGTGGCAAACCACACAAATATGAATTAAAAAAGATAATAATCTCAGACTGAAATTTCCTCCAATCCCTGCATTCCCCTTCCAAGGCAGACAATATAGAGTTATTTTCAACGTCTTTCTCCATACTCATGAAACATATATAAAATTATATACAGCCCAGCCAGCATAGCTTAGTGGTTGAGCATCAACCTATGAACCAGGAGGTCAGGATTCAATTCCTGATCAGTGCACAGGCCCAGGTTGTGGGCTTGATCCCCAGTGTGGGTCATGCAGAAGGCAGCCAGTCAATGACTCTCGCTCATGATTAATGTTTCTCTCTCTCTCTCTGAAATCAATAAAAATATATTTTAAAAAATTATATGTACACTCATAAGGTCTTTTTGTTTGTGGCCACTGCTTTTTAAAATATGTATATTCATAACTTATTTGTTTTAAGTTCTTTCTGGGACTATTCAATGAATGGGTTAATGCTATTAGAGTCAAAACAAACAAAGATTCTAATCCCAACTCTGTCACTGGTTCTCTATAAAATTGTATAGAAATAAATATAGCTCCTCCGGAATTAGGGTGCCAATCTTTTCATCAAAGACAAAAGGAAATAAAGTAGCCCTGTGCTTGGTGCCTTGCTAAGTAAGTCTTGAAAATTATTTCCCCTCCTGTACCTGCCAATACAACAAAACAGTAACACTGGAGAATAACCTGAGAGTGATAACATGCTCAGAAGAGCATGGTTAGAAAGTAATAATCCCTCACACATCTCACACAAAGAGCCAGAGACAAATATTTATCTCAGATGGGGACTGTAAGACTATACTTCATATCATGAGTAGGAGAAATCTTTCCTGGTCCTTGTTATGAATCTACATGCAACTTGAGCAAACTTTTTTTTTAAAAAACATTTTGGCTTAATCCTAACATGTAGTCATATATGAAATTCAACTTAGAAAATTTTGGTAACAACACATCCCTCTGTGTTAGATAATAGGCATTGAGGGGAAAGAGGGATTAGGACAGAATTTCTGCCCTTAGATAGCTTTCAACCCCAATAATGAGGGGAAAGGAGATAGAACTGGGAACAATAAAGTGTAGTAAAATACAGACAGTGCTCTCACCATCATAAAGGAAAATGTTGTGGAACTAACTCCTGGGGGCCTGGAGTTGGGAAGGCTGGAAGTAGTTTCTGGTCAGCATAAAATTGAGTTTGGAGGTTATCTAATAGAGTAAAAGAGTTGGGCTGGGGAACCCCTAAGGACACAAGACAAATGTGACATAGGTTATATATGCTTCCCCCCTCCACATACAGACTCATGATACAGGTGTATGGGTAGCATCTTAAGTTGGGTATAATATCCAGTGAACAAGACAAGCTCTGCTTGCATTTTCTCTCTCCCCTCCCAACATCCTCCTTCCCCTCATCTATAAATAGTAATCTCTGACTACCCGAAACAAGGGTAAAGTTAGCAAGTAGCTTCTCTTAGGCTTTATGCAGCTACCACTACATTTTATTCTTTCTCATACTGATGGGAATGAGATGCTGTTAGAGTCAGCGTATCTGGTTACTGAAATAATAAAATTAAAAGTATAAGAATGTTAAGAATATACTAAAAAATGTAGTAAGTTCTTAGTTTCTGGGGTGCAAATAAGTTACTAATAAGTGATGAAGACTGTGATGATAGTGGTGATGGTGATGATGATAATGGTGATGACAGCCCCAATTCTTCCAAGCAATCTTGTAGTTCTCCAAGATTCCCTTAAAAACAGGGATAGATCTGTGAGGATAGCCAATGGACCCTCCACCTCATGTGTTCTATTTACCTTCTCGGCATCTGCTTCTAGGCTTTGCTGACCTATAACACCCTCAGCTAGATTTAGATCTAGTCTTATTTGCAGTTAACTCCTGATTATACACTGCTGCTTCACCTCCATTTCTCAGCCCTCACTCTATTCTCCACCAGAATTAAATAGTGCTCATTTTGGATTTCTGTTAGTCAACTCAGGCCTTTTATCCTGAGCTCTCTCTTCTTGTGGATCCCTGGCCTTATCCAGACCATGTCTAATTTAGCTTCGGTCCTTTGTCTTAGACACCTTTCTAACCCACCCTCACTCACCTATACTTCATTCTGACTGCTACTTTATCTGCGGCTATTGGCCCAGTGATGTCAACCTCCAAGACCTTATATTTCTATGGTACCCCTCTTTAAGACCTCTAGTAGCAGTAACTCTAGCAGTGGCAATCTAGAGCTTAAGCTCTTTAACTCTGGCTATAATTATCCCCCTAGTTTCTAGCTACCTTATATCATTGACTCTATAGAATTAATTGCTAACAATCTCCCAGGAAAATCCATGGAAGTGGCAGAAATTTGATCACAGTGCTGAACCAGTACATGCAGCCTTCATAATGACTGGACTCTATCCAGCTTTCTCAACTTGAATGTCAATTTTATATTTTACTAGAAGCCTGGTGCACGAAATTCGTGCATGGGGAGGGTCTTAGCCCAGCCTGCACCCTCTCCAATCTGGGACCCCTCGGGGGATGTCCAACTGCCAATTTAGACTGCTGGCTCCTAACTGCTCACCTGCCTGCCTGCCTGGTCACCCCTAATTTCTCCCCCGTGCCTGCCTGTTCGCCCCTCACAGCCTCTGTGTGCTGGCCAGGTGGCCCCCAACTGCCCCCTCCCTGCCAGCCTGGTCACTCCTAACTTCTCCCCTCCCCCACTGCCAGCCTAGTCACCCTCACTGTCCCCCCTGCCAGCCTGGTTGCCCCCAACTGCCCCCCCCACTGGTCCGGTCACCTCTTACTGCCCCTCCTGCTGACCTGGTCACCCCCAACTGCCCCTCTCTGCTGACCTGGTCACCCCTAACTTCCCTCCCTGCCAGCCTGGTCACCCCCAATTGCTCCCCCTGCTGGCCTAGTTGCCCCTAACTGCACTCCTCTACCAGCCTTGTCACCCCTCATGGACCCCCTGCCATCCTGGTCACTCCATGCAGCTTGCTTATTCAGTCATTTGGCTATCCCACACTACCCCCCCTGCCTGTGTGGTCACCCCATGCAGCCAGCTTATTCAGTTGTTTGGTTATCCCTCACTAACCCTCCTATTGACCTGGCCATAGGCAGCCATGCTGTGAGGGCATGAGGGTTAATTTGCATATTACCTCTTTATTATACAGGATAAGACACACAAAAATACTAATTATCCCATTACACTATTGGTCATAAAAATACTTTTCAAATTGATGCCAATCTCCTGATTTACTTTACACACACACATACACACACACACACATACACACACACAGGTGCGCACGCATGAGAGCATACACACATACATCGAGTCTGGTAGTTTGCTACTTTATATTTATATATAGTCTGTATCAAACTATCTATGTAAAGATGATATATTATTTGCATTGTTTTCAATCAAATGAATCAATAACAAAATACTAGGAAAAATTCAGTTGAATTTAATTTTCTAACTTAACAGTGGTTTGAGAAAGGCTTAAGAAAAAATGTAGAAAGTTAAAAAAAGAAAACCATACACCAATATTGTCCAAATGAACTTTCAAACAAACTTGTGTTTTCATGCTGCTAAAGTACATGCTGACTGTGCCCGAGAAGCGCACTATCACCAAGGCCAAAAGCCAGGAAAGTGAGTGGTTCCTTCTAGGTGTGTGGTGAGGAGGGCTACTTTTAGCTCTTGATTTACTCTCCCTTCACTGAATCCACCCCAGGTTCTTCCAGGGGCCATCACCATACTTGCAGATTTTCTTGCCAAGACATTTCTCTCTCCTCAATAAAAGTTGTTAGGAACTGGCACACACAGTTAAAATTCAAGATAAGAATCATACTAAGATGCCAGGGAAAATAAAAGAAAGAGAATTTAAGATACTGTTTCTGGGCAGCAAGAGCTTGGCCTGATTCTCTTTATTAGGCTTGATTCATAGAATTAAATTATCTCACAACTCTTTAAAAATGCCTATTGAGAAATGGGTGTGTGAGAAAATAGATACCAAACAAGAGGTGTATCTAGCACAGTCTTGTGATTCACTAAGATAAGCCTCCATTTTACCCTAATTCTAGATGTGGTTGAAAGGATTTATATTATGTACTTTATGCAAATCCACATTCATTTATGCAATAAGAACCATCAATAAAACACAAACGGGGCAGGGTTTAAAAGCAGAAACTATGTTAATACCTTATGTAATGACTCTATTGAAATTATATCATTTTTCTAATGGAAAATAAATACCATTATTTGCTAAGTTACTAACATCCCTTGTTTGTTTCATCAGTCAGGGTTTCCTTGTAAAAGAGATAACAGCAAAATTCTCTGTTTTACATTAATCTTTTTTTATTAACAACAGCCTTATTGAGATATAATTCACATAATATGAAATATACAGTTTTAGAGTATAAATTGTTTTTAAATTGTAAAAATTTAAGTATTTTAAACATTCTAAGCATTTTACATTGTACAGTAGAAGCATGTTAATAATTCACAGAGTATTGCCACAATCACCACTACCTAATTCAGTATTTTCAGCAAAAAGAAATTCATACCTACTGAAATCACTCCCCATTTCCTCTTTCCCCAAGCCCTTCACAACCAATAATCTATTTTATATTTTATAGAGTTTATAATTATGGAAATTTTATATAAATAAAATTATACAATTTGTAGTCTTTTGTGCCTGGCTTATTTCTCTTAAGAATAACAAAAGGTTCATCCTTACTGTATCAAGTATCAGTATTTCATTTTCTTTATGACTGAACAATATTCCATTTATGGGTATATTACAAGTGGTTTACCCATTTTGTTGGTTGATGTGCATTGTTGTTTTTTTCCATTATTTGACTATTATAATAATGCTTCTATAAACAATTATCACATAAGTTTTCAATTCTCTTGATTTTAACTAAATATTGCATAATTTCTATATCATGTGGTAATTTGATGTCTAACATTTTGAGGATATGTCAAACTATTTTCCGAAGTAGTTGAACCATTTTATAATCTCACCAAGAATGTATAAGAAGTTCAATTTTGCTGCAACCTCAACACTTGTTATTGTCCTTTCTTATTTTAGCCCTCCTAGTAGATATGAAGTAGTATTTGAATGCATATTTTAAATTATTAAATTTTTTAAATGGTGAAAAAATATACATAACATAAAATTTATTATTAAACTATTTTGAAATGTGTAGTTCAGTGTCATTAAGTACATTCACACTGTTGTGCAACCATCACTATCATCCAACATCAGAAAAATTTTATTTTGCAGAACTAAAAATATATATCCTTTAAACATGAACTCTCCACTCCCCTCAGTCCCTGGCAACCACATTCCACTTTCTGTCTCTATGAATTTGACTTTCATAGCTGTTTTCTTGGTGATTATCATGTGGATTACATTTGCCATCCTTACATTCTAATACTCTAATTTGAAATTATACTAGTTTAATGTCAATATTTACCTTCCTACCCATTTTAAGTTATTCATGTCTAGCGCTAAGAAACTCAGTCAACTTTTGTTTATCTGAGAAGCATTAATTTCTTCCATAATTCTGAAAGACAGTTTTGCCAGATATAGAATTCTTGGTTGATAGTGTTTTTTCTTCAGGACTTAGAATATATCAATCTACTTCCTTCTGCCTTCCAAGGTTTCTGATGAGAAATATACTGATAATTTTTGAGGGATCACTTGTATATGAAAAGTTGCTCCTTTCTGATTTCAAAACCTTCTCTTTGTCTTTCATTTTTGACAGTTTGATTATACTTTGCATCAGTGTAGGTCTTTTTGAGTGTATCATGCTTGGAGTTTGTTGATTTTCTTGGATGTCTGTATCCATGTACTTCATAAATTTGGGGAAGTTTGCAGTCATTATTATTCAAATAATTTTTTTTTGTCTTTCGTCTTCTCCTGGGACTGCCACAATATGCGAGATTACTTAATGATATCCCCAGATTCCTGTTTTCCTTTCTTCAGTCTTTTTTTTTCCTGTTCCTTAAAGTATCAACAGTCCCTTCTTCTAGTTTCTTTTTTTTCTTTTACCTACTTAAATATTTTTTAAATTTCCCTAGTGATTTTTTATTTCAGTTATACTTTTCAGCTCCATAATTTCTTTTTGGATTTCTTTTTATGTTTTCTGGCCTGCAGGGATCAATGGACCTCCACACCACCACAGCCCGGCCTTACCCACCAGCTCATCAGGCTCCAGCCTTCTATCCACGTCGATCCTGCAGAGCACAAAGTAGTGCATGAAGCAGCAGACAGCCAGGAGGAGCCCGAGCCCTGGCCAGGTGCCACGGCTCTCCCACTCATCCTGGCCCCTGCTGTGCCTGCCACTCTACTGTGGTCTCTGCGTGCATCATGATTATGCAGCCGCAGCTTGTCATCATAGCCTCGCTCCCCACTCGGGACTGGAGAAGCAGCTGCAGGCTCACGCACAATCAGTCCCGATGCTGGGACCGGGAGCCATGAGCCCAGCGCCTGTTGGTCAGTTGAGCGGTGCTCCTGCTGTGGGAGCACACTGACCACCAGGGGGCAGCTCCTGCATTGAGCGTCTGTCCCCTGATGGTCAGTGCGGTCAACTGGTCGCTTAGGCTTTTATATAGACAGATGTTTTTACTGATATTATATCTGTCCATACATTGTTTCCCTGCTTTTGTTCTTTTCTTGTTTGCACTCTTTAAGCATAGTTAAGATGATTGTTTTAAACTTTTTTAAAAAAATATATTTTATTGATTTTTTACAGAGAGGAAGGGAGAGGGATAGAGAGTTAGAAACATCGATGAGAGAGAAACATCAATCAGCTGCCTCCTGAACACTCCCTACTGGGGATGTGCCTGCAACCAAGGTACATGCCCTTGACCGGAATTGAACCTGAGACTCTTCAGTCCCCAGGCCAACGCTCTATCCAGTGAGCCAAACCGGCTAGGGGATGTTTTAAACTTTTTGTCTACTAAGTCCAGTCAGGTCTTTCCCAGGGACAATTTCTGTTGAAAAAAAAAATCGGGGGGCTTTGAATGAGCCATGTTTTCTCTTTCTTTGTATGCTTTGTGATATTTTGTTGTTGTTGTTTAAACACGGACATTTATATCTTATAATTTAGTAACTAAGATCCAATTATCCCTCTTCATCAGGGTTTGCCATTTTATTTTTGTTTGTGTATAGTTGTAGGGGACCAGCATGAGGGGACCAACCTATGGTTTTCTGGGGTCTTTTCTGATACTTCACATTCCCCTATGCATGCACACTGACTTTCTAATTCACCATATATGTGGTTACATTTTTTAAAATTTATCTTTATTGTTGAAAGTATTATAGATGTTTCCTGCACCCCTTGCCTGCCCCCACCTCAGACCTTCACCACACTACTGTCTGCATTCATGGGTTATGCATATATGCATATAAGTTCTTTGGTTAATCTCTTCCTATCCCCACCCTCCACCCTGCCTTCCCTCTGAGATTCATCGGTCTGTTCCATGCTTCTATGTGTCTGGATCTATTTTGTTCATCAGTTTATTTTGTTCAATAAATTCCACATATGAAGGAGATCATGTGATACGTGTCTTTCTCTTACTGGCTTATTTTGCTTATAATACTCTCCAGGTCCTTCCATGCTGTCTCAAAGGGTAAGAGATCCTTCTTTTTTATAGCTGCATAGTATTCTATTGTGTAAATGTAACACATATTTCAGCCCAAGCGCCCATCAGTAGATGAATGGATAACAATGATGTGATACTTATATAGTTACTTTTGACTGTCTTAGTCTTTAAGTATCTGACATACAAAAGGAGAAAAAATAAAATTAAAAAAAGCATACCATCCCTCTACATCCTCTGAAATTCACTGCAGCTGGAGAGAGAAGGATTCGCAATAGTAGATACCCTCGTCTGTGTTGGCACCTCTACAATCATATGCAGCAGTCAGTGATGAGAGCACAGATCGTCAGTATTCAGAGGACAGACAGCCTGCTCTGGCTCTCACAGTCTGAGGACAAGCTGCTCCAGGAACATGTACATGTAAAGCTGCTTGCCTTGGGGGTTGGGGTTGGATATGGATGGGGTGGGATACCATGCAAAGAGCTGAAATTGAACACAATTAACCACAATTCACTGCCCAAGCCTTCCCCTAGAAGTTACAAGCCTTACACTGTTTCCAGAGTTCCAAAATAATTCTATCAGTCAGATTTTGCCAGTAAAATTCTTGTCTAAGTGAGTGATGGATTTCCAATGCTTCCTACTCAGCAATTTCCCCAGAATCCTACCTCAATGTGGTTTTTATTTGCATTTGCCTAGAGACTAATTATACAGAGCGGGGGTGGGGAACATCTGGTCCACAGGTCATATCAGGCCTGCAAAATCATTTGTCCTGGCCCTGCCAAGGCATTAGGTGTGAGTTAATTAAACGTTTGACCAAATATAGCAGGCTAATTTTTAAAGTTGATAATTTTGTGTGGCCCACAAATTATTTTACAAATATCCAAATGGTCCTTGACAGAAAAAAGGTTCACCACCCCTGATATGGAGCATCATTTCACTTGCTCTTCATTCTAGTTTGTTTTTCCCCTCTGAAAGTGAAATTGTTCTTGAATAATCGATTTCTCCTTTAGTTCTATATGTTTTTGCTTGCTTCATGTATTTTGAGATTCTGTTGTTAGGTGTGTATGTTTATAATTGTAATTTTTCCAAAATGGATTGACACTTTCGTTCTAAAATGTCTTTTGTTGTCTCAAGTAACTTTTTTTGTCTTAAATTCTATTTTAGTATAGGCTGCAATTTTTTGCATAAAATATCTTTTTCCCATCTTTTTCTTTCAACTCATGTGTATCTTTACATCTAAAGTGTGTATCTAACAAACACTATATAGTTAATGTGTTTTTATTCATATTTCTAATCTCTGACTGTAAGTCCAATGCTTAATTTATTTACGTTTAATATAAATACAGATAAAAAGGATTTATAGATGGCATTCACCTTGTATGTTTTCTCTTATTTATTTCTCTGTTTCTTAATTAATGCCTTCTTTGGTGTTAAATAGTGTATGGTCTTAATTTCTATATAATTTATTTTACTATATTATTGAGTTATTTCTTAGTAGCTGTCCTGGCAATTACCATTAACATCTTAATTTAGAACAATGTAGTTTAGAGCAGTACCAACTTAAGTATACAAAATCCTTCCTCCTGTAAGGCTCTATCCCCTCCCTCTTCATTGTACTATTATTCTCAAATGAGAGATTTACTCATTATAAGTCCATCAACAGAGCTTTATAAATTCTGCTTTATGTGAATGTTTTTAAGTAAGACTGAAGAAGAGAATAATTGTAAACAAGAAATAAGTTTATATTATGTTTTATGTTTTCCATAGTTACCTTCACTGGTACTCTTTAATTCTTTATGTAGATTTGAGCTACTGAGGAATGTTCTTTCTTTTCAGCCTGAAGAAATTTCTTTAGTATTTCTTGTAGGTCAGACCTGCTAAAGAGAAGTTCTCTGTTTTTGTTTATTTCAGAATGTCTTAATTTCTCCTCCAGTGATAAAGGATAGTTTTACTGGATACAGAATTTTTTATTGACATTTGTTTCCTTTAGTACTGTGAATGTATCATTTCACTGCCATCTGTTCGCCAAGATTTTTTTATGAGATATTGGCTGTTCATCTTATTGAAACTCTCTTGTACATGGAAGTCCCTTCTCTCTTACTGCTTTACAGATTCTCTTTTTGTCTTTTGATAGTTTAATTATAATGTGTGTCAGTGTAAATCTGATTAAGTCTATCCTTCTTAGAGTTTATTAAGCTTAACGATTTGCAGATTAATTTTTTTATCAAATTTTGAAAGTTGTCCAATGTACATCACTGGTAAGTCCCTCCAGTGATATTTTTTTCTTTTAGTTATCGCACTGCCTTTCAACTGTAACATTAAAAAGAAAATCTACCTCTATGGATATTCTGTATTGGTGAGATGTCATTCTGATTCTTTCCTACTTGTCTTTAGTTATTTAGACATGTGCCGGGGTCCAACCCCAGCAGGTCCAGGGATCCCCAAAGGTGTGGACGGAGTCGGCGAAGAAGGAATGACACGGAGACAGCGTTCAGTTGATCAGCAGCCTAGCCAGGATCTCCAGCCAAGTTCTGGTCTGGATCTCCAGAGAAGTTCTGCTTCAGATCTCCAGCCAGGTTCAGTCACCATGTTCTAGTCAGGTTCTCTTGCCATGTTCTATAGTCAGGTTCAGTCCAGGATCTTTTGCCATGTTCTCTCCAGCGAAGTTCTTCTGTCTCTAGAGAACGTTCTGTGTAGGTTTTGTCTTCTTGGCTCTCTTCTTAAGTTCTGTGTTCTGAGTTCTGTGTCCTAAATTGTGTGTGTTGCTGTCTTGTTACATCTGTATTTATACCAGTTGATTCAATCCTATCAATCTCTATTACAAAGATTAGGGCGTTTCTTATCTCCATTCCAGGGAGTAAAGATTATGTAGCTTAAGCATGATTGTTTGTAGTTAAAGTGATTAATTACCCGCCTGGCACTTAGTTGAAGGGTTTTATTCCCTTCCTAACTTCAGGGGAAAATCCCTACCTGGGGAAACAACCTTTCTCGGAGAGGTGACCTTGGTTAAAACACAGCGCCAAGAAGGTGAGCAAACATATTAAGAACAGTATTCCATATATGCCAGGTCCCTTGAAACAGCAAGCATGGACCGGCTCCCGGCAGACATGATTTCATTTAGTTCTTTAAATATATGTATAATAGATGACAAACTATTTTTCTGATAAGTCTAATGTCTAGCTTCCTCGGGGATATTTTCTATTGACTGCCTTTTTGTTTGTTTGTTTTATCCTGTGAACAAGACACACTTTCTTTTTTTTTCTTTTTTTTTCATTTGCATGGATGCTACTTTTGGGTTAAAAAGTAGACATTGTAAATAATATAATGTGACAACTCTGAACATCAGAGAAATTCTCCCAGAGGTTTACTTATTGCTATTTGTTGTAATTTCTGTTGTTTTTTGCTTAGAAAATTTCTCAACAAGTTCTTTAAAGTTTGTAATCTTTATTATGTGTGACCACCAAAGTATCTGTGGTCAGCTTAATGGACAGCTAATTATTTTATAGAGATGTTCTCAAATGTTTTGAACCAATTAGTCTTTCAACTTTTGCTGAGGGGCTGTGTGTGTGTGTGTGTGTGTGTGTGTGTGTGTGTGTTGAAGCATGTCTGCAATATTCCATTATGTAGGGTCTAAAACTTGCTTTTCCTTCACTTTCTGCTTGCATAGAACCTCAAAATCAGCCAGAAGTGAGATATTAGGGACTTATTAAATCTTTTATAAACATGCACACAGTTCTAAAAATGCACACATCCTTCCAAAATGCAGGTGTTTTTTTAGGTTTTAAGAAATATGTTGTAGGCTTTCAACATTCCCTAAGGACATCTAGTTCCGCAGATTTTTATTTTAAGTCTTTTGGGCATCTTCTTGTTTGCCCCAACAGTTATGGCCACATCAGGCAACTGCATTATTATACAACTGCCACTGATTCTATCACTGATTCTCCAGGAAGGAAGGAAGGAAGGAAGGAAGGAAGGAAGGAAGGAAGGAAGGAAGGAAGGGAGGGAGGGAGGGAGGGAGGGAGGGAGGGAGGGAGGGAGGGAGGGAGGGAGGGAAAAAGAAAGAAAAGAAAAGAAAAGAAAAGAAAAGAAAAGAAAAGAAAAGAAAAGAAAAGAAAAGAAAAGAAAAGAAAAGAGGCTGTTTTCACTGAGTAAACCCTGAAGTAGTTGAAATATAGACAATCCCAGGAAGTAGTAATTTCCAAGAAACTGCAAGAAATGTTCCATTTTTAAAAAATTTTGGGAATGAGGCTTTGGGGGATTCTGAAGTTATTCTGCATTCTCCTGTGGCTGTTGGGTTGCTGTTTTCATAACTATAGTTTATTCAAAGGCTGTTGGCTTTCAAGATTACCGTGAAACTAGGGAGACAGAGATCAGAATAGGGCATATTAAAATTCCAGAAAGGTTACTCTTTTTACCAAGATTCAGCCAGATTTCTTTAATAAACTCTCTGCAGATTGTTTCAAAACTTTGGTTAATCTCCAGAGTTGATATTGAGAATATTTGCAATGTTCTTTTTGCTTTTATGTAGAAGTGAATTTTCATGGGTATTCATTCCACCATTCTGAAAGTCTGATCATTTGTTCTTGAATTTTGAGGTCACAACCTTCAGTAACTTGGCTCAAAATCCCACCCATAGTTTAATCACTCATGTAACTAGGTAATACCTTAAATATTCTGTTCTTCATACTATTAGTGTGCATAAGTCTGGCCCAGATTCTCCAGTATTAAAGTCATTATTATACTACTAGCTTCTATTCAATAGTAGCTTCACAATTTCTATTTAGAGGGGCAGTGAGAAGCTTTCAGGTAGGAATGCAAGGATTGGGGAATCTTCTTTGAAACCAAGTCTACATAACTAAGACATTTTTTTCTTATATTGAACTAGAGGCCCTGGGCACAAAATTCGAACATGGGTGCAGTCCCTAGGCCTGGCCAGGGATCGAAACAAGAGAGTCTGATGTGGAAGGGCAGGTCCCAGCTGACTTCTGGGCCCTGGACAGCACCTGGGCCCCCAGGCCCTCATACACACCCTTCTGTCTGAATCATGGTGCCTGAGTCCCCACTCGGAGATGTGGTGAGTGCAGCCTGACGCTGCAGATCAGGGAGCAGTGTGGGCCTCTGGGCTGTCCAGTGGTGCCACACAGAAGTCAGGTGGGCACCCTGCTCTCTCCTGGCTGGCCTCACAGACTGGCTCCTGAGCAAACCCACGGGGAGCCCGACTGGCCCCTATGGTCCTGGCGGCTGCAGCCTGGCTCACCCAGAAGAGGCCATGCAGGTGGGGGGGCGTGATCCTCACAGGCACCCGGCACCTGAGTGTGGGGTCTTCCTTGGCGCGTGAGCCCTGGCGTCCTGGGGGAGGGTAGCAGGGAGAGTGAGAGTGAGCTCAGTGGACACCATGCATTCTCACTGCACCTCCATCCCAGTCACCCTCGCCTCTAGGTAGCCAGTGAGAGGTTGCAGTGCTTCGCCAATGCCCACCACGTTCCGTGCCACCCCCTGGTGGTCAGCGCACGTCATAATGAGTGGTCAAACTCCCAGTCACCAGGTCAAACTTCGGGTCGAACAACCGCCCGAGGGACAATTTGCATATTATGCTGTCATTATATAGGATATTTGCTTGGATTGACTTGGCGAAGTCCTTTAACAAGAGGTTCTATTCATTTTGAACATGTACTTTTTAGTGAGCATGTCTGTTTACTAATGCCCTTTATCTGGGTCCAGATGATGATCTCTCAGAAACCACCCCATGGCATAGCTGTTGCCTCTATTTACCTTACATTATTACTATAAGGATGACAGAGAGAGCAGATGCTATATTATAATAATAAAATAAAGTATAGCTGGAGACTCTGTAATTATTTAATAGTATTAGCAACTCCTATAAAGTATAACAACTGAGACTAAACATTGCAAAGGGCAGGGTGCAACTGAAGACTATGTTGTGTCCTTTACATAGATTGCTTTTGAGATAGGCCAGCTATCCAAAGACCTACCACTTTTATGCTGAGTTTTTTTTTTTTAAAGTAAATAGACATTTGTTGTTAGCACAAGATTTCCTAGAGGTAATCTCAATTGACATTAATATATCAATAGCTGAATAGTCTGCCTTCAAAAGTACATGAATAAGCATGATAAATCAGTAAAACATTAACTCTTCCTTCATGTGTTATCATGTATTCATAAAATGAAAGAACAGATCACATGTAACACATGAAAACACATTAAGCAAGATGAGAGGTGGATAACTAATGATTAAAATAGATATAAAGGCTTCTCTTAATCTTGTATCTCATCAATCCCAAATATCATGAAGTTCTGCAAAAATTAGAATGATCCTGTGATTATTCATAAGAGAGTGCATAACTAAAATCTGTGACTCAGGTGTCCACAGTGCCTAACAAAGTGTTTTAATGGTGGGCTAGGTGGTTGCATTGTTCCTTTAATTTGAATTCAATTCAATAATAGATCTCTTGAGTTTAATATTATAAAGGTATAAAAAATTATTTGGGGGGCTAGTATTCAATATTGCTTTATTCTGTGGTTTCTTTTTTCCATTAGAAAATGATTTACTTTAATAAATCTTATATGATTACAACTAGCTTCTCTGATTTCTTAATAATTTTCAATCTCACCATTGTTAATGTGTATGACTCCTTTGTCCTCGTGGAACCCATCTCAGTTCGTTGCTGTACCTAAATGTCTGTGTTCTCGGTGATATGATGCAAGCATGAGAAGAGGAGCCAGGTGTGCTACATGTTCACTTTTAGAATTCAGGACAGTACTGTGCTTTTATTGAACCCCAAGAACAAGTCATTGACCCATTCACACTGAATTTTTAATGTGATTTTTTAATTTCAAAAACATTTTCACCTCCACCATTTTGTTTGATTAGATTCTAAGCAATACCAATATTGCAGAGTGACTTTGTTAGTTTGTATGAGTTACTAAGGTTGTTGGCATCCTTTGCCTTGTGTTATAAGACACCCAAATTACTCCCTTCTCATTGTCCACTCTATTGGTTTAAGTGGGAAAAGGTCTCAGGCCAGGCTTTAGAGAAGACACAGAATCCAGATCCGTCTAATCAATGTATTCTATCCCCTGGCCACAGTAATAAGGTTCATGAGTGGCAAATAATAATAATAGTAATAATAATAATAATACTTGTTAGCTTTTATTATGTGCTTGTAACATATACTAAACTTATTTAATATTTCCAACAAGCCTAAAAAGTAGCAACTCTTTTATAGAAATTTATTTTTTTCATCACTTTTATCCCCTCTATGCCCTCTACCACCTCCACCCATCCCACTCTACCCCCACAATCACCAGACTGTTGCCCATGTCCATGACTTCTCTCTCTTTTTGTCTTTTTTTGCTCAGTCCCTCCACCACCCATCCCCACCCCCACCTCCAGAGCTATCTGCCTGCTCTCTATCTATGAGTCTGTCTCTATTTTGCTTGGTAGCTCAGTTTGTTCATTAAATCAAAGTAGGAACTCTGATTATCTTCAATTTGCAGGTGAGGAAACTAAAACACAAAGGGTCAGTTTCTTTTCAGATGTCAAATAGCTTGTAGGTTGTAAAGTCAGGACACAAACCTAGGCTGTCTCTGTCAGTCTGTGCTCTGAGCATGGCACTGAGAGTTTAGGCCTTTGCTAGAGTCACGGGAAAGGAAGTCCTGGAAAGGTAAGTTGAGACAGGAGCTGCTCAACACTGACGTAGAAAGCCCTTCCTGAGAAAAAAAAATATCATAGAGGGAAGCATATGAAGAATGAGCTCCAGTGACATTGATAGAGACCTTGGCTCTACCAGTTTCTGAATCCTTTAACCTAGGTTTTGGTAGTTTTTTTACCAAATAAGTTTTCCTTTTCTTCTTAACCTGCTTTCACTGGATTCCTCTTACAACAAATGTCCTGCCTATAAAACCAGGAAATGGCAAGCTCAGAGCCAAAAAAAGATTAGGTTGAAAGCCAAATTTTAAATTAAATCTGTAAGCCGCTATTACTGCCGTAAAAAGAATCATCACAAAACTGGTAAATGTTGAAAGAATTAGTGAGTATCTATATCTATATCTATATCTATATCTATATCTATATCTATATCTATCTATATCTATCTATATCATCTATATCTGTCTATATCTATATCTATATATCTATCTATATCATCTATATCTGTCTATGTCTATATATATCTCTATATGTATCTCTAGCTATATATATGATGTACATTTTAATTTTATAAATATTTCTTTAGATGAAGGCACTGGGACCTATTTATTTATATTATAGATTAGGTAAAACAAAATTAATCTTGTTAAGAGCTGAGAAGGAGAATTCTAGCAATCACAAACAAAATAGCCAACATCCTGGAAAGAAAAAAGCAAAAAAAAAAAGTGAGACAATATGAAATGCGATTTCATATTGCTGAGATAGAACACATAAACACTCAGATCCAGTAGGATAGGGTTGTGTAAAATGGGTGAGTGAGGGAAACAGGAATGAGGAAGTTGCTGCTCTTCCCCCCCAGGACGGTAAATCTCCAAAAGTGAGTTTTGAACTGTCAGAAAGTTTCCAGAATAGAGAGACACATTCCAAGTTTGATGTACAACACAGGATTCTATATTCCAGTCCTTAATGTGAACGCTGGATTCCTGTCTGCAAAGATTCTATTGTGTTGAAATATGAACTCATTGCTGCCTCAACCTAGATGATCTTTCCTATCTGTCCACCCTCTGAGAGGGCAAATGAGTGACCCTGACAATAATGGAAGTGGCCAGAAACAATCTTAATATTATCAGGGACTTCATCCCCCGACACCAGCCACCAATACCCCGTGGTACCTGCTACCTGAAAGTGCCCCTCTTATAATCAGCCTGTCTCATGTGCTTGTGCTGCCAAAGGGGGTGCCCCTAAAGGCACTTAAGGGATTTGAAGGGTATATGGTTACAGAATCAGTTTCCTATTTGAAGGATTTCTCTCTTGCATTATGTCAGTGTTTGAGGAAGGAAAAAAAAATACCCAATATATTTGCATTTACAAAAGCTAGAGAAAAGCCGCCTTCTCCCCTCTCCAACCTGATCTTAAACAATGTATGCAGTATTAATGTCTACAACCTGCTTTCTGATGTCGTTTATAATTTTTCTTTTTTCCCCTTTCTGATTGGACAATATTATCTAGACTAGTTATAACAGCCAGCGCAGCGTCAGGTCCTCTAATTTATGTGTTAATGTGATGTTCTGGAAGCTTGATGTTAAAATGATGAATATCACCTGGAAAGGAGATTGGATGAGAGCAAAAGAACTGGCAAGTTGCCTTGTGGAAATAGCTTTCGACTTTATCAAACCGTGGGGTAACATGTCAGATTATATTACGTACGATTAATTATTAATGCCGGCTGGGCCTTATTTCAAAAAGCACAAACATGCACTTCCAATGCTTTGCTTCCCATGGAATATCTGCTGTGTCCTTCAAATTGAGCAGCAAAATATCCCTCACAAAACACCTTAAGGCTTCCATTTCTCCAGATTTAGCATGCATCTGAGACAAGAAAGCTTTCACAAGCCTCCTTGCCGCGGACAAAACAGAGATGTGTTTTTGCTTAATTAAAATTCTTTTTTGGCAACAGATGTCCTTGCAAAAATAGCTCAGAGCTCGGTGAAGCATTTTTATAGGCTGGAGTTCAGCAATGAGGAGCCCGTCATCTGCCTTCTCTGCTCTGAGAGCAACACAAGAGACCAGGTGGCTGGTCACAGTTTGAAAAGTGAACAAATGTATTTATTCACTCTGAGCAATTTGCAACCCACTGGGAGAGCAGGAGCCCTCGCCCAGCCCCTAGCGTCTGAGAACAAGGACTGTGGGAGAAAGGGGCTGTTTAATTGCTTCGCACCGTCTCTCTCACTAAAGCAATTAGCACCCAGAGGAAAGTCCAGAGAACAACACAGCCAGGCCTCACACCCGAGTGGTGGCCTGCAATCGACCTGCCTGCTGTCCAAGCACACGGGCGATTCAGTCAGTGATGTGAGCATAGGCTCCGTGCTCCGCTTCCTGGCTTGCTGCTGGTGAAATGCTTTCTTCCTATTCCCAAGCTCCTAATCCATTGAAGAACTAGTGCACTGTGGGTGGAAGCTCATCAGCTTCACACCTAGCTCACTCTAGTGGAAAATAAAAATATCTTAATAAGCTTGAGAAGTAAAAGAAGACAGCTTAGATGTGTACTCAGGACTCAATGACGGCTGAATGGCAGGTGAGAAATCAGATAAACCTACACAAGTCAACTGGCTAAGCATCTGACTGGGGTGGGAACCGGGTCTTAAAATAAATCAGGCAGAAGGACATAGAATTTTAAAAGTAAATAAAAAAGATACCTGCTAAGGATTCTGTCTGTGGGACAAATAGCTGCTATGCATGACAATATTGGTAGAAATTATGTGAATAAATTTTGTGTGCATGGTTTGTTTGTTTTTACTTAGCCACAAGGCTAGGATAGAGCAAAGCATTCTGTTTATTTTTGGGGTGTTCTGTCATGGGCTGAACCAGAAAATTCAACAGAGCACAGTTCATTAATTAACCAAGGTAATCACATAAAGTTATATTTCATGTTAGTCAATTTTCCTGATAACTGAAGATTTTCTGAGATTAATGTCTTTCTAAAATATTTAACTACATTTTTTGGACATAATTCTAAAGTGTATTATACACTTTCTTGTGTGTAGACACTTCCCTTGTGCCAGTCTAGAGATCACTCATCGTTCACAGAGGGAAAGATTAACAAATTATTCTCTTCTGCCTTTTGTGCAAATTGTGTACATTAGTGTTCTCATTGTGGTTAAGCTACTTTTTTATACTGAAAATATATAATTTTAAAAATCTTACATCCTTGCATGGGGATGGCACCAAAATGATTCATTCTTTAAAAAAATGAGGAGGTGGACCAGGTTACTGAGCAAAATTATTCATGTGTTTATTTAACAACTATTTAGTGATCATTTACTCTGTCAGGTACTATTTTAGGAGCTGAGGATTCAGCAGTGAACAAAACAAAGTTCTGGACACAATGAAGCTTGCATTTTAATAGCAGAGATAGGCAACACAAAATTAAATTAATATGTACTACAACATCACATAGAGTTAAGTGCTTAAAAAAAAAGAAAAAGAAATAGGGTAGGGAAAGAGATAAGGTGGTCAGGGAGAGTCTCTCTAATTAGGTGACATTTGAACAGAGCTCTGGGTGAAATAAGGAAGAAAGCCATGTAAATATGTGAGAGAGGAGAATTCCAGGCAGAAGTATTGATTGGGAAACCATTCTCCATGACATTTCTACAAGTCTTGCAATTATCTTGTTTGAAACTTCTTTTAAGGATATTTGTAGAGCAAACAGACTTGGAAACTAGAGATAGTGTCTCCCTCTGGGGCAAAGAGCGAATCTATGTATGACCAGGACAACAAAGACCATTTCTACCTGCTGGGCAAAGGTGGAGCAGTTTTGCTGGTACCCACTTTTCAAGATTGAGGTTTTGGAAACTCAGCTTCAAGGCTGGGACATCAACCAGACTGTTATGTGAACACCATCCACTTGGACTTGCCTTTGCAACACCCCCATGGGACTTGGGGAACAAGGGGAGCTGGTGTAAACAAGAAATTCGTACTGCCTTCTGGGCCAGGAATATAAAGTGTCTAGATCCTTTGGGCTCATTATGAGAAAAAAAAAGTATTTCAAGGAGGAGGGAACGGTCAACTGGGTCAAATGCCCAGTACGCGTAAATGTGGACTGAGGAGTGACCATTTGATTTGTCAATGTGGGGATTGTGTTACCAAATAGGAACAGTTTCTGAGGCCAAATCCTGACTGGAGTGGGTTGTAGAAAGAATGAAAGGAGATAATAAAGAGAGTACAGAAAACGCCTTCAAGGAGTTTGCTACAAACCAGAGTAGAGAAAATCGAGGCTGGCTAAAAGGAAATGTCAGAGTCAGGAGAGGAGTTTTTGGTTTTTAGTTTGTTTTGTTCTGTTTTTATTTTATTTTATTTTATTTTATTATTTTATTTATTTATTTTTTTCGAGATAAGATCATTGCTTTACTTTGTGTTTAATACTATGAGTCAATGGATTCCACTTTAGGTTCCTGCTTAAATGTCTGGCACTAAATGGAAGTGTGTTTGGTTTTATACTTACTGAAAGTTCTTATTGCTATTATACTTCTTCCCAGGTAACTTACAGACGGAGAAGTCACTGAGTCTACAAGTTGACAGAAAAACATTTAATATGTAACTAGACTGTGGAGAAAGGTCTGCTGAGGTTCAGAGCCAAATGTACTAGCAGGTCACAGCCTTCTTATCACTAATAAGTCCTCCCTTTTGTAATCAGATGACCTCTTCCCTCTGAGCAGATTAGAGAACCAGTGAGAATTTACAACTGGGAGTAATGGTCTGGGCATTGGTGGGAGCTCAGCAGTCATCTTGGCCAGTGGGCATTTTTTCCCACCAAAATGGCACAAGCCTGGATCCATTGTCCTGAGCCTACATTCTGGAAAAGGAGAGACCACAACATTGCAGAGAAAGGCAACTGTCCAGAGCCAAGGGCGTTCAGTGCAGGTGGCCCAAGGTGATAGTCCAGCAGCCAAGCTTGGGGAAGCCCTGCCACTGATGAGTCCGGGTTGGACTAGCTCATTTGGCCATGGGGAGGAAGTAAAGGCAAGGTGTAGGCACAGCTGTTCTATTGTTGTATGTGTAAGGTGGTCAGCTACCCCCGCCCCAGAGACTATCCATTTCAGTGTCCTCCAGGGCTTCTCCCTGAGTGACCTTCAGGCAGGCGTTTCTGCCCACTTTCAGACACAGGGAAACAGACTCATGGAGTCATGTCACCAAAGGCAAGAAGGCAACTGGGTGGCCTTGGGTCTGCTTTATTGACCTCAGAGCACTCTTTGGATGCAGTTAAGACAGACAAACACAATGGGAACTGGAACTGTATCCAGGATAGTGCACCTGACCCCAGAAGAATTTCCCCCCACAAGGTGGATTTATACAAAACGACAGAGGAAAAGACGAGGCAATCTGGTGCTGAGTCCAGGGGTAGCCAGTTGGCAGCGGAGTGGTCAGTGAAGCAGTGGGCTGGTCATTCCTCCTTCTTGTACGTGCGCGTACTCACTACATTGCCATGGATGAGCGTCAGGATGAGTTTGTCATCCACGAGTTCCCGCACAAGTTTTGTTTCTTGCCCGTTCCATTTCTGCACATGGACAAGTTTGCCTCCATCCAGCGTCACGGTGGACTTGACCTTCCTGTCATCT
This sequence comes from Myotis daubentonii, assembly GCF_963259705.1. Taxonomy (NCBI): domain Eukaryota; kingdom Metazoa; phylum Chordata; class Mammalia; order Chiroptera; family Vespertilionidae; genus Myotis; species Myotis daubentonii. The sequence continues at coordinate 66,621,979 of NC_081846.1, read as the reverse complement.
GCCGTTGTCTCGTCAAACTCCTCCCCCAGCTTAAAGCTGATCTCTGTGCTCTTGAAGGTGCTTTGTGTTTTCAGGGTGATCGTGTCCCCATTTATTTCGAAGATTGTGGTAGGCTTGAGCATAATGGCCACCTGCCTGGTAGCAAAATCCACACCGAGGGACTTCATGTAGTCATCGAAGTTCTTGCTGTCCACCAGCTTCCAAGTGCCTACGAAGGCGTCCGCCATGGTGAGGCTGGGCTAGGCTGTTAGCGAAGAAACGACAAAGCAGGTGTGGAAGGACTCTGGGACCCTTTTGTTCTGTTTTTAGTATAAAAGATAGTATACGGTTTTTATGTTAGGAAATAATCTGGTAGATAGTGAACAATTAACGACACAGGAGAGAAATAGCATCATTTGAGGAACAAAGTTCTCAAATAGCTAAAAGGGATGGGCTTCACTGTGCCAGTTGCAGTGTTGGCCTCACATCAGTGTGTGGACAACTGAGTCCCTGTAACAGGAGAGAAGACAGCATATATGGCACAGGTGCAAGTAATGTGCCATAAAAGTTTTCTCAGCAAGTGAAGTAAGAATCAAGTCACCAGTACAGAGTAAGGAGAGTGTAAGGGTCTTTGGGGAGAGAGATGATGGCGGGAAATAGCCATCTAGGAAGGTGAGAAGGGCCATTTATAGGGAAAAGTAGTAGTATTGCAAGATGGCACTAGAAAGTGTTAAATTCATGTTTCCTCACTAGTGGCTTCCAGGATGTTAAAATATGTGAAAAGATAATTCCATTGGTGAGGAAGATAACTCATGGTTAATTAAGTTTGAATATGCTTGGTATAAAAAATTAAGTATCTTTATTAAAGGACTTCACAGGGTCCTTAATGTGTTACAACCAAATGGTGACTTTCCCAGAAGGGCTAGAGTATGCAACGTTCCCCAAATTAATTTGGTTGTAGGATATTAGTAGGGTTTTATGAAACATGACTTGGAAAATGCTGGTTTAGTCACTCATTGATATCCAGCTATGTTTGTTATTAGGGCCTGATAAAGCAGGCCCCTGCTCCTCTGAAGTAGAAATAGAAGTGTCAGGCATTGTCCATCAGGGAACAGGGCTCTAAAAGTAGTAATTGATGCATTTGATGGGACATCCTAGTTGTTGCAGTGCGAGATGCATCGTAGCCAGAACCTTGGGGACTACATGACTTCCAAGGAGGCCAAGACTAGATGTAAAACTAGATGTAGATTTAAAATAAGTAAAAACAAACAAACAACAATATTAATAAAAAACAAAACTTGAGCAATATTTAAATACAAAAGCTGTTTCAACAACCCACTAGTGAAATTACTCCTGGAAGAAAAACCTGGGCCACTGGATATCTTTGCTGGGGTTTTCAGAAAGATGACTCTGGGGTAATCTGAGGCCCAGGAAAGAATCTGTAGACCACATAGGAAAGAGCCTTTCCTGCCTTGAGGCATCTCCAAAGGATCAGGAATATGTCTGTGAAAATGGTTATGGATTACCTAGGACCGTGGTCGGCTAACTGTGGCTCGCAAGCCACATGCAGCTCTTTGGCCCCTTGAGTGTGACTCTTCCTAAGCCTTAGGAGTACCCTAATTAAGTTAATAACAATGTACCTACCTATATAGTTTAAGTTTAAAAAATTTGGCTCTCAAAAGAAATTTCAATCATTGTACTGTTGATATTTGACTCTGTTGACTAATGAGTTTGCCAACCACTGACCTAGGACACCTGATGGGAGAGCCCTCAGTACAAGGGCAGAAAGCAGGTTCCTTACTTCTGGAACCTTGAGGGGGAAACCAAAGGCACTCAAGCACAGGAAAAAAATTATTAAGTAGAGTTTATCATGGGTAGAGTTTTCCACTGCGACAGCAGCAATTTCTAATCTGATTCTACTTTGAGCTGAAGTCTACATAGCTTAGGCTAACATCTAAAACCAATTCTAACTACATTATTAAAAGTTTTCAGTATTATGTAGAAAGGGGATTCAGAAAAAGCTGGCTAGAATTAAAATAAAATTTTAATATCTTCAAGTATTAACTTTAACTTGGCTAATTTTGCCATTATCCCCCATATTAGGGGTGAAAAATGAATACACACACACACATACACACCACGTTTAAAAATTGAGACTGTGCCATATTCTGAAGGTTAGCAAGAAAAGGCCAGTTGAGAAGACTTTCTTGTCACCCAGATTTGGAATAAATGAAAGTAACACCAATAAACAGTGGCCACTGCTTTTAAAAAGAAAGGAAAATGTCTTTGCAAGGAAGAAAAGTAAGGTATGATGAGACTTGATCTTGTCCAACCCTGAAAGATCCCAAAGATCTCTCCAAGTAAAAAGTGTAAGTAGCATATATTCCTTCTACAAAATGCTTCTTGGCTCAGCACTGCAGAGGTTTCCCTTTTTCAAAGGCATGTCCCTCAGCCCAGTCTATATCCTCTTCAATCTGGGACCCCTTGAGGGATGTCCAACTGCCCATTTAGGCCCAATCCTACCGGAATCGGACCTGAACGGGCAGTCGGACATTCCTCTCACAATCCAGGACTGCTGGCTCCCAACCATTCGCCAGCCTGCCTGCCTGATTGCCCCTAACCGCTTCTGCCTGCCAACCTGATCACCCCTAACCACCCCCCTGCCAGCCTGATCAGTGCCTAACTGCTCCCCTGCTGGCCCAATCACCCCCAACTGCCCTCCCCTGCCAGCCCAATTGCCCCCAACTGCCCTCCCATGCAGGCCATCTTGTGGCCACATGGGGTGGCCATCTTTGATCACATGGGGGTGGCCATCTTGTGTGTTGGTCAATTTTCATACTGGTCATGACTAATTAGCATATCTGGTCATAGCTAATTAGTGCATCTGGGATAATTAGCATATGCCTCTTTTATTATATAGAATAATGAGTTATTACATGTGAAAATTTTTATAAAATATAGGCAACTATCATATGGCATTATATACACATGTATATGTTTTATAATCATGTAACATATAATATCTGATAGAATAGGTAACTATATCCTATCTAATAAAAGACAAAAAGGGTAATTAACCGTACTTCAGCTACGCTTCCCATTGGCTAATCAGGGTGATATGCAAATTAACTGCCAACAAAGATGGCGGCCAGCAGCCACACAGCTGAAGCAAACATGAGGCTTGCTTGCTCCAGTGATGGAGGAAGCCAAGGTTCCCCGCCTGCCACGGCCCGGCTCTGAGCCCGAAAGCAACAATGTTTCAATTATAGAAGCGAAACAAACCCCAGATACCTGCTTTCAGCTGGCCGCGGCCTCAGAGCTGGGAGCGCCAGTGACAGCAACAATGTTTCAATTATAGAAAGTAAATAAATCCCAGAATTAAAAAAGAAAAAAGGAGAGGCTGGGAGCTTCAGTACCTGGCCAGCCTGAAAACGGCCTTCAGCCCCTCACCCACGCTGGCCAGGCAGTCCAGCAGGGACCCCCACCCTGAAGGGGGTGTGGCCAGCCTGAAAATAGCCATCAGCCCCTCATCCAGGCTGGCCAGGCACCCAAGCGGGACCCCCACCCTGATCTGGGACACCCTTCAGGGCAAACCAGCTGGCCCCCACCCATGCACCAGGCCTCTATCCTATATAGTAAAAGGGTAATATACAAACTGACCCTAACAGCAGAAAGACTGGGAATGACTGGTCACTATGACATACACTGACCACCAGGGGGCAGATGCTCAATGCAGGAGCTGCCCTCTGGTGGTCAGTGCACTCCCACATGGGGGGGCTCTGCTCAGCCACAAGCCAGGCTGATGGCTGCCAGTACAGTGGTGGTGGTGGGAGCCTCTCCTGCCTCCTCAGCAGCGCTAAGGATGTCTGACTGCAGCTTAGGTCTGCTCCCCGCTGGCAAGTGGACATCCCCCGAGGGCTGCTGGGCTGCCAGAGGGATGTCTGATTGCCATCTTGGGCCCAATCCCCCGGGGAGCAGGCCTAAGCCAGCATGTGGTCACCCCCGAGGGGTCTCAGACTGTGAGAGGGCACAGGCCAGGCTGAGGGACCCCCCTACCCCCGAGTGCAAAAATTTTTGTGCACCGAGCTTCTAGTGTATATATAATCAGCATTAAAGAAAATCCTTTATGTTTTTACTTTAGGGAAGCAAGAAGGAATCACAATAGAGAAAAAGAAGGCAAACAAACCAAGAAAAAAAAAGTTGTTTTAAGAGAAATTTGAACATTCCTTTAATAAAAATTCCTCACATGCTCTCAAAATTGTCATAACATTTCACCCCCATTTTATAGAATATGTGAAAGGAAAAATCATTTCTAAAGGTAGGTCACAAACTAGAGGGGTATGAGCCAAGTCCAGTTTGCAAGGTTTGGTCTATGTTTTTTAAAGAACGTTTGATTTAGTAATGTCTGTTTTTAAGTTGGGATGTTTCACATAAACAATCATATCTTCCCCTCCTCTTTTCTGACAGAATATATGCTCTATGGCTCACCTCAGTCCCCATCAGGACCTCCATGCCCATTTACATAATCTGGTCCTGGTAGGCATTCGAGTTTACAGATTCTCTCATGACAACCGGTATCACATGCAGGGACCTATCAGTTTTCAGTGACACACATCTGCTAGGTTTCTCCATCTCAGACAGTGGTACAGAGATAGAGAAGCATAGAAGATTGGAGTTAGGTTTCCAAGAAACTGAGGGACCAATGAGGACTTGCCATTGCCCTTTGAAATTAAAGCATGAAAAATAAAAGCGAACAAATATAAACATATAAAATATTCTGGCATTAAAAGATGCTGTCTCCTATCATGAGAGCAAGGGATCATCTTTATGTAAGAAAGAAATCATTGAAAACATTGATGATCATTTAGATCTGGGGTTTCCAAGGAATTCTAATCTCAAGCTTAGAGGTATTGAGAGGGGAATTAAATTTAACCACCTTCTAATAATCAGATTCCAGTTTCTTTCCTGTAAGAGTTGTGACTTTTCATAAGCCCAAAGAATGCCTGTCTAGAAGTGCCCAGAAATAAGTCATTGAGAAGAGGTAGAGCAAGATTCCTTGAAGAATGACTTGTGGTTTTTAGTTTGAAATTTTTCTATGTGGTTAGAATATTAAAAAAAAAAAAATGTAGTAGAAAGAATGGGAGAAGGACTAAAACAACCCACTTTATTTTTCCAATACTATTTCATGAGATTGAAAAATCTATGTTGGAACATGTTATCCAAGTCAAAGGCAATTAGAAACTGACAGACTCTTTCTAGTAAACCTATAAAAATACCTTAATTTATTCCTATTTCCCACCATTTTACATTTAAATTATTTAGAAATGTCAAGATTATAAGAGGGTTAAATATATAGTATATTTCAAGGTGAAGGTGGGAGTAAACAGAAAGAGAACAAAATATCTAAGGAAAATAATGACTCATTTCTATGTGGGCCATTTTTAGGTGTAAGAAATTTAGAGGCAATCTCCTCACATGTTTTGAAAGTTCTAATGCAAATATTTCAGGCAAGTTCAAACTACTATAATCCTGATTTAAATAGCCTCCCTTCTTGAATCAAAGCCAGGTGAGGGCAGATTGAATCACTTCAGGCCTTCCCTCTTTTGTCTAGGCTTCTCCAATGTCACCCCTAAAGTCTCATTCCTAAGCAGCTTACCAGAAACACATTCCATCCTAACAGATTTATTCCGTGCTTTATCAATCTGAGTCCTCCACAATTACAGAACCAATAAGAGATAAATATAGCACATAGATAGCTAGAATTATCTATCTATATATTTTATAGTTCACATAAAATACATATATACATATTTTATATGGAAATATTATATACTAGAGGCCTGGTGCACAAAAATTTGTGCACTCAGGGGGGATGAGGGTCCCTCAGCCCGGCCTGTGCCCTCTCACAGTCTGGAACCCCTCAGGAGATAACGACCTGCTGGCTTAGGCCTGCTCCCGGGTGGCAGAGGGCAGGCCCAATCCCTAGGTGCAGCCCCTGGTCGGGCTCAGAGCAGGGCTGATTGGGGAGTTGGGGCACCGCCCCCTGTCATAGACAGAGCAGGGCGATCTGGAGGTTGTGATTCCACCCTCAGTCATGCTCAGGGTAGGGCCGATTGGGGGGTTGGGGCACCATCCCCTGTCACACTCAAGGCAGGGTCGATGGGGAGGTTGCGGCGCCACCCCCTGTCATGTACAGAGTAGGGCCAATCAGGGGGTTGGGGCATTTCCCCCTATCACTCACAGAGCAGGGCCAATCAGGGGGTTGGGGCGCTGCCCCCTGTCACACACAGAGCAGGGCCCATCAGGGGTTTGGGGCACCACCCTCTATCACCCACAGAGCAGGGCTGATCAGGGGGTTGGGGTGCCGCCACTCTCACACTCAGGGCAGGGTCGATGGGGAGGTTATGGCTCTACCCCGTCACACACAGAGCAGGGCCCGTGGGGGGGGGGGGGATTGGGGCGCCGCACCCTGTCACACACAGAGCAGGGCCAATCAGGGGGTTGGGGCACCGCACCCTGTCACACACAGAGCCGCAGGGCGATCAGGGGGTTTGGGCGCTGCCCCCTGTCACGCTGATCCCGGTGCTTGGAGGCCTCGCGGCTCCGCTGATCCCGGTGCTGGGAGGCATATTACCCTTTTACTATATAGGGTAGAGGCCTGGTACATGGGTGGGTGCCAGCTGGTTTGCCCTGAAGGGTGTCCTGGATCAGGGTGGGGGGCCCCACTGGGGTGCCTGGCCAGCCTGGGTGAGGGGATGATGGCTGTTTGCAGCTGGTCACACACCCTTCAGGGTGGGGGTCACCCCTGGGGTGCCTGGCCAGTCTGGGTGAGGAGCTGAGGGCTGTTTTCAGGCTGGGGTGACTGAAGCTCCCAACCGCTCCTTTCTTTCTTTCTTTCTTTTTTTTAATTCTGGGCCAGCTTTAGCTTTGAGGCTTGGCTCCAGCTCTTAGGCCTCCGCTGCTGAAAGTAGGTTTCTGGCCTTTGCTTACGATGTTGCGATCCTGCTGGCTGAAGCCCGGCAGGTTTCTGGGGTTTTGTTTAGCTTCTATGTTTGTTACATAGTTGCTTGCAGCTCAGAGGCCTGCAGCGGCAGGCGGGGAATGTTGGAGTCCTCCATCACTGAAGCAAGCAAGCCTCATGTTAGTTTCAAGCTGCCTGGCTGCCGGCCGCCATCTTGGCTGGCAGTTAATTTGCATATTGCCCTGATTAGCCAATGGGAAGGGTAGCGGTCGTATGCCAATTACCATGTTTCTCTTTTATTAGATAGGAGGTATGTATATATATATGCGCTTCATGTGATTAGGCAGGCTGAGAACTACCAAGATCTGCAGTCAGCCAGTTGTAGACTCAGGAGAGAAGTGGTGTGGTGTAGTTCCTATCTAAAACTTGGCATGCTCAAGATCCAAGAAGAGCTGATTTTGCAGTTTAAGTCCCAAGGCAGGGAAAGACCAATATCCCAGCTCAAGTATCAGGCAGTAAGAGTTCCCTCCTGGTTGTTGGAGGGTCAGCTTTTGTTGTCTTTGTTCTCTTTAGGCCTTCAACTGATTGAATGAGGCTCACCCACATTAGGAAGGGCACCCTGCTTTAGTCAGTTTACCAACTCAAATGTTAATCTCATCCAACACACCCTCACAGGCACAACCAGAGTAATGTTTAACCACATATCTCAGCACCCTGTTGACACATAAAATTAACCATACTGCAGTTGCCACCAACTTTCATTCATTCCATGACAATTTCCAAATTTTCAGTTTCAAGTCTGGCCAAGAAGCAAGAAAGCAAGTCAGACATTCACTTTCTGATTCCAATTAGATGACAGTGCAAGAAAGACACTTTTTTCCACCAATTTCCATTGTAACCATGAACATACAGTGCAACAGATAGATACACAGAATACATTTGAACCAGATACACATAGACATATACAAGAGCATTAATGAAAACACGGAATCAAAATTACAGAATTACAGATCTAGAGGAATATGCAGAATTCACGTGGATGAACCTACTCATTCTTCACATAAATATGTAAAAACACCAGATAAACTCAATAATAAACAGACAGGAAGATGCAAGCACATAAGCAAGCACAAAAAATGGAACATATTTGTATGTGCAGTGATGCACACACCTTTGCAGCATATACTTTGCTTTCCTCTCACTTTTGCTTCTTAATTATTAGGGTGATTGTATCTTGTGGTGAGTCCAGCCAGATCCCATTCTTAGTAAGTAGCCTCCCCTAAACCTCTCATACATGCATCCCTCCCATCCATCTGTAAATGTGCCTCAAAGGCCAAGTTGAAGGTAAGCTAAGTACCTTTGGAGCATCCCAATTCTTAAGGACACTAGACAGCCCCCATGGCTAGTATATTGGCCTAAAATTATTGCTCTTCTCTGAGGTGTTATAGATAAGAGAGAAAACACTACAAGGGTGTATACAGACCAAAGTCCTAAAGGAATTGGTACCATAATTAACTGGAATCATACACACATGACTACATATATACATACAAAATAAAGCTGTCAATGATTCTGAATCAGTACAGCAAACTTTTGGGATGAATTCAAAGTATCCATGCTACAATTGGAGTCCCTCTTTCATCTCAGGAATATCAGTAACCTCTTCCAAGTGTTCGCAGACATACAAATCTGCCAATAAATCTGTCTTCCCTCAGTCAGTCCCAGCCCACTCCATGTCTCTACAGCTGCTTCTGAAACCTTCTTTCCTTCAGAATTGTTCCTTATCTTAAATTCAAATGTTAGAGAGGTTGGCAGGTTGTACTACTTTAATTTAGTTAAACATATAAAAACAAAAGAACTGTTTATTTCTCAAATCATCATAAGTCCTGAAATAAAGTGTTTAATTGTGTTCTTTGGGATCTAACTAACTGTGTAATTTAAAAATTTGCAGAAGAGAACATGAGGAGGAGTGAAGAGGGTGGGCCATTTTCCAAGGGTCATGCTTCAAATTGGAACCAGAGATCATAGCATATTCTGCTAGTCTTGGGAACATAAGAGATATTGTCCTGAGGCCACCTTCAGTGTTGCCCTTTAATAAAAGTCAAGTGTCTACGGCCATACCACCCTGAACGCGCTCGATCTCGTCTAATAAAAGTCAAGTGCTAAATGAATCAGAAGTCAGAAAGAAAAGCTTATCAATGCCTTTGTTTGTTTACTTGCTTTTATAGCCCTTTAGTTAACAAATCAGCTTCCTGCTTTTCCTCTTTGCCATGTATTAAATCCAACATTAAAGTGCCTACCTTTCATGGCATGAGGATGAGGCCACTGGTGATCAATTGCTCTGATAGGACTCTGAGATGGAGATCTCCAGTGTCCTTAAGAATCATACAATGGTTTCAACAGTTAAAATTTACAATCATTAAAAATAATAAAAGAATATAGATCAATCTGGTCCAACATGGAAAGAAATCTAATGTGATGCTATATATGTTTCTAAAAAATATTTAAAATATTCTATAGATCACATTTTTATGTTTTATATGTTTGTGTGTATTATATGGTTATGTACACCCACATATGTGTGTGTATATATTATATATGTACACATATGTAAATATATATGGCATATGTGTGTATAGAGTATATGTGTATGTTTATATGCATAAGTGTGGACATATATACATATATGCAAATATTAAAACATGAACAAAAAAGGTCTATAAATATTTAAGTAAACTAAAAATAATTGTTTTCTCTTTCCTCTGGGTAGAGACAATTTTTTAAAAAATAATGGATATATTGTTATTGTTTAAAAATAAAGCAAAAGTAAAAAAGGTAATTAAAACATATACCAGGTTCTAATTTTTGTGATCCAAATCTAATCCAAATTAATCAACAAATATGCACATAGATGATGCCTTTAACCATGGGACTGGGCAATACCAGCTAGGTAAGAATGTAAAAATGCGGGTGCTAATAGGGCAGCCCAGACAACTTAGAAGTGAACTTAGGTTTTATGGGGTATATACAGTTTAGGAGACCCTTTTCAAGAAAAGTGATAAAGGCCTGACTGGTTTGGCTCAGTGGATAGAGCGTTGGCCTGCGAACTGAGGGGTCCTGGGTTCGATTCCAGTCAAGGGCATACACCTTGGTTGCGGGCACATCCCCAGTGGGAGGTGTGCAGGAGGCAACTGATCGATGTTTCTCTCTCATAGATGTTTAAAACTCTCTATCTCTCTCCCTTCCTCTCTGTAAAAAATCAATAAAATATATTTTTTAAAAAGAAAAGTGATAAAAATGTATAAATACAATATTAGATACATTAGAATGATAGATTAATTCCAATAAATTACAGTTGTATAAATAAAGATACATACCATCAACATCGCAAAATCAGGCAAACCTGTATAATATTTGCAAGTATTAATGCCTGACCCATTGTTAAAAACTAATTTTTCCCTTTTCTTGGCTACATATTCTGATTGCCTTTTCATATCACAAATATCCTGTAATATTATTTTCTATTGAGAGAACAGAAAAATAATCTAGTCTTTCCTCTAGCATTTTTCTCCTTCCCTCCCCAGTCATCCAGTGCTAGAGCCACATTCATGCTGTGCTGCCACCTTTGCCCTACACCCTTATGTCACAACAGCAGGTGACTTGGCCAGTGGAGTCACTGGCAATAAACTCATTAACCTGGCATGAGTATGAACCATATAAATGGAACCCAATACATCCAAAGAAACTATATCTTCAAACCAAATTGCATTTATTCCAAAATTTTTCATGAATGATCTACCAAGTGATGGCATGGTGGCAAGTGTAATGAGGGAGTTGGAATAAAAAGAGACTGTTGTCTCAATCCTTGTGGTTAAAATACATTTCTTTTGCAAAAACATATGACCCTGTGAGCTCTTTGCCTAGAGTTTTGGGAGATGACCATGCAGTGGAGGGATCCTGAAGCTTAAGCTTCATCAACATCACAGCAAATCTACCTCTGGATCAAGAGGATTCCACAAGGGAGACTGAAGAAGAGTTGTCAGAGGTATGGTAGAAAAATCAAGAAAGTGAGGTGTCTTAGAAACAAAGATAAAAAAAATTTTCTGAAAGGGCATGAATAACCGTGAGAAATTTTGCTTATAGGTGGAATAATATAAAAAGAGAAAAATAATCACTAGATTTGAAAACCTGGAGGTCATTTTGTACTTTGAGGAAGCAATTAAGTGGAAAAGTCGGAGTGAAAACAAGATTAGAATTAGTTATAAAATATACGGAGAGTGAGAAAATAGAAACAGAAATTTATTCAGCTATTTTTAAGGCAAGACTTCCTTCTCATGCTTAGAAATCTTTGATTATGCCAGCATGAAAGAAACTTTTTGGTACTCTTATACTAAAAGTATCTTTACATGTCATAGCAAGAGCTCTTTATGTTCAGGACAAGGACTTTCTCATATTGTATCTCCAATGCCTACTACATGGAAGATACGGAGTCAATATTTGTTGAATGAACGGATGATTTTCAGATATGGTTTAGTCTGCCTCTTGTTCTCTTGGGGTTCTTTATGTCCTCCCCTGTTAAGGAAAAATATTCATTATTTTGAAAGAGGACTAAATCGAATCTCATATCTTTGGTTATTTTTCTCCCAAGTGATATAAAAGAGAGAGAGAAAAAAAGGAATAAAAAATTCATTCTGATGAAATTCAATTCAACTAACAGTTATTGAACACTAACTAGTTCCCAGACCCCAAAGGCTCAAAATGAAAAAGATATTGTCCAGCTGAAAAAGGAAAACCGTTAATATAATCTGAGAAATAATGAGATAGATGTACAATGATCCCAAAATGGGGCAGAAGGGAGGGCACGGTATGCAGAAGACTCCCCAGGAGACATGTAGCCTGAGCTGAAGTTTTAAGAAGGCAGAAATTATCCAGGTGAAATGTAAAAATTTCATTCCAGTAAAAGTATACATGGGGTAGGAATGCAAGGAATTTGTTAACACAAGAGATAAGAAATAGAGTGAATCTAAAAAAGTATCAGGGGCCAGATGTGAAATAGCTTGCCAGGAGCACAAAGAAACTTGGACATTAGCCCGAACCTGAAGAAGGTAAATAAATCCCAACGATATCGGAAGCAGAATTTTGGGTTCCAAGTCTCTCTTGAAAATTGAAATGTTTCCTCATTCACTATGTACATTGCCTCGTGTCTCCTATTCCCAAGCGATAAAAAGATTCTTTGCTTCCTCTTTAGGACTTAGCCTGTCCAGGTAACCCCTGCTATTCCTAGCCCCATCGTCCTGAGAAGTTCTGGAAGTAAATCTCACCACAGCTGCCGTACAGTCACAGTGTGTCTGCTGACTGCGCGAGAGGGAAAACAAATAGCAGCCATGTGCTGGCCATGCATTCCACTGGGGGTTCTGCCATCTGTCTTTGTGTTCACACAGCCATTCAGATTTCCAGTTCATACCAGCTCACAGCCCCTTTCAAGCAGAACTTTGAAGAGTTGGAACAGAGAGAAAGTTCACACATGTACAGCACTAAGCTTTGCAAAGGTTTGAGCACACAGACACAGAAGAAGCCATGTTAGGACAACATTATAGTAATAGTCATAATAATGTTGATCGTAATAATGATCATAATTTGCCAAGGTAACAAGTGGAGTTGGTAGTAGTAGAGCCAGAGGTGTGGAGAGGGCCCAAAGCCTGACTATATTACAAAGCTATACATGACGGATGTTGGGGAGCCCAAAATATGTTGTTGTTTTTTTTCCATGGGCACAAACAAACTTGCTTTCAGTGGTCTTTGCATTATTATTTAGTCCTTCCATTAGTGTTTATGGAAGTGTTAATTATTACCCACTCTTCTGAGTTGAATTGTGTCCCCTAAAACAAATATTGAAGTTCCAACTCCCATGCCTATAAATATAACCTTATCTGGAAATAGGGCCTTTGCAAGTGTAATCACATTAAGAAGAAATGATTGGGGTGGGCCTTAATCCAATGTGACTAGTGTCCTTATAAAAAGAGGGAAATTTGAGCATACACAGGGAGAGTGTCATATTCAGAATTAGGCAGACACTGGAGTGATGCATCCTCAAGCCAAGGATTGCCCTCACTGGAAGCTAGAAGAGTAGCATGGCAGAGATCATCCCTCAGAGCCCTCAAAAGGAACCCACCCGCTTAACACCTTGATCTCAGGCTTCCAGCCTTCAGGACTGTGAGAATAGATGTCTGCTGTTTTAACCCCTAGAGTCCCGGGAGCACTGTCCCGCTCCTCTTGCAGTGTCCAGTCCTAAGTCTGCTTTTATTAATGATGGTGATATTGCTAAATACGTCAATTCTTGCTGTGAAGATGACGATTTTGTGGAAGATACTGAATATGTAACTTCATTTACTTGCGATTCATAATTTTTTTCCCTAAACTGCTGTAAAATCAGCAAAAATGCCTTGGCAATTTTAGCATAGTTCCTAGGATATTGGTTGGCACTCAAAGGGTTAAACCCCCCAGTTTGTGGAACTCGGTTATGGGAGCCCTAGGATATCAATACAACCTCTTTTACAGATAAGGAAATGATATCCAGAGAGGCCTAGACCCTTGCTTAGGATCATGGATAAAGAAAGAGCCAGATTTCTAAACCAACTCTACTCAGCTCAAGTGTTGCTTCTTCATAGAGTGCTATTTAAATGACAAAAGATATTCAGGGTCCCAGAACCCTCCTTTAAGTAGATATATGTTTTGTTTTGCTTTATTTACCACTGACAATCTATACTTCCATGCAAATTGGTCAGGACATTCTCACATAATGACCAAACAGCAGGAGGGCGGGGCAGTGAGATACTAGCAGCAAAAAGCTACAAGAGGGCGGGACAGTGAGCGAAGTGCTACTGAGAGCTACAGGCAGCATTGGGCAGGACAGCCAGCTGAGGCAAGTGGCATAGCAGTGAGCTACTTGGGCACGGATTTGTGCCCAGGGCCACTAGTGTCTAGTACAGCGGTTCTCAACCTGTGGGTCGCGAACCCATTGGCGGTCGAACGACCCTTTCACAGGGATCGCCTAAGACCAGCCTGCATATCAGATATTTACATTATGATTCATAACAGTAGCAACATTACAGTTATGAAGTAGCAACGAAAATAATTTTATGGTTGAGTCACAACATGAGGAACTGTATTTAAAGGGCCCAAAGGTTGAGAACAACTGGTCTAGTATAAGACTGGGAGAAGTGTTTGGTGAAGGAAGTTTGAAGACAATGGAAAAGAATGGGAAGAATATTCTCATCATCTTCACATGAGACTGAATATAAGGATTAACTAGAGTCTTAATACTTTTATTAATAATATTCCATATTCGTGCTGAAACCGGTTTGGCTCAGTGGATAGAGCGTCGGTCTGCGGACTGAAAGGTCCCAGGTTCGATTCGGGTCAAGGGCATGTACCTTGGTTGTGGGCACATCCCCAGTAGGAGATGTGCAGGAGGCAGCTGATCAATGTTTCTCTCTCATCGATGTTTCTAACTCTCTATCTCTCTCCCTTCCTCTCTGTTAAAAAAAGCAATAAAAATATATTTAAAAAAATATTCCATATTCGTAAAGAAAACAATCCTTAGTTTTTAATACATTAATACATAATCATACATACCTATGAACATTTGAAATGGTATGGTACTTACTTTCAGTGAGGAGCAACTGGAAATAACCCTTAGTGTGCTCTGGTTTATTTTGAACAAACCCGTTTTCCATGCATTGTCCAAATTCTGTTAATCCTCTTTCATGGATTCCCCACAGTTCTACACGCTATTTGGCTTCTATCTGTCTAATGGCATAAACTAGGCTTGGGACAAAGCTCCTTCCAAGCTTTGTCTTGAATTGTTTTTTAACTGATGTTCCTCCCTCCAGTGTGCTTTGCAAAATACTGGCTCCTGCTTTCCTACGTAAGTCAGAAATGGCTTTTCTCCATATATAACCTGTGTTGTGCCTGTGATCTTACAGTTCCTCAGCATCCTTTCTTCCTTTGGGAGGGACAGGGATAAAGCTTCTGAACTCCACTGATGGAAACAGAGCATCCTTTGTAAGGATCTGAAATTAAAAGGTCTTTTTCTGAACACACCAGAGGACTGGTGTATCGCCACTAAATCTCCTGAAAACAATAGCTCATGTGGTGTGTTTGTTTAACCATGGAATGTTCACTAGAATTTATGCTACAATGCCTCACCTTGAATTAGTTTCCAATCGTGCTCATCATGATTATATACCATAGCAAAAACTGAACATTCGGGTCCCTCCTTTTTAAAGGTTCAGATACTTCGAATTGAGGGGTGGTGTGAGACACTTTGTTTATTCTCGCAGTTGTTTCTTCACTAACTGTTAGGAAAAGACAGCAGCATGGCAGATGGGCTACTGAGCCCGTAACAATGCTGTTTGAAATTCTCATTGTTTCTATTTCACACAAATTAGAATTTAATGAAAACATTTGAACATAAAATGTGCACAAATTGATGAACCATGGGAAAAACTTTTCCATAAGAAAAATAAAACTTAGAGCACAAAAAATTAATCTTAAGACCTTTGGAAGAAGCAGAGTACACTAGTCTTTACATTAGTATGCTGTGAATTAGCCATGGCTCCCACTTCCTACAGTCCTCAATATTTATTCCTGAATGAAATGTTTTTCTAGATTACTAAAAATCACAGATCTTAGAAAGCTAAAGATTTTAAGAGGTAAAACATATATCTAGTCATGCATTCTTCCTGAATATAAAACTTTGCAAATGAGTGTCTCTGGGTGTGTACGTGCATGGGTGTATGTGAGTGTATGTATACAATACTTGCTACAAAGCTGCCAACTCTCATTCTTTTAGAATGAGGTGCTTCCATTTATTGTCTCAATTTCAATCTGCCCGGGGCCTAAAATAAAGAGTCACAATTGATTTCAGTTGGATATTTAGAAACTCATTCAGATTCTTTCTGAGTCAATTAGATGGCAGCTGAGTAAATTTCCTGCTGGGAATTAGATTGCAAGGGCGGGGGCTGGGGGAACAAATAAAGATATATGTGTAATTGTCCATCAAGAATCAAGGGTTCCGGGGAAGACCATAATTGAAACACATGTTCTGGGGCCCATTTTGAGAACGAATATGAGGAAAATATATCCATACTCTATCCATAGATTCCTTTGTTTTTTATATGTGAAGTGGGATTAGTGGTAATGGTGTTAAATATCAGAGTAGTCCTTACTTCATGAGGCACGTGGTGAGATTGATTTCATCTGAAGCCCACAATGGTTTAGCTCAGTGGTCAGCAAACTCATTAGTCAACAGAGCCAAATATCAACAGTACATCGATTGAAATTTCTTTTGAGAGCCAAATTTTTTAAACTTAAACTATATAGGTAGGTACATTGTTATTAACTTAATTAGGTTACTCCTAAGGCTTAGGAAGAGCCACACTCAACGGGTCAGAGAGCCGCATGTGGCTCGCGAGCTGCAGTTTGCCGACCACGTGTTTAGCTCCCTTTCCTGCTGTTGCTCCCCTTTGAGGTGAGTGAAAGGTCCGATATAAAGTTTTAAAGATAAACAGAAGCACTGTCAAATATAAGATGCCATGCCATATGCCGTACTTGATAACCAAACAAGAGTGACTGCCAAACAATTTCATATGATTCTATCATCTTCTCAGCTATGGCTCTTGCTGTGGGCATAATACTGGTATGCTGCTTATCCTTTATAAAACTACTACTAAAATATTTATATTTGGAATGATCTGGTAATCATTGAATCAATAGCTACCAAGAGAGTTAAGTTTTTCAGTTAATTTATTAAAAAAATATACTTGATTATCTAAACCAGGGGCCTGTAAATTTTTCTGCAAAGGGCCAGTAGTGTTCAGACTTTAGAGTCTTTGTCTCAACTACTCAATTCTGCCAATGCATTGTGAGTGACTGTGAACATGTAATGGGTAAATGTGGTTATGTTCCAGTAATTACTTATGGACACTGAAATTTGAATTTCATATAATTTTTACATGTAATAAAATATTCTTTTCCTTTTGATTAAAAAAAATAAAACTATTCTTGTCTCACAGGTCATATAAAAACAGGCAGGATTTGGACCAGGGGCCTTAATTTACTATTTACTTTTACTATCCAAAGAAATAATACTGATTTGGAATATCTACACTAATAAAGGAGAAACATGGTAATTAGCCGTACCTCTGCTACCCTTCCCATTGACTAATCAGGGCAATATACAAACTAACTGCCAGCCAAGATGGCGGCCAGCAGCCAGGCAGCTTGAAGCTAACATGAGGCTTGCTTGCTTCAGTGACCGAGGACTCCAACATTACCTGCCACTGCCTGCCTCTGAGCTTGCAGTTTGAAACATTGTTACAAATATAGAAGCTAAACATAACCCCAGAAACCTGCTTTCAGCCAGCCAGGAACTCAGAGCTGGAGTTGAAACAGTGTTTCGATTATAGGACCCAAACAAGCCAGATACCTGCTTTCAGCAGCCGAGGCCTAAGAGCTGGAGCCAAGCCTCAGAGCTAAAGCTGGCCCAGAATTAAAAAAAAAAAAAGAAAGAAAAAAAGGAGCAGTTGGGAGCTTCAGTCACCCGCCAGCCTGAAAATAGCCCTCAGCCCCTCACCCAGACTGGCCAGGCACCCCAGTGGAGACCCCCACCCTGAAGGGTGTGTGACCAGCTGCAAACAGCCATCATCCCCTCATCCAGGCTGGCAAGGCACCCCAGTGGGGACCCCCACCCTGATCCAGGACACCCTTCAGGGCAAACCAGCCGGCCCCCACCTGTGCACCAGGCCTCTATCCTGTATAGTAAAAGGGTAATATGCCTCTCAGCACCAGGATCAGCAGAGCTGTGAGGCCTCCTGGCACTGGGATCAGCGTGTCAGGGGGCAGCGCCCAAACCCCCTGATCACCCTGTGGCTCTGTGTGTGACAGGGGGTGGGGCCACAGCCTCCCTATCCGCCCTGCTGTGTTTGTGACAGGGGAAGGCACCCCAACCCCATGATCGGCCCTGCTCTGTGCCTGATAGGCGGGAGCTCCCCAACCCCCTGATTGCCCTGGGGCTCTGTGTGTGACAGGGTGTGGCGCCCCAACTCCCCCGCCCCGATGGGCCCTGCTCTGTGTGTGACGGGGTAGAGCCATAACCTCCCCATCGGCCCTGCCCTGAGTGTGACAGTGGCAGCGCCCCAACCCCCTGATCCGCCCTCCTCTGTGTGTGACAGGGGGCAGTGCCCCAACTCCCCTATTGGCCCTACTCTGTGAGTGACAGGGGGGAGCTCCTCAACCTCCTGATTGGCCTTGCTCTGTGCATGACGTGGGGGAGCTCCCCAACCCCCTGATGGGCCCTGCTCTGTGAGTGACAGGGGGCAGCGCCCCAACCCCCTGATTGGCCTTGCTCTGTGCGTGACCAGGGGTGGCGCCGCAACCTCCCCATCGACCCTGCCTTGAGTGTGTCAGGGGGTGGTGCCCCAAGCCCCCAATTGGCCCTACCCTGAGCATGACTGAGGGGGGCATCGCAACCTCCCGATCCGCCCTGCTCTGTGCATGACAGGGGACGGTGCCCCAACTCCCCAATCAGCCCTGCTCTGAGCCTGACTAGGGGCTGCACCTAGGGATTGGGCCTGTCCTCTGCCACCCGGGAGCAGGCCTAAGCCAGCAGGTCGTTATCTCCCACGGGGTCCCAGACTGCGAGAGGGCACAGGCCAGGCTGAGGGACTCCCCCTCCCCCTTGAGTGCACAAATTTTTATGCACCAGGCCTCTAGTATCTCAATAAATATCAATACCCTATACTACTTAAAGCTCAATTCTAAATGTTATAAGAATAAAAGACCATGGCAGTTAGAAAAAATAACACTACTTTGTGTGACATAAAGAATTAACAATTTCTTTCACTGCATTCCTCCAAATCACATTATTTATTGACTATCCCTTAACCCATGATTGAGGATCTAAAAAAGGAAATTAACACCTCGATTATTTGACAAGGTCAAGGAGAGATATGTTCAGACTAATGAAATATTCTAATCAACTAAAGGTTATCCCATTTATGCATGAAGTCACTATAAAGCTACAGGGACATGTAGAGGTCTCTGGAACATAAGAACAAATATTTTACCAACCATCTAGAAACTTGATTACTGATCAACCATTTTACTAACACATTTTATAAGAAAACTCAAATTAAAAACTAAGAAGGCTTAACTTGAGAATGCATAGATTATCTTGTATATAAATGTATAAACAAATAATCAAGTACATCATCCTATTTCAGTGGTTCTCAACCTTCTGGCCCTTTAAATACAGTTCCTCATGTTGTGACCCAACCATAAAATTATTTTTGTTGCTACTTCATAACTGTAATGTTGCTACTGTTATGAATCGTAATGTAAATATCTGATATGCAGGATGGTCTTAGGCGACCCCCATGAAAGGGTCGTTTGATCGCCAAACGATCGGGACACACAGGTTGAGAACTGCTGTCCTATATAATAAAAGAGAAACATGCAAATTAACCATCCCTCGGCTATACTCAAGCCTCGCCCACCAACCAATCAGGAGCAAGTATGCAAATTAACCCAACTAAGATGGCAGCAGTCATGAAGCTAGAGTGAACAGAAGGCTTGGGTTGCCCCTGGCAATGGAGGAAGCCAAGCTTCCCACCTGCCTTGGCCGGTCCTCAGCTCCAGTCAAGGCTACAAAGTTTTAATTATAGAAGATAAATAAATCCCAGAAAAAAAAAAAAAAGAAGAGGCTGGGAGCTTGGGTTGCTGGGGGGCATGGCCAGACTGAAAACGGCCACCAGCCCCTCACCCAGGCTGGCCAGGCACCCCAACGGGACTCCCTCACTCTGAAGGGGCTGTGGGCAGCCTGAAAATGGCCCTCGGCCCCTCACCTAGGCTGGTCAGGCACCCCAGTAGGGACCCCTACCCTGAAGGGGGTATGGCCAGCCTTAAAACGGCCCTCAGTTTCTCACCCAGGATGGCCACACCCCCATGGGGTGAGGGTCCCTGCTAGGGGGTTTGATCAGCCTAAAAACAGCCATCAGCCCCTACCCAGGCTGGCCAGGCACCCCAGTGAGGACCCCCACCTTGAAGGGTGGGTAACAAGCCTGAAAATTGCCCTCAGCCCCTCACCCAGGCTGGCCAGGCACCCCAGTAGGACTCCCACCCTGATCTGGGACACCCTTCGGGGCAAACCAGCCAGCACCCACCCATGCACCAGGCCTCTAACCTATACAATAAAAGGGTAATATGCAAATTGACCCTAATAGCAGAACCACTGGGAATGACTGGTCACTATGACACACACTGACCACCAAGGGGCAGATGCTCAATGCAGGAGATGCCTCTGGTTGTCAGTGCGCTCCCACGGGGGAGCTCTGCTCAGCCACAAGTCAGGCTGATGGCTGCCAGCACAGCAGTGGTGGTGGGAGCCTCTCCCACCTCCTCAGCAGTGCTAAGGATGTCCAACTGCAGCTTAGGCCTGGTCCCTGCTGGCAAGTGGTCCTCCCCCGAGGGGTCCCGGGCTGCCAGAGGGATGTCTGACTGCCAGCTTAGGCCTGATCCCCCGGGGAATGGGCCTAACCCAGCAGGTGGACATCCCCCGAGGGGTCCCAGACTGTGAGAGGGCACAGGCTGGGCTGAGGGACCCCCTTGAGTGCACAAATTTTTGTGCTCCTGGCCTCTAGTATATAAAATAAATATGTAAAGGAGGGCATACAAGGCATAAATGGTGATGGAAACAAGTAAATTTGTATTAATCCTCACCATAAGGGATTTTTCCTTTGATTTTTAGAGAAAGTGAAAGGAAAAGGGAAAGACAGAGAGAAAAAAACATCGATTTGAGAGAGATTGGTTGTCCTCTACATGCCCTCACCAGGACCAGGGATCGAGACTGCAACCAAGGTACATTCCCTTGACCAGAATCAAACCTGGGACCTTTCAGTCCATGGGCCAATGCCCTATCCACTGAGCCAAACCAGCTAGAGCAAATAGGATAAAATTTAAAAAATAAAGTACAATAAGTGTATAAAATAATACAGAACATAAATAAATATATAAATAGAATCTTTCAAATTTCTCTGCAAACAAGTAGTTAGCAGAGGCTTCTGATATTATAAAAAGGAAAAGGTGTTTTCATAATTGAACCTGATTTAAAATGCAAAAAAGACGAACAGTGATTTAAAAAATCATGAGACATGTCAGAAGAAGCACTTAAATATTGGACAAATTAAAGAGTTTTTGCTAGAAAACTTTAATGTGCAAAGTTTTCCTGCCTTTAATTAACAAACCCAAAATGTGACATAGTTTTTTGTTGTTGGTTTTTGTTTTTGTTTTTTGTAAATGAGAGAAGACAATGATGTTTCCCCAAACCCAGACCTGTATGGAAGAAATAAAGAAAATTGCTTTAAGTATAATATTAGATAGTGTCCATGTCATAGTAGGCTTCCTTACTCAAGATGCTATTTTAGCTGGCTCTGCCCTGATGTGAGGAGGTTAGCAGTTACATCCTGAGATAGTCTTGCCAAAAAGATATTTAGTGATGTTACACAGGAAATGTTCTAGAGCTTTGTAATGGGAGAGTTGTTTTTCAACTCAGATGCCGGCAAGGAAAAGATGTTTTGAAGTAAACATGTTAAATCTCTCTCCACCAACATCACTGTAGAATGCTGCTCATGGCAGAGAATTCAGCAGGCAGACCATACAGAAATTATAGCAAACAAAAATTAAGTTGTAAGAGAAAGGAAAACCTAAGGAATACCCCCTGAATATCTTCACTAGACCTTTGGCACATCCATTAAGACTCTGGCAAGAGAAAGAAAAATGGCACACTCAAACTGCATAATTCAGGATAATTTAATGAAGAGACTGGTGTTTATTGTAGTGTGGGAAGAGCTTAGGAAAGCAACAAGGGAAGTGAAATATCTCGGAGTTTGCATCCACACTTAACAGACTCTAGGCTGGAAGGGGCATGGAAAGAATCAGTTAACAGAACCTGGAAGGAGACCTTCCTGGTCTAGGCTGCGTGCCAGGAGCTGTACTTCAATAGAGGGACATGACCAGTCCATAGCAACTGGCAGGGAGGGTGCTTAGGAACAAAGACATGACCCTCACATTTCCCCTTCTTTCCATCTTCCTGGGGCTCCCCGTTGGCCAAACCCAATGGAAGCTTGGAGGGAAGAAGCTCTTTGCTGTAGTCCTTGCCTCCTGGGACAAGAGTTATGTGAGGAAGGACAAAGGGAGAGTGTGTCTGTAGGGGCGAATGGAAGGTATCAGTTCCTGCTGTATGTGCAGTAGAATGATTTCTCCACTGCAAATGGAAATAATTTTTCTGGAAATTATATGCCAAAATAATTTCAAATATTTGAACTCTTTAGATAAAAGTTTATAAACACACATACACACCACACACACACACACACACACACATATATATATATGCAAAGAAACACCATTAAGGTCATAGATACCTTAGGTTTATAAAATGGAGAAACAAACAACATAAAAGTATTTTCCAAAATGTTAGAGATAACATATTTATAAGTGCAATTCTGCATATTTTTAAACTCAAAGATCCATTAAAAGAACCAAATTAGAAGAGACAAACCACAAAGAGAAATCTCAAGGACAAAATTTGAGAGTCAGCATAACTGATTGGAAAAACCCTTAGAAATGGAAAAAAAAAATTTTTAAGTCATGTCACAACAGCCAAAGGATAAAAATAAAAATGTTTCTGTGCAAATGAGCAATTTTAAATTGTGAAAGAGAGGAGAGAACAAGAAAGAAGATTGAAGACCATTACCTTTGGATAAATAAAACTAGTGGATTTAGGGAGAAAATGCAGAAATTTTCATTCTGCATTCTTTTACCTAAATGCTATTTGAGTGTTTTTCTAAAAGCATATATTATTTTTATAATTAAGATAAACACCAAGAAAGAAAACACCAACCAAAACAGTAAGTATTAAACTCTAATTTCAACCCCATAATTCCAGAGCACCAGCTCCCTTAGAATCCTGGGCAATGAAAGATTGCAATGCAAAGCTCCTGAGACAAAGGAGGCTTTCAAGGAGTGTTTGCTGAATTCATTGCCTGGACAAAAGTGGCACAGGTGAAGTAAACTAGTTCCTCAGGAAACTGAGTAGTGAAAGGAAAGTGGAAGAAGAGCATAGTGGGACCTAGAGCTCTAACTCAGGTTTAAACTGCCATAAAGAAAAATAAAACTGTTTTTTAAGATACAGAGTTTGCTCATATTAGCCCTCTGGTTTTGTCTGTATCATCTTGCCAGCAGTAGGGCATGCTGCAATGCCAATGAAAGAAAGAGGGAAGAAAGAAAGTCAAGTTCAAGAAGGACTGTCTGTAGGCTTGCTCTCTTTAGAAAATAATTCAGTGGGACAAATAACAGAGCTAATATAATTCCAGTGTACTCCAGGCCTGTGTCAGTGCCCAAGGGTGTCACATTTAATAGCTGAATGAAGCATCAGAGGTTCTTTGTGAGTAGCAATGTCCAGAGTTAGATAGCAGAGCCGTGGTTCTGTATAACTTTTCCCAGTGAAAATGCATCACCTGATGGTCATGGTAGCCTCTCACATGAATTGCTTTGCAGGATTTAAACAGAGTCTGGGTTTGAAGGGCTATAATCTAAATGACGGAGCAAAGACCAATGTATCTGAACAAATATGAAGACAAGGCCTACTTTTTCAATACTTGAAGACCATGATACTTTTATGGGCGCTGAAAATGTTTTCATTTTAATTTCTCTTAAAGTCAGAAGAAAAAAGTAAATATTATAATAATAAATATATCATAATGAATTCAGCCAGGACTATACTTGTCTTTATACCAATAGAGTTGTAAAACAGATGTTTAAATTTTTTTTAGGGAAAAAGAGATCATCAAGGTAAATGTTCCTAGGATCTACCGAAGTCTTAATGGGTACCAGGTAAGGTCAGGGATTCAGTGACCTTGTAGATTCCTGAGGTTCACCCCAGGCAAACTGAATCCCAGCTTTTGGTAGGGGAAAACTCTCAATTGACCACCTTTTAAACCTTAGAATTGGCTCCAGGGAGAGTAGCACAAAATCCATCATCCACTTAAGACTTGTAGAAACAAGGGCTTGGTCCAAATTCCTGATGGACTAGAGGTGTCTGAGGGCACAATTTAAACACATGAGTAGAATGACCTCAAGGCACAGCCTGAGAAACCACCAATATCGGCTGACCCGATATTCCAATGTTAACCTTCGCAGATCTCTCTACCTACCTGAACTGATTTGCAAGATTCAAAGGTAAAAGTAATATCTGGAACACGATTTCTCCCACACTTCTGGTTTTAAAAGGTGAGGAAAGTTAATCCTCCAAGAACCCTGGGTTAGAATACGAGGAGCTGATGGGGAAGTAACAATCAGGAAAGATAAAAGGAGAGAACAATTTTCCTGCTGAAAGATTTTGCTTTTTTAACTTGCTCCCTGAACTGCTTCCAACCCATGAAAATACAGGAGGGATTAAGTGAGGCAGTATTAGTCTTATCAATCATTAAACCTATCAACAAGAAGCCTCCTGTGTTCCCCATCTGTGGGGAGGAAAGCATTCTGACTGCTCTGAAAACATGCCCAGAAGATACGTAATCCTCCTGGCTGGAATTGCTTCTCAGCTCGGTGTATGCTCAAAATGCATGAGTCCTCACATGGAAAGTGAAGATGTGAAAGTCACTCAAGGCAAAGAAAGATCACTTTACAATAGGCACCATACCAAAGGCTAGAATGAAGATTTCATGACCATTTGTAGCTACAGGTAACCCCTTTCAAATGAGAATACAAGTATCCAAATTTAGTGGCTTGATAGCATGTCATTCAAAGGCGTAGCCATCAATGGAACCAAAGGGCACTGTTTCCTTAAAAGACCTGCTTCTCAAGGTATTGTAATTACATGTCCAAATATATTAAGT
Organism: Myotis daubentonii; assembly: GCF_963259705.1. Classification (NCBI taxonomy): domain Eukaryota; kingdom Metazoa; phylum Chordata; class Mammalia; order Chiroptera; family Vespertilionidae; genus Myotis; species Myotis daubentonii. The sequence continues at coordinate 66,597,082 of NC_081846.1, read as the reverse complement.
GGGTTTCATATCAAAGCTATGTTTGCCTATGCTTTTGATCACTGAATAAAATGTAAAATCAAAAGCGGTAAAGTGTTGTTGTTTTCGTACTCTGCAAAAAAGTTTATGACACACAAAATATCCAAGCCTTTTAACACTGAGAGTTTTATGGGATCTCACCAAGAAACCAAGACATCTCTTGTATTTCTGGACTTGCAATTATTTTTCCATCTGACAATATCAGACTGCAGAGAAATCCAGTTGAAATGTCGTTCAGATGGTCAGTATTAGAAGAGTAAATACTGTGAGATCATCTGACAGCTGAATAACAGTCCAAGTTGTCAGGGTGGCAGCTGATCTCTCAATGACGCTTTTACTCAATGAAAAGTCCCTAGTGTAATTAAACATTTTCTAGGGCAAAGCAGAGCCATGAGTCATCCTCCTAGAAACAATATCAAAGAGGGTGGCAGAGAATGCCATTTACCAGGATCTTGTCACTCACAGTAAGCCTATATTTAGATCAGTTCAAACTGAAACCTGAGCTGGGTTTGATGATGGATCCATGGGCACAACTGGGCTATAGTTTGTTTGAAATGCAAAATGAATAGCATCACATCCACTCTTGTGCAAAATACAACTCAGCACCTAGAATTCCAAGTCATCAGAGCCTGTCCTTCAAACCTGTTTGCTGAACATAGTCTGGTAAGATCAAACCAAGTAACTTAGAGTTTGAGAAATCCTAAGATAAAACTGGGATGGCCTATCTTTTGACATTACAAAATTCTGGGGACAGAAATGATAGGGGGAGAAAAGAATCCTACCAAGTCTTTAAAAATTGCATGTGGATCCCTAATCACTGTTTAATGATAACTGCATGTAAAATATTTTGATATTGTATTTGAAGGAACTTAATTGTAAAGAATAAAATATATAATGGGATATTATTTGAAGTAAGAAGCTATCAATAAAAATTAAATCTGTACATCTGAACATACTTATTTTACTAGAACACACAAGGCAACTATATTAGCCATATCTATGCCATGAAAATGACTAGATGAAAAATGTAACAACTTGAATGCTGAGATTAAAAGCAATTGAAAAGAAAATTAGTATACTTGACTATAAAACAATTTTTTAAATATTTCAAATTAGAACATTTTTAAGTAACATGGTAATGTTCTGGGTCAATTTGTGCATGTTTTTAACTAATGTAAATTACATTAAAATAAAAAGCTAATATTTTAAGGCATTAACGGATGAATGGCATAAAATATAGTTCACAAAAGAGGAAATACTAATAGCTGGTAATTTTGAAAAACAAATTCAAATTAAAATGAGAACACAGATGCCATTTTCCAATGTTAAATTATCAAAATTTCTAAAGAAACCATAACATCTAGTAATGATTACAATTACACTAGTGGGAGTGTAAATTGGGTCAACATTTCTAGAAACAACTTAATTACAGTTATTAGGAGACTGAAAAAAAATGTCCAAATGATACAAATGGATCTTGGAAACTGGTTTTGAGGTTCCAGTAAGAGAGCCCAACTATTCATATACTCCTGATCAAAGAATGATCATCCTTTTTTACTTGCAAGGACATGCCATTAGGATTGATGAGGGAATAAAGAAATATGAAGCTACTTAGACCAGCAGAATCTTGGAAATAATTTAGAAGATAGAAGCTACAACTAGATCATTTGTACATTCCCTTTTTATTCTCCTTTACAGAAGCAACTTCCAGAAAATAATCAGAGTATATACCCATATGTCTATTTGCACAGATTTTTGCTGCACTATAATTTGTAATATAAAAGAGAAAAATAAAATTTCATAGTAGAAGGGACAAAGTTTCATTATATTAATGTACATCAAGTGCCTCCTAAAATGTTTTAAAGATAAAATATTAAATAAAAATAAAATATGTTGATAAAAGTGCAGTATATGATCTTTGTAACAGAATAGTATATCTAGACAGGAAAACTATAATGCTTAAGATATTGACCTCTGGGTTGTAGAATTATGGGATTTTTAACTTTATAATGAAATCAGAAAAGTCTGTTACACTACTTTTTGAAAATTGTAAATAGAACACCAACATTCTACTTGATAAAAAATGATTGATTTAATAATATCTTACTACCCAAAGTGTAGTCTTCCTTCAAATGACATTGTTAAAGTCTTAAATTTTCATAAAATCTTTGCAATATATATATATATATATATATATATATATATATATATATATATATATATTTAAAATAAATATAAGTTGCTTAAATATTATGTGCTTCATTTAGCTTCCTGCTCTGTAACATGGAAAAGTTTCCATAACATAGTACCTTCATGAATTCAATATCATATCAGCTCTCAAGGTTAACAACCTGTGTACAGTAGGCAAAAAAGGGGAACTAGCAATTGCTGCTTTCACTATTAGCACCCTATGGATTTGTACTATCTGACGTTCTGAGAAGAGTTTTAGACCACCTCTAAGAAACAGCTGTGAAGGGAAACTAGTACTTCAATCCTCATTTTTGGCAGTAACTGTTTTTAAAGTGAAAGCAAACAAGGAAAGAAACCCTTTCCCATCTGCTTTTGTCAGCAAGAAAGTCAAAAGGAAGTCATAGTATCCTCAGCAAATAGCACTTGACTTTAGTGTACAAACACATTCTTTACTTATAGACACAGCCTTCTAAAGTGTTAGGTCAACATAGGAATGATAAACAGTCAGGGCCAGGTTGCCTAGGGAGGGTTTAGGCATTGTTGAGTAGGACTGTTCTACATTCTCAGCTTAGGATTGCTTGTCTATAGAGCTGAATCTCCAGGTAGAGATACTGACACATCAATCCCATTTTTTTTGCAAGCACAGGCAGGTTGAATTAATTTTCTCACTCCTCAAAACTGCCTGTACTGCCCTAGCTGATTTTTGCTCAGTGGGTAGAGCATCGCTTGGGGACCGAAGGGTCTCAGGTTCAATTCCGGTCAAGAGCATATATCTTGGTTGCAGGCTCCTCCCTGGTCTGGGCCCTGGTCAGGGAGCATGTAGGAGGCAACCAATCGATGAGTTTCTCTCACATCGAGGTTACTCTGTCTTTCCCTCTCTCTTCCACTCTCTCTAAAAGGTCAATGGAAAAATATCCTCAGGTGAGGATTAACAAAACAAAACAAAAAAACTGCCTGTATTTCAGAGATTAATCTATTATCTAACTTTGTGAACATGTCAAATATCTACCTTAAAGTAGCAAGAGTCCAGGTCACTGCCAAATCAATAGACCATTTTACAGGGACACATAAAAGTGATAATGAGAGGCACCAGGGTACATCAGTATGTAAAGTAGTAACACAGCTGCTAATTAAAAGTGACTTGGGAAATTAGATCAAGATGGCAAATAGAGCAAATGTGCTTGTTTCTAAGCCCCAACCCAAATCACAATGACCGAAAGCACACCCATTTTCTTTAATTGTAACTTCATTACAGCACTGGAAAAGAAAAACGGGGAGTTAAATTCCTGCCAGAAATTTGAAGAAATCTCCACATGGAAAGCAGTTGAAATAAATACGCACAGAAAACTCTCTAAAGGTAGAAGGAGCTTCAATGTTGTTCCACACCCTGAGGCAGCCACCAGGGTGATTTGTTACATAAACACATTTGGAGAAGTTCAGCCAATTAGCCTATCAGTCCCTGTTCCCAACAAAAGCAACAACAAGAAGTGTGTGTGTGTGTGTGTGTGTGTGTGTGTGTGTGTGTGCGCGCGCGCGCGCGCACAGATCTTAGGAAGGCTACAGAACTGAGTGTGTGAGCATGAACCAAAGAGGCAGTGCAGGGTCCCCACAGTGAGGAGGAGAAAAGGAAGTCTTAATATTGAGAAGAATGATCTACTAATACTTGCCCTACAATAAGGCAGGCTACAGTAAACAGTACCACACCTGCAGATAGGTAAGTAGGAACAAACATTACATCCAACCATGAATCATAAAATATTTTTAAAAAACCAAGTCCATGAAATAAAAGCACCAAGCTAAAGAATTAGAAGAATTAACATTTGAGGAAACAAACTGAACAGAGGAAACAGGAGATCCCAAAATAACATTTTTAAAATTAAGGTATCTTTGCCATAGCTGGTTTGGCTTACTGGATAGAGCTTTGAAGGGTCCCCGGTTCGATTTTGGTCAAGGCCACATGCCCAGGTTGCAGGCTCAGTCCCCAGTAGGGAGCGTGCAGAAGGCAGCCGATCAATGATTTTCTCTCATCATTGATGTTTCTATCTCTCTCTCCCTTTCCCTTCCTCTCTGAAATCAATAAAAATATATTTAAAATTAAGCTATCTTTTACAAAAATAAATGCCTAGCTCTTAAGAGTTAAGTTTGATGAATTTTGATAATGGTAAACACTTGTGTAACTACCACCCCAAAACAAATTTTGAAACATTTACATCATTTCAAAAAGTTCTCTCTTGCCCTGACTGGTTTGGCTCAGTGGATAGAGCGTCAGCCTGTGGACTGAAAGGTCCCAGGTTCGATTCTGGTCAAGGGCATGTACCTGGGTTGTGGGCACATCCCCAGTAGGGGGTGTGCAGGAGGCAGCTGATCGATGTTTCTCTCTCATGGATGTTTCTGACTCTCTATCCTTCTCCCTTCCCCTCTGTAAAATATCAATAAAATATATTAAAAAATAAAGTTCTCCCTTTTCCCTTTCAATTTTCCCATTATAGGCAACAATCCTTTTTATCCTTTTTATTGAATTTGTTGGGGTAACACTGGTTAACAATATTATACAGGTTTCAGGTGCATAATTCTACTACATATAATCTGTACACTACAATGTGTGCTCACCACCTCAAGTCATGTCTCTGCCCACCACCATTTATCCCCCCTATACCCTCCTTTGTCTCACCCCACCTCCCTCCCCCAGCAATCTTCACATTGTTGTTTTCAATAACTTTCTGATTTAAATAACCATAGAATAATTACATCTGTTCTTGATTTCATATGAATGGAATCATAAAGTATATATTCTTTCAACCAGCCAATATTTTTTTACAATCATCTATGTTATGTACTTTTTTAAGTTGACAAATAGCATTCTGTTACATAATTATAATATATATTATGGATCTAGTCTCCTGTTGAAGGACATTTGACTTGTTTTCAGCTTGGGGTTATTAAGAATAGAGCTGCTATGAACATTCTTGTACAAGTATTTTTGAGCAAGGATGGAATTTCAGGACCATATGGCAGATAGACATTTAACCCCTTTTTAAAAAATGCCAAACAGCTATTAAAAGTGTCAGTACCATTTTATTCTCCAACCTGCAATGTATTATATTACTCTTTGCTGCACATCCTAACCAACATTTTGTATTGTCAATCATTTTTATTTTAGCAATTCTAATGGGTATGGGTATATATTATACTTGGTACCAATTATTCAATAGTATCAATTGTGTACATATGGGTCCATTTTGGACTCACTACTTGTTTGTATACAAGTAGCCAGCATCACACTATATTTATGATTGTGGCTTTATAGTAAGCATGGTAAGTCTTGAAAACAGTTAATCTAAAAATTGCAATCTTATTTTTCAAGATTTTTAGGTGTAGTATAAATTCCTTAAATTTTCAGATGTTTACTCACTTAAAAAAAAAAAGTCATTCCAGCAATTGCACTGACAGAAAGGTGTTAAAATCTCTAATTACATGTGTGGATTTGTTCTATTGGTTTTATCAAATTTCTGTAGAAAGGAAACACCCAGCCCATGCTTCTTCTCTATTCTAACACTATACTCACTACTCACAATATACTTTGATTCTGATACAGTGCTTCTGGTCATCGGAGGAGTGTGTGGGGGTTCCCACACCAAGCAATTCTCAGACACTGACTGCTGTCTTTCCCACAAATGCAGACTTCCATTCTCACATTATTTCCATATAGCTAGAAAAATTTTACCATTTCTTGTAGAAAAGATCTGTCAAAAAAAAAATTCTCTCAGCCTTTGTCGGTCTAAAAAATCTGCTTATTTCATCTCTATTTTTGAAGGATATTTTTTCTGACTATAGAATTTTGTCCTGACAGTTATATTTTTAACTCTTTAAAAATGCTATCTCATTTATTCTTGTCTTCGTAGTTTGTGCTAAGAGACCAGCTGACATGGGTATCACTTTTATCCTGTATGTAATTTGCTTTTTCTTCTCAAATTGACCTTTCAATTTTCCTTTTATGTTTGTTTTTCAGTAATTTGACTATTGTGAGCCTGTATCTGGTTTTCTTAGTATTTATGATGCCTGAGGTTTGTTAAACTCTTGGAACTGTGAGTTGATCTTTTATTGATTATTGAAGTTTTTGGGCCATTAAAACTTAAAATATTTCTTTTGCTCCATTATTAATCTTCTCCGCTCAGGAACTCTAAATACATACTAGTATTTCTCAGATTCCAAACACAGATATCATGTGCTCTGTTTCTTTTACTTTATTTTTTACTTTTTAATGTTTACTTGGAAGATTTTTAATGACCTATCTTCAAATTCACTGATTCTTTCTTTTTTGTGTTCAGTCTACTGTTAATTCCATCAGTGTATACTTCATTTCTGATGAGTGTGTATGTGTATTTCAATTTTATAATTTTATTCTCTACCCAAATTACCCATCTCTTCTCACATAATGTCCAAATTTTTCATTAGACCTTAATATTTAAGCTCATTGTTGTTGTTTTTCATTTTTTTAAGGTTTCTGTCTGATAATTACAATAACTGGTCCATCTCTGGGCATGCTGATATTGACTGCTTCCTCTCTTTCATGGGTTACATTCTCCTGCTTCTTCGTTCATCTTATTACATTTAATTACACATAAGTCATTTTGTGATACAAATAAAGCACAATAGAAATTAACTAAAATTTACTCATAATATAAAGCTTGCCCTGTTGAGAACTGGGTCACCCTAATCTGTAATTAAGATGAATCTGGGCTTTGATACAGTTTATTTAGACTCAATTGATCTCTGATTGCAAGTATTTGGGGGAAAGGATCAGACTTTATATTCATTTGGACTTAGGAGCTGATCTTGGGTGATCTCTTTGTGCTTCAATGCTTAGTCATAAGCTTTTCAAACCATGAGAGGCCTCTGTCTACACCTTGTGAGATCTCTCTCTGCTCTATTGCCCTCCTCCTAGTTTCAGCACTTGGTGAAGATGTGGATTACAATTTTGTCTTACACCCACTCTTCAAGTGGCCGCTGCCTTGCACTTGGGAACGCCCCCAGATGACTGAAACATGCCTGTCTCCAGGCTTCAGCATATAACCCCCGCACTTGTGGAAGACTCACAGAAGAGTTGGTAGACGGGTGCAGACTCATGGTGACTGTGGATGGTTACTACCTATCATTTCAGCACACAAACTATTAACAGTAGTTTATTAAAAGTTTACCTGGTTTCTCCTTACACCCACCTATCATGGATTTCTTTTCTCCCATAGCTCTAGTAGGGATAAAAGAAGCCATACTTTTTTATTCTGGCAAGAAGTACTTACTACTTTATGGACTTTAATTTATTTATTTTTCATTGCGCCCTCACTTTCTTATGGTTGAAATAAACAAACAAAAAAACCACTGTGGTTCTGTTGATTATGTGGCTTGCTCTAGATCAAGCATGCCAAACTCGTGGCCCATGGGCCACATGCAACCCACAGTGAATATTTTTGCAGCCCAGCCAATATGATAGTATGTAAGAAAAGTTTTAATAAAAATTTCATAACTTAATTTTTACAATATCCTGTTATACATAATCTACACTAATAAAAGAGAAACATGGTAATTGGCGTACGACCGCTACCCTTTTCATTGGCTAATCAGCGAGATATGCAAATTAACTGTCAGCCAAGATGGCGGCCAGCAGCCAGGCAGCTTGAAACTAACATGAGGCTTGCTTGCCTCAGTGACAGAGGATCGTTGGAGGAAACCAACGTTCCCTGCCTGCGACTGCAGGCCTCTGAGCGGGCAGTTTAAGAAACATTGTAACAAATACCGCTGGACTTCAGCCAGCAGATTCGCAACATTGTAAGCAAAGGCCAGAAACCTACTTTCAGCCGCGGAGGCCTAAGAGCTGGAGCCAAGCCTCAAGGTAAAGCTGGCCCAGAATAAAAAAAGAAAAAAGAAAAAAAGGAGCGGTTGGGAACTTCAGTCACTCCCAGCCTGAAAACAGCCCTCAGCCCCTCACCCAGAATGGCCAGGCACCCCAGTGGGGACCCCCACCCTGATCCAGGACACCCTTCAGGGCAAACCAGCTGGCCCCACCCATGCACCAGGCCTCTACCCTATATAGTAAAAGGGTAATATGCCTCCCCGCACCGGGATCAGCATGACAGGGGGCAGCGCCCAGACCCCCTGATGGCCCTGCGGCTCTGTGTGTGACAGGGGGGAGCTCCTCAACCGCCTGATGGGCCCTGCTCTGTGAGTAACAGGGAGCAGCGCTCCAACCCCCTGATTGGCCTTGCTCTGTGCGTGACAGGAGGTGGCGCCGCAACCTCCCCATCGACCCTGCCTTGAGTGTGACAGGGGGCGGTACCCCAAACCCCCAATCGGCCCTACCCTGAGCATGACTGAGGGTGGCATTGCAACCTCCCAATCCGCCTGCTCTGTGCATGACAGGGCGGCGCCCCAACTCCCCAATCGGCCCTGCTCTGAGCCCGACCAGGGGCTGCACCTAGGGATTGAACCTGCCCTCTGCCACCCTGGAGCAGGCCTAAGCCAGCAGGTCGTTATCTCCTGATGGGTCCCAGACTGCGAGAGTGCACAGGCCGGGCTGAGGGACCCCCCCTCCCCACCGAGTGCACAAATTTTTGTGCACTGGGCCTCTAGTTATTAATAATGAACTACAACGTTTGCTAATGACTGATTACTATAATCATGTTGCATTCATTTCCTTTACGCGCCTTACATGCAGGCGCACCATTTCTCTCCACTAATACTAGCAGTGAATATCTTAGCAGCCAATTGCCACGTCATTAGTCTTGCACTGACTTGTTTGGTGTGCACAACAGGAAATATTTTGCTTTTGGAGAACAAGAAAAATAGGTTTATTTTCATTACGCTTATTAATTTGTGCAGTTATTCAGTGTCTGGTAAGTTAATGTTCAAGAAAAAATTATTAATTTTTATTAAAATGTTCTATTATTTTATGTTAATGATTACCTATTTATTTCAGCCCTTTGTACTCAGCATGTCTCTATCAAAATAAACCTACGTTTCTATGAAAATTAAAGCTTTTGTTTTTTTGGAGCCCAAATAAATTTAAACCTTGCTTATTTGGCCTGTGTTAGCCTCTGAGTTTGACATGCTTGCTCTAGTTGAGAGCAATTATCTCTTCCTAATTGTAAAAAGTACAGAGAATACTATAGAATACTAGTGCTACTTTTAAAAAATAAACAATTTTACACTCTGGAAATACAAAAGGTAATTGCCAACATTAAAAAATAATAGATGGAGAAAATAATTTAGAATTATAAACCCAGAGTTTGAAGGATATATATCCGTTTGTTCGCTTGTTTATTTAGGTTTTATTTTGGGTACTAAAACATACTCTCTATTCTTTTGATACCAGTTCTCAAAAATTCCTCTTGAATGACACTCTTTCTCCATAATTAAACATTTCTTTTGATGAAACTGGCTCCAGTTATTAGGCCAGGTATGGGCACATTATTTATCCTTGGGCAACTAAATGTATGCTATGTCCTCACCCGTAGTGAGCGCTTCAGAAGCAGGCTTATGGCAGAACGCAAGACAATTATAGCAAGGATAAGGATTTTTGTTTCAACGTTGGGAAGAGCAAACATCTCTTCTCTGCTGATCTTAAATTAAGGAAAAATGAGTCCAGCAGTTAAGGGCAATCATTTTGCTACTATGTGAAGCCTCAAATTAAGTTAACATGGAGGAAAGCAGGACCATGATAACCCCATTTGCAGAAAGATGGACAGATAACCCCATTTGAGCTATGGTGCCATGCAGTGCCTAAAGCTGGATATCCCTGGGCTTTCCATAGAAACGAGCCAATAAGTCTCCCTCTGGTTTAAGCTGGTTTGAATCAGATATCCTGTTACATGCAAGTGCAGGATGTAACTGATCCATAACCAAATAAGCATTAAAAGGAGGAAAACAATATATATATATATAAAGAGGCATGATAACATAGACTTTATATTGTCTCTCTTCCAGATATTTCCCTTCTTTCAATACTCTTAGAATCAAATCTACTTACCTAAAATAATTTCTCATTTCTCTTCAGTATATGTGGCCAGCTAGCAGCACAATAAAGAAACCAAGATAATTACTTTTCTCTTGTCCTACACATTAGCAAACTCCATCAAGATGCCTCCAAGGTGACTGAAGTCATATGCAATCATTCAAATAATTATTACACTCTTTCTGACACTCTTAATAAATGCAGAACAGCGGAAGTTATGCATTTCGCATTCGCAGACCAGAAAGTAAAGTCTATCAAAACAAATAACCAAAATGTAAGTTAAAAAACTCACATTCTTGATAAATTTTTAATATTTAATATACTGCCATAAACACACATAGAGGTTGTGTGTGGGAAAAACAGACTAGTTTAATAAATGAAATATGCTTCTCATATGAAGCATTTAGTACCCAAATGGACACTAAATGATGCTTTGGCTACAGATAGTAGGATATGGTATGTCCCAGTCTCTAAGAAACGAAAATATTTCACACAGTACATCTTCAAATAACTTTACTCTAGAAAGGAAAATTAACTTACTCCATAAGAAATAGCTATTCATACTGGGGCGGTGGGGGCTTGCCCGGGATGAGAATGGCTGGAGGGGCGGGGGTCAATCGGGGAAAAAGACATATGTAAAACTTTAGATAATAAATTTTAAAAAATAGCTAATCATATTAAATTATTGCTGAAATTTTTGACAGTGGATACATGTGTTAGTCATTCACAAAGTCCATCATCAAAATCACCTGGAGGTCTTGCTAAAATATAGATTACTGGGCTCTGACCCCAGTTTCAGATTTAGTAGGTCTGGGGTATTTAGCACAGAGTTACATTTCAAAAATATTTCCAGGTAATATTGATGTTGCTGGCCTTGAAACTTCATTTTGTAAACCATTGTGTTTGAGGAGAAGGACAATGTAAACTAAGATGCTTGTGATTTAAAAAGCTGAGCATTAGAACAAGAGGGATAAAATACCTTCTCTTAGGGAATCTATTTTCTAGTAGTAAGAAATAACTATAAAACACAAACTGATAAAAATAATATCTAATAAGTGCTTGTAGACATGAAAATATTGTGCACAGTGACTAATATTGGACAGAGGCAGTAGATAATGTGAACAAGGAATATCTTTCTGGAGCAATATGAGAGCTGAGATGTGAAGGATGAGGAAGGGTTGAGCTTTTGAAGATCTTAGGGCAGGGTGGTGCTAGCAGAGAAAACAGCAACTCAAAGGCTTTGAGATGGGAAGAACCCTGATGTATTAAAAGAAAGAAAATGCTGTTGGTAAACAGGGAAAAGTGTAGGTTTTAAAAAAATAATAATGAGGTTTAAATGGTAGGTGGGACACAAACCATGTAGGCCTTATAGGCTATGAGCACAGAAAACTTTTTCATTTCATTCTCTAGTCAGTGGGGAGGCCTTGGAGGGTTTGAATTGTCAGGATACCTTAATCTACTGTAAATTGTAGTAAGATCACTCCAACTGTGATTGGGAGAATGGATTGTGAGTGGGGGAGGGAGGGAGGAATGGCAAGAAAAGGGATAGGAATAAAAGGTAGATTCCAGGATTCTAGGTAAGGCATGTTCATGGATTTATCTGGATAAAAACAGAGGATATGCAGATACTAGACTAGTAATTCTTGAAGCTGGCTACATCAGAATCCGCTTCCCTGACTCCATCTTGGACCTGATGAATTATGTAGTCTAAGTTGTGATCTCTGGTGATTCTCATGGGCAGCCAGATTTAGGGAATTCTCTATGATACAGATTACTGTGGTAGTTAAACTGCATAAAGCACCATAGGTTTCTGTGTAGGAAATGCTCTGATGAAAGCAGTACTTAAAAATGATTAATTGGATGATATATAAGAGAGACTGAAGACAAATATCATGCCAGTATAAAGAGTAGTCAACAGGCTATCACAGTAATTAAGGAATGAATTTGGACAGTACTAAAATATGGTAACAGCAATCCCATGAGCTACATGTGACTATTTAAATTTAAATTCTTTAAAATTAAAAATTAAAATTCAGTTTCCCAATCCCACTAGCCACATTTCAAGTCCCCAGTAACCACACGTGGCTCTTGACCCCTGCAATGGACAGGAGAGGCATACACCATTTTCATCATCACAGGAAGTGCCTGGGCAGCAATGGTCTGGACCATCATGCTGGTAGTGGGGACAGCGCATCAAGGGTCAAATCTGAGTGAGGAGTGGGAATAAGAGGAGGATGAACAGGGCACGGTGATAAGTGAAGCCTTGCAACTCTATACTCATGTGGATTTTATCTGAGAAATTTTGAAATCTGCATAAAAATACACTCAAGTCAAGGGCACTGTAAAATCAGTACTTGCTGTGTTACACAATCCACCACAATATTTCTTTTCAATATAGGAAAATACCATAACCGATAAGATAAATATTATGATAGCAAGTTTTTCTCTCCCTCCTCTCCTTTCCTGTGGATAATTACCAATGTCTGTAATTGACAACAGTTGATCAAATCAAAATAGGAAAACTAATAATGAGCCAGATTCTCCCACCACATTCCACCCGCTGAAGTCAGTAAAAGCTCTGTGCACACAGGGAGACACATGGCGAGCTAATCTGGCCCAGTATTTACACAGCACTTTCAATTGGAAGATCTTAAAATGTTGAACAAATATTCACTTTTATAGGCCATCCCGGGAGATAACCCATCGTTTGTACATCTGACTAAATTGGGTTTTAAAAGTTTGAGCTAAAGAGTGTATGCTCCCTAAAATAGTGGTATTTAAAAAGTGTGTTTCCTTCTTTCCATATATGCATGTGACAGAATTCACAAGATGGGAACTGAGTTTGAGTAAACATCAAAGCTTCTCTCCACTTAGCCTTTCAAATGGTATCTTTTCCCCAACTACCCATCTGACTTCAGACAAGGAAATTAATCACTCATACATATTGACCCAAATTAAACAACTTCATTCACACAGAGCAGCGATTTTAACCGGTGTGATGCAAGAAATTTTTAAAATATACAATACCTATTTATACATGGGCACTGCAGCCAGGACAACAATAGTTATCTGGTGTGAATGAATCAAAATTATACCTGTTTTGTCCATTTGGCAAACAATATATTTTTTGGTGTAGCACAGAATTTTAGTAATTAGTGTATGTGTACCATAAGATGAAAAATATTGAAAGTCGCTCACCTAGAAACATATTTCTGCACCATGCATCAGAGCAGCATAATTTCTTTGTGATTTTAAATTTCTTGGAATCTTCCAGTTGAACTGTGTACAAAGGTGTTAACTGAATCTTGTTCTCAAAGAACCATAAGTGGATTATCCAATTGCTAGGTTCTTCAGACTTCCTGGTCCTCTTCTCTACCCCTTAACTGTAATTTGCAGACAGCTGTCCCCATCACTCTGCAGCTGACCCGTGTGCCATTAATAGCAAAGCAGGCAGGGGAGAGAGGAAGGGAGAGAGCGGTTTGCCTTGGTCACTTGGTTAATTAGAGAAAGAGACAATGCTGCCAATTTGTCCATTGGTTCAACAAATACGTATTCCAGTCATGCAATACAAAAGGGAAACATTAAGATATAGTTGTAGACAGAATCTCTATCCTAGAGAAATAGAAAGAAAAAGAGAAATGTCTCCAGTTATCACAGGTGGTGCACAATCTAATTCTGCACATGTGTAAGAGACATGCCTCTGATTTATCTTCATGAAAAAAAACAGCATGTGGCCAGGCCATTACTGAATTTCCTCAGAACAAACAGGATGTGGGGGTGGGGAGAGAGGATGAGAGCTGTACACGTGGCTGATCGCACATGTCCTAGGAAGATTCCCCTGTGGTCGGCAACCTGCGGCTCACAAGTCACATGCGGCTTTTTGGCCCCTTGAGTGTGGCTCTTCCACAAAATACCACGTTGCAGGCGCACGTACGTTGCTATTGAAACTTCGTGGCCCATGTGCAGAAGTTGGTTTTCGGCCTGGGCGAGTCTACTTTGAAGAAGTACTGTTGATATTTGGCTCTGTTGACTAATGAGTTTGCCGACCACTGCCTAGACAAAGGGAGGTGGAGGCCACTAGAGCAGGCCCAAGCCCATATTTTTAAATAACCCAATAGGAGACAGCAAGACCTAGGCAACCTATTAGGAAACAGGTGATCAAATAGTACTCAGCCAGTGAGGAACTGGAGTAGGGTCTAAATGAATAGGCTGTGTTCCTTGCCCCACATGTGATCCTGTAAAAAGGGCTCCCACTCTCGAGAGTGTTATTAAGTCTCATTTCCGCTATGCTTCTTTTTCCTAGTCTGTCATTTGAAATTTGGACAGGTGAGCCATTTCTCACACATAGATACTGGAGAGGCCTTTCCAACTCTTCACCATTGTTTCCTCCAGGCCTCAATGGTTTTCACACCACCAAGTTCCCAATGATGGTCAAGTTCAAGTCAACTTTTTTAGTACATGTGGCCTGTAGCAACCAGAGCTTCAGTTAAACTCTGAGAGTATGTGGGATGTTAAAAGTTTAAGCTTCTCAGGCTTCCAAATGACTGCCTGAGGCTAAGACCAATTAGTAGTTAGCATATTAATGTGATATTCAGCAGGGCTGAAAATCAGCATAACATTGCCCTGCTGTTGGCCAAATGGCTCAAGGCAATCCCCTAACCTGATAATCCTTTTACTGTTTACCAAACTTTACCTTTGATATGCCGGTTTATATTCCTAAAGGGCAAATGTGTATTCAAGTGAATAAAAAGCAGACTGACCTAGTTTTGAGGAAGCTTCTCCACTAGAGGGAAGTTTTCCACCTGGCCCCCCATGCCTTCTAAATTCATATTTCTTGTCTAGTGTATTCATTTGTGCGTGGCCCCTCCTTCAGATCCTGAACCCTAGCCACAGATGAATATGGCATTCACAAATGACTTGTTGAGTCTGTGAGAAAATCTAAGAAAACTAGAGCACTGAAAATAAAATGTATGCTTTTGTTGGTGCTAACATTTAGTTCTTCTTATAGGATGGTTTTGAAGGTGTTTCTTTAACAGGCAAATCAGCAGAGGGTCAAGAGCATTGTCCCAAGGGTTAAGGAGACCAGGGCTCTTAGATTTGTTTTTAATCATTTAAATGGTCTGACCTCCATTTCCTCATCTATGAAATGAGGATGAGAGTGTCTACATCATAGAGTTGATGTGGAGTCAGATGCTTCAAAACATGCCCAGTATTTAGAAGTGTGACTGGTTCAAGTTAATTACTCCATATATGTTATCTCTGAGTACTTATTACTAGTCAACATGGGCAAATCATCGAATCTAATTGGATTCAGATTCTTCCACACTCTGAGGAGAGTGGGGTATATTTTGCTGAATTTTAGTTTCTTGGCAGCTCCTCAAAGGCCACTTTGGAGAAGGAAAGAAGAACCATGAATGACTCTATTTCTTCAATTTAAATCATAGTAGCTCTGCTTTTATATACTTTATGTATTTAAAGCAATTTCATTTATTTGAAATATAAATTTGGGGGAAATAATTATGCTTCTTTTTTTAAAAGCTTGAAAAACACTAGGCCAGACATTCCCAAAGTCTTTTTGAACTCTGCAGTCATTTGATTTTTTAATACATGTATTAATTCACCTGTACCAGATGCAAGATCTATTTATATAAAAATAAGTTTTATAAAACCAGAAGGAAAAAGCATAGGCAAACCTCAATTCTCAAACATCTCCCATCTAGAACAATTTGGTTCTTGACCAAGTTGTTCACAGAAAAAAAAGTCTCCATTGTCCACCAAAACTTGTTTTTGACATGACAACCTTTTCATTCTGATACCTCAGCATGACACAAAGCTGCTTCTCTCAGGCAACAAAGGAGAGAACACTTTTGTTACTGGTGAAATCAATGATTAACACAATTTTAAACCATAAAGAGGCCATCAAGAGTGCTAATGTTGTTTTGTGAAAGTGCTCACAAAACAATAATCACAGGCAATTGAATAGGTGGAAAAACTGTTGTTGATTAGCTAAAAGGAAAAGCAAGTAGCATTTCCCAGGCAGTGATATATGAAAAATCTATTTAAGGCTAGTAGGGGATGGTTCGGTAAATTTAAGAAAAGAATTATTTATAAATTAAAAGGTACATTAGACATGTACTATATATAAGAAAGGTTAAAACCGAGAATCATTTGGGGGGTCTGGAACTGATTACTTCAATTTACATTATTCCTAATAGGAAAAAATATTTCAGTTTTTGAACAAATCGCTTTTCAAACAGCCTTCTGGGACGAATTAAATTCAAGAAACTAAGATTCCACTGCAATGCCTTCTCTTCCAACACACAGACATAAGAAGAGTCTTTAGCTACATCTAATTTAAATTTATTTTATGCCAATTCCTAAATTTTTATTTGATCTATTTCCTTCCTTCCTTCATTTCTTTCATTTTTATAAAGGATTGGATATTAAGATATATTTGGTTTTGCAAAAGTCTAATTTCTTCTCAAACTGAGACAAAAATAATATAAAAAAGACAGATAAAGCAGAGATAAAGATGGAATTAAGAAAAGTAACAAATATTAAATAGTAATTCCATAGTGAGAGAAGAGGTATGTACCATTATGGAGGATATCAGAACAATAAAAGATTTAAATTGTAGTGTCTTAGATAATTAATGCACGCCTTGGAAAGGTGTGCCTATGTGTCCATGTCCATATTTATCTGATGGACAATCAGGAGAAGAAAAAGACTTTAAATGTCTCTGAAACTCATGACCTGACTTAAATGACTAACTCAAACTTTGTGAAAGGTACTACTGAAAGACAGGAGAGGAGGGTGGCTCCTCAGTACTCTGTAGTTTAGAATTTCCAGAACATAAAATGTTAAATATGTGGATTAAGAAGACCCCCATCTCTTTGACCCTCCAAACTTCTAGAAGTGAGCCTATATTTCCTTCTCTTGGTTCTTGGCAGACCCTGTGACTTAAAGGATTAACAGAATATGGCAGATTGGCATCTCTCTAATGGTTAGTGATATTGTGTATCTTTTCATATGCCTATTGGCCATCTGTATATCCTCTTTGGTAAAGTGTCTATTCAGGTGCTTTGCCCATTTTTAAAATGGATTGTTTGTTGTTGTTTTTCTGTTTTGTTTTGTTTTGGTGTTGAGTTATATAAGTTCTTTATAAGTTTTGGATATTAACCCCTTATCATGGGCAAATATGTACTCCCATTCAGCGGGTTATCTTTCACTTTGTTGATGGTTTCTTTTTCTGTGCAAAAAACTTTTCAGTATGATGTAGTCCCATTTCTTCATCTTTTCTTTTGTTCCCCTTGCCCAAAGCAATACATCAGAAAAAAATATTGCTATGAGAAATGTCTGAGATTTTATTGCCTGTGGTTTTATGGGTTTGAGAGTAACATTTTAAGTTTTTAATCTATTTTGAACTTATTCTTGTGTATGGTGTAAGAAGGTGGTGTCGTTTCATTTTTATTTTTATTTGCATGTTCCTGCCTCCTTTGTCAAAGAGTAACTGACCATAAGAAGTGGGTTTATTTCTGTGCTCTCTATTCTATTCCATTGATATATATGTCTATTTTTATTCCAGTGCCATGCTGTTTTGGTTACTATCACCTTGGAGGATAGTTTGATATCAGGTATCACAATTCCTCCAACTTTGTCCTCCTTTCTCAAGGCTGATGTTATGCAAATTAAAACCACAATGAGATATCACACCTGTCAGAATAGCTATCATCAATAAATCAACAAACATAAAATGTTGGAGAGGATGTGGAGGAAAGGAAACCCTTGTACACTGTTGATGAGAACGCAGATTGGTGCAGACACTGTGAAAAAGAGTATGGAGTGACCTCAAAAAATTAGAAATGCAACTGCTTTATGACTCAGCAATTTCACTTCTGGGAATTTATTTGAAGAAACCCAAAACACTATTTTGAAAGAATATATGCACCCATATGTTTATTGCAGCATTATTTACAATAGCCAAGATTTAGAAGCAGCCCAAGTTTCCATCAGTAAAAGAGTAGATGAGAAAGCTGTGGTACATTTACACAATGGAATAGTACTTGGCCATAAAAAAAAGGATATCTTGCCTTTTGTGAAAGAATGGATGGACCTGGAGAGCATTAAAATAAGCGAAATAGGCCAGTCAGAGAAAGACAAGTACCATATGATTTCACTCATATGTGGAATCTAATGAACAATATGAACTAAAAAGCAAAATACAGACAGACTCATAGATACAAAGCAGGCTGACAACTGTCAGGAGTGGGAGGTTGGGGGGCTAAGGGCAGTGGAGGGATTGAGAAAAAAAAATAGAGAAAAGAGTCATGGACACGGATAACAGTGTGTTGATTGCCAGAGGGGGAGGGAAGAGAAGTGTATGGGGGGATAAATGGTGAAGGAAGGAGACTTGATTTGGGGTGGTGAACGCACAATACATTGTAAAGATGATGTGTTATGGAATTATGCACCTGAAACCTATATAATTTTGTTAACCAGTGTCACCCCAATATATTCAATAAAAAGAAAAAAACCCAGAATATGTTAGAAGTCACGATGTACCAGTTTCTGAGTCCAGGCCTTAAGAAATACTACGTCCTGACCCTTGTTCTACTAGCTCTGGAGAAAGAGGCTGACAACCCTGAGACAGCCATGCTAAGAAAGCAACGGGGACATGTCCTGGAAAATGAGATGCATGTGAAGAGAGAGAAGACACAGAGCACAGAGACGTCTTCACAGACTGTGAGTGAAGAAGCCATCTTGGACGTGAATTTTATGTAAATCAGAACATTCAGTTGAGTGTTTTCTAAATTCCTCACACACAAAATTGTGAACAAAATAAAATAGCTATTTTAAGCCAAGGGATATGGAATAGTTTGTTATGCAGCTATTATAGCCTGAATAGCAGAGATCTGAAGGATGGGATTTAATAAAGGTATGAACATGAAGATAGAGGAGCAAGGTTAGCAACTGGATACGTCCTGTGAAGATATAATTTGTTGGTTCCATTTCTTTTGGATTATGGAGAAAATTCATATTTAACATATACCTAGCAATTTTCTCTTCTATGTGAAAATTCCTTTGATTATCGCAACTTTTATTAATCTCTGATAAACTAGGCACACGCTGCCTGAACTGAGGTATAGTGGAAGGTAAAATGACAGGTCAATAGGAGGAGTCAGCCCACATTTCTCCTTTCCTCCTATGCTAAGCTCATCTTAGGACCCAGCCTTCCACAGAGGGAATTACGCCCAGATGTGCTGGCAGCAACCAGGCTGCTGGTCTACCCCAGAGCTGGAACAGCATGCAGAAACACACAGTGCTGAGGAAGAGCTCCCTCCTGGACAAGTTAGCTGTGAGAATACAGTACCATCTTCATTTTCAAGTATTCTGAAGAGGCACAGCCTGAAGGAAGAGGGAAACTGGCATTTAGGTTACTTAAGTGTATGCACACACTTAAATCCCTAGGAGGCCCCAATTTTCTGTGAGCATATTTAATGCAATAAATATTTGGACCAGAAATCACAAAATTCTCCTCGCCCTGGGCTATATCGTACGTATGATCCTCTGAGCAAAAATATGTGTCACGATGGGGCATGTGGCTCCCACTTAGGATTTCCAACCTTCCCTTTAATTGCTATGTGCTTGCTTCTTTGATTCACTCAACAAACTGCTCTGGTGATCATCCAGTATTTTAAAGTCCTTCAGGCAAGGAATCTGACATTCCCATTTCATTCTTTCACTTACTCACTCAACTAATAACTAGTTACTGAGTTTTATTAAGCTCTAGAATGCTACAAACATGAATAAGCCATACACCTTGTTCTGAAATATCTTAGTCTTGTAGAGTTGCTGAGAACAGTACATAAATAGCTCAAACAAAAGGCATAAAGTGATGAGTATCAAAACACAGAATCTTTTTTTTTAAGTACCAATTCCTTTAAAAAAGATAAAACTAGTATTTACTGAGTATCCCCCATGAAGCATATGTTTTAAATATATTATCTCACTTATACTCCTCCACCACCTTGTAAGGGAGGTATTATGTTTTTATTTTACAGGTAAAAAAAACCCTTAGATTAAAAAATGTTAAGTAATTTAAGGTCATAAGTAAATTAAAACCCTAAAACTATTCTTTGTCTCACATAAAAATCTTAGATTCTTTCCATTAGAGTTTTTATAAAAAAGGGTGGATTTGATGCTGGGCTTTGGAAAATGAATAAGATGTGAACAGGTGACTTCTGGGGTGCAAGGAGGTATTACAGGTAAAAGACTTGCAAATGGAGGGATCAAGAACAATGTAGCTTAGTTACTGTCCAAGGTAATTTGCTGCACAGACTATATTAAAACCATATCAAAAGAACAATTATAGCATGTGCAATATGCCCAGATACTAAAGTGGTTACAAAATATGGAAAGTTTTCCTTGTAATAGGACCTATCATATATGCTACTCAAATGTTCCCAGACAGTATGACCAGGGAGTTTGGATGGAGTTATATTTTCTGGAACACCCAGATTTTACTGATTCCAGAAATTATAAGTTGAATCCCCTGCTTCAAAGTCTTCTCATCAAATATTCCTGGGAAAACGTAAGAGTTGTTCCACACAGACTCACAAGCCATAATGTTTATGATAAGCATTACTTCTACTCTGTCAAGTCTCAGAGCTTCTGACCTGGTCCTCCAGGGCCCAGAGCATCTCATACTCATTTGGAGGAACCTACTTGGTATTAAAGGTGTAAAAATACTATTAGAAGTTGCCTCCTGCTTTTGAGATGCACACTGTTAGGTCCAAAGCAGGGCTACTTGCTTCCCAGGCCCACCAACCCAACACCTGACAGGGTCTGAAGGCTTCTTGTTGAAACTGTTGTTCCCGTTTTTGTTTTTTGTAATCCTGCCTTTAGGCATTAGTCCAGGTGAAGAAATGTAAGTAATACACACTTCTGTGTATCCATAAGTTCTTAACTCTCATCCCCGACAGTAAGCCTTTCAGTCCAGGGATCTCCCCACCTCCAGAATGAGTTCTCTGAGGAAACTTCTCTGAGCTCGTCCAGATGAGCTTCCAGTGGTCTTTCTTGCCATTTTGCCCAATAAATATACATCAATTGTCAAAAATATAGTAAGAAGCTATTTATCAAACTTGGCCATAAATGTTTAATTCTTATCTCAACCCAAGTATTGAACCCTCCTTCCTACTTAATGCTGTATTATTTTCTTTGTGAAATCAGGTATTCCCCATTCCTGGTAAAATTTCTGCCATGTGCCCAAATCACATGTACAGATCTGAGTACTTAATAGAAAACATCTTAAAGGTTCGACCAGCAGTACAGTGTGTGGAAGAGTCAAAGCAAATGGAGTTCAGGTTTGAAATCGGAAGGTGGGCTTTGTTTGAATCTAGACTCTGCCATTTAGAAATGATGTAGCTTTGGACAAGTTTTTTAAACTATACTCAGTCTTGACATCTGCAACATAAAATGAGAATAATCTTAATATTGTTCATTTTGTCTAACCCACAGCATGATTATATTAAATAGGACAGTGATTTCCTTATGTCATTATGTGCCAGGCACTGTGCTAGGCCCATAGCATCAATTACTTATTATCCTCATCCTTCCTATCCTAATAGGAAGATACTACTAACTGAGGATTGCTCTTTACTTAAATACTCTACCATGTACTACCAAGAGTATACAGGTAGTACATGGCAGAGCATTTAAATAAAGCTAGATGCTCACAATATTAGAACCATCCTCTTTTCACAATACATTGATACTCCTATATAAATATTAATTTGTATGTTATTGGTGTTTGCTTGTCTAAGACCTCTTGAAAGCAATATCTAGATCAGTGATGGCGAACCTATGACACGCGTGTCAGAGGTGACACGTGAACTCATTTTTTTGGTTGATTTTTCTTTGATAAATGGCATTCAAGTATATAAAATAAATATCAAAAATATAAATATTTGTTTTACTATGGTTGCAAATATCAAAAAGTTTTTATATGTGACATGGCTCCAGAGTTAAGTTAGGGTTTTTCAAAATGCTGACACGTCGAGCTCAAAAGGTTGGCCATCACTGATCTCGATCTTTCTTCTCAGTACCTACAACACTTAGAAGCACACGTCCTGGTCAAAAAATAAAGCAAGTTTAATAAGTATCTGTTGGCTTTCTGAACACATGAATAAACAAGAAATGAACAGCTTCTACCCTATTGTGACCTCTAGGCTACATAAAAAATATGATGCCATCAGTACTCTGAAATGTGAGCATAACACCCTCAACATAAGCAAATGTATGAAGTAACCACAGACACACTTTTAAAAATATAGCAAGTCTGACACTCATTGCCAACCAGAGCCAATTCTATTAATCAGAAGGAAGAAGGGCTTTTATATCCTGCTGCCTGAGAAACTAAATTGATTTGATACCTTTTAAAATTTTTAAGCTATCTCAAAATCTCAGGTTAAAAAAAATCATGCATTTGGTATTTTAAACTACAGTCAGAAATAACATATATGTTCATGCAATGTCGACGTTATGATTTCCCCATAGTTTTGCATTTCTCTAAGTAAAATGCTATCTACATCTCACAACTGGTGGGTGTAAAGATTGTGAAACAAAGTTGGGCACAATCCATCAAACTCACAACCTATGCCAATTTTACTCACTCTCTGGAACATAGGAACTAGGTAAAACTTATGGAAAAGTGTTTAAATCAAAAGTAACTGCTACTGATGCATATCTCCTGGGAGAGTTCACTCTTTACCAGGTGATTTTTTTTTTTAAGTTTTCATGCAGCATTGGCACTGTATTAATCTCTCTCCAGCAGGCCAAAGTTAGGTTTTTTTTTTGAGTAAGCAAGGAAGGAGGTGCTTCCTCCAATCATCCCAGGAACCAGAGAGACAGATGACCTATTCCCATTTTAAAGATGAAAACAGTGATGCTGGGAAAGGCGAAATACCTAACCAAGGTTATGCATTTAGTGAGGGGTGGAACTGGGATTCGAACCCAGTCTGACTGATTCCAAAGCCACAGCTTCTCTGCCAGAAGGAGAAGGGATGGCTTAGTAGTCCTAGAGACTTTTAAAACATTGAATTAAAAGTAAAACATAAGGTGGAGTAAGATAAAGCAGTTGTTTAAATATTGTTTTAGGATAAGGGATTTAAGAGAGAAATGATAAACTGAGGGGTGGGTATAAGGATAATTCTTGAGGCCATTTCAAACAGGCCCACTGATGTCTGTTTTAAAATTGCTTTTCAACAGGTTTAAATGCATTCCTTGCTCTATGCACTCTGCAATAGCATGCTCTTTTAGATATCTGAAGCTCAAGCCATTGCCTGTGACATTGGACTTGCCTGTAACTTTGTTGGCCACACAAAATGTAGGAGAAACACTGGGAAAGAGAAACTCCACTCATTGTTTAGTGCTGAACTCAGTCCTGAAAATCTCTTCCAGTAATTCTTCATACTTGATTATCTATTGGCCTCACTCTTGGCTACTCACTCTTTTTTCCATTTTTGTTCCAACTTAATTTTTAGACTAGATATTTTCATACTTTTCTTAACTATGAGCTTGGTTTCTCTTAATAGTGCTTATAGATTTTTACTATATAAACCCAATAATCCTACTTCATAATATCTCTTTACTTCCCTGCCTCAGGTGCAACAATCTCCTACCTGTTTGGGCAACTATCCAACTTCCTTCACATCACACATTTGAGCAAGAGGCATACAGGTCTTAATGACTTAGATCAATAGTTTTTAAACCTGGCTACAAAATCATGTGAGGCACTTAAAGAAAATATTGTTACAGGGGACCTACCCTGAACCAATTAAACCATAGTCTCTAAGAATGGTCAGGCAGAAATGCAGGTCAGATCATCCCTGTATAGGGCAATTTTATACTATGATGGCTTTGTTGACAATCCCCTTGAGGCTGGAGTCTTAAAGAGACCTTTCCCAACCAGTGAGCTCAAGTTCTCATCCGAGTTACGTCCCTGCCTCAGGCTATTTCTCTGGCATGCCAACACAATTAATGGCAAGTTCAGTCAATAACATGAAACATCATAGTAGTTGTTATGTGTCATTCAAAACAACCAATTGGGTGACTGACTGGCATTTTCCTCTGCCAGTGGGTGATTGTTGGCCCATCGATAGAGATGCATGATGACTTAGCCTACCTTGTCATTTGCAGAAATAAATGATGCAAGTGCCAAATTTTACTCTTCTTCCCAACAGCTCCTAAAGATATGAGTTGCAAACTCAGATAGCCTCAACAAATCTGGCAGGCAATGTGAAGGGTAAAAGTAGTGACCCTGTCGAGCTAGAGAGCTCATGCTCCATCAAGTGGGCAGGTAGCGCTCAGCTCCCAGGGGTGGATGACGTGCAGGAATGTGGGCTGTGTGTTGCCCCTGGATTCATTTTACTATTTTCTGCATAGTTACACACACAAATTCTTCCAAAAGCCAATTCGGGTTGACCACACCACCAATTTAAAAACATGAATTTTAGTCCAGTGATTGAGTGTCAACCCATGAACTAGGAGGTCACAGTTCGATTCCCAGTCAGGACACATGCCTGGTTGCGGGCTCCATCCCCAGAAACATCATCATTGATTTTTCTATCTGATAATTTTTCTATTCTCTCCCTCTCCCTTCCTCTCTGAAATCAATAAAAACATATTTTAAAATCTAAAATTCAAAATCCTCTAACAAATGACTCTCATATATCCCTAACTTCACCTATTTTTACTCTTCAATTTGGATTTCTGACTTTTTTCAAATGACGTTAAAATAAGCGTTTTTGTCTTTTATTTTATAAGCAAAACCTTCCTATAAAACTTGGACATGATGAAATTAATCAATGTAACTTGTGGTTTTTCCATTTACATTTATTCTAAAATTCTGGTAATTTCAAAGGATATTAAATTTTACTTGATGTATCATCTAGCCCGAGGGGCCATATTTCTTTAGCAAGTAGCTACACAAACTGTAGCAATTTTAATTTTGATTCTTTATACTTCTTTATGATTCTGCGCATGACTCTGATTTCTATCTCATCACGTATTAGTCTTTCCAGCTAAAATGAGCTCCCTTTTCCCCCTCTATTCCACCAATCCAGTTATTCACCTTTTCCCTTTCTCCTGTCACTATTCCTCCAACTATCTGCTCTCTGTCACTATCCCCCCCAACCTCCCACATGTTTTTCTGCTCCTTTTGCTTAAACCTAAAGTTCCATTCCAAAGCTACCAGCCAAAAACCAACCAAACAACCACCTTTGTTCTCGGACTTGCTAAGGAACATCATTAACATTGTTATGTGAAGAAAAGTTACTGGAATAAGCAGAGCAAAGCTCTGTTGCAACCTGCCCTTCATTCAGTAATGCCACAAATTTAGTCACATTCTTCACATATATGTGACATACCACATTTTTATGTGATGTGAAAGTCATCCATAATGCATTAGTACTGTCATCCCTCAACAACTGTGACCCAGCAAAAGTTAACTATTTCTGCATTAACATACAGCTCAGACGTTGTTGTTTTTTTAAAGCCATAAGCCTAAAGTATCACAGAGGTATGGAAACATTGTTTTCCTTCTTTTTGTACCTTGCATCTCTGGGAATATCTTCCCTCAACAAGGCTTGTAGAAAAGAACTTCAGAGGAAAAAAATTTCAGAATGCCACTTAGGCAAAATTATAATTAAATGATGATATTTGGGTTGCCCTATTCTTTAAATTATAAGTCAACATCAAAATTGCTATAGTTTGTGTAGCTACTTGCTAAAGAAATATGGCCCCGAGGGCTAGATGATACATCAAATAAAATTTAATATCCTTTGAACTCACCATAATTTTAGAATAAATGTGAATGGAAAAACCACAAGCTATATTGACTAATTTCATCATGTCCAAGTTTTATAGGAAGATTTTGCTTATAAATGATAAAAAATGTGTTTTTAAAGTCATCAGTTGATAAACATAACATAATTAAGCTGATTTTTTTAAACCATAGAATTCCAAAAATTGGATTCCGTTTTTAAGTGTTATATTACATAAGTGTAGCTCCAGATCGGGGAAAACAAATAAACATGGACATCTTATTTTTGTCCTAAAGAAACTATTCTTGAAGCTCATAAAATGTCTCTTTCATTTGCTTATTTTCTGTTGGTATTTTTAAAACTGTCAAATTCTCAGACCAAATTCCACGTAGGCTTACAAGCATTGGATTTTTCTTAGGCTTTCTCTACTAACTAAGAAGTACGATGTACTCAATAAAACATTTTTTTAAAAGACACAAATAAACTTCACAATATATTAGGGACTCTTTAGATTTTTCAAAATATTTCATCCCTATTTTTCAGACCAGTAGATTAAGCTATGCAAGTTATTATTTAACATTTTTTTGAAAACCTTAAATAACTTTTGTAGACTCTCTATGGTGCAGTGAGATGGCTTCTCTTTATCAACAAGAGCAAACATAATCAACCCAGAATGGTGACATAAATGATGGAAGAACTAAGAATATCTGTTTGGCCACAGGACATCTATGCAAGTCTGACTTATAGAGTTTTTACCCCAATACTTTAAGTATGTGTCCGATCATTGGGGGTCTTGGAGATAGTGAACATGTTTCAGTGATACTCAAAGTGGGGTAAGCTAAGGGCTCTAGGGTAAATAAGAAACCTACAGAAGATGGAGAAAAGGGTTTGGGGTGGTGTTGAGGAATGTGTTAAGCAACCCCACAGGATAGACTACAACCGATGTTTTTCATTCTCATTATGAACGGTCTGGGATTTAAAAAAAAAAAAAAAAAAAAAAAAAAGATGTACTACTCTGCCTAACTCAAGTGTTTACACTTGGGAAGAATCCAGAGATAGTATAAAACAGTGTTTCCCAAGGCCAGCCCTCCAGACATCTGAATCCGAATCACCCATGCCACTTGTCCCAGGCCTATGAAATTAGAAAATGTTTGCACAGAACCCAGGAATCAACATTTTAAAAAGCTCCCTAGGGACTTCTCAGTACATCAAATGTTGAAAAACACAAGATATCCATAAAGATAAGATTACATACAAATGGCCAACAGCTAGATGAAAAGGTACTCACATCATAAATCATCAGGAAAATGCAAATTAACCCCTACAGTGCTGGGGAGCTCGATTGTGCTCCTCCTGTCTTTCGCCAAAAGTGCCGAGAGCACGATCACGCTCCTCCTGCAGTGTCACTATTAGATGCTAGTAGTTCACTCTTTATTGACAGATGGCACCTAAGTGCAGATTACTTATGATGCTGAATGTTTGTAGTTCTAAAATTGACCACTGGCATCTAGCTGCCTAATTTTTTACAGGTTCTACGATTTTATGAAGTTTACTCAGATTTTGTAGCCCTAAAGCTTTGAAATGGCGTCCAGTTCTAAGTCTGCTTTTATTAGTGATGATGATATTGCTAAATATGTCAATTCTTGCTGTGACGATGACGATTTTGTGGGAGGTATTGGAGAAGGGTGTCCCTCTATTTTAACATTATATGTTTTGTTCAAATTTTTTTTTCTACTAGTATTTTATAATACAATCAGCAAACAATATATGTCAAAGATGAAAACAGAGGTAGTAAAGGTTTCCTTAAGTTTTTGAATATGTAATTTCATTTACTTGTGATTCATAATTTTTTTCCTAAACTGCTGTAAAATCAGCAAAAATACGTTGGCAATTTTAGCATAGTTCCTAGGATATTGGTTGGCACTCAAAGGGTTAAAACCACCACAACCTGTGGGAATAATAGTTAGCAAAAATACAAGAAATAACAGGTGTCGGTGAGGTTATGGAGAAAAGGGAACCCTTATGCACTGTGGGTGAGAATGTAAATCAGTGCAATCACTATGGAAAACAATATGGAGATGCCTCAAAAAATTCAAAATAGAACTATCATATGACTCAAAGATCTCAGTTCTGAGCATGTATCAAAGAGAATAGAAACATAATAATATTGAAGAGATATCTGTGCTCCCATGTTCTCTGCAGCATTCTTCATAAGAGCTAATATATGGAAACAAGCTAAGTGTCCATTGTTAGGTCAGAGAGAGCCCAGGATCGGATACATGCAGACATGTGATGAGACAATGGACTTCCCCTGGAATTTCTCACAGATCAGCGTGCCAGACACAGATACAGGCTTTTCCCTGAATCTACAACGACCCCCACACAGATACTGACTCATTCCTGAATACCTGGCTGACCCCTGCAGCTGAAACTTCCTCAACTGAATACCTCAGCTCATGTCCCCGCCCCTCACCCAACCGCAGTATAAAAAAAGCGCCCCCCTCCCTGTTGGTGTGAATCCACATGCCCTGTCCTGGGGGTACGTGGGTCTCCCGGGGATGTAGAAATAAACCTTTTCCTGTCCTTTCTTTTCTGATTCACTGGACTCTATTTCTTGCGCCGCCTCCTGAGCCACCTAACCTAACATCCATCAATGGATGAATAGATAAACAAGTTGTGGTACAAATATACAACATGTTATTCGGCAATGAGAAAAAGGACGCCCTGCCGTTTGCTACAACACATGTAGACCTGGGCATTATATAAGGGAAATGCGCCAGACAGAGAAAGACAAATAATGCAAGGTATCACTTACATGCGGAATCTGGGGAGAAAAAAAAGTCACCCTCATAAAAACAGAGAGTAAAAGGGGTGGTCGCCAGGGCTGTGGGGAGCGTTTGGTCAAAGGGTAGAAACTTTCAGATGTAAGATGACTAAGGTCTGAGGAGCTAATGTAAAACATGGTGACTATAGTTAATAACACCGTACTGTATAAGTGAAATGTGCTGGGCGGGAATTGAAATGCTCTCACTGGAAAAAACAAAGGTAAACACGTGAGGTGATGGATGTGTTGATTAACTAGATGGGGGAATCCTTTCACAATGTGCACGTGTGTTGAGTCACCACAATGTACACTTTTAAGAGCTTACAATTTTATACACCGACTTCCCCTCAATCAAGCTGAAAGTTGCTTAAAAATTTACAAGCTTCAGCCTTGGGGAAGCCTGGTGGGAACCTCAGTGCTCTGAGATGAAAACAGTAACAGTAATAAGTCCTGCCTCACAGGACAATTGGGGGGATTAACTTAAGTGAGATAATATGTATGAGGCATGAAAAATGGGTTTTCCATGAATGGTACCGTTAATAATCCACAGCAGCTTCCTCAACATGCAAGCAACACCCCCCCTCCCCCCCCCCCCCACTCCCCAGAAAGGCAGCTCTGGGCCATGATGGGGATGAGAACCAGAGTTCTGAGAAAGGTGTTAGGACACCCCAGTTGTCTGCCTGCTGCTGCGGGTGCTGAAGCATCACCACAGCAGCACCGGTCAATTTCCCCTTTGAGAACCAAGTTTCAGCGTAATAGCAGCCAGGGCACGAACACACTTACAGACGTACCACAAGCGATGGACCTCTGTGCCGTGGTGAATTAAGGCATCAAGGCTGATTTACATAATGTTTAGAAAGCTCACAAACTTCGTATTTTGTCTAAAATCATTTTGATTCTCTAAGGTTTTTCCAACGGTGCCAATTTGGCTGAAACTGTTGCTTGAATTGCCAGCCTGCATCCAGATTCCTCAGTCTAATCTTTGGCAGGATCCTAGTCACTCCAGTTTCAGGACCAAGTGACTGGCAGCAGCCCAACAGCCCAAGTGCACACTCCTGCCAAGTCAGCACTGGCCAGGAAAAGCCTTCAAGAATGTGACACAAAAGAGAGTTCAGGCCTTCTCCTCACTCCTGAGCTGGCCACCCTGCAGCTGGTCAAAGGGACAGCCTCACTCCTTCCATCCAGGGGCATGCAGGCATACTGGGAACATTCCATTGTGCCCCATAATTCAGAAATGAAAAAGAAGAGGGAAGAGTTGGGTCACATTGGTTCCTGTCATATCAAAATAACACGCCAGTGACTGGTCAGTCTTTTATGCATCTTGATTATAAATGTAAATGGCAGAAAGTGAAGAGTGGGCTCTTGACGGTCTGAATAATTGGTCAGTAGTTACATTCCAACTGATCATTTCACTTTAAGCCCTAAATTATTATCTTTCTATGCTACCTACCTTGATCAATAGACCATAAAATAGCCAAATCCCCACTTCATGTCATAATATATGTTAATAAATATAACAGTGGCAGCACAGCCAGTAATCTTCACAATTCTGAGCAAAATTATTGTATATTGCCACTTTCAAACATCAGAATATTAAAGATATCGATGTTTAGTCATAGGAGTTATATTAGGGAATCATCTTTATCCAATTATGAGCAATATATTTGGAAAAGGTGAAACCCAGAGCAAGCACATCAAATCTGGGACTCAGCTATAATTAAGATATATAGGTTAGTCTTTGTTCTTTTCACAAAGTACATGACCTATTTAATTATAAACAGGAAAAATATTATTATTTCATCACAACTAAAATAATTTGGCAATTTATTAACATCTTCTCTTCAAAGGTTTTTGTTTCAGTGTTATTTTCAACATTTGCCCTGAAAGGTAACATTCGATCTGTCAGTTCTAATATTCTCAGATTTGATGAATTAGGTTATTTTGTTACAGGCTTAATAATGTTTTCTCCTGAATCTATTGTAAGACCCCTGCTCAACAAGAAAAAGAGGTCAGGATGAATAAAAGGTGTTTTAAATACATAACTAAAGTATGCACAACTATTACAGAGTAGATGTGTATATTATAAAATACATACAGTTTTATTAAAAGGATAAACTGTAGGCCATGGCCAGGTGGCTTATTTGGTTAGAGCTTTGTCCCTGTACACCAAGGTTGTTTGATTTCCAGTCAGGGCACATACAAGAATCAATCAGTGAATGCATAAATGCATAAATAAGTTAACGATAAATTGCATTCATTTGTTCTCTCTCTTTCTTTCTCTCTTTCTCTCTTTCTCCCCCCACCCCCTTCCTCTCTCCCTCTCAAGTCAATAAACTAAAAATTTTAAAGAAAAAAGAGAAGAACTGTAGCAGTTAGCAATGCTTGGTTCACATCTTTGGGACTCAGGCATAGACGCTTCTGTTCTGTGTAGTCAGAAAAGCTAATTGTGTCAAGCCAGACAGACCATGTCAAAGCACTGCTGAGAAAACGTAAAGTTAATTATCCCAAGGACATCAACAAAAATACTTGGAAAATGCAAAATTTTAGTTAACTTTTTTGTTTGCCACAATGCCAAGTAACTACCCAGACATATTTTAGCACAGGCTTGGCCAAATAATGGCATGCATTGAACACCTGAGGCTCCTGAAGTAGCCAGTCACCCAGTTGCTTTGACATCATCTTAACTCAAACACAATATGTATATTTTCAATCAATTTACTTTGGATCCATTTTTATATATGAAATATGGTCAGTGTTCCATGAACACATTTTCAGAGGAAAGATTGCTATAAATATGATGTGATAATGACTAGAATGTTTCAAGGAAGGACAGGAGGAGAAAAGAAGAAAACTGCAAACTCTCATAAAATTTAAAATAAACTGTGAACTAAGACTTGGCATTTCGTCATTTTTAAACCGATATCTAATTTGTAAGTTCTGTCCTTTAAAAGAATGTTGCAAGCTTTTTCTTAAATAAATATTCAATATGAGCTGTGAAAGAGTAATGTTTAAGACTTGCAGTGACAAAAATTCAGCTTCCAGAACTTGAAAAAAACAATATGAGGTAAGAACAGCATAGATAGATGGTTGATAAATAGGTAGAGAGAAATGATAGATAGATATAGATAGATAGATAGATAGATAGATAGATAGATAGATAGATAGATAGATAAGAGATAAATTTCAGAAGTCTCATTTTTAAAAATATAGATTTAATTCTGGATCTATGTTAATTAACCTTTTCTTCCTCAAAAATAAATTTCAGACTTAGAATAAAACTGTCAATATGAAAATACAAAAACTTAAGTGATATAAGAAGAATATACATCAAACTTCTAATCTCCTCCTAAAATAATTTCCATAATTAGGCTTTAAAATTTAAACTTAAGTTTTCTAGGAGTAAAACACAAAAAACCACTGCATATATACTTCTATTTACTATCATAAAAGAAAACATTTATTGTTTTAGTTCTTTAAGAGATAAAGCTTTTTACTCAAGCCAAATTTGGAAGCAACTTACTTTATTAGTTTCCATATAAGTCACAATAAAAAAATGGTAGTTACAAAACAGTCATGGAGATGTAAAATACAGCATAAGGAATATATATATATATATATATATATATATATATATATATGTATATATATATATATATAGTCAATAATATTCTAATAATTATTTATGGTGCCAGATAGATACTGAAAATATCAGAGGGAACATTTTGTCAAGTATATAATTATCTAATCATTATGATGTGTACCTTATGCTAATTCAAAATAATATTAAATATAAACTGTAATTAAAAAATGAAAATAAACAAAAACATCATTTTGACAAGGGAGGGCATTAACTGCATGGCAATTTCTTCTTCTGCTTCAAGAAAAAGGAGGGAACCCCTGCCTGCCCCAACAACAATGCATTAACCATCGCTTGCAGTCAATGAGGTACCACCACAACCTCCAACTCTTGTTCCCCTCCCATGAACTTTTGTTCAAAACAACCCTCCACAATTTCCTTCTAAAATTTAATAAAAGCAAACCCCTCTCTTTCGTCCTCCAGACTTGATTAAGGGTTATTTTACAGAAATTTAAAAATCACTATTCTCTATATTGCCACTTCTTGTATTGAGCCTCAATAAAGTAGAAAATATAACAAATCTAACCCATAGTTTTATGTCAGTACAGCATATTAGTTTAAACCAAGACTTGGATATTAGGTATATACATGTTCAAAGTCTGTCTCTATTAATTACAAGCTGGCTGACGTTACAAACATTTTCTTAACTTCTCAGAGCCTGTTATAACATTTGTAAAATGAGATAATATCTAAGATGTAAATATAATGCTTGATTTTATGATTAAATGAGATAAATTATATTAATCTTCCTATGAACTTGCTGCTAAATGCTCAATGAGTGATAAAACTTGAAATACGTTAACAGATAGATAAAACTTGAAATATATTAAGAAAAAGATGGATGAAAGTTTATTTGACTCTTCTTTTTGAATATCATTTTTCTTTGTAAAAAGCTATAAAATCAGTTCAGGTTAAACTCTGGAAAATGCCTAGAATATCAATATTTTGTTTGGTTAGATGAAGGCAAAAGATTTGAGTCTTGTTTCTCTAAGACCAGAAATTTGGGTTTGACTAAAGAGGTATCAAAATTTTAGGTCTTTAACGTGCAAAAAGAGTTCTCCTGATAAGCCAGTTCAATTTTCCATAATCATATTAAAGTTGCATCTAATAATAAATTGACCCCTATCTCCTTTGTATGCTCTTTCCTGGGGAGCCCTATTGAATGTCCAAGTGATCAAGGTAGGCTATGGGAATGGAGACCAGTACAAAAGCTTGAGTCTGTGAGCAGGGGCTATAGAAGGAAGAAGGACATGACAGGAAGTTGATGCAAGCATGAGGCAATATGTTTTCTTAATTCCAGAGACAATAAGTTAGTTTCCACTGACAGTATAAGTATAAGCTCGGCACAGGCTTTCAATACTAAAAATAAATAAAAATAAAAATTTGTAAAGTGCTCTCTTTCCTCAAAAATCTATAAAATCTACAGAGGAAAACAAAACTACAGTAAAATAGTCTTACGTGTAGTCTGCAGACATCTGTTTCCTTCCGTTTGTTTAAGCACCTAGGGATCCTGATACATGGATGACACAATGTTATTAGCTGTAAGACGTTAAAAGATAAAGAAACTGATCATGTCGGTCAAGAATTGGTAACTTGAAGATACAGCTATGCAAAGAAGCCAATGGGATTTGGAAGGCTAGTAATTTTATTTTTAGTAAAAGAGTAAATACAGGTGTTAAAATCAGCACGCTTACATCTTTATTAGAGTGGAGGGAGAGAGGGTTTGGTGGCACAGTAAGAAGCAGGAATCAATCATCAAAAAGAATCCATGGAAGTAGATCCCTATATACTAAGAGCCTTGAGTAAAAGATGGCACACATCACTGACACCTCATGAGAATTATATTTTGGTTTTCCAAAAAAAATTTGTTTCAATTTATTTGTTTGTTTTAATCGAGAAAACTCGCAGTCTCCTAATACTATTTACAATGAATTTCTTACATCTAGGAAACAATTTCTGTAGCCTCTGATGAGTGGGATTAATTTGGGATGGGAGGGGACTTCCACTGAAAACACAAGTTCAGAGATCCTCAATGCTCATTTGATAAAACATAGTGGGAAAAATAATCAGTGTCAATGTTGACTATATATTATTATTTTTTAATTATCTTTATTGTTGAAAGTATTACAGATGTCCCCTTTTTTCCCCCATTGACCCCTTCTACCCGGCACACACCGCCACCCTAGACCTCACCACACTATTGTCTGTGACCATGGGTTATGCGTATATGCACATAAGTTCCTTGGTGAATCTCTTTTATCTTTAGTCCTTTTTCCCTTGGCTTTAACCTCAATAGATTTCTCTGAAAGCATCAAACCTGGGGGAAAAGAATTGACATGGCCACACACACAAAAGAATAAACCTGGCAGGCTTCTAAGGCAGAAAAGCCTTAAAATACCCCTGTACCTGCAAGTCACCTGCAAGTTTGACTACTAAGGAAATTGCCCCTGTTGGCATTCACATCCAGTGACCTATCAGTGAGAACAGAGACAGACACTCGCTGGCGAAATAGGTGGTATCCATCCAAGGCATTTGCTGCATTGTTAAGCAAAACCATATGGAGAGACACGTTAAGAAGGACTGGGGTTATTTATACTCACAATGGAATGGCCTTATATTGTGGTCTTAACATAGCAGAGGACATCCTCTTGTGAGGCTGTGCCTAAAGTTCCATTTGTTCACATAGATGACTGAGGAGTCATTTTTACTGGAAAAGTCATACTCAAATTCAGAACACCATAATAAATTGTATCTAAGGAAAAAAGTCTAAGCTATTTTGTGACAGCAGCACTTTCCACGTGTTTTATGTTAATATCCCATGCTGGCAAAGTACTTTGTCCTATTTTTCATATGATTTTAAAAAAGAAAAGTGCCCATTTTCTCTATAAGCTTTATATTTTTTAAAAAGCCTCCTTAGACTCCCCTCTATAAGAAATTGGGTCAGTGAAGGAAAATGGAATATTAAAAGTACTTTAAGAGGAAAAAACCCCATAGCTTTACAAATTAATGTTGTAATCATTTTATTATATCTATTATTAGTTACAGTAAATGCACAGATCCAGTAATAAATATATCTGAAAGACACCTAAACCTTACCAGAAATGTTATTATAGGTGTGTTTATAATGTGTTTTTCAATTTATTGGAAAAATTATTGATACTTGTTATGACTGACTCATATTTTTATCATGAGTGGTAATGATGAGCATATTATTGATGATGAGCATATATGATTGCATTTTATCTATTTGTGCTAACCATGCTCAGCATCATCATAGCTACTCAAAGCAGCAAAATTTACAGAGAAAGGGATTGGAAGATATTCCTTTACTTGGTTCTTCTATTGTGGAAGTGAGACTGGCAATGCAGAGAGTTCCTAAGAGTGTCTCTTTTCCTGGATAGCTGATTCCTCATTTTCTTCACCTTAGAAAGTTTAAGTTTGTCTGAGAGGTGTCTAGAACAAGAATAATATATCCAAGTAATAATTCCCCAAGAAATTACAATGCCACCAGACACTTAGGACTACCTGGCCAGTTGTTGGGACTGAATCATTAGTAGGTGGTCAGGTGATTTAAGAAAAATGAATGTGAACATAATCTGACAGGCGGGGGGTGGGGGGTGATGGTTAAATGATGGCTTATACAAACATATCTCCCATTTCCTTATCTTATTTTTATATTGATGTGCTTTGAGAATGTTCTAAAAACTAAGACAAAGTCTTTTTTATGTGGTAACTTTTCACAAATTTTAATCCAGAAAATAAGGAAACCTATAGTCCATATTTAAATAAAAACACACAACTACAGCCTGCATCCCTGCTATTTAGAAATGAAAACAAATAGGAACCCAGCCCTATGAACTTCAGAGTTCATGAAAACATATTGAAAATCATGTCTCAAGGCAACAGAAAAAGTGAGTTAATTGATAATTGCAGAACTCCTAGTACCAACCCACGAGTGAGGAACACTAGAGAAACACTGTGCCCTTCCATGTTAATTGACTTCAATCCTTTGAGTATACTGTCTAATGAATAGATCAGGGGGAAACAGTGGACAGCTGGGTATCAGAGAAGCATGTGATACAACTGCATGACACATGGATTGATTTACAAGATCAAAAACATAGCTTAAGGGGAGAACTCTTGGAACCGATTACAGATTGGCTTGGGGACAGGAAATTAGTGTCAGCTACAGGGAGGGGACTTGGTGGCAGGCGGCTAATAAGCAGGGGACAATTATTTGGTCTCCCCATGCATGTCGGTGAGAGTTGTATGCAGGATTTTTGAAGAGTAGAGATTGAACTGAGGTAGTAAATGGTTGTAGGTTAGAATTGTTCAGCTAGGAACAGGAATCCTAAAGGAGGACCTACATTACAGCCCACTGGCTGCTCACCCCAACCCGCAATCAGATTAATACAGAAATTCAGAATAAGTATTTAGAAAGCATTTGACAAAGTAGCTTATGTCTTTTGGACTTAAAAAATAAATAAATAAGTGTGGGGATTTTGTTGCGTATGTCTCTTTGTTTTATTTTTCTAATAATAGTTTTATAGTATTTTATATTAAAAATCGGTCTGTGACAGTTTGGAAATTTAAGAAACTAGTTCTTCACTACAGATAGTTTGAAAAATACTGGCTTCACTCAGTAATTGTTAACAGAGCACTTGCTTTGAATTAAAATAGCTGGGTTGATATTTTGGAGCAAGAATTTTTCATGGAATCATGGATAGTAAAAAAAAAAAAAATACCCATGAACAGGTAAAAAAAAAAAAAATACATGCATTTTCAGAATCTTATGAATGAATGATTCTGATTGAGTAGGTTTTTGGTCCAGGAATCCGTACATTTTTAAAGCTCTTTGGGTAACTTTTGTGATCGTAAAGGTTTGAAAACACATTACAAGAAGCCGACAGTGTTCTCTATATGGTGGTTCCTTGGTTAGAATTGTGGGGAAAAACGTCTCAAATTTGTGAATCACTCAAATGTGATGTGTTTGTGTGTGTTTCTTTGCTTGAGGGTAAAGTCATAGAAAGTGTCAGGCATCACATAAAAAATCCCAATAATGGGGCGAGGGGGTTGTGGTGGCTGCTATCGGACTGACAAAGTGGGAGCCTGGTGAGATTTCCGGCGGAGCTGCCTGTCATTCACCCCTGGGCCCTGAGACCCTGTGCTCCCTGCTGCAGTCCCCCACTCCCCTGCTCCAGTGCCCCTGCTGGCCACCTTCCTCTTTCTTTCTCCTTCTCCCCTTCTGTTTCACCTTTCTCCCTGTCTCTTTTCCTCTTTCTCTCTTTCTACATTCCTTTTATCCATTTTATTTATCCCTTTGATTTTACTAAGCTTACTCCATCTTTTTCCCTATCTTCTCCCTTTCTGTGTCTTCACTCTCCTTTCTTTAACTTATTCATTCACTTTTTAAATAAATATATATTGGTACCTCCTCAATGTAAGATAGTGTGTAAGAGCTGGCCAGGAGGGGACAAGTCAGGCACCAGCCATGCCTTCAGGCCATTAGAATGATGCCCCCATCCCCAACCCCCAGGCATAAATGTACTGATAAAGCAATGAGCATTTCCTCCAATTACCAGAATCATTTACTTCTGTTTATCCAGCTTTCTCCTTCCCCTTCCTTGACAAACACAACAAAAGCAAATTTTTGACTCTTGTGAAGACGCACATTTGCTACCACAGAATACCAAGACATAGCCCTAGATCTACTTGTTGGTGTACATG
The DNA here is from genome assembly GCF_963259705.1 of Myotis daubentonii. Classification (NCBI taxonomy): domain Eukaryota; kingdom Metazoa; phylum Chordata; class Mammalia; order Chiroptera; family Vespertilionidae; genus Myotis; species Myotis daubentonii. The sequence continues at coordinate 66,558,857 of NC_081846.1, read as the reverse complement.
AACTCTAAATTGCCATTTGCTTTCGCAGAAGAGAGAAGAATTTCCCCCCTTGGGCCTCTGTCTGCTGAGATCTTTCCCTTCCTGTTGCCTCACAGCCGTCACTCTCCACACCTTTGCCCTGCTACCCGGCTATCCCCACAGTAATGGCCAGCCGCACCGCTTTACTTTTACCCAACGCTGAGGCCCTTAGCCTTGCAAACGATACCTACTGCTCTGACATGTAGGCACTATTACTGTACAAACATAAGCACAAAGACTTGTATTTCTCCCTGTTTGATTGTCTGTGGTTGTGTTACAAGTTACCCTAAAATTTAGCAGCTTAAAATAATAAGTATGGGTTATAGACCGTTTGCGTGGGTCAGGAATCCAAGAACATCTTAGCGGGGTGGCTCTGGCCCAGGGGCTCTGATGAGGTTTCACTCAAGATATTAGCTGAGGCTGCAGTCATCTGAGGGCTTGACCGGGACCAAAAAATTCATTTCTAAAATAGTTCAACTGCATGACTACTGGCTAGAGGCCTCGGTTTATTACAGATTGTTGACGCGTAGCCTTTGTACCTTCTGCGTGGACCTCCCACAGAGCTGCTTAGGTGTTCTTATTCATGGCAACCAGCTTTCCCCGGAACAGGAGATCCAAGAAAAATAAAGAAGGAAGCCCCATTGCCTTTGTGACAAAGTATTGGACGCTGTCTACCATCACTTACACTGTATTTATTAGCTGTGAGTCACCAAATCCAGTCTACACGCAAAGAGAAAGAAATTAGTCTCTGCCACCTAAAGGGAGGAATATAAATAATAGTAAAGAATAATATCTCAGTACACTTGACTCCTTCATGCTATTATATTCTATATTACTGCCAAATCCTTTCTTTAAAAAATCTCCTTCTCTACCATGGCAGTGTGGCTCAGTTGTTTGGAGCATCATCCCATACACCAACAGGTGGCCATTTCAATTCCCATCAGGGCAGATACCCAGGTTGCGGGTTCAATCCCTGGTTAGTGAGCATGTGGGAGACGATGATCAATGTTTCTCCTTCACATCAATCTCTCTTCTCTCCCTCTCTCCCTTCCTTTCTCTAAAATCAATTTTAAAACTTACTTTTAAAATTTCCTCCTCCAGATTCATTCAGTTCATATGTAATTCTAGGATAAACTCATTCATTTTTTTTGAATAATTTAACATCTCTTTTATGACCTCTTTATTTCTGATATAATTCCTCTTCAATAAGCCTATATCAACTAGACCAAAATAATCTCAGTGATTCCACTTACTAAAAAACCACAATATCCTGCCCATCCCAGTTTTCTCAGTAGCTCACCAGAGTATATACAGTTGATTCATAGAATCGAGCTTTGCCTGTAAACTAAAACTCCTTATTCTCTTTTATTTCTCAAACCAACAAGAGTACTGTTAGCCCCTGCTTCTGTAAGTCTCAGCAGAAGCCATGATCAATCAACCTAAAGTTCAGACAAAAATTGGGGTATCAGAGGAAACATTGTTTTAAGTCTACAGGGGTCTCTCCTGACTGGACACTAAGTGAAGAAAAGACTAGGTCTGTTCTGTTGAATGATGTATCCCAGTACCTGAAACAATGCCTGGCACATAGCAGCTCATAAACAATATTTACTAACAGTATCAACGAACAAAAGCGAGTGAGTGGATAAGCGAGATAAATGAAATATCCTCTGTATGGTTCACCTGAGAAGGTTGTCACTAACAAGTTGATGCCCTCATTCCCCCACATTTCCCAGGTGAGGGTACTGCCATCTGTCCTTCCGATGCGTTCTCCGCTTACGTCCAGTGTTTGTTTATTAATTTTCATTTACTTATTATTCATTTGTGGACTTAGTTAGGAGCCACTTTATTTTCATTTAAAACATAAATTCTCCTTGTTTTAATTGTGGCGCCCAAGAACAAACTATATACAATATTACTGAAAATGTTAGATTTATGGTGAAAAATAGGAGTACTCTGAAAACAAATCACATCATTGATACTCATATCACAATCCACTCAGAAACTTAAACCAAATTAGAGCACTTATACCTCTTTCTTTCTCGCAAAAACAACATTTAATTCATTTGCTCAACAAAGATTTATTGTGTCTTCTATATCTATATCTAGGAATAAGCAAAATAGATACAGTTACTGTTCTCTCAGGAGCTCAGATTAGCTCTGTAGCAAGTCACACAAATAAATATACAAAATTAAAATTTTAAATTAAGAACAAAAAATGAAAATATGATTTGATGATCAAATATGTGGAAAATATTTTATCTCCCCTTATAATTGCTATATGATGATGGAATGTATTGACATAAAGTAAAAATCCACTGGATGGTGTGCTCTTGGTGATAGAGGCTCTCACTTGTTTGAACCTACTGGAAACTAGTTCTGTACAACTCCACTTCATGCCTACGTGATCATGTGTCTAAAGGGATATGTTCTACATGGGTAAATAGTATCTGGAACAATTTTAAAGTAAAAATTAATTATTCTGCAGTCAAAAAAAAGAGGCTAGTAGGATCAAAATTTCGGTCACTGTACAGGGGGTGATGGTCAAAACTCACGCAGGAATCAGAAAGGGTCCAGGCAGAACTTAGATTTCACTCTTAAAATGAATGATTTAAGGAGACTTTAACGAAGGAGTTGGTTACAGATGGAATGGAGAAGGTATAAGAAAACATAGGGAGCATGCAGTACCACAGAGCTAGGAGTAGTGGGTGTCATTACCTCTTAGGCCTGCAAGGGCAAGGAGAGAACATGAAGGCAGAAAAAGCAATGTGGAGAGGGACATCTGACAGAGGCTGTGACCTCTTGTTTGTGCAAGTAGCCAGTACCCAACAAACCCATAGAGACCCGGGAAAACCAGTCCCCTAACTTTACTGGCTTCCCTCAGAATTCTAGTGCTCCCCATTAGACAAATTCTAGTGTTTAGTGCTTCCCATTAGACAGACAGTGAGAAAACAGAGGGAAGGAAGATTATGACATTCATTTCAATCAGTGTCCTTACACACAGAGGTGGGAGAAGCAAGTGGTTCAACTGGAGTAGCAAGCAAAGTCCATCACCTTCACTCCTCAACGTCCACTCTGATGCTTTGTCCAGACAAGACATTTATCTCTCCAACAAAGTCCCATCAGCAACTTGTGGCCAAATCATGAGCCATGATTACTGGTTCTTTCTTTCAATGGAAGGTAGCAGGGAAGGAGTAAAGGAGAGGGGAAAGAAGCAATTAGTTGATATAAAATAGAGTAGCTATTGTCCCTGCTTCTAAAGCTGGTCAAATGGTCCAGTTAGTAATGATAGCTGCCATACCCATGCTTACCCTATGTCAGTACTTTAGTTAGATGGGGTTCTTTAAATAGGGAGGTCACCCAAATCATTATTCCTGGGGTAACATGAATCCTTGCTGATCTCTTTATTGGGCTTTCATGGCCTTCTACTGACCAAGATAACTGAGCAAGAAAAGATACTAAGACATACTAGAGAGTCTTTTGGATTCAAAATATAGTTCTCTGTGCTCTCATTGTGAAGTAGTAACCCAACTTACCCTTAGTAACTGGCATTTATATCTCAACCAGGCAGGATTAGTGACTCTTTTCTTTGTCTTCTAAATCAGAAACATGCAGAGTTGGGAGGTAGACACAGCTCCCACCAGAGAACACAGCAATTGTTTCAGACAATGGACAAATCATAAGACTAGTCACACTTCCTTTGCTGTAAAATATGTTCTCTGGTGAGAGGCCATGTTGGGTGGAATATCATGATGAGGCAGAAATATAAGTCAACAAATGGTAATGCTGGCCAAAATTGAACAGGCAGGAAAGATAAAACTGTTCTTGAAATTTGAGAATATCTCTATGAAAGCAAAAAACAAACAAACAAACAAACAAACAAACAAACAAACAAAAAAATGATTTATCCATGAGGGAAGGAATCAAATCTAATCAACTGGTTACTAGGTAGCTAGATGATACCTTCAGGAATTGTTACCCTATCAGGGCTCAACTTTAGGATTTCTTGACAGGTGGCCATTCAGCAATGGCAGTAACAAGAAGGGTCTTGACTAAAGAGAATCAGAGAAATTAAGAACGTGCTTACTGAGTCTGGCTTAGCATAGGTTTTAAAAAAGACACTCAACTGCTCTCCTGAATACAATACCCAAACCCTCCAAAGTTTTCCAAGAAATGAGATGGTAGATTCCTTATTCAACTAAAGGTAGTAGACAGGAAAATATATAAAGATTCAGCAGACTCCTTACCATGAGGAGGATCTATTTCTTGAAAATTTTGAAGGTTATGAGTTTTTACTAAAATAGTGAGTAGAAGATATTGCATATTGGATTAGTCACAATCCTCCTGACCTCCTTTGCAGCATGTGTTTCTGTACTATAGACTTTTTTTACTCAAATTACAGTCTATGGAGCAGGGGGATTATCATCACCTGTGATCTTGTTGGCAATGATCACTGGCCATACTAACACAGAATCTGCATTTTAACAAGATCTGCAGGTGATACATATATATGCATTGAATTTTGAGAAATAAGAACCTTTTAGTCTCCTTTGTAGCTAGAGTTCTTTATACAACCTGTGTTCTACCAAGCAGGTAAACCTGTATGTGCACAAGATTTAGAGTAATAAAGTGAACAATCTCATATAGCAGTATTTTTCAAACCTTAGCCTACATCAGAAACACACATCATCAGGCCTTACCCCCAGAGTGTCTGATTCAATAAGTCTGGGGTGGGGATTGAGAATTTGCATTTCTAATAAGCTACCAGGTGATGCCAACGCTGCTGCCAGGGACCACACTTTGAAAGCCACTCTCAACCAGCATAGTAGCAGGAGTGTTTGGTTCTTGCGAGGCCAGCAGTGGTGGGAGCACTTGCTCAGTGCAACATCTTCCCGATCGTGGCAGAGGCGTTGAGTTCCAAGGCCAATGGCAACAGCAGCTTCCTTAGTGAGCCAGTTTTCAGTGTGATTCTGGGCATTGTTCCCAGAAGCTCAGCCTAAAGTCTGTACTTTTAGCTCTCCCAAGAATTCTGTGAACTATCATAAATCCTTTTCCAAGTAAACTTGCTAAGTCAGATTCTGTAGCCTACACCTAAGAACCCTGGCCAACAGAGGGCTTACATATGCTTAAGAAAGGAATTTTAGGGATTGTATTTATTTTTCAGGCCAGTCCACTTCTTAGTCTGCAATAACAAAATGCCACAGACTGTGGGGCTTATAAACAACAGATATTTCTCACAGGTCTGGATGTTTGATGTCCAATATCAGAGTGCCAACATGGTCCAGTGAGGGCCCTATTCTAGGTAAGACTTCTCATTGTAACTTCACATGGCAGAAGGGCCAAGCAAGCAACCTGAGCCTCTTTAATAAAGGCACTAATTCATTCATGAAGGCTCTGCCCTCATGACCTAATTACCTCCCAAAGGCCCCATCTAATAACATCACTTTGAGGGCTAGGATTTCAACATATGAATTTGGAGGGATACATTCAGACCATAACACCTGGGTAGGTCAGTAAATATAAAAGACAAGACTTAGTCAAAAATAAAGAATGTAAAGAAATAGTGTCTCTTGTGTCATATTATAGCAACCTAATCACAGTAGCAGGTGGCTGAATAGAGAATGGATCCAGGACAGGTGAGGAACACTCAGCACCTGGCACTATAAGAAGGCCTAACCTCTGTACCTAAGGCATGTGTAGAACCTTAATGTAAATCTCAACAAGGTGGTTAACAAAAATCACATTTTTAATGTCCATTGAGAAGCAATCTCTATTGCAGGGGTGGGCAAACTTTTTGACTCGAGGGCCACAATGGGTTCTTAAACTGGACCGGAGGGCCGGAACAAAAGCATGGATGGAGTGTTTGTGTGAACTAATATAAATTCAAAGTAAACATCATTACATAAAAGGGTACGGTCTTTTTTTTTTTTTTAGTTTTATTCATTTCAAACGGGCCGGATCCGGCCCGCGGGCCGTAGTTTGCCCATGGCTGCTCTATTGGGTTTCTAAACCATATCATGAAGCAATGAAAAGCCTGAGTTCTGATCATGCCTAAGCATACATTTAAATAATCTTTCACAGAAAATGGAGCTAATATGTGTTCTCTTAGAAGCAGGACTTAGGATAAGTTATGATAATACCATTGTATAATGGTGGCTCCCCAGATATCACCAACACAGCCTGTCCATGGTTTTATGAGGCAAACTGAGTTTGTTGCTTACCATTAAAGGGAAGATACCACCCTGTCAATGTGTTGGCAGTGCCTTAGAGAGGCAAGATCAGAATTCATTGAAAACTGAAGTTAAAGGTAGTCTTTCAACTTGGGGATGGGGTTGGAGATAAGGAATTTATTAGGACTGGGTAAGGATCATAAAATAGCAAGGCAAAGATTTTTAAAAGTAATTTTTTATTGATTTCAGAGAGGAAGGAAGAGGGAGAAAGAGATAGAAACATTGATCAACTGCCTCCAGCATGCCCCACACTGGGGATCGAGCCTGAAACCCAAGCATATGCCCTGACTGGGAATTGAATCGTGACTCATAGGTCAATGCTCAACCACTGAACCACACCAGCTCGGCAAGGCAAGATTTTTGAGGCAATGGGTTCAAAGAATTGGAGGGTGCAAATGATCTATTGAAGCTTTCCATTGAAGAGTTTAAAGTCATTAGCCTAGGCTAGACTTTCACTAAAAAAAAATAAACTTTTGTTAATATAGACGGTACACTGTGGGAGAAAGTAGTTTTAGTCTTCTGTGTACTAATTTGTATGTTGGGGGTGGTGGTGAGGGATGGTTAAATTATTTTGGTTCGCATATTCTACTAGAAAATGAAATTTTTTAGGTGGTGGGGGGACCTTCTACTACCCATGCTTAGTAAGTATCTGTCACTCAATAAATATTAAATGGAAAGAAGGAAGGGAGGAAGAAAAAAATGGAAAGGAAGGAGGATGATTTCACAATGGGTTTTCTGTAGTCTCACAGAAGTCCTCAAGGACCCAATCAGGATCAGGGGCGACCAAGTAACTTCTCACTGGCAAAGGACTTCCTAAATATAGCACAAAACCAACAGGCAGGGAAGATTCTGGTGGTCATTGGAAGAGTAAATTGCGATAGCACAGGTCAGACAATGTCAATCTGAAAGAGGAATTGTGCTGTCTCTGAAAATAGAAGTTTAGAGGGCCCCCAAGTTCCAAACATGTAGAAATACAAAGCCTACAATAGGTTTATCATCTGTCTCAGTTGAAGTCAGCAAGAGGCAAATCAATATGGAGGAATGGATGCCCTCTCTCCCAAAATGCTGGATGCTGGTATACATGTATGAATAGCATCGGCCCCAGAGAGAAGTGGAGTAGAGAAATCTTAAAGTTGACAGATTTAAATTTGAAATCACTGAGAACCACTAAAACTAAAACTAACCAAATAAGGTTTTCTGCTTTAGGCTGCAAAGGGGGCTCAAGATTAAAATTAAGTCTAGTTATAAAAAATAAAGAAAATATTTTTGCATCTCCGTGGCTCATGCAATTTTTATATTGCTACACAAACATATATTTTCCCTCTCCAATAAAAGGATTAGGCTCCAAAAATCCCTTTGCCAACAGAATTCACATTTCCAAAACAAATAAGCCTTTAAAGGAAAAATAAATTTGGGCCACCAAGGTTGAATGAAACCATGAAAGTTATTATAAATAGACTTTTTCGTTCTTGAAGCCAAACAATGAAGATAGCATGATAAAATCTTGTTCCAGCATTTTTAACAACATACCTATATATTTGCTTTGCTTTGTGGCAGATAATATACCTCTCTCCTTTACCCTATACATATTATATTCCAAATGACATTAAATGCCTTTGTGGTAGATGGATGAGTCCTTGACTCCTGCCCCCTGGGTCACATGGTGACCTCAAATACATACAGGAACTTGGCTGGAAAAAGCCCTAGGGAACTTTTGTTCAAGCAGTTAGATGCACCAAATAGGTACCTCTTAGACCAGTGGTTCTCAACCTTCCTAATGCCGCGACCTTTTAATACAGTTCCTCATGTTGTGGTGACCCTCAACCATAAAATTATTTTTGTTGCTACTTCATAACTGTAATTTTGCTACTGTTATGAATCGTAATGTAAATATCTGATATGCAGGATGTATTTTCATTGTTACAAATTGAACATAATTAAAGCATAGTGATTCATCACAAAAACAATGTGTAATTATACATGTGTTTTCCGATGGTCTTAGGTGACCCCTGTGAAAGGGTCGTTCGACCCCCAAAGTGGTCGCAACCCACAGGTTGGCGACCCACAGGTTGAGAACCGCTGTCTTAGACCTTCATTCTACCCACTGCTCTGCTCATGACAAGTCCATGATAGAACACATGTACCTCTCTGCCTTCCAGCCAATGGGAAGCCATTCTAACTTTGTCTCAGCTGCCTTAATTTCTCCCAAAGCTACATTTTAAAAAGTTATAACTTGCTCTGCCACCTGCTTTGCCTTTTTTTTTTTTTTTCCAATTCCCAACTCCTTGCTCCTCTTTTTCAAACTATCCCCAACAGGTGTGCATCTAATCAAAGTAAGATTCTCCTGATTGTGGAGAAGTGTACAAAAGTAAATCCACATATGTGCAATTTCATGAAAGGGAAATTGCAGTTGGTAAGAGCTTTCTGTAAATGAAATTATGTGTGAAAACTGCTACAGTAGTTCTGTGGACAAAGTGCTAGAGAAGCACTTGAAATAACTTTGAAACTGAAGCACCAGGCAGCTGGAGTCAAGACATATTCGTTGTGGTAGGAACCTGTGCCAGAATTCACATTTCCAAATAATAAATCTTTGAGAAATAAATAAGATTGGACAACCAAGGTTGTGAGTAAAACCATGAGAGTTCTTGTAACTAACTTTCAATACAAACTGGCTCTTTGCCTATAAATCTGCTGATAAGAAAACCACAGTCAGATTAACATGTTTCATTTATTGATTCATTTATTCAATAAATATTATTAAGGACCTAATATGTTTTTACATCTGTGTCAAGCACTGGGAATACAATGGCAAGCAAATATGCACTCTGACCCAGCACTCATGATTCTTGAAGTCTAGTTTTCCCATTCAGTGACTGACTTTTGCCAACAGAAAGCAGCAGTCATCCAAGAAGGAAAAAAAAAGAAAAAAAAGAACTGTACTGGTCTTCAATTTGCTGTGCTTTTAAAACTAAATAATAAAGTCTAAAATGAGATCCATATTTTTGTTCTCATAATCATTTAACATTTTATAAGTTATTCCATATTTTTTCCTAAACACACTTTTCTTGATATTTTAAGATTCTATCTTTAGTCCATATTCCTCTTTCAGAAAGTTTGATACTACTGAAATATCATTAGACTGCATTCTTTCAGCCAACAAAATCTAAATGCATTGTTGTAATAAGAAGATCACAATCTTACCACTATCGTTTATAATCTACTCTTCCCATAATGTGGAGGAAATTATAATTATTCCACATTGGAACTGGCTCATTCATTGGTTTTTACATGTAGGTATGCATTCAGAAATTCATTTCAACACACATTTGATGAGCAACTACTATATGCCTGCCACTGAAGAGAGCCATGAGGATGCCTAAGATAACAAGGCATAGGCTCTGTCAAATAACTACTAGAATTAAACTAGTAGTAGTAGTAGTAGCAGTAGTAGTAATAATTCAATATCAGTGCTATAAAGTGTGAACAAATTACTTCTGGCAGAAGGATTGACCTGTTCTTCCAAAGTAGATTGATCAAGATTTCACAGAAGAGGATATATTCGATCTAGGCCTCAAAAATGCATAACTTTGCCCTAAAACATAATTTGTGTTCAAAACAGGATTTTTATAGGACAGATAGCTTCCATATTCTGAAGCACCGTGTTTGCTTGTTAGTAGTCTATTTAGTTCTACATGTCCTTTGACTTAAGCACCCACTAGCAACAACATGTTCTTTCATTTGGCTAACCTGTTTTGAAGCATGTTTTCATTTTCCTTAAGAATGAGCAGGCTACAGGTATTATTGGTTGACCTGTTCAAATGAATGCTTTGCAATGAGTAGGTTCTGCACAAAGTTAAGCAAGTCAGATCTTACAATGTTATTCCATGTTGCCCAAAGTGTCAACAGTATTTTCTGATAGGCTGCACTTCTGAAAGTAAGACTCATGAAGGTCTAACCAACAACCCTCCATTAATCAAAATGATATAACATTGCCCTAACTCTTCCTAGAAATATAAGGAAATAGTTGCAATACTACTTAGTGTTTGGAACAGAGAATTCAGTTTCAACAACCCCAATACTAAATATATAACCAGGGTAATTTAGCTTCAAAATTAAGAACACTGAAGAAAAATGGAATGTTTAACTCTGGAGGAATAGACTGGGCAATTCTAGTCTCTGGGTCTGCTGGAGGGATAGTTTCTCCTGGAAATTAACCCTGGAGATTTGGCTTTTTCACTCTCACAATATGATTTCACAAGTAGGCTGAAAAGCTACCTGCATCTGACAGGTAGGTTGATAGTTTCCTGAGCAGTGGAGAATGACCAGAAGGTAGGAAAAACCAATGAGAATGGCAGAGTGAACTCCACCCCCCCCCAAAAAAAAAAATAAAAATTGATAGTATACTCATCCATCAGGTGGTCTCATAGCATTGGATCATCACTGTGGGAACCTGAAGTGTAAGGAAACTTGCCCCATGAAAGGGCAGCATCCTTCTTCATCTTCTTTGTCTGTGCATCTATAAATTATAGCCTCTATCTACAACCAATGCCTTATATTCTTTTCTTCTGTCCATGAGCATTTCTCCATGGGTCACCATCAGCCTGTGACAGCTGCAGAGGCTATTATCTGGTGTATATAATAACAACAGTTGATCTTGATTTAAAATGGTTCCACACCATTAGCTCCCAATGTAGCCACTCTTAAAATTTCTAAAATATGTATGAAGATGGTCCGTCCCAAAGGGCAAAAATCTCCAACACTGAAAATATCTCATGGGCAGCTCAATGACAAAATTCTAAAGAAATACAAATTGAGTTTAAAGAAAATGGACTTGAATTGAGAAATCTTACCCAAACTTTATATGGAAAAAAAAGATTACTGGTTAAAAAAAGGGGGAGAAAGTGAATTATCTTACTTTTTGCACTATTATTGTGTGATCCAGTATAAGTAAGAGTTAAAAAGAAAACAATGAAATAAACAAATGAAGCCACCACTGCTCTATCATCCTGCTCTCTTGGACAATGAGAATGCCGTTTCTGTAGCACACACTTGTATCCTACAGCCTTTCTTTTAGATATACTAGTGCCCTGGTGCACAGATTCATGTACATTGAAAGGAAATTAATTAGAATGTTGCCGATGGTGCAGGACTGGGCAAGATGGGCCAAAACCACCATGGAGCCAACCTCTCGTGGTCCCACCCCAGCTGGCTGCACCTGGGGCGGCGTTGCGGCTCAAAGGTCATCTGCGGAGTGAGTAGGGTCCCTCCAGCAGGTGGGATCCCTCGGCCTGGCCTGAGGGGATTGGGCCGAAACTGGCTCTCTGACATCCCCTGAGGGGTCCTGGATTGCGAGAGGGCAGTTCTCAGGTGATCCACTCTGGAATTGGGCTCCCTCCTCTCTGTGTGTCACTGGAGAACTGCAGCTGCTAAGTCACCTCAGCTCAGCATCTCCTGTATTGAGCATCAGTCCCCTGGGGGTCAGTGCACTTCATAGCTACCAATCGAAGTGTCTGCCCCCTGGTGGTCATTGCGCATCATAGCTACCAGTCGAATCACTGAATGGTCACTTAGGCTTTTGTATATATAGATACTAGAGGCCTGGTGCACAAAATTTGTGCACTCAATGGGGTCCCTCAGCCCGGCCTGCACCCTCTTGCAGTCTGGGAGCCCTTGGGGGATGTCTGACTGACAGCTTAAGCCTACTCTCCATGGGGAGCGGGACTAAGCCAGCAGTTGGACATCCTTAGTACTGCTGTGGAGGCGGGAGAAGCTCCCGCCACCACCGCTGCGCTCGCCAGCCATGAGCCCAGCTCAGGGCTTCTGGCTGAGCAGTGCTCCCCTGTGGGAGCACAGTGACCACCAGGGGGAAGCTCCTGCATTGAGCATCTGCCCCATGGTGGTCAGTGTGTGTCATAGCTACCAGTAGTTTCGTCATTTGGTAGATTTGCATATTAGCCTTTATATAGAAGGATTATTGATTTCAGAGAGGAAAGGAGAGGGAAAGAGAGAAACATCAATGAGAGAGAATCATTGATTGGCTGCATCCTGCATGTCTCGTGAGCTCCGGGTTCGTAGGTTGATGCTCAACCCCTGAGCCACACCAGCTGGGCCCGACAGCCTTTCTAAATCCTTTCCATAAGAGCAATTCACAGAAAATAACTGGGAAGGAAAGAGGAGGAAAACGCCAATGCACAATGTACTTTAGAGGGCCTGATGCCAAGAAGTAAGGGTTACACACAGACAAAAAGAACTCTGAGAAACAATTACATGCTGATAATAAAATTTTTCAATTTTATCCTTATGTAGTGGCAAAGAATGCTGGGGAATGTGGTACATCTAATGAAGAAAAGTGAAGGATTGTATCCATTAGCTAATAGTCTCTGCCTCATGCACAGCTCTACCAGATTAATTCCTGACAGATACAGTAGGTTCTCAGGTTACATCAGAGATCCGATCCTACGGTGCGACTTAAAGCAATTTTCACCGTAAGTTGGAACCCCCCTACATAAACATCTATGTCACTCATGTGGAGCACATACACAGCAGTAATGAAGTGAAACAGTAAAAAAAAATTAAAAGAAAGATAACAATTCCTGACCTTTACTTGTGGTAAATAAATAATAAAAAACATAAAGCACATATGTACATATGTACATATGTCAAAATGACGGAACTTTTTTTTTTTTTTTTACAAATAAACTAGAGGCCCAGTGCATGAAATCCATGCATGGGGAGGGTCCCTAGGCCTGGCTGGCGATCAGGGCCGATCAGGGCCTTCCTTCCCCTGGCTGCTGGCCGCCGGCTGGGGCCTTCCTTTGTTCCGCGCCACCCCCTGGTGGTCAGCGCACGTCATAGAGAGTGGTTGAACTCCCGGTTGGCCAAACTCCCGAGGGGACAATTTGCATATTAGCCTTTTATTATAGAGGATGGGAGATGGCAACATAACCACAAAACAACTAACCACAAAATGACATACGTTGAGTCTGACGTAACCCGAGGACTCTCTGTATTAGAATTTGCTCAGGAGCTGACACAGTGCCCTACCCTCCTGGTATAGACCTATAAAATGATTTGTCCCTTGTTTGACAATGGCAAATGGAAATAGCACTTTGACCAACTGGGGGGATAGCATCATATTTAAAATGTTAAAGCAGTGTTCACAATCCATTTAGGCCAGTGCCTTCTTTATATGAAACATAGTTTGTAGAATTCCCTTTATTGCCTTGAAATTAAATTCATACATATAAACTATTTACACAAATAATTTCTAATATGTTAATATAATACCTTAACTGAGACATAAAGTAAAAAGAAAAGAAAGGTAATTTATAAAAAAATATGTATTTCTAAGTGAAAGTGCTCAGGTGCAATAATAAGGAGCCATATGTAGTAGTCATAAGTTTGTGTCTAAACTTAGAATCAGCATGAATGTGACAACTACAAATGCAGTCAGGTACAGGTGTGTTGCATTGGCAACTCAAATACCACAAATGGCGTTGCCATTGGTGATATGATTTTCTGAAACATGAACAACTCTTGATAGAGTTCTAACAAAGAATATTACAATCTCTTCTCAACTTACAACGTAGTTGCATTCCTAGAAATTTCAGGGTATGTTAAAATCATGCAAAAACACTTTGTTTTTATATGTAAAATAAAATTAGGTTTTATGTTCAAATAATTATATGTAAATTTTTTCACCTACATGAATGTCTAGCAGGATATATGAAAGTCATGTGGATGCAGAACTGTGCTGTCCCACACATTGCTGGCTATCATAAATCACTGACCTACATGCACTGTTGGTTATGCCACCAAACATCGCAGCAAGCAAAGATGCACCCACAAATTTTAAAAATGCCCCAGGGCACGTACTTTCCTGCTAAGAACTACTAAAAAGGAAGGCAAGTGTAGTTAGTGTACAGAAAGCAGATGGGAATGGTGGGAAATGAGTCAGAGTGGTAGGGAGGGGTAAGAGTATGTTGCTGTTGTTGTTGTTGTTCAGTATTATGGAAAATAATTAGGGGATTTTTATAAGGAAGCAACTTGTTTTATGTATGATTTTTAAAAATCACTCAGTTTTACTGTGTACAGATTGAATTATAATGGTACAAGAGTAGAAAAATCTACAGACCAATAGGAAGCCATTGCAAGTAGATTGGAGAAGATATAATGCCTTGTACTAAGATGATAGAGATGAATATGGGGAAACTGGTGTATTAGTAATTCATTTTTTGAGATAAAGACAAAAGAACTTACTGATAAAGTCAGATGTGGGGTGTAAGGAAAAGAGAACTCAAGAATGGTTCATATATTTTTTTGGAAACTAGAAAATGGTAGATATTCTCTTAGATGAAAAACATTAATGAATGAAGAGGTTTTGGTAGAAAAAGAGACCAACAGTTATATATATATAGTAATGAAAATATCAAGGCAGGCAGCTATACATATTGGTTTGGAGTTCAGTGAAGTGATTAAGGGAGCTGCATGAATTAAGTCAGGGTATACAGATAAATAAAAGTCTGACACAACCCCAGTATTAGCTATTTTAGGCCACTGAGAAGGAGTAACAATTAAGGTAGGAAAATATGGTATTACTAAAACCAAGAGAATAAAAATTTATTTAAGAAGAAGGCACATTTTGCTGAATTATGCTGAAAGGTTGAATAAGAAAGATGAGGGTTGAGAGGTAGCCCTTGGTGTTGTATAATAGAGACTATTGGTGAGTTTCATAAGAGCACTTTCAGTGTGGTGATGACACAAACCCTATTGGATTGTGTTAAGAAGAAAATGGCAAGGAGGGTAGGTTTGGAAAGTAAAAACTACAACTAAATACAAGTTTTTCAAAATATTTTGATGTGAAACAGTGAAGATAAATAAGGTAGAACTAGAGGGAAATGTAAGAACTTTTTTTTATTGGAAGATATTTGAAAAAGTTTCTGTGCTGATAGAAACCAATCAGCAGAGAGGAAGTGATGGTTATTGAAAAAGGGCAAGATAGCCCTGGCTGGTGGCTCACTCAGTGGGAGCATCGTAGCATGCACTAGAAGGTTGAGACTTGATGCTCAGTCAGGGCACAGACCTGGGTTGTGGATTCAATTCTCAGTTGGTGCATGTATGAGATACAACTGATCAATATTTCACTCTCTCTCTCTCTCTCTCTCTCTCTCTCTCTCTCTCTCCCTCCTTCTCTTTCTCTCTCTCTCTGAGCATATCCTCAGGTGAGAATTAAAAATAATAATAAATGAAAAAGAACAAGATATATAAATTACTGAAAAATAAGAAAAATAGAATCTGAATTAAGTTAGGGCTGAGAAGTGGGACTGAGCATTTTAGGTGCTTAGTGCTCTGCCCACATCCTCTTTGCACTCACCTCCACAAGATGAAAGCTGATTACTGGGGAGAAGTTGCAACTCGGTTTAAGAACTATTTTTGTGCACAAGGAATAAGAGTGGCCCACATGGGAGGCAAACTGAAAGTACCAAAGAGGCTATGCCCCCCTAGCAGTTTCCAATCACCAAAGGGTGAGGAATTGGTAGATAAATACATCAGTATTTTTCCCACTGAGTTTGGATAACACTGAGATATGTTCTGTACTATTTCCCAGAGATCCCTCAGCAGGATTAAGCTCTGGGTGCCTACCATGGTAACTTTCTTATACCACACATTTTATTAAATTTTTGCACTTTATGTTCTACTTCTTTGTCAGTGTTTTTTGGGATGACCTCTCAAATAAATTATTTGTAATCATATTCTTAAGTTCTGTTTCTAGAAGAATATAGAACAAGCACAACCCAAAAGGGAGAAGAGCAAATCAACATATGTATATGATTTCAACATTTTTAAAATATATCAGTTGAAAAAAAAAGGCTAGTATAATGCACCTAATTGTCAATATTTATTTGTTTGGGTGGTGGGTGAATCAGGGAAAATTCTTTCCACTGTAAGTGGTAGGACACCTAGCCCAAAGTGGCCCCATAAGAAATAATGTTTACTTATATATCCAAAATGTGCAAAAGGAAGGACATGGCTTGATTCAGGATTCAAATAATGTTCTCAGTATATCTCCTTTTTTCAACTCAATTGTTAAAATTTGGGGTCGGTCAAAAAGTGAGAAGGTGGGACAATAGCTACTAGAGTTGAAGACATAATGACATTTTATCTCTGTGGCCACAGTGATCACTACAGAGATGGGCACCCAACAAGCACAGCAAGTTTTAATTCTGGGATTTTTGTTTGTATTATCATTCTTTTCCATGGTTCTTGAGATTGAGAGAACATAGGGTGAGGGTGTTTAACACTGGTCAGCAGATTCTGCATTGTGGGCTGGGTTTCTTGACACTTGCAAATAAATGAATATTAACAATTTAGTTGCATTAAATCAGTCACTCAATTCTGTGGTCTCCATATCTTAGAAACTTGACCTTTACTCTCTACCCAAATGCCTATACCCTAGTTCAAGTCACTGAAATCTCTCACATGGATTAGCCAGTGGCCTCCTACCTAGTGGAGATGTGGTCTCTCTTACCAATCCACATTCATTCATTCTCCAAACCCTCAGCTACTTCATTCCAAAAATGATCATTTAACTTTGATCATTTAACTTTCTTTTTTTAAATTCCCTTAATACTTCCCATTTCCCTTAAGACAAAGAATCTTTCAAATAATCAGTTTACATCCTGACTACCTCTTTAAACTCATCCTGTGCTTCTCAGTTTTTCATGCTTTTACCACCCTGGATTTCTTTTGACTCTTTGAACATGTCCTACTCTTTCCTACCTTAAGACCTTTTCACAGGCTGGATCCCCTGTTTGAAAATCATTTCTGCTCCCCAACTCCACATTCTTCACCAGCTAACTTTTAGTTCTCACCTTAAAAATTTCTTCACTAACATGTCTTCATGGATATTGCCCATGCCCTTGCCCTAGAATATCTAGTCTGACCATCATTTGATTCCACAGCATTCTATATTTCTTCCTAATACTACCCACACTTGAGATGACCTAACTTCTTCCCCCAGTAGACTACAAACTCAGTGATGACAGGGACTGTATCCCCAGCCTCTAACACAGTGAGAACTTGATATTTGAATAAATAAATTAATGACTTAATGAAAACCCCTGCTTTTTCATACCTTATTGAAACCAAGATGCCAGAAAAATCTATCTAGAAAACTGTGAATTGAAATATATTATATATAACATGTGCTTACAATTATTTAAGAAATTGCAATAAAGCATAAATAAAATATCAATAGGGAACATTTCAAAATGTTCAGAGTGGCTTTCTCAGGGGCAAGTGAGACAGGTAGTTGTTTTGCACTTTTCCATATTTTGAAAATAATTAAAAATAATCAAATATTACACTGATGTAGAAAACATTTTTTTAAGTGACAGAAAATTATCTATTGCTCATATTCATGAAGAAAATAGGCACAGAGTTTACTTCTTATGACTCCCAATGGGCACTCTCAGAGACTCTGGTTTTCAAACATTTTTAGCATTTGAGTTCTTTTATTTTCAACTGAAATCTTATGGGGAAACCTGATACATAAAACAGTTACAAACAGAATTTTCTGGGTGGGAAACAAAGGCCAGCCACTGCACTCTGCACTCTGACCGCCCCCCACCCCCTACCCCCAACTTACTCTCCCAGTGCAGCCTTGAGACATGCCCACAGAACCTAGGACTATGGGGAACACAATCTGAAAACTGTGGATGTTGCTCAAACATGGTGAAGATAACAAACTCAAGTCCCACCATCTATAAAGTGAAGCCTAAAGAAGATCTGTATCTCTCAAATACCTGAAGAGAGCATAGATCTGCATTTTCTTAAAATATAAACGTCTTCAAAAATTTCTAGTGGAGAGGACCTTTTGGTAATGGGAAAGATAAATTATTTTTAATATTTTTGAAAGTTACCCTTCCTTTTCCACTTTCCTCCCCACTCCTAGAAAAAAAAATCAGTTCTAAAACCATGATGTGGGATTGAGAACCATAGATGTCCTTCCAGGATGGAGGGGCATGGCCCAGAACAGGGTGTAAAAGTCCAAGGAGTTTGGAAGGGCAGCTATGAAGGGTGCAGTGGCAGCAGTAATATGGCATTGGGAATCAGAGCTCAGTAGGATGAGATCATCCACATTTGGGGTAGTAGACAAGGGTGTCAAAGACCAGGCAAAGTGAGGAATCATTTGTGAGGTCTGAGGGTGGTGACAGCATTTGGAAATTGGTTACGAGAGAGGGATTCACCAAATGAGTAAATATATCAAGGATAACGGGAACCAGGTTTCTCACTGTTAGAGAAGGGAACCAGCAATGGAAAGGAAGAAAACCTATGATGAACCCTATGGTGCTAAAGAGAAATTGGAGGTGTTAGTATGAAATCATAATTTCTTATATATACAGATAGGCAGCAAAACAAATAAATAGACAGATATGTAAACACCTTGATATATAAAGATAAATATCACATGACCTCACTCATTTACGGAATATAATGAACAACATAAAATTATGAACAAAAACAGATCCAGAGACAGAGAAGCATCGATCAGATCGTCAAACCTCAGAGGGAAGGTAGGGGAGGGTGGAGGTAAGGGGGAGAGATCAACCAAAGGACTTATATGCAAGCATATAGGCCTAACCAATGGACACAGACAACAGGGGGGTGAGGGCATGAGTGGGGGAGATGGGGGGTATTGTGAGGATAAGGACACATATGTAATAACTTAATCAATAAAGAAATTATTAAAAAAGAAAGAAATATAAATGAGAAGGCATGACACCTCAATAGCAATGAGCACACAAAACTTGTTTTCTAAGTACTATTTGCCACTAAATGGAATTAGGCTCCTTGAAGACATTAAATTTTTTTGTACCAGAAAGCAAGGGAGTGTTCAGAAACTGATGGTGACATGTCAAAAAATCACAGAAGTTGGCTTAAAAGAGCTCCCACTGGACAAATCAGGGATAATTAAAACATCAAATTAAGTAAGGACAATTATAAAATTACAACCAGAGCTAAATCAGAAAGCAGGTCTAATGCAGGTCGTGTCCCGGAGCAAATGGAATGAACAGCTGAAACTAGTAACACCCACACCGAATTGGTGAAATTGCTCAGCTGGTGAGAGGGTTTGCAGCCGGGAAGAGCAGAACTCCCCTGGAAAGGTAAAAAAAAAACCAGGGATTTGGGCAGGAAAGTTTGCCAGACCTCTGAGCCCAGAGAGTCGGAGGGAGACCGCGTGGCAGACAGCCGCGTCCCCTGGGACAGGCACAGCCCCTGACGGGGGAAAGGAGAACCGCGGGATTCCTGGCACCGCCAGGGAAATTGAGAGCTGGGTTCTGTGACCGCGGAGGACTGAGCCTAAAGGGGGCAGCCTGAAGAGCTGACCTGACCATACAGTCCCGGTAAGAGAAGAAGCTTACAGAAACCAAGCCTTCCCCGTTTCCGCGGCCGGCGTTTGTTTGTCTGTTTTCACTGAATCCTGTTCATGGGACATTTCGGATACGGACACTCACCTGTGCTGAAGAGAGGGAGAGTGTGCGGAGGAGTGGAATCTGGGGAGAGACTGGGGAGAGAGGGGGAGCGGGGAGAGGTGGCAGCGAATTGAGTGCTGAGACACCCCTGAGCCCAAGACTGGGGCAGCCACTCTCTCCAGAGAGTGAGGCTCCTCCCCCCGGCCCCCAGGCAAGGAGCACAGCCACACCCAGATTCCACCCTGTACGAGATCAAGGATTAAAATAACCTTATCAGTCCCTGGGAGTTAACAGGGTCTGGCCTATAGAGGGATTTTCAATCCCAGCAACAACATAGCGCCGGTAACTAACTATTACGCAGTCAGCTCTGGGCAGTGAACTTCCACTGGAAAGAGAGGCCCTATAGCCCCAGAAGCCAACCCCAGAACACTGCCACCCAGAGGCTGACCCACAAACTGACTCTTTGCTAAACACAAAATAAGGCAGTCTGGGAAATAAATGCAACCTGCTTTAAAATAAGGACTGTGGTTCACAACACAGAGGAACAGTATATCGCAGGGAAACTCAACACTCTCCTGAATACCTGGAAGGTCTAAGGCGAGCCACACTGAAGAATAGAAGAACCGAAGGACCTTCACTACTGCATTTTTTTTTTCTTTTTTCACTTTTTAACTAAGAAATCAATTTTTTTTTTCTGTTCTTTTTTTTTTTTCTTTTTCCATCACCTGATTTTACCCTTTTAATTACTACCTTCTTATTTTTTAACCAGTATTATTACTGCTACCATTTTACCATTTTTTAAAGTGCCATTTTATTTTCTCTTTATTTTATTTTGGGATTAGTGTTCTCCATTCTATTTTCATTGTTATATTATTGGTTGTTTCTAGTTTGCATTCATATCCAGGGAGCTGTTGCTGGAATTTGTTGGGATTAATGGCTGTTCTATAGGAGTATTCTCCTCATATAAAAAGTCTCTTCCCCTCTTCCACTTCATTCTCTCTTTTCGCTCTTTTTTTTTTTTTTTTTCTTTTCTCGCTTTTATTTTCCCCCCTCCTTTTTCCCGATTTCATTTTTGCACTCCTTTTTTTGGTCCCTACTTTTCTTTTCTTTTTTTTCTTTTATCTTTTTCTCTTCCTTCTTCCTTATCCCCTAATTCTCTTAATTCAGGTGGTCACCTTTATTTGGAGTTATTAATATCGTGAATATATTTGTGTAGAGTGCCTGGTACGTGGTGCCTTGTTGTGTTGTATTTTGTGCCTTTAAATCAATGCAGCAGATCCAAGCAACATCAATCTCCTGAGCACCACATCCTCTGCTGAGGAACAGCAGCTGTACGTGAAACCTCGCCCCACCAGCCAGAAGAGCCACCACAGCTGTGAACAGCACCCACCAGAGGAGCTGCTGCCAACTGAAGAGCAGCAGCTACCGCAACCGCCCGAAGAGCAACCACAGACCAAGGAGTCACTGCCACCAAGGGAGCAACCACTGAACGACTCAACATCTAGATATGTCAGTGAGATCAAACATGGGTAGACAAAGAAACCCCCAAAGGAGAGAGAAGGAGGACTCTCCAGAAAAGCAGCTAAGTAATACAGAGGCATGCAACATGACAGATAAAGAATTCAGAATAAGGGTCCTAGAGTGCATAAACCGGATGGAGGAAAAAATCGACAACCTCTTCAAGAAGCAAGAGGAAACAGATGAAAAAATCGATAACATATGGAAGAAGCTAGAAGAAACAGATGAAAAAATCGATAACATATGGAAGAAGCTAGAAGAAACAGATGAAAAAATCAACAACTTAAGTAAGACCCAAGAAGAAATGAAGAGTGATATAGCTGCAATGAAAAACTCCATTGAAAGTATCAACAGTAGACTAGGAGAAGCGGAGGACCGAATTAGTGAATTAGAAGACAAGGAAGCAAAACACACCCAAAATGTACTGCAATTGGAGAAAAAAATTAAAAGACAGGAGGAGAGCCTAAGGGAGCTTTGGGACAACATGAAACAAAACAACATACGAATAATAGGAGTACCAGAACAACAGAAGGATGAACAAGGATTAGAAAACCTACTTGAAGAAATAATATCAGAAAACTTTCCTGAGGTGGGGAAGAAAAAAGTCACACAAGCCCAGAGAGTCCCAAACAAGGTGAACCCGAAAAGACCCACACCAAGACACATCATAATCACCATGGCAAATGTTCAGGACAAAGAGAGAATCTTACAGGCTGCAAGAGAGAGACGGAAAGTTACATACAAGGGATCTCCCATTAGATTGTCAAATGACTTCTCAACAGAAACACATCAGGCCAGAAAAGAATGGACTGAAATTTACAAAGTGATGCAAAGCAAAGGACTGAATCCAAGAATACTCTATCCAGCAAGGCTATCATTCAAACTTGAAGGGGAAATAAGAAGCTTCACAGACAAAAAAAGGCTAAGGGAGTTTGTCACCACCAAGCCAGCAATGCAAGGAATGTTAAAGGGACTGGTATAAAAAGAAGAAATAAAAAGCTCAGAAAGAAAACAGCCACACACACACACAAAAAGAAATGGCTACAAACAAGTACCTTTCAATAATAACTTTAAACGTAAACGGACTAAATGCTCCAACCAAAAGACATCGAGTGGCTGAATGGATAAAAAAACATGACCCATACATCTGCTGTCTACAAGAAACCCACCTCATTAGAAGGGACTCACACAGACTGAAAGTGAAAGGATGGAAAAATATCTTTCAGGCAAATGGAAAGGAAAAGAAAGCTGGGGTAGCAATACTTATATCGGACAAAATAGACCTCAAAGTGAAGGCCTTAACAAGAGATAAGGAAGGCCACTTCATAATACTAAAGGGATCAATACATCAAGAAGATATAACCCTGGTAAACATATATGCACCCAATGTAGGAGCACCCAAATTCATAAAAAAACTCCTGGAAGATATCAAAGGAGAGATCGACAACAATACAATCATAGTAGGGGACTTTAATACACCATTGACAGCACTGGATAAGTCCTATAGACAAACAATCTGCAAAGATACAGCAATCCTAAATGACTCACTAGATCAGATGGACTTAATAGACATCTTCAGAACACTTCACCCCAAAGCCAGGGAATATACGTTCTTCTCAGGTGCTCATGGTACATATTCAAAAATAGACCACATATTGGGTCACAAGCAAAGTATCCCCAAATTCAAGAAGATTGAAATCATAAAAAGCATCTTCGCAGACCACGATGGCATAATATTAGAAATAAACTACAATAAAAACAACCCAAAATACTCAAACACCTGGAAGCTGAATAGCATGCTTTTAAATATTGATTGGGTTACCAATGAGATCAAAGAAGAAATTAAAAACATCCTGGAAACGAATGACAATGAAAACACAACAATCCAAAACCTATGGGACACAATGAAAGCAGTCCTGAGAGGGAAGTTTATAGCTCTACAGGCCTATCTCAAAAAACAAGAAAAAATGGTAGTAAATCATCTAACTCTACAACTCAAAGAATTAGAAAGAGAGCAACAAGAAAACCCCAGAGTGAGCAGAAGGAAGGAGATAATAAAGATTAGAGCAGAAATAAATGACATAGAGACCAAAAAAACAATACAGAAAATCAACGAAACCAAGAGCTGGTTCTTTGAAAGGATAAACAAGATTGACAAACCTCTAGCCAGACTCACCAAGAAGCAGAGAGAGAGGACCCAAATAAATAAAATCAGAAACGATAGAGGCGAAATAACAACAGACCCCACAGAAATACAAATGATTGTTAAAAAATACTATGGACAGCTCTACTCCAACAAACTAGACAACATGGAGGAAATGGACAAATTCCTAGAAAAATACAACATTCCAAAACTCAATCAGGAAGAATCTAAAAATCTCAACAGGCCAATAACTATGGAAGAAATTGAAGCAGTCATCAAAAAGCTTCCATCAAACAAAAGCCCAGGACCAGACGGCTTCACAGGGGAGTTTTACCAAACATTCAAGGAAGAACTAAAACCTATCCTCCTCAGACTACTACAAAAAATTCAAGAGGAAGGAACACTTCCAAGCTCATTCTATGAAGCCAGCATCACCCTAATACCAAAACCAGGTAAAGACAACACAATGAAAGAGAATTACAGGCCAATATCCCTCATGAACATAGATGCCAAAATCCTCAACAAAATCTTAGCAAATCGGATCCAGCAGTACATCAGAAAGATCATACACCATGACCAAGTAGGATTTATCCCAGGGATGCAAGGATGGTACAATATCCGCAAATCAATAAACGTGATACATCACATAAACAAATTGAAAGAAAAAAACCACATGGTCATATCAATTGATGCAGAAAAAGCATTTGACAAAATTCAACACCCATTTTTGATAAAAACTCTCAGCAAGGTGGGAGTAGAAGGATCATACCTCAACATAATAAAAGCCATATATGACAGGCCCACAGCCAACATCATACTCAATGGACAAAAACTAACACCATTTCCCCTAAGAACAGGAACAAGACAGGGATGCCCCCTCTCACCACTCCTGTTCAACATAGTACTGGAAGTGTTAGCCATTGCAATTCGGCAAGAAGAAGAAATAAAAGGCATCCAAATTGGAAAAGAGGAAGTAAAACTGTCCTTATTTGCAGATGACATGATATTATACATACAAAACCCTAGAGATTCCATCAAAAAGCTACTAGACTTAATACATGAATTTGGCAATGTAGCAGGATACAAAATTAACCCCAAGAAATCTGAGGCATTTCTATACACCAATAGTGAACTTTCAGAAAGAGAGATTATAAAAACAATCCCGTTTACCATTGCACCAAAAAAATTAAGCTACCTAGGAATAAACTTAACTAAAGAGGTAAAAGACCTCTACTCAGAAAACTACAGGACGTTGAAAAAAGAGATAGAGGAAGACATAAACAGATGGAAGAACATACCGTGTTCATGGATTGGTAGAATCAACATCATTAAAATGTCCATACTACCCAAAGCAATCTATAAATTCAACGCACTTCCCATTAAAATACCAACGGCATACTTCAGAGATCTAGAACGACCTCTCCAAAAATTCATCTGGAATAAAAAAAGACCCCGAATAGCTGCAGCAATCCTGAAAAAGAACAAAGTAGGTGGGATCTCAATACCAGATATCAAGTTGTATTACAAAGCCACTGTTCTCAAAACTGCCTGGTACTGGCACAAGAATAGGCATATAGATCAATGGAATAGAATAGAGACCCCAGAAATCGGCCCGAACCAATATGCTCAATTAATATTTGACAAAGGAGGCAAGAACATACAATGGAGCCAAGATAGTCTCTTCAATAAATGGTGCTGGGAAAATTGGACAGATATATGCAAGAAAATGAAACTAGACCACCAACTTACACCATACGCAAAAATAAACTCAAAATGGATACAGGACTTAAATGTACGACGGGAAACCATAAAAATTCTAGAAGAATCCAAAGGCAACAACATCTCAGACATATGCCGAAGCAATTTCTTCACTGATACAGCTCCTAGGGCACTTGAAACTAAAGAAAAAATGAACAAATGGGACTACATCAAAATAAAAAGCTTCTGCACAGCAAAAGAAACCATCAACAAAACAACGAGAAAACCCACTGTGTGGGAAAACATATTTGCCAATGACATATCTGATAAGGGCCTAATCTCCAAAATTTATAGGGAACTCATACAACTTAACAAAAGAAAGATAAACAATCCAATCAAAAAATGGGCAAAGGACCTAAATAGACACCTTTCAAAAGAGGACATCCAGAAAGCCAAGAGACATATGAAAACATGCTCAAAGTCACTAATCATCCGAGAGATGCAAATCAAAACAGCAATGAGGTACCATCTCACACCTGTCAGACTGGCTATCATCAACAAATCAACAAACGACAAGTGCTGGAGAGGATGTGGAGAAAAAGGAACACTTGTGCACTGCTGGTGGGAATGCAGACTGGTGCAGCCACTATGGAAGACAGTATGGAGTTTCCTTAAAAAACTGAAAATGGAACTCCCATTTGACCCTGTGATCCCACTTCTAGGAATATATCCCAAGAAACCAGAAACACCAATCAGAAAGGATATATGCACCCCTATGTTCATAGCAGCACAATTCACCATAGCTAAGATCTGGAAACAGCCTAAGTGCCCATCAGTAGATGAATGGATTAGAAAACTGTGGTACATCTACACGATGGAATACTATGCTGCTGTAAAAAGGAAGGAACTCTTACCATTTGCAATGTCATGGATGGAACTGGAGAGCATTATGCTAAGTGAAATAAGCCAGTCAATGAAGGAAAAATACCACATGATCTCACTCATTCATGGACAATAGAGACCATTATAAACTTTTGAACAATAATAGATACAGAGGCAGAGCTGCCTCAAACAGATTGTCAAACTGCAGCGGGAAGGCCGGGGAGGGTTGGGGGGCAGGAGATAGGGGGGTAAGAGATCAACTAAAGGACTTGTATGCATGCATATAAGCATAACCAATGGACATAAGACACTGGGTGATAGGGGAGGCTAGGGGACTGTCTAGGGCAGGGGGATAAAATGGATACATATGTAATACCCTTTGTAATACTTTAAGCAATAAAAAAAAATAAAATAAAATAAAATAAAATTACAACCAGATGAATAGGAAACCATAAATTCATACTGATGTAAATAAATGAAAAAATAAATTGAAAGTTTGCTGGGAAAAAGAATGAATGAATTAATGAATTAATAGCAATGTTTAAGAGGAATAGAATATTTGCATAGTTTCAAATATCTCTCCAACAAATAATTATTAATTACAAAAAGAAAAAGAGCAACATTACTGTGGAGAAGCCTAGAGTGCTTCTTAAGTGATCAAAGTAATAGCATCAATAACAAGACAAATGAAAACTGCATATAGTTAATACAATACAATGAGAAGAATACAACATCACTACTATGGTATTTCTGCCAAATGTGTGTAAGTTGAATCTATTTATAAGAAAACATCAGACAAACTCAAATTGAGGGACAAAATAAGTAGCCTATAATCTTTAAGTGTCAAGGTCATGAAAATCAAGGGAAGATGAAGTAATTGTTTCTTACTGAAGGGAACTAAAGATTAATGACAACTAAATACAAGATGTCATTCTAAATTCCACTCCCTCTAAAGCTGAGTGAGGTGCTTAATTCTTTCTACCACTAGGTTCAGTCCCATCTTTTATATAGACTATTTTTTCCCTTGGTGGGAGAATATAAGAAACCCTATTTTCATTCATCTTACAAATCCTTGGCATTTGGTCAATCTTTTATTTTTTTCACTCAATCAATTAAAGATAGAAAAATACTAAGTACCAACTATGAGCCAGACCCCATCCTAGACAAAGGATAAAGATATAGCCAAAACCCTTGTATGAATTTCAAAGACTAAAACTGACAGGACTGATAGTCTTCAGGAAAAGCTCATTTCCAAGGTCACGAGTGCTATTCTTAACACACACATACACATATGCACACACTCAAATGAAAGGAGGTAAGATAATATTTTTAAAAAAAAACTTATAGATTGCTATTCTCTGATGCCACTTTCATTAGAATGGACAACAGAATCTGAAAAATGTATGCCCAGTACCTTAGCCCATTAAATCGCTATGACTCATCCCTAAAGCATCCCATTTGGCTTATAATGCTTGTGAATCAATTCTATTAAAAATATCATTAACACTTGCTTACATCATTTACATAATGTGAAGGGACTAAATTAAAAGAGTTGGGAACAGTCTATCTCAAGGCCTGTATTTAGTGCTATTATATGCCCTACAATTTTTAGCTCTTATTGCAACATCCTCTCTGACACCAGTGAATGGGTAGGAGGAGCTTGTCACCCTAAGGCCACTTAAAGCATCCTAAGCCAATGCACAATGACTTGTCTCATCCTTAAATGTAGTCATTTGTAAGCAACATCCTACTTCTGAATGACTTCCAGACATACACATCCTGCCCCAGACGGAACTGCTCCTGAAGAACCATGAGAAGACAATTTTAGTGCAGATTCATGCATTGGGTTCCAAACTCCTCAAGAAAATTCCACAGCCTGTGTTTTTCTTAAAGCTGATTTTATGTTGTACATCAAGCATGTCAAACTTGTGGCCCACGGGCCACACAC
This sequence comes from Myotis daubentonii, assembly GCF_963259705.1. Lineage (NCBI taxonomy): Eukaryota > Metazoa > Chordata > Mammalia > Chiroptera > Vespertilionidae > Myotis > Myotis daubentonii. Next base: position 66,530,948 of record NC_081846.1, on the reverse strand, counting down.
CTTGTTTATTTGGCCCGTGTTAGCCTTTGAGTTTGACATGCTTGTTGTACATTAAAAATTGTAATTAAAAATTAAGTTTTAATTTTATTTTTAAAATCACAACCACACAAGTGTTTAAAATACAAGATCTGGACAATCTTGTTGTCTATATAAGCTACACAATTATTTCACCTGGACTTTGCTTCTCTCTGATGCTCTATTTAGACTATATCTCTCAGGTGGTATCTCTCCAGTTTTACAGTTAACCAAATAGTCACCTTTTGATACTTTATTTCTTAGCACATATTAAATTCCTGGCTCCCATAGTCTAATCTACTTTAAAGCCCAGTCACCTAAACTTTATACATGCCTGTTCACTCTGCTGCAATAAATCATTTTCAAAACAGACAGAGAACGTTCTAGTTCCTAATCAAATGAGGTAGGAAATGGTAAACTCCTGTGCTTTACTAAGTTCCCTGCATTTTCAAAATATTGTAAAGTCCTCTCCTGGTAGACTGTGCACTCTTCAAAGACAGGGAATAGTTGTGTCTGTCTTCTCTGCTGTACCCTCTGTACATGACTAGTTCCTGGAACAGAGTAAGCGGCACTCAATAAATACTTTTTAAATATTAGACTGATTTTTTTAAAAAGTTGATGAAGGGTAAATTAAGCTTTAACACCATGGAAATCTAGAGATTGAGATGTATGCCCAGTAAAAATAATCTCTTATTTAAACCAAACTCTCTTATTTTACTAAAAATCAAAAGCAACTGTGAAGAGCCTTCTCCATAAAGGAAAATTGGATGCATTTAGAGATGCCAACTAGGAGCTGGTGTATCCAAACAGGAACCTAAGCAAGGCTGAGGTACAGGTGTTGTAAACCTTCATGTAACTCTAGTTCACCACACTTAATGTGTACCTATCTTCCAGAGTTCCTGACAGACTGGTAAGCTCTTCCCGCTCTTAGGAGTCGTAACCCCAATTTTCTGCCTCTTTAGCTCAATGACACTGCCAAAGTCCCACACTGCTTTTCAGAGACTTTCTGGTTTCTTAAACTCTTGCTCTGCTGCGTTTAAAAACTCCACAAAAAAACTTCAACAGGAAATCTGGAAAATTTGGGTTTATTTCTCTGTACCTTCCCTCCTTCCAGGATCTTGGTCCCTCAAGTCCTGGCAGCCTTCATAACCATGCACTTCAATTTTTATCTCACATTGTGAAATTATCAGACGTTCTGCTGGGTTCTCTGAATTTTAGCTGTACCCCCCTGCAGGAGTCTTCATTTCTCTCCGCAGACCAAAAATTGATAAATATCCCTGAGAGGAAAGCAGCTTACAAAATATCAGCTCATCTCTTAGTAATTACCTTTCTCTTTCCTAGGAACTTGGCCCCACAGTTGCTCAAATTCTTCAGAAAGATCATTTTTATATTTTGTCCAACTTTTCTGTTATTCTCAGGGGGAGTGTTGTTCTGCAATAAGCTAATACATCATGTACTTTGAGATCTTTTTCGATGACCTTTTTATCTGAACATTAATCAGAGTTTAAAAGCATGAAATTTAAATGCAAGTTTGTAAAGGAAGTTTGTAACTCCTATTACCATGTTTCTGTGACATCTCATTATCTTATGGGATATGATTTAAAGAATGTAGAGAGGGATATCTTTTAGTCACATGTATGTGTTACTTAAGATCCAACTATAAGAAAGATACCCAGGGCGTTGTCTCTGTTAATATACAAATATCTCTAGAAAAAAGCTGGAAGTCACTAACATTGATGATGATGGAGATCAGATAGAGGGAAAATATTAGTCTGAGTCCTGCTAATGAGAGAATAGCAAGCCAGATTCAAGCTACAGAGTACTCAGAAAAAGGGGAAGAAAGCAGAGTAAGAAAAAATACTTCGAGAGGATAAAGCTTTCCTACCTCACATTTTCCCCAAGCCTGGCTCTAATCTGTGCCACACCAAGTTGCATGCCCACCAAAGCTAGACACTCTAACAGGGGCTGAGATAGAGCAATGTCATCTGCCTGCTTCGTAGAGGATGTGTAGCCCAACTAGGCCTGAGCTAGTCACTATCTTTCTATTTTTCTGTTTAGTAGAGAAATGTTTTCATTGAACCCATGACTAAGTCTTGTGTTTGCGCAGAAAGGGGTAACAAATATGATAGAAATGGGAGTTTTGTTCTTAAGTGCTTGTGCTATAGGCAAAATATGCTAAATCAAACAAACCTTGACCTGCGTTTAGTTTAGACTAAAGCAAGTTTTGCTACTCATTATGAAACGGGAGTGTTTCCTGTTACCCAGGAAGTGGAAACTGGTCTGTATCAAGATGCTTCATACAGAGGCAGAAAAACCACAAATCAGTATAGGTGATCAATGTTTGACATTCTATGAGCATGCTATTCAATAAGATCTATGTGATATAGATGAAACTATGAAAGTTATGAGGCCAAACTGCTGCAAATTGTAGGTGTTTTTTTTTTTTTTTACGCCCCAAAAAAGAATGAAAGTGTTTGCAACCCCTGCCAGCCTTGGGCCCTCATGGCCAAATTGCCCCCAAACCAAGAGCTAGCACCTATATCTCAAAGACTCACAGATTAAAAGAAATGAAAAACTACTCCTACCAGCAATCCAGCAATGACTAATTTGGAGAAGCGAGGGCAAATAATTTTTATTAGTCTCCTACCACATGCCTGCTAGGCTCAGGACTTATTTACATTGTAACATCTAACTTTCACATTATTCCTGTGATAGGTGGAGTAAAAAGTGAGAATAAGCTCTAAAAAAAATAGATCACTTATCCAAGATGATTCCACAGTGAGTGGTAGGTCTGAGATGGAAACCTGGGTAGTTCTGATTTCAAGGCTCACAGGCTTTCCATTACTCCATGATGCCGAAATATCTACTTATATCATCCTGTCTTCTGTCTTCTGGATTTTATAAAGGCCATATGACTGTGGTAGGCCAAATTCAATGCCATTTAAAATCACAGGGAGGCATGTGTTCCTTATATTTCACCGAGAGACAGCTCAAGACATAAATTAAGGGCTAAGCATGTACTTGTCAGTGCCCTGATAATATCATCCTGGCATAAACTGACATAGTGGTGGGCCTCCTCAATTCAAGTTCTGTCAAATCCAATCACTTAATTAAAGCCCTGAGTATGATGAGAATTTCAATAGCAGGGCACTCTAGGAGCATTCTATAATCTAAAGCAAATACAAAAATAAAGCTACTAGAGAGAACCTATCAAAGCCATAATACATCTATTACCACAGCTGTTTCTCCCCAGACACTAGGCTCCCTCCTGAGCCTATTATTAAGTGCAAATGACCAGGCTCAGTGACTGTTATTTTTAAAAACATTACTTATCGTGCATTGTGTTCTGAAACTTGTTGACTTATTTTAATTTGCATAATTATAGTAATTTTCTCCTATGTCAATGCCGTGGGATTATATTAGGATTTATTTAAAGACATACAAAGGTTCAAAAGCAAGTTGTTGTTATATCATTTATGACCCTTTCAAGCAGTCAAGATACAATGATGATGGAAAAATACATTTTGCTCAATTCACTCTTGGCTCATGATTGTAAGAGCTGGCACAGCTATGAGAGACCAAAAAAAGAAAGAGAGTAACCAAAGGGGTTGGGGTAGCAGAAGGATGTAGAAGCAAAGGAAAGAAGGGTTCCTTCTTCGCAGAGCTTCTTCAGAGTGTACCTCCGTCTTTATTAAAACATTTGCTTTTTTTAGCAACTCAATGTGGCTATATAATCCTTATTTTACAGATAATGTACTTGTGGATAATCATTCACCAAGTTTGCCTTAGAGCCAGGTCTAAAATCTAGATATCTCAATTCTTAGTCTGATCATGTTCTACTCCATGGAATAAGAAATTTGTCCAAGATTTTCTTAGTGAAATAGAGACTCCAAGGCTATTAATTATCTGTCTTTAGGCTCTACAATAAATCAGAAAACTTTCCATTGTGTGGTTAATTTATTCTTATGTTCTAAGACAAATTGTCTACATTTATGTACCATATACCATTGCTGCTTAAATTCTACTTCCCCAGTTACTTCCACAGGCACCCCAGGTCTTAAAACCATAAAGAAAACAGACTTCTGGTTGAATCAAGAACGCAGGGTTCTGGAGTAGATGCCTGCTCATCAATCCCATGTCAGACGTTGCCCAAGAAAAGTATAGAGAGGTTGGCATAAAATCCAACCCACCCACCCCTAATTCCAACAGGTAGATGAAGATAGAAAAGTGTGGGCCTAGAATGTGCATTTTGGCATTCTGTACTATTTCTCTCTCTTCTTAAAGTTCTGTGGCTTTCCAGGCAGAAGCAGGAGGATCAAGACAATTGAAACAGCCAGAAGGACATGGGAGAAGAAGGGGCAGCCTATCGACACAAATGAAGCTGACTAGCCTTGTAGATCAGGAGAAAGCTTTTGGCAGAGGTCAGTCACCTGAGCCTCTGGACCATATTTCCAACTTTCTTCTAAACACACCCACTGGATTACTCATTTTCTCTTCATATGCCACAGGATCCATATAAAACTTATCCTCTTCCTTCTCCTAAGCCAGTTCCTCTTTATACATCTAAACTCCCACTCAAGTCGAAACCTATAGAATTACCTCCAAAACCTCCCTGTCTCTGCTTTCTTCATCGAAATAGAAATTGCAATGTAATATAGGAACACTGGGCTTGGAGTTCAAACATCTGCATTCAAATCTCAGTCCTTTTCCTCACTACCTGTCTTCAGCCATGCTAAGCCGTTCTCACTTTCCTTATCTGTTCATTGGAGATGATAGGTTCCACAAGTTGCCAAGACTAGATGAGATAGTATGTGTGTGCCCGTAAACACTAAAATAGCTACATATTACTTCTTAAAATGGGTCCTTTTTCATTTCCAATATCTTCACACATTATAACTTACCTAGATAATTGTAATATTTTCTAGTTTTGGGGTTTCCAGTACATTGGTCCAATATTTTTTCCAGTGTCATCTGTCACTGTTATTTTTGTCTTTATATCCATTCAAAGTGCACTTGTTGGCATCAGAACACCTGCTTTTCTACTTCTCTGTATCTGTTCCTAGTATCCCCTTTCCAAGGCATGTTCTACGTTCCCTTCTCCTCTGGGCCCCCAAATTTCTCCACTTCTACAAAATCTTTGATTCTCTAAAGTATATCTGATGGGTGTCATATTCTGAGTTCAAACATTCCAAGAATTTTGTTAGTAACTTCTTTACAACACAATGCCATCCCTGCATGTTAGCCATTTGTTTACATTGAAATGTAGAACTTATATTCTACCTTCATATTGATAACTTTTTAAGATCAAGATCTTACTTATCTTTATATGCCCAGGGCCTGACATAATGACTTAAAAACATTTTAATTTTTCAATAAATTATTTTTAATGGATTCTTAGTTTGAATTGGAAATATATCCTTTAACTCCTCCCATAGTAACATACCACCAAATTGAATTGTAGTTACTCAATAGAGAAAACTACACAGCCAATCTTGAGATAACTGGAGATTTCTTAAGTTGTCACCAACCCAGAATTGAAAATTGTTGATCTGAACCTAGGTGACTTTAAAATAAGATAATTTCGTAGTTGTAACAATAATTGCACTGACTTTGTTGTCAATACACACATATGATATAGAGATTATGCATGTATCATCAATAAGAAATCGAGGCTCAGCAAGGATGAATAATTTGCCTAAGGTAGCACAGGTAGAAATGGTTAAGTCAAGACTCAAGCCAAGCATGTTTATCTTCAGAGGCTGTACGCTTCTCACTATTTTGCACCAACTGTTAGAATTTTATGACAACTTCAAGTCCTTCCTGGGTTTGGAAATAGGCAAAGAAAGATTAAAATATAACATTTCCTGAGCCATGATGTTATAATCCAGGACTTGTCAAACTTTTGCTGTAAAGGACCAGACAGTAAATATTTTAGACTCTGTGGGCCATATGGTCTACTCAGATCTACCCTTATACCATGAAAGCAGCCATAGAAAATATGTGATGTAATGAGCATGGCTGTGCTCCAATGGAACTCTGGAAACTTTATAAAAATAAGACAGTGGGCCTGATTAGGCCCTCAAGCTATAGCTTTGACCCCTGTTAAAATCCCCAATAAAGGCCCATCTACTATCATTGCAAAGAGGCAAGCAACATGCTAGTATAATATAATTACTTAATTAATCATTCATATTACACTTCTATTCGATTTTTATGATACATGCTGTATAAAATATGGAAATTGACAAAACTATACATAATTACAAACCCAAAACACATGTTATTCCCTCAATAGAAATTGAAATAATCTACTAAAACTCATTTAAAAAATCTAAAAGTGTAAAGCAGTTTTCCCTGCAGTTGTTTGAATATAGGATGTATAATTAATAGATTTTAAGTTCAGAAAATAAATGAAGCCAAGTACCTGTGACCTTTGGTTTTTCACGTGCTCACTCCTGAAATAGATTCATCTGTTCCAGGGAGTGTGCACATATAGCACCTCAGACTGGACAGGACTCAATAATGAGCTGATCTTTCATGAGAAAAGGACCTGTGTTAGTGAATAGAAACTGAGATGACAAAAATCATAGCACACAGACTATAAACTTGTTCTTAATAGAGATGAGTTTTGTTTTTATATAAGCTAGTGGAAATGTTTGGCCAAACATGACAATGTATTTATACATAAAACCTTCATTTTCCTTTTTAAACTGGGTGAAATCATTCAGTGAGGGCTTCAGTTTGGCCATACAAATTGTGGAAAGCTCACACAATGTGAGGTTTTCAGTGAATAAAAGAATAGCACGCATAGTTCTTTGCTGCTCCTCTAGAAAGCCAGACCTAACCTCTATAACAGCAGCTGTCTCCTTCAGATCGTCTCTGTGCTCATGGTTCAGAGTATTGATTTGCTCCTATGTATCGTCTGGTATTGTTATCCATGTTTTCAAATACGTGTCTTCTTTTTATTTTATTGTGGTATAATTTAGATACAACACTATATGTGTCTTATTTCTAGAATAAAATTGTAACATTTAGAGTGACATATATGTGAGTCTAAGCCTCAGTTTCATTTTTTATTAGCTTTGTGATTCTTTCCAAACCCCTCATCTTCTCTGAATCAGATTCAGGTCATAAAAGCATCTATTTCATCGGTGTGTTGCTGGCTCACATTTAGGAACCTGCATGGCAATCCTCATCACCAACCCCATCATTAGTATTTTCACGTCTTCTCCTCTATGGAGTTTTATTCCATTTCCCACCCAGAATTCACTGTTTACCATCTCATAGAACTTTCCAATTCTTTATTATTTTTGTGCTACATTTTAATTATTTGTTTGCATGACTACTTTTCCCACTAAATTAGGGTTCCCTTAGTTCCACCTGAGTAAAGCTTTGAAACAGATATTATGTTTCTAATGATCAAATGAATTATTTTTGGCTTACCTTTATAGATTTTCAGACACAGTTCACAGTAGCATGAATAAAAAAGACAAACATGAATTTAATGCATCTTTCTATGCTGATGTATAAATATTTTGTCTAGAACTCTCTCCCTATTATAAGGCAAAACTTGAGTTTAAGTTTGGGATTCACAAAAGTTCTATCAAAACAAACAAAATAAATTACAACATTAAAGAAGTCATTGTAAAAAGATACCCAAAACACGTGAAAGGATTTATAATAAAATTTTGGCACCCAGCTCACATGCTGAGAACTGTGGGATAAATACAGGTATATTTGTCTATTGATTCTTTGTGATCATGGATAGAAATCAGATACAAACAAAAAATGTAGAAAAGGGCTGCTGGTCTCTCCTGGGACCACAAATTTTCAATTCCCAGTCCAATCCAGCTCTTGTAGCTAGACAAAGGAGATGGCCCTTATAAGACTAAGGTATTTTACTTTCCTAATTGAGTTTCTTTTACTAATTTTTCCAGGCACCTGCCTCATCAGTCTTGTGTAGATTTCAATTCTTATCTCAGCATCTTCTGAGTATATATTTATCTCAGCATCTTCTGAGTATATATGATTTTCCACATTTCCATCATTTCCAACGTCCTATACAAGTTGAGGCATTCGACAGAAGAGCCTCCTTTAGTCTTATCTACTCTGACCCTCCTTTCAATCCCTAATATGCCTCCCTGCAGAATTGCTCATCCAAATATAATTATCTATATGACACTATCTGATCAAGACTTTCAGTGACTTTTTGCTGTATTTTTTAAGTAACATAGGGTCACCACTGTAAAAGCAATCCAAAAACTTCAGATTGCTTAGCACAACGGAAGTCCAGTTCATGCAATTGTCTAATGTGGATATTCCTTGTCAAGTCTCCCCCTCCCTCTAGGTGGCTTTTCATCAAGAGGGACTTAGGAATCTAAGGTCTTTCTATCTTTTTCCTTCACCTTCTATATCTTCAGATTCTTCTCCACCATGCAAATGAAAGGAAAAAGAGAATGTAGAAGGTTGCATCAGAGGTTTTTATGGGGCAGGATTGGAAGTGGCATACATTAACTATACCCACATTCCATTGGCTGAAACTCAGTCATATGGCTGGGAAATGTAGTGTAGCTGTGTGCCTAGAAAGAAGAACCCATAACAATCTCAGCCATCCAGATGAAGTGTAAGCAGTGTAATTGACATAAAGGACTCTCCTTTTTTATTATTAGTAAATCAGAGAATATGTATACTAGTTTTTCTCTTCTTTTTTTAAATATATATTTTATTGATTTTTTACAGAGAGGAAGGGAGAGAGACAGAGAGTTAGAAACATCGATGAGAGAGAAACATCGATCAGCTGCCTCCTGCACATCTCCCACTGGGGATGTGCCCGCAACCCAGGTACATGCCCTTGACCGGAATCGAACCCAGGACCCTTCAGTCCGCAGGCCGACGCTCTATCCACAGAGCCAAACAGGTCTCGGCATAGTTTTTCTCTTCTTTACAATGAATCTGATATACTTACATTTTTTATCTTCATTTTACAGATAAAGATACTAAAGTTCAGTGAGTTACTAAATTCATTAAGGTTATTCAACTGGAGAGTACAACAGAGTCAAAATTTGAAATCAGGACTTTTGATCCTCATTGTAGTGACATTTCTATTACACTGGAGCTATATTTGCTTATGTGGATCCACTTTATATATAGATCGTTACCTCAGGCAACAAAAGTCAGGCAAAAATACAGACAAAACTCCAACTGTGTGTCAGGCACTGTCCTAGGTGTTGTGGCTTCTTGGACTTCACAATCTAGAAAGGATGTCTTTCAGTATTTTTCATTACAAATAGTATGTTCCATTCAGATAAAATGCCTCATCATTTTTCACCCTTGATCCTTATAGCATGATACTTTTGACTCTCTTATAATACATATTCTTAGTTATCTACCTACTAATATCCACTCATTTATCCTTTATCCTAATGTCTCCTGAAAACTTACTTGTTACAGCAATGCCTATTATCTTTTTTCTCTGACCAAAATCTAGAATCTATTTTTTATAGGTAAACATATGATTACATGCTGCCTTGTATTGTTTGCTAATTTTTCATGCATTATTTCATACAGCCCTGAACCTCATAAGCTCAACCTACCTTAATAAAATTACCTTTATTTGCTTATGTCGCTGGATTGTTATAGAGTCATATGAAGACCACCTGTATATTAGTTATAAAGCTATAGATGAAAATACTATGTTACTCAATGTTCCTTTGATAAGGTCAGTTGTAATAAGTTATTTTTTAAATTTATCTTTATTGTTGAAAGTATTACAGATGTCCTCTTTTTTTCCCATTGACCCCTCCTAGCCCTTCCTCACTCCCTGACCCAGGTCTTCACCACAGTTGTAATAAATTCTTATGAGAATGTATTATTTGAGAAAATGTCATTTTTTCTTTAAAAAACAGAACACTTTCTTCCGAAGGATAAGAATTACTCAATTATATTTTACTTTTTGTCCTGAATTCTTCAGATTCTGAGCAGTAATCTCTCCTATTTAGTGTGTTTTCTCTTTCTTTTTCAGGGCTGTGATTTTTAAAAACAACTCAGTGACATATATATTAACATCTCTCAATTTGCATGTTGGTTAGGTTCCTGGAAAGTGGCAAGTGATTTAAAATCACTTAAATCAAACTGAAATTGTGCATAAAAATAAAAGGATATAAACTTTGGTAGGTTAAAAAAAAGGCCAGTTATGTCTCTTTTTTTCCTGCACATCACATCAATATGAACTGTAAATAGTTTATGTAAATATATGAACATTAAAATATTTATTCATGAACAGAAATATAGTCCCTGTCCAATAGATCTATAATAGATATAAAGTATGAAGTCATTAGGAATTCTTGCATATAAAGCATTGTACACCAAGGTGAACCATGAAGCCAATAATGCTTATTAATTTATTTTTTAAATGTATCTGAGAGTCTAGATATTTACTCCATTGGTGTGAACCTTTAAAAATTTATTTTTATTTGTGTGTCTTCTGATTCCCATTGCATTATTAAGTCATGATTTTACTTGAGTTCGGGACACAGGACTCTATAAGGCATAATCTCAGAGCACTTGAAGGATACATATTCTACAATGAGGAGAAAGGGTTTTTGTGGATGCTGGTCCACGAACTTACTGCATTATGATGATAGAAATGTCACATGCCATCAGCTTGTCCACCAAGCAGTGTCTTCAAACTATACTGTCAGTGTGAGGACCCTTTACACATTTAAAATTAGGCTGACAGTTTAAACCTCCCATTCTAAATTTAGTACATGTGTATGTCAATTTCTTCATCACATTATTCCCATAACATGTAAATTAATCACATATAAATTTATAAGTTGTCAAATAGGTTTGAAAACATGCAAAAAATAATTTCAAGTTGAATCCAATCCTCAAGTTCTCTAAGGCCTAATTTTCCCAATTATAAAATAGTCCTAATATACCTCTTCCATCGAGTTATTGTGAGACTCACATGAAGTAATATAGAGTGATTAGCAAATGCCTAACATAGTAATTGTTCATTGTTAGCTGTTATTATTGGCCATTACTGAAAAGAGACAGATGTCAATAAATAAAAGTGCTCACTAGTGTCCACTCTGCCCCTAGTTCTTCAAGCCACTCTGATATATCAATAAAAAATGCCACTGTTGGCTCATGGAGTCTAAGAGTAAACATCAACATTGTTCTAACCCTATGTCTACAAATCCCAACATTAAGTTCTCATGCTGGAAATCTCAACCACCAGTTAACACCTAGGGACACATGCATTCATCTTGCAAGAATAATACAATTTTCTTGAGGGTAAAGCAATGTCTCTTTGTACCCATCCTTTTACACCTCAGCCTCCCTAAGTTCATGAGTGCCCAGTAATAGTTTATGACTTGGCTTCCAATCCATTACACTACCTGTTATCCAGGCACAGACCAACCCTCAAGCAGCAGGGGGGGAAACAGTTCTAAGCTCTTTTCCGATTTGCAGCTGGAGTTCTGAAAGATAGTCACCTCAAGTCACCCACCATTCAATCTCTTCTTGTGATATCCTTGCTTATCCTGCACCTAGACAATACTATCTTCACATGCTCTTAGACAGAGAAGCTGCCTGCCTATATCTGGAGGAGGAGCAGCCAGTGATACATTTAAATGGATAGGTATTACAGAGGCCAAAAGAAAGCAAGTGACTTTTTAAAAGCTAGGGCCTCATGGACAAGCTTTCAATATTTCTTAAAAGACATGGGTGATTAGTAGGGATAAATTTTAACAATCTGCAAGTAAATTTGCAACAAATCTCTAAATGATTCTGAGTCTACCTTTAACTTTTCATTTTAGCTCTCAGAATGCTAAACAGATTCAAAACTACCTTCAAAGGGACTGCCAGTTACATTTACACACACACACACACACACACACATACACACACACACACATACAGTGGTGTGCTCCAGCCAGTGAGTTCTTGCTCACAAAGAACCAATTGTTAAATATTCAGTAATTTGTAAACTGTTTGATAAACTGTGGTAACTGCTGGTAGCTGAAATTGGCCATGGTGGAAATATTTACACCGCAGAAATCAGCCAACACTATAAATCAGGCCTTCACTTTTTTTCCAGACAGCCAGTTTACCAGCACATGGTGGCATATATACTGCTATTTATGGAATTATAAGAAGTATTCAAAAGTCTTCTTGGGACCATCTACAGCAAGGCAATAAGAGTAAATCATTTCCAAAATACGGGTCAGATATCTGAGAGAATGGATAGGTACCAAAAATGTAAACATTTCAAAGGCAAGACTAGGGAAATTGGGCCCCATATATTGCTCAGACATTTGTATAATTTTGAATGTTTCCAACTGTGGTGACTCTTCTATTTATACCCTAGAAGGCTAATAATGATGTAAAAGTGACTAAATCATATTTGGTAAAAAAAAAAAAATGTAGATAGTTGACCTGGTAATTCAGGGCCCAAAACACTTTGTAACAGTGATTTCATAAACCAGTTAATTGCCAATTCTCCAAATACATAGACATGAAAGGGATGTTCTAAATTAATGACTCACCAGAGTTCCTGACAGCCCTATCTCTGTTCTGTGATATATACCTCAAAACTCAAAATCCATTCTTTACGAGGAGGAGGGCGATGGAAAAATTGGAACACACCGAAAGGCACTGAACTTCTCCAGATCACCATGGAAGACAGATAGGAAGAACAGCATGCGATTGGAATGGTAGAACTCAATTTCAAATTGCTAAGATGAATCATCATTTTACAGTTACAAAAGCTACATATTTAACTTTCTCGCACTTTTTTCAGGAAGCAATTTCTTGTGATTTTTATCAAATGTAGACATTATGTAATAAATAAATACTATACATGTACATTGATTGAGATGTTGATTGCTACAGTATAAATGGTGTCACACACATGCATTCAACATCTTGAAACTAATTCAGGTTTGTAAATGGAAGAATACAAACAAGTTTGAGCATCAAGCTAACCACCATCAAAAATTGTTGAGCACCGAGTGAATACAGTAGTGCTTTTAGAAATGCAAGCAAATATAAGTTGAAAATGTACCCCATCTTAAACAGCCAAGACATCAATATCTTAGTTTATGTATGCCTTTTATAGAAAAGGTTTACATAAGCTGATGCTTCTAGAATTTGCTTTTTTTATCTGCTGAATTTACTTTTAATGACCACTGTTATAGTACACATTCCCAGTAATAAGATAGCCATCTACAGCTTTGTTCTTATATTATGGACAACATAACACTTGTAAACTTATGTTATTTTTTAATATCTCTCTGAGAAATAGGAAGTCAATAGACATATTGGTGACTTATCTCTAGAAAATTATTCAGTTGCATATCAATTTTATCTCTTACTTTGCCTTATATTCCTGTTTGCTTTGTTATTGTTTCTCATTTTCTTTTGCACTTGTCAATATTTTCAGCTTTATATATTTTATGTTTTATATTAAGACATTTCTGCAAATACTTTGATACTTCCTCAAGAATAAAAAATATAAAAAAGTACATAAAGCACTTGTTATGTGGTTTTCTTTCATCTTTAATAATCAAGAGTATAAAAAACAGTTTTAAATATTTACTAGCCATTTTTATTGCTTCATTTATGACTTTATTGTTCATGTCCTTTGCCTGATGTCTTCTCTTTGGTTGTGTTTGTTTGTTGGTTGGTTGGTTGGTTGGTTGGTTGGTTGATTTTAACTGATGAGGAATAACTCAGTTTGCTAAGAGTAATAATTTATCTTATTATATAAATATATTTTCCAGTTTGCTTCTTGTCTTTTTAATGTTTAAGTTGATTTTTGCTATAGAGAAGTCTTTTAAGAGTCAATGTTTTCTTTCGGTTTCTTTTTTTTTATGTCATGTTAAAAAGCCCCTTGATAGTCCAGCATCATATAGGTGTTTACCCAGTCACTTTAAGAATTAAATGTTACTTTTCATTTAATTCTTCTGAAGCTTATTTTCAATAACTTTTAAGATATTATACTAAATTAGAGGCCCGGTGCACAAAAATTTGTGCACTGGGGTGGGGTGTCCCTCAGCCCTGCCTGTGCCCTCTTGCAGTCTGGGACCCCTCGGGGGAATGACCACCTGCTGGCTTAGGCCTGCTCCCCGGGGGATTGGGCCTAAGCTGGCAATCAGACGTCCCACTGGCAGCCCTCGGGGATGTCCACTTGCCAGTGGGGAGCAGACCTAAGCTGCAGTCGGACATCCTTAGCGCTGCTGAGGAGGCAGGAGAGGCTCCCACCACCACCGCTGTACTGGCAGCCATCAGCCTGGCTTGTGGCTGAGCAGAGCTCCCTCTGTGGGAGCATACTGACCACCAGAGGGCAGCTCCTGCATTGAGCGTCTGCCCCCTGGTGGTGAGTGTGTGTCATAGTGACCAGTCATTCCCAGTCTTTCTGCTGTTAGAGTCAGTTTGTATATTACCCTTTTACTATGTAGAATAGAGGCCTGGTGCATGGGTTGGGTCTGGCTGGTTTGCCCTGAAGGGTGTCCTGGATCAGGGTGGGGGTTCTGCTCTTAGGGTCAGTTTGCATATTACCCTTTTACTATATAGAATAGAGACCTGGTGCATGGGTTGGGGCTGGCTGGTTTGCCCTGAAGGGTGTCCTGGATCAGGGTGGGGGTTCTGCTGGGGTGCCTGGCCAGCCTGGGTGAGGAGCTGATGGCTGTTTTCAGACTGGCCACACCCCCTTTAGGGTGGGGGTCCCCACTGGGCTGCCTGGCCAGTCTGGGTGAGGGACTGAGGGCTGTTTTCAGGCTGGCTGGCGACTGAAGCTCCCAGCCTCTCCTTTTTTTCTTTTATTTTTATTCTTGGATTTATTTACCTTCTATAATTGAAACTTTGTTGCCGTCACTGGAGCTGAGAGCCGGGCTCCTGCTCGCTCCAGCTCTGAGGCCACAGCCTGCTGAAAGCAGTTATCTGGGGTTTGTTTAGCTTCTCTAACTGAAACTTTGCTGCTGTCACTGGAGCTAAGAGCCGGGCTCCTGCTCGCTCCAGCTCCATGGCCATGGCCTGCTGAAAGCAGTTATCTAGGGTTTGTTTAGTTTCTATAATTGAAACTTTGTTGCTTTCGGAGCTTAGAGCCGGGCCACAGCAGGTGGGGAACCTTGGCTTCCTCCATCACTGGAGCAAGCAAGCCTCCTGCTCACTTCAGCTGCATGGCTGCTGGCCGCCATCTTGGTTGGGTTAATTTGCATATCTCACTGATTAGCCAATGGAAGGCGTAGTGAAGGTACAGTCAATTACCATATTTGTCTATTATTAGATAGGATAGTTCAGCACTTGATAATCATGTTTTGCTACTGATCCAGTGCAACTTGCTTATTATGTATTATATCTCTTTCTTGGCTTTCAACTCCACTCCTTTAATTTTTATATCTACTTTGGAGTTGGTGCAACTGATGCCATTGTAATAACCTGGTTATTATTTAACAGGAAAGGAGTAAAGGGGAGACCAGATAATATAGGCATAACATTATACAGCTTTGCCAAAAAGCTGCATTTGATACTCCAAATCTGTTCCCCACTGATCTCTGGGGGAAGGGACTGGACAAAGGCAGTTTGGACTCATGCCCAGTAAGTTCCTAGTAATGGGGAAAGGTGCTTATCTGTCAATCACATCTGGAAACAAATTAGTGGCCAGAATAGGCGTGGCCACTGCAAGCACACTGAAATCTGAATATTTAAACTTCTAAACAAAGGAGCATGCTCTCTCCTCTCTCTTCTCTTGCCTGTTTGTCTGCCCTCCAGTGACTCCTGTTGCAGGGGCATGCTCCCCTTGCCCCACATGGCTCATGGCTATGTGGGATTCCACACAATGAACTAATGGATGTTAACTTGTGTGTGTGTGTGTGTGTGTGTGTGTGTGTATGTGTGTGTTCACATCTTATCTGGGAAAATACTAAATTCTGTCTCTAGACCTGAGAGGCTGGCTTAGTCAGGGCCTTCTACTGCACTAATCCAGCACAAACTGTGGCAACCACTGGTGTGTGATGAATGATACATGGCAAAAATTAAACAGCAATGCATACCTCCTAATACCTGGGGTATGACTGTCATTTAAAGCAGTGGGTTTTATCTTCACTTAAATACTATGAAATGGTAAAGTTGAAAAAGATCATGTGCACCATTAATTACAAATGATTCATTTCACAAACAAGGTAAAGATACTAATTATGAACAACAAATATGCATCTATCAACAAGTGAATCTAAGAATCAAGTGAATAAATAATCTGATGAACAGAATGAACTGGTGATTATAATAGAATCAGGGACATAGAAAGGGAATGGACTCACTATTCTTGGGGGGGAAAGGAGTGTGGGAGATGCGGGAAGAGACTGGACAAAAATTGTGCACCTATGGATGAGGACAGTGGCGGGGTAAGGGCAGAGGGTGGGGTGGGAACTGGGTGGAGGGGAGCTATGGGGGGAAATAAAGAGGAACAAATGTAATAATCTGAACAATAAAGATTTAATTAAAAAAAAGAAAAGAAAATAGAAGCTTTGAGACCACAAAGTCTATGCAAAGCTACATGAACTTGCCAGTCAAGCTCTCTGAGACTCAGTTTCTCTCTCTGTAAGGAGACTGTATGAAAGTGGGTCAATTTTAAAAGATCACTATTCTAGTATGTATATTGCAAAGAAAATATAAGCATAGACATTACAATGGAAGAACTGTTCTCTCAACAGAATCCTAGGAGTGAGAGGGAAACTGAGTCTCAAATTCTAGTAAGAAGAGTCTGCATAAAGAGCCTCAACCAAAACATCTGGAATTGAGGATGAAAAAGCCAAGATGGACTGTGATACGCAAGAGTATTTATAGCAAACAGAGAAAAAGCTACCTGCCTCTGGCTTTTATGCTCCGGGTTTTGGTGGCATAGGATAGGCCCCATCATTAAAAAAAACCAAAGACAGACAGGAACAGAATGGAGAGTACTAGAGAATTTGACTTTTTCTGTTTTAAACAAGACCTGAGTAATGCATTCTCATTTCTGAAAATGTCAAGTAAATCAAAAGTATAAAAACTAAGGAAAATGCAAGTCTCATTTTATTTTTACCCCGAGACACACCCTCCTTCCTGTCTCCTTCCCAGTGGCAATCAATTTTGACAGTTTAAATACCTCATTAACACCTTTATCAAGTCATTTCCCTAATGTATGGACAAATATGCAAACCTATGCTGTTTAACATAAAGGAAACCATATTATATGGACAGCTCTACATCTTTCCACTTTCATTTAACAATATATAATTGGTATATTTCCAAGTTGGTTCATGAAGGTATAGCTGAGTCCTTTAATGACTGAATAATATTTACCATATATAAAAAATAACTTTTCATTTAAGCATTATTCTACTAATAGAAACTTATGGAATTTCCATTTAGTGGACTTAAAAATACTTCTTCAGCCTGGTTAGTGTGGCTCAATGGTTGAGCATTGACCTATGAACCAGGAGGTAATGGTTCAATTCCCTGGTCAGGGCACATGCCCACGTTTCAAGCACAATCCCTAGTGCAGAGCATGCAGAAGGCAGCTGATGAGTGGCTCTCTTTCATCACTGATGTTCTATCTCTCTCTCCCTCTCCCTTCCTCTTTAAATAAAATAAAAATACATTTTTAAAAATACTGCTTCAATTATCACTCTTTTATGTGCATATTTTTGTATGAGTATGAATTTCCGATAGGCTATATACTTGGTAGAATTGCTGACCACATACATATGTTTTCATAGATAGTCAAATTTCTCTCAGTAAAGACCATGCTTCTAATGTTGTCATAATGCATATGTGTGGCTCCTCACATGTAATAAATCCTGGATATCATCAACATATTTAATATTTGTCATCTTAAAGACAAAGATTGGTACCACAGTTTTTGTTTAAAAATTTTGCTCCCTGATAACTAATAATTTTATTCATTTATTTTGTTTGTCCTATAAATTATTCATTTATATATTATATTAATTTTCTTATCTGGGTTTGGGTCTTTTTCTTACTGATTAGTAGAAATTCTTGAACTATTTTGACTACTAATTCCTAGAGTTTTCATATAGACTCTTCCATTGCCTGAAAGGTGTGACCATTAATTCTCCTTTCCTAATATTAACACCTCTAATACTTTTTCTTGCCTCATTTCATTTCATAGGAATTTAATTTTGAAAGGCAGCTATGTCATTGAACATATTCCTTCATTGCTAAATGTGATGGGTGTACTTTTAATATTTCATCATTGGTTATAATGATTGCTCTAGAGCAGCGGTTCTCAACCTGTGGGTCGCGACCCCTTTGGGGGTCAAAGGACCCTTTCACAGGGGCCGCCTAAGACCATCAGAAAACACATATATAATTAAATATTGTTGTGTGATTAATCACTATGCTTTAATTATGTTCAATTTATAACAATGAAATTGGGGGTCATCACAACATGAGGAACTGTATTAAAGGGTGGTGGCATTAGGAAGGTTGAGAACCACTGCTCTAGAGTTTGCAGATCCTCATCGTGACAGATTTTTCTGTTCATACCTACATAATTCTAGCTCCCTTTGAAGTTCTCTTCATATGATAAGGCTGAAGCCTGAAAACACGTCCTAAAATTCTTTGCCCACAAGTTTCTGGTTTAGATTCCACTACTGGGAAGCACTTGTACAGAATTGGAAGGCAGGAAGACAAAGCCGTGATTTCTCCTCCAGCAGCCACAGGCAAACACTAGGGCTTCGGCAGATAGGAGGTTTTGCAGCAACCTCTGGCATTCCCTGTGGAGTCAACCAGCCCAGTGCAGCAGCCAGCTGTTACCAGCAGCAGTGGTTTCCTGCCGTTCCCAACCAGAATGTTAGAAGCAATTTCCTAATTTCCTGAAAGCTACTGGCAAACCCGAAATCTGGTGGTGAGCTTTCCATAGCCTTTACTTCTCTTGTGCCAACAAATGTTTCTAAAATATTTATGGGGATAAGATACCAAAATGTGCATACTTCAGTTTTGAACGTAATCAATTTCTTGTATTAAATTCCTCCTTGACATAACTAGAATACTTTTTGTATCAGATAGAGCCCTGACTGATAGGCAGCAGCAATGTCTCTGGACATATTCCTTTATTAATTATAAAGATTTCCTTTATTTTCTATTTTGCTAAGGGTTTTGGTTACAAAGGAGTATTAAATTTTACCAAATTTCTGGCTGCTTCTCAGTATAGCATTTATTTAATTAAATAAATTATATGCATTCATTTTCTAACATTGAACCATTCTTGCTTTTATGGGATAAACCAACTTTATAATATTTCTTTAAAACATTGCTGAATTTCTTTGGGTTATATTTTATTTGGTGTTTTAAAAAAATTTATTTATAAGTAAAATAAGTCTATGGCTTTCTTTGGTATTATCTTGACTAATTAATAAAGATGTGGTAAATTTATAGAATGATTTGAGATGCTTCTTGCCTTTATTAATACTCTGAAACAATATTACTTAAAGATTATTTTTCTTTGATAGCTTTGTCAAAACCACTATTTTGGCCTAATACTGTTTTAAGTATAGATTATTAACTATCTTTTCAATTTTTTCAAAATTTTCTATGTTTATTTATACATTTAGTTATTTATCTCTTCTTGAGTCAGTTTTGACTACCTGTATATTCCATAAAAAATTAATATACATAGATTGCAAAATAAATTTATATTATATAAATCATTCAAGGTACTTTTCTTTTACATTTTAAAAATATTTTCTATAGCAATAACTATGTTATTTGTGTGCTTGTTCTTACTTCTACTGCCCAATATATGGGTAGCTACTTAATTAGACTTTGTTTCTTTTATATGGTCTATTCAAAAACCATATTTTGCTATTTACATATTTATTTATTTAATTCTCATCAGAGGGTATTTTTTTCCATTGATTTTCAGAGAGAGTGGGAGTGGGAGAGAGAAACATTAATGTGAGAGAGACACATGGATTGCTTGCTCCTGCACTCATTCTGACCAGGGATGAGGAGGAAACCCACACCCAGGTATGTGCCCTTGACTGGGAATTGTACCCAAGACTCTCTGGGCTGATGTTCTAACCACTGAGAAACATATTTTGCTTTTGTTGATAACGTCTATTATTTTGTGCTTTTGTTTCATTAAATCCTGTCAAATAATTATTGATAATTTATTAATAAATGTTATATCACTAATGTCTGCCTAATTAATTTCTTCATTATGGTTTATTTAGTTTCATTTTTTACTAGAAATTTTGCTTTGAAATCTTAGTTCATTTATTTTCAAATTTTTCCTTATTATACAGTAAATGCAACTAAAGGTAAAAGTCAACAGAAATTAATTTTTGCTAACTTCATCAAGGAGGAATTTATTAAATAGTTTTCATTGGCTGTGAGAAAGTAAGTGAGCAAGTACCCCTAATTGGAATGTAGATGTCTTCCACCAGAGAGTGGAACAGTTCGATGTACTTGAGAGACAAGATTGGGCAGCAGATAAGAGTGTGGCTAGAGAGCCAAAGTGCATACCCCAGCTTTGCCACGGACTAGTTCTGTGACGCTGGGCAAATCACTGTACCTGTGAGCCTTCGTTTTCTCATCCATAAAATGGGAGATTAACAACAGAGATCTCCCTTGTAAGTTTGGGAGGAATCACATGTTCATACATGGAAATTATAAAAAAAGAGTGCCTGAAACACAGTAAACAGAGTGCAAACTATGATGTCCTCCTAAAAAACCTTCTTTTTCTTCTACTTTTCTCCATATCAGTTGAGAAGGCTCTGAAGCTAATTCGGGTTCTCCTCTGCTGCCTTCTCAGACTCAGTATCCAAGCTGGTGGTCAGCCACTGGCTTTTTTTCAGTTTCTAAAAAGAGTGTCCAAGATGTAGCCTGCAGACGTGGGTCAGAGAGAGGGCCGGAAAAGGAGACCAGCTATTCCAAATGCCAACTGTAATGTCCCTGGACATTCTCCCTTGTGATATTTAAAATATTTAATGCAGGGATCTACTAGTAATCGCCAGGACAGGAGCAGGGTCCTGAAGGCCACCTACGTGGCAAGGGTTAGCCCTTTGAATGCTGAGTCATGCGGCAGTACAGAGGGTTCTGAGCCAGGGTCCTGGTTTCTTGGGGATCATGGCAGAAGCTGTTTATCAACTTGTATAATTCATTTTCATTATTTAAAAACTGGTATAACTGTACCTGCGTACAGCTAAAGTAGCAGCCCTGCTTACAACCCAATCACCTTTTAATTTATTAGTTCTGACCTTTGAGCATCACTGGAATCACTCTTATTTCTGTAGTTTCCTCTTATGCCTATTTTGAGATGTATTTTCACAACTCTTCTTTATCAATCTGACTTCATCTGCTTTCTATCTTCCAGAAAATTCCTCAGTCTCTAATCAAACTATTATACTTTTCTTGTTTTCCATTATAATTTAAAATAGATAGGTGGATACATAGATAAATTATCTTACAGGCCTATAGATATATTTTTCAGTCATTTAATGAAATTGAATGGAAAGGAAGACACAAATTTAGTTCATCGACATGATCAATTATACGTTTTAAAATGTAAGCCGCTAATTATGGATTCATCTGTGAAAAATTTATTTCGACTCAATGCCTAAAAGGCTAGATAGATGTTCAATACATTTCAATTAATTGATTGAGGTTCAAATTAAGCCATCAATTTTAAAAAGCAGTTGTTCTGCCTTGCCTTGCAACAACTTAACTATACATATTAAACCAGTCTTAAACTGTGTGATGATTACTTAAATTTTGTTAAATGACTTCAAAATTTTTGACTCATGGCAAAATATTGAGTTAATATATATGGAAAGCTCCTTTAAACAATAAAAACAAACCACACTATTAAAATCATTACAATCTTTGACTTAATAGCTGTGACTCAAAGAAGTTATAAAGTTTGAATGGGATTTACATACAAAAAATCAAAAAGACTGCCTATAAAAATAACTTATATTGGCATCTCATGGCTTCTCCTGCCATGGCTTATAGTAAAGGAGTTTGAAAAACATAAAAGGGGAAGCCTGGAATGAAATTGAGCCAGATAAAAAGAAATGTGGAAAACCCATCAAAGAAGGCACTCTGCATACTGGTTATCATCCACTTAGAAAGTCAGGAAAATCAATAAAATGATAGCAGGAAAAAACAGTACAAATTCAGACCCCAATACAGATCTAGGTCTATATACTGTTTTCTAAAACGGCATAGAGGCCGTAACTGGTTTGGCTCAGTGGATAGAGCATTGGCCTGAGGACTGAAGGGTCCCGGGTTCAATTCCCGTCAAGGGCATGTACCTTGGTTGTTGGCACATCCCCAGTAAGGGGTGTGCAGGAGGCAGCTGATCGATGTTTCTCTCTCATTGATGTTTCTAGCTTTCTATCCCTCTTTCTTCCTCTCTGTAAAAAATCAATAAAATATATATTTTAAAAAAAACAGCATAGAGGGGTCATAGTCTAAAAAATAATCAGCAAGAGCCTCCATGAATATAAGGGAATGGCAAATGACACATAATATAAGAAGCCTGAGCAGAAGTCATCCGATAGAAAATTTAGTACAACCCATGTACAGAGCTAACATATCAGTGTTCCAAACTTGAAGAAGAGGGGTGGGGAGGGAAGGGGACGGGAAAGTGGAGTTCAGTTGAGATTAGATGTCATTGCATTTACAATGGTAGTTTTAATGATCTTTGCAACAAAATTGAAATTAAATTCTGGTCAAAATACAGTCACTCAATGTGAATATTTTTAAGGCTATTTCTCAGGCCAAAGTTCATTAACTAATCACTAGTTCACAGATGAGAGGAAACATGAGCTTAATTTTTAGCATCTTTTCCAACATCTTGTATACATAATGCACAGGAGAAGAGCAGTTCATCGCCAAACATTGGATCATCACAGTCTTGTACAATTTCTTAGACTTTTGCCTTAAAGTGCTACTCTTATTATCATCATCTTGCCAGCCTCAAATGGTCCTGCCAGTAGAATGGAACTTCAATATGTGAGAGTTGTATCTTCATATCCAGCTAAGAGGAACCTATTAAGCACTCTAGAGTCCTTATGTTTTAGTTGGTGGGAATCAAAAGAAGAAAAAAATCAGAACACACCAACTTACAAATGAAGACTAGAAAACATGTGGTATTGCTTCCTTCCACACCACTTCAAACATTTCTAAACAATTCTGGTATTTTTTCCACTAAGACTCAGCCTCAGATTTCTTCTGTAAATAGAATTCTAGGCTGTGTGTTACAGGCACTCTAGATAAAATCCTGTTTAACATTATGACATAAATGCAAATCATTTTTATGCTTAAACAATATATATATATATATATAGTTTACAAAGGGCTTTCACATACTTTACATCACAGTTTATAATAACTCTAGGGATGGATTTTAGCTTTGTTTTACAAATGAGAAAATTCAGAGATAAAGTCATGTAGCTAATAAGTGGCAGAGCCAGGATATGAATTTGAAGCTTTGGTTTACAAATCCATTGTTCTTGCTATTTTTACTATAAACATATTTGAACATACATGTGCACACCTATAGATACATATATGTTATATTTTATTTTAAATGAGTATCTATAATAATAAAATCATAATATGCTAATTAGACCAGACATCCTTGCAGACGAAGCCAGGGCTGCGAGGGAAGCCAGTGCCTGCAGCCGGGGGAAGGAAGGCCTACTCTTGCACGATTTTCGAGCATCGGGCCTCTAGTATATTAATAAGAAAGGTAAAATGGAAATAATTATTAAGCAATGCTACTGAAATAACAGCAGTGATAAATGCAATAATAATTACCCTTCCTGCTGAGTTTCTTGGTGATTAATCTTAAGCTAAAGCCAGTGAGAAAATTTGAAGGAAAAGAAAGGAGCCATGAATGTTTATTGACAATTTGCAATGTGCTATTTTGATGGTTTTAAACATGTCTATGAATTTGGGAAAGTCCTCCTATTAAAAGTAGAGTCTATTTCTTCTTTCCTTGAAAATGGGCTGGTTTTAGTGACTAATGCTAACAAATTCAGTGCAGCGAAGTGATGAAGTGTTTCTCTGTATGTATATGTGTCTCACAATTCTCACCACTGAAACAAAGTCACTGTGTTGCAACATCTCTCTACACCTCATTTGCCAGTGATAGGTCACATCTTACATTAACTATAAAGGAAGCCTTCCTCCCTCCCTCCCTCCCTTTTTTCCTTTCTTCCCTCCCTCCCTGCCTTCCTTACTGAGCAAGGCTGGTGAAAACTGACAGACTGCTATGACAGACTACAGAAGTGTCTCATACACATTCCATGCCTATTGTATTATTAAAGGTGAGTCTCTGCACAGGGTATATGTATGCATATTTACATATCCAGCTATAATTGGCTGGATGGAAAACACCTCACTCAATTAAATGTCCAAGATCTTCATCGCCCCCCCCCTCCCCTGCCCATACAATTTCTGGTTTCACATTAATCTTGAAATGTCCAAATCTAAATGCAATCACATTCTCTTTCCCTCATAATCTGGTACTTCCTTGGTTAAAATTGTGATAAATCTTGGACAAGTATTTGAAGTCTGGCAATTCTGATGGTATAAATCCCAAGAATTGATTCAAGTTCTTTCCATAAAGTAGCTGCTTTTCATGAATTGTTTGTTTGACTTCTTTTTAAACCAGGGACCCATTTGGTGGCAAAATGATTCACAACTCAGTTCCCAAAGCTTTAACTGGGTAATCATTGTGAGCTACTTCAACAAATCTGGCAAAAATAAATATAAAAATTGCATCAAAATACTCTTATTATATTGAAAATATGTATTTGATACACCACTGCTTGAATTTATGTACTAGTTGTATTTCACCTTTGTAGCCTTTGAAGAGAACTGTTGTAAATGCTGCAATGCCCTGGGGCATTTCCCCAGCAATTTCATGTCCAGTTGATTAATGTTATCCAGATGCCATATGTGTTAGGATGGCTTTTATTGCAAGTGATAGAAACCCAAAGACAATTTGTCAAAGAAAAAAAGTAATTTATAATGTATGTGATTGGTAAAGAAAATGACAAAAGTAGCAGCAGACGTAACTGATATAACTGCATTTAATTTGAAAGATACTCCCTTAATTTCCAGGTCATGAAGTAAAACATTTTTATTGTCTCAAGATTATAAATCTTAAAGTTGATTGAGACAGGACAAGCAACCCTCATATGAAGCCTGCAAATAAAGGCATTTATATGGCTTAACACATTGGATACTTTTTTTAAAAATATATTTTTATTGATTTCAGAGAGGAAGAGAGAGGGAGAGAGAGATAGAAACATCAATGATGAGAGAGAATCATTGATTGGCTGCCTGCTGCACACCTCCTACTAAGGATCAAGCCACAACAGGGGCATGTGCCCTTGACTGAAATCGAACCTGGGACCCTTCAGTTTGAAGCCTGACGTTCTATCCACTGAGCCAAACCAGCTAGGGCACAATGGGTAATTTTTTAGGATTCTACATATGAGACAGTGCATTAAGATGTTGATATTTTTCATACCCATATGCATAAAATTATATCATCCTATTTTTTACACCAATAGGTCATATCAGTTATATCTATAATGTGGGCAGTTGTCTTAAAGATTCTCTTTTCCATATAATGTTCTTTGCCTTCCATTTAATTATATATGATATAAATTTTGCTAGTCCTGCAATTTTTGTTTCATTTGACTTGGATATACTTTATATTTTCCATCACCTTTCATAGTCACTTTTTAAGTAGGTCTCTTATATTCTGTGCTGAAGTGGATTTTAGTTTTGTTTTGTTTAAACAGATCTGGTAGCTTATGCTTCTTTTTGGTTTTTACCTTAAACTGGGAAAGTTTATTTTATTTATATTCAAATTATCACAGTCAATCTAAAAATAATTTTGAATTTACTTCTGCCATCTTATTTTACATTTGTGATTCTCTTGTTTTACATCTTTAAATATCAACTGTGTGTTGTTGTTATCATTTCATTTTGGTGTGGTTGTTTGTTTGTTTGTTTGTTTATTTATTTATTGGCCCATAAGAATCCTTTTCTTTGATACTTAGCCATTTGAAACCAGAAATATTTATTGTGTTCCTACATCTTTTTTTACTCTTTCCCCTTAGTGTTTTAGTTGGCTTCTTCTGGAATTTTCATGCCAGGATATCATCATCAAATGTTACTGTTTTATAAAATAGCTTTAACTTTTAGAATATAACAATTATCTTCATCTTGGTAACAATGATTGCCAAACTTAATTGGATGTCACTGTAAGTTTTTAAAGGCATTTTATATAGAACACATTATTTCAAACCTTGCATTTTTCAATAACGAGGAATTTTCTACTTTTTAAATTGTATAATATATCCTATGCATAAAAAGAATGATTATAAGCACATTTTAATGATGATGAAAATAATAAAATAAATGTCATTGTACTACCAAGTTTATGACTAAGCCTAATTTTATTCCTTGCCTTTCTTTATAATTATATCTTTATAATTTTTAAATTATAATTTTATTATGTATTTCATGTATATGTGTGTGATATACTCATATGTATATTTACAAAATATGCTTTATTAATGCATTATTTAATTTTGGCTGGTTTGGACTCAATGTAATGATTCTAGATGTATCATTCTAAGATATTTTTTCTCAAAATCATTTTGAGAATCATCCACATTGATGTAGTTGTAGCTCATTAATTTCCATTGAAGTAGAGAATTATACAACAGGAAGATGACACAAATCATGTATTTATTTAATTGGAGCTGTATGTTCATGTAGAGATGTAAATCTCCTGGAATTAAGCATAAAAGGTTAGTGTGTATATTTAATTACTCATGAGTCTGCTAGTCACTGAGATATATTTATTGTCATATTTATAAAATAAGTCCATTTTTTTCTAAAGAGGTTCTGATTTTCAAACCCAGCCACAATTTGAGTGTGCACATTGCTCCACATTTTGTTCAACATTTGATATTGTTGTACACCTTGTTACCATTTCAATAGTACCAAATGGTATCTCATTGTTGTTTTAATTTGTATTTCCTTTATAATTTATAATTTTGAGAATATTTTCGTGTCTATTGGCCATTGGCCAAATAGCAATCCAAGGTCAAATAGCCCCTTTGCTCATGTTTTAAAGTATTTATTTCTTATTAATTGATAGCTTATTTGTATATAGTCAGGAGGTTGTCTATGTTAGCTAAATACATTTAGATCTCTTCATGTCTAACCTTTTCACTCTTTTATGGTGTTTTGATGAATATAAATTCTTAATTTTAATCTAGGTGAATTTATTAATTTTATCCTGTACAATATACTTTTTGAGTATCATGTAAGAAATCCTCCAATACCCAAAGTCATAAAGATATTCTCTTATATCACCAACTAAAATGTAAAGTTTTGTCATCCACATTAAAGTTTAATCCATCTGGAATCTGTGAGTGTGTGATGTGAGGTAGAAATTTAAATATTTTAATATATAATTTTTAACATTTTTTTCAAAATCAATTGTCCTGGCATTATTTATTAAATTCTCCATGCTTTCCATATTGCATTTAATGCCAAGTTTGTCATAAATTAAGCTTTCATATATTTATGAGTCTGTTTCCAAGTTCACCATTATTGCCATTTAATTTATGTGACTCTGTACAGATACTAAACTGTCTTAGTTACTGTATTCTTATTTTTTGATACCCCCCCAAAAAAACTACTCCCCAGATCCTCTTCATGGGGAATGACTTTGTTAGTAAGGGTGATTTTCCATTAAAATAAATTTAAGTTTGGAAATTTTCTTGTAAAAAAAAAAATGTGATATTTATTGGAATTATATTAAATTTACAGGTTAATTTGGGGGAAATTGACAATAATACAGATATTGTCTTCTTATTTATGGACATACTACATTTTTCCATTTATTCAGGTATTTTTTAATAACTTACAATAATGTTTGATTATTCTTATTACGTTCCACACAAAAGTCATTATATTTTGTTACTAATACTTTGTTATTAATGTAAACAATATACTTTTACATTGAAAGTTTTGGTTATATGCTATTGTGCAATATACCACACCAAAATTTAGTCACTTAGAAAAAAAAACTCTATTAATTTTATGATTTTATGATTCCAACCTCTGGGCTGGACCAGGATAAGTCATTTCTTTGCTCCACATAATGGCTTGTAGAACTCAACGGTCCAAGATGGCTCCTCCACACCTACAACTATTGTCTCTGAAGGATAACATGGAAAACTTGGACAGGATAAGCATGTCTCCCTCTTTATTAGGTCTCTCCATGTGGGTTGCTTTTGTTTGCTCACACCTTGATGGTCTCAGGGTAGTTAGACTTATGACATGATGATTGGCTCCCAATATAAGAAGGTGAAAAGTCCTCAAACCTCTTCAAGGGTACTGT
The DNA here is from genome assembly GCF_963259705.1 of Myotis daubentonii. Taxonomy (NCBI): domain Eukaryota; kingdom Metazoa; phylum Chordata; class Mammalia; order Chiroptera; family Vespertilionidae; genus Myotis; species Myotis daubentonii. The sequence continues at coordinate 66,502,480 of NC_081846.1, read as the reverse complement.
AATTGGCACAGCATAACTAACTACCACCTCATTATATTGGACAAATCCAATCACAAATGCAGTTCAATTTTAAGAGAAAAAAAAATAGACTCCATTCCTTGATATGAGGAATAGCAAGTACATATAAAGAGAGATGGAATTGATGGGGGCCTCAGGCCATGACAATTCATGCTGCTTCCACATGCTACATATACTCACCCTCACTCATGGATACAGACAGTAAGGGGGTGAGGGCATGGGGGTGGAAGTGGTTGGGGAGGTGTCAATGGGGGTAAAAGGAGACATATGTAATACTTTAAACAATAAGGAATTTTAAATATCCTATATAATAAAACCCTAATATGCAAGTCGACCAAACAGCAGAATGACCAGTCACCATTATGCTCACTGAACACCAGGGGGCAGACGCTCAACACAGGAGCTGTCCTCTGGTGGTCATTGCGCCCCCATAGGGGGAGCGCCACTCAGCCTGAAGCCAGGCTCATGGCTGGTGAGCGTAGCAGAGGTGAGGGGCGGGGGGGAGACTCTCTCGCCTCCACTGAAGTGCTAAGGACCCCTCAGGGGATATCAAACTGCCGGCAGTCGGACATCCCCCGAGGGGTCCCAGACTGCAAGAAGGTGCAGGCCGGGCTGAGGGATGCGCCCCCCCCCCAGTGCACGAATGTCATGCACCAGGCCTCTAATATATATATATATGAATTTTTTTATTTCTGTTAATTTGTCTATTAAATTGTTTCAATATTCTGTAGATAATTTACCATCAATAAATTCTCTTTTTATTTCTAATCATTTAATCTATCAATTATTTTCAATTTTCTATGTAGACATCATATCATCTACAACAAGGACCCCCAGTACAATTGAACCACTGTTTTGGCTTAGATTTGATTATTCACAGAACAGTCCCAACTATTCATGTGCTTCTACTGTAACTTAACTCTGGAACTTATACTTCAGAAATCCCTACTAATGCAAACACGTGTGGACCGAACATATCCTTAGCAAAAGCCATTTAAAAGGTAAGTATCTGTATAATGTTTAGAGAAACACATTGCATTATTAAAAGAATATTTGCACTCAAATATAATTGCTGTAAAAAGACGAAGTTAGCAGTTCTTGTGTTACTCTCTGAGGCAACTGTGTATGGAACTGACAGATTATCTCTGTTTTAATATTACCCCATTTCAATATGGCATAGGTTGCAAACACAATAATCAGCTATTTGCTTTATGTAAGCCCTCACTTAAAACATGAATCAAGGATCAGAGCAACTGAGTTTCTCAACTCCCCTATTACACCTTCTAGCTTTATGATTTGTAAACATTATTTGACCTACAAGAATCTCAGTGTTGCCATCTTTAAAATTAAACTAATAATTATTGCCTTGCCTATGGGAGGCAATTACTATCAACATGGCATTAAAAATTATATAAAATAAATTTTTAAAATTACTAGAATCTCAAAAAATATAAGACAACATTTTGTAACAACAACAAAAAAATCTCGCTAAAGACAGGGTATTTCCCAGAAATATTTGTTTGCTGTCTTGTTGTAATGTCCTGGCATTCACAGTTCTAGTACATGAACTTGTCATATGTTTTTCATTGCTGGCCCAGAGTGGAGTTTTTGGAGCCTGAGATCACCTTTGGGATGTCTATAAGAGTTGATGAAATCTGTGCTCTCATTCTACTGTTCTCCTGTTGTTGTTTGCTCTACTATCTTCTCTTTACATTTCATATTCTACAGTTTTTCTGAGACAGAACTACATGAGGATTTATTTTATTTATCCTGCTCAGATATTCTTGATTTTTTATAACCAAAGGAATTGTTCAGCCATTATCCCATTCAATACTGCATGTCCCAGATTCTCCCTCTTCTTTAGCTTTTTTCAATTCTTGCTAAACTTCTGTTAGATCAATTCATTAGGGTCCCCATGTTTTGTTTTGTGTTTTTTTTTTATCTCCCTTGATATTGCCCATCTGTTTACCTCAAGTCTTCCATCTGTTTATCACTCCATAATACATTCTAGTTAATTTCCTCAAACCTATCTTCTTGTTTGATTTGCTTCTTTGTTCAAATCTGTCTTTTGTTCTATCTTTTCTTGTTTTCTCATTTTAGTTTCCTCCTTCTCTCTTTAAAGGTCATAAGCATACTTGCTTTATATTTTTGCTTACATATTTATACACATACACTGTGCCTGAAATACTAATTTTTTTTGGAGGGGGGTGTGGTTTGTTTTGTTTTGTTTTGTACCTGATGAATCTCTCTTGCCTAGCTCAACTCCTTAGTATGGCTTATAGTTTTTTAATCCTTAGCTTATTAGGGCTATTCACAAATATTCCTGTTCTGCTCTTCTTTTGGACAAATGGATTGTATTTCCCTATCAGCATTGAACTTGGTTGTTGCTAAAGTGCCCCTCTTTAGACAGTACAATGTAAAAACAATGAACTTGAGTTTTTTCCTTATAAAAGTTTTAAAAGCCAGAACTTTATTCACCACATCCCTTGTTCCTGCCTTGACAATAATGTGTGTCAAGCTGGAGTCTGAGTCAGTAGGCGTCCTTTTGAGGGCTTGGGGACCATGCTGATGGAGTCCTCTGCCAGATGATGAAAGGATTCTGCCAAGTATCTAATTTAAGTTTAGGTGTATATTAAAATTGTCCTGGTTATTAGCATCTCTATGGCTTTATAGTGGTAAGAAAGCCTTTCAGTATTAGCTAATTTGACTATGTTGCTGTAAGCCAGCAATTAAACTCTTGGTCATTCAATTTACAATTTTGAATGCATTGCTAATAAAAGGCATAGTGCATACATATTATATGCAGTCAACTCAGGCCTATTACTGAATCTAAAAGAGATGCAGAGTCAAACTTCTATAATTTGTATCAATTGGGGTAGATCAATGTTGACTTGAAGAACATTTATAATTATTGTCCTCTTTTAGAAAGAGGTAAGCTTATTATTTTTAAGTACATATCATTTTCTTCAAGTTATTAATAAGAAAATTTCTAGGAAGTTTTTTTTTTTTCAGAAAGCATTAGTGTCTTAGCCCTGTAAGTAAACATCTAAACTTCTCCAAATCAGTTTATACAAAGCAAAGTTAAATTTTAACCAAGTTTAAGATTATCAAAATTTTCAAAGAGATTCCATTTGGATAGTTTTATTAGAATCATTATATTACTTTATAGTAGATTTTCATTCTTTCTTCTTTGATCTATTCTACCTTTTGCCCCAAAGACTGGCACACAGTAGGCACCTAATATATTGCACTGAACTTAACTGTGTCCTTTCTATTTGGTCTTATACTACAGAAGTAATAAGTAAAAAATGAGAAGGTTAAGTGACTATCACAGTGGGTTATGGACAGTGGACTAGAAGTGTGAAGTTTGCAACACTGTCGGACATGCTTTCTTTTAAACCAGAATTTCAGAAACCACAATTAAAAGACAGTTCCAGAATTCAACAAGTTGTTTATAAGCATTTAAAAATTTTGTATCTTCACTTTGGTGATGATTTAAAAAGTTATAGTGCACATTCTGAACTTCCTGAAAAATGGCCTCCTCGCCATGATTTGAGATTCAGCTTTGGCATGTATCTCATGATCAAGGTGAGGCCAACCAGTCTGTCACTAATGTCATGAGCCAATGGGACAAGAATGAAGTAAATGACATAAATGGATGTATTTACACACGGACGTCCAAATGGCATCACAGTACAATAGTGATCACATAACACATTAGCATCAGCATGCCCTGTTCCACCAAACTAGTACATGGTTTAGTGCTATGTATCTACTGAGAGTGATCCACTTAGGTTTAGCAATCAACATTTTCTTTCTCATTTAATTGATGTTTTTATTGACTTTGTGATTTTTTTTATTTAACTTGTTATTTGTTTATATTTTATAGTGGTAGAAAAAGTTATAGGCATAAAAAGGTCTTTGCTAGTTTAATAAATTCAAGTCAACACTGGAGGGCCACAAGAATTTTATTCTGCTAATGGAATTTGTGCAGTAGTCCAGTTTGGCAAACATTGTACTATTTAAGATATCAACTCAAAATAGTCTGTAAATGTGTTGGCATATTTATATGTATTAGCCCAGTTTTAGGTCTGATATGAATAAAATCATCAATATACACAAGGAACAGTGATTATTCTTTCTCAGTACTAAGGCTAAAATAGAATTCAGAATATCCCTCCCTTATGAAGTCATCAAGTTCTAATCAGCCAGTTCTCTTTATGAGTACTTCTCTTTATGCATAATACAACCAAAGAATTATTGTTATCAATCAAACACAGCTTTGAGGCTGACTACCATATAGGATTTAAACAAAAAATCCACCTGGAAAAAACTGCTTTTAAAAAATGTGAAAGATAGGGGTATTTCTCTTTCAAATAAAGAGAAAAGTCCTTTCAAACATAAAAATGATTACTGCTATTTGGTCATTTCAGCACCAAGATAGAGCTGGCAATCAAAGATACTGCATAAAGTGAAGACAGCCCAGAGCAGTTTAGGCATCCAGGAGAAGGATTACTTTTTTTAGGGTAAGTAATACTCCCTGCGACCACAGATTCAACACTGAAGGCCCCATGCATCAAGTTGATGGAATCATTTACATGAAGTCTCCACCGCGATCAGCTCTCTGACTTACACGTGAAAGAAAAAGGCTTCCAAGGCCCAGTTAGAATTCTGATTAATAGGTTGGTCAGGTACAGAGCCAAGATTTGCAATGGGCTGCAGTCGGTGCTTTGTCCAGGACCATGGATCATTGAGGATGAATAGAGCCCTCAGTGATGGAGTGAACGGCATCTCTTGGGCAGCAACTTGAAATGCAGGCTAAGGCTTTGTTTGGCTCTGAAGTTGGCATCACAGCCAGCAAACACTCCATCTGGGTGGCAGATCTCCGGCCAGCCCTCCTCACCTGATCTGCCAAGGTTGGCAGGCGCTTCCCCGTTCACTGTCCGGATTCAGAGTGTGTGTGCCGTGAGGGGAGAAGATGTGGCCGTGCTTCTTAATAGTGAGGAAGCTGGAAGACCTTGGTTGGTGGTTGTGTTTTGTTTGGGTTTTTTAATACACTTTTGTTTGGGAAAGGTCAGTTTATGAGGGAAAAAGATGAGCTTTGAATAGAGAAGATAGGAAGGACTACAGCCCCAAGGAAAACAAGTCTCCATAGGTGAGGCAGCAGCTGAGTATTTGCACTATTTATTCCTCCTGAAAAGGAGTTTGCTCTGCAGTAGACGAGCCTGTGAAAGCGCAAGAGCAGGGATACTCTAGCCACTGCGTCTTAGAGGTCCAGCTGCTGCCTGACGCTGCCACACAAAGAACCTGGTTGAAAGGCAAAATGGTTTCAGGTTTTCACGCTGTGGTCATTAGACATGTGAGCCGCTCTCCGAGGCTGTGTTGGGCCTGGGAAGCTAGGCACCTGTTGCCGGCAGAAACATAATACACTTATTGATTTGAGAGGGCTGCACGGAGTAACGAAAGAGGACACACAAAAATCCAAAATAATAAATGGACCCACGACCCAGTGACGTTGCAACGGGGCCCCTAAAGGAAAGGCATAGATGCAGATTGCTTTATCTCAGGCGACGTGCAAAACAGAGAGAATGGTTCACGGGAGGATGGAGGAGGGGCTGGGAAAGAAGAGTGAGGAGGAAAGCACTGTTGAATTAAAAATGGTGTTGTATTTGAGACCACCTAAAAGAAGCCCTTCTGATTTATCTCCTCCCGAGGCAGCGGCAGCAGCAGCGATTGAAGTGACTATAATAGCCTAGGAGAAATGTTGGTGCTATTAGTTGGGTGATTGATGGAAGCGCTGCCAAAACAGCGAGGGAATTTGTCAATGTGTTTTTTGAAGTTTGTAAATGATGACACTGGCAAAGTGTAAACAAATGCAGCTCCGGCAGACACGTTACACAGTCCCCAAGATGACACTTCCAGAGACTCATTTGCTGGATTGTTCCAATTAGGAATCATGAGTGGGAGTACCGTGCTCTGGTTTCTCAGGCCAGGGAAGACGGGGCTTGTGCAACATGCGGGATTTAAAGAAAGGAACTGGTGTTGACTCACCCAAAGGACTGGGCTGCCGGTTTGTTGCAGAGCATCCAGGACGGGAAAAGCAAAAAGGCCTGGAGACATGTAACCCAGAGATGCACGGTCCCATAACTCTATGACCATTGTCTGAGTCATATTATTTTTCAAGGTCAGTGCTACAATGGTTCACAGTCCCATCAGCTCAGTGAAGCAGAGGGACAAGAGAGATCAGAAAAATGGAATAGCAAGCAAAAAGGTCTTGAGGGGCAAAGGACATGCTTTCCCAATGTGTCGTCAAGCAAGACAGAGGTTTAGACGGGAAAGAGTAAGATGAGGTCTGAGGTCATGCAGGACAGTTAGACTATATTTAAGGACTTTGGTCTCTGTCTTTAGACAAAGCCATTGAGAGATTTCAGGCATGGACATGTCATCTTCAATCTATATCCAGAGAAGACTATTCTGGCTACAATACAGAGAATGGATGGGGTGGGCGGTGGAGTTGAGCATGGGTCGGTAATGAAGTTATTGCAGTAGTCTAGCTGAGAGATGATGTTAGAACGAACCAAGACTATATCAGCAGGAATGGAGGAAAGGAACCGATTAGAAAGACATTTGGGAAATACATATCCACAGGCCTTGGTAATTGAGTGGATATGAAGAATGAGAGGGAGGGCAATGTCCCTCCCAGTTGTCAGTGCTATGAACGGAGGTATCATTTTTTTTTCATAAAAAAGTTATTTTCTCAGTAAGCTGGAGAGATGGATCAAAATAGCAATAGCAGGTCCATGGCATCATGTTGACCTGTTAATAAGAAACAACACAAAGGAGGAAAATATAGATATTTTGAACAAAGCCCTGGACAATAGGAAATATTTTGAAATACATACCAACATTTTTTTTTTCTTAAAAACTCAGTAGCCTGGGCAAAAGAAAAGGAAATATGAGATCCACAGAATTCCCTTGAGAATGAAGGCAGGTCATGCCAAATATAATAGTGGTTTTTAAAAGGAACCAGAGAAGCAGAAATTATATCTATTGAAGAGACATGGGGCACCCCCCAAACACAAAGTTGAACAGAGAAAGGCCAGTTTTCATAAGTAGAACAAAGTTTTCAATGTACATATTATCCCAGAATAGACTGTGGGGCCAAGGCTGGGAAAGCAGAGGAAACATAAGAACACCTACTAGGTCTTTTCTCAAAAAAACATTCTCACTCCACTATTTAGCAAGTGTTAAAATTAATCTTAATTTTGTTCCTGTTATATTTTTCAAATATGAGTCCTTAAAAAAATAACCTGAAATAAGTTGTATGTTTCCTGACAAGCTATGTCAGAACGTTTTCCTGTTTTCTTAAAATACTTTTCACAATGCAAGTTTTTAATTTTAGTTAAAACCTAGCTTATTGCACAAATCCGGGACTAATTTGCTTACATGTACTTGGTCGCCAGCACCTGCCTGAAATCCCCCACCTCCAGGCCATCCCATTTGCAAGGGCACATGGGACAGCCATCAGCTTCCTGCTTTCCCAGCATGATGCTGGATTCGGAGCACACCGGTGCCCAAGTGTACAAGGAATTCAAAAAGAGAGATGAGCTTGTCAAGATATTTTTATCCTCTCTTTGATGCTGCAGGGACTTAGTTGCTTTGCAGTTAGGGACATCCAGACAGACTTCAGGCAAGGCAGTGACTGGCACTGAAAGTAACTAAGTCTGTCAAAGACTCTTCCCGTGGAAAAGCAAAGGAAAAACGTGTACCACTGAAAGAACCTGAAAGCATGTCAGAGTGATTGGCAAGCTGACTCTTCAAAAGAAGAAATAATTATTGCTTGATAATGGCAGCTGACGTCAGAGATGTGCATTTTGGGGCCACCATGTGAGTTATTGCAGGATGCCTGGCATCACAGGACGTCTTTTGTGGCTTCCAAACACTTCTATGAAGTGCCTTTGACCCTGTCATTGTAGCAGTGGCGGCCTCAGAGCAGGAGCACAAAACATGTATCTCTTACTCTTCTGTCCCTCCCTGTTTAACCACCAGGCAAAGCAAGTTAAAATGAGAGAGACCTATGAACAGGTAGTCATGGCATTTGCTATTTTTGACTAGATAATTTTTCCAAGTGTAGTAATAATCAATGTTATCACAATCAATCTATTTTAGCCAAAAAAATAAATTAGCCTATTATTTTACTGGTTTCTAAACAATGCAAATAACAACAACAACAACAAACAAACAAACAAAAAAAGACACAGTTCCTGCCTTCCAGAACAGTGAAGTCCTTTACTTCATATATAATTTTACCCTTTTGGGTGACTTATTTTTATGTTCCTCTTTTGGACCTTTCTTTCTTTACATTTTTTCCTCTAGGAGTACAAAAGAGAGAGAAGATAGTTGAATACAGACTGCTAAGGACTTAGAAAGCATAAATTACCTTATAAATAAAAAACATCTAGGGAAAATGAATTTGTGTATAGACAGTAAATATGTCAATCTACTCATTACATGGCTAGACTTGCACATCTGTTAGTCACAGTTGTCAAAGGACATCTCCTTTTAACACCTCTAGTCATAACAATTGTACTGATGTTATTCATTCTTTTAACGATTTCAATAAAAATATTAACTTGTTACTATGTTCTGGGCATGGTGCAACATACTGAAATACTTATTTCAAATATAAATGTTTCTAGGAATTTGAAATGACTGATATGGTACATTCCAGAGAAAAGAGGTCTGTCCCAGGGAAGGCTTTTCCCCCTAGAATATGGAAATTCTATTAATCTTAGAGGCAGATACTGCTAATTACATACCCAAAGTCCATTCTCCTCCTCCTTACTAATTGAGCTGATGTTAAGCAGGGTAGAAATGTCAATAAGTACCCAACTTCCCAGCCTACTTTACTTCTAATAATGGTCACTTTACTAGAGTCTGGCCAATAACCTCTTGCCAGAAATCTCAGTCAAGGACACTTTTGCCCCCTGAATGAGGTTGGGGTGGGGGCAGGAAAGAAAATCAGAGTATGTATTTTGATCATGGAGTCAGTGTGCCATCTTTAGACAACGCGCCTGGAGACTTCTTGTACACAAGGAAAACATCTTTGTTTGAGGCACTACAGCAGAGACTGGGAGTGCTGACCCTCAAAACCATTTCCTCTTCCTCCTGAACTTCATTACTTTCCCACCCCCCGCCCCTTTCAGTTAAATGCGGTTACATGAGCATAGTGAAAGGGGCAAGCACTCTTACAGGCCTGGTCTACATAAATTTCCTATATGTATATCTTCATGCTCCTCCTACTTCTGCTAGCTGAAAGTCAACATCCAAAGCAGACATGAAAGACATGTATTGAAGGTCAGTGATAGCAAAGACTCACCAGTGTGGTTCCCTGAATGATTGTGTGGTTCGCAACCCACCCACAGCAAACAGGGGCACCTAGCTTGGGTTTTCACATAAGAGAAAAATAAAAGTATAGTACATTAAGTCAGTGAAATTTAGGGACTAATTTGTAATTTGTTACAATGGCTAACATTGTCCTAAATCCTAACATTATCCTATGTTAAGTGGGACATTGCTGGAACAAAACCCAGAAGTATTTGGCATTGGATTAGCACTCAGGTGGTAGATGTTCGCTAGAAGGTTGGAGAACTCTACTTCATTTAGGCAAAAAGATTAAAAGGGCTGCCTGCAACTCTCTGGAAGGCAGACCAGGTATCTACTGAGACTAGCCTTAGAATAACTCATTGAAAAGAGTGTGCAGCAGTTGCTCTGTGCTGCTTATAGCAAGTTATTATGAGAAATATTATAGCTAAGGCAAGAATTAACAAATTTTGAGTAAAATTCCAGGATTAAAGTGAGTCCAAACATTTGAAGGCTCATAGGGTTGGAAAAGCCAACAGCTTCTGAGTCCCCAAAAACATATCAAATAAAATGGAAAAAGGCTTTGAATGGAAAAGGCCCAGTAAGTCTTAACAATTGAACAAAGGACTCAAATTGTTTCATATGACCTCAGAACAGCCTCCATTATATTGAGAGAAAGAAGCATTAAGAGGAGGATGCAGAGAAATATATCTGAGAAAAAACTTTGGCTGATGATCATTTGTACAAGAAACTAACTTGAAAGCATAGCTCAAAAGCCCAGTGAGTTTTTTGAGGAGTAGTATTACCAAAATTGAACTTGGCCAAAATAAATAAAAGAAAAACTAACCTATGACTGCACAAGAAGTCTTTGCACCACAAACTTGCACCAGCAGAGACCAGGTTGCAAAAGCTATATTGTCCCCAAGGAAAGTGCCCTTACCAATGGCCCACTTCACCTGAACAGGGAAAATAAGAACTTCAAGTCAAGGAAGACCTCGAGGGCAGATCAGAAGGAGAATGAACAATAAAAAAAGGGGGAGCTCTGTTCTGAGAGTGAATTCAGGGTCTGCTCAGAACAGCCTCCTCTGCTGAGCATCCTCCAATGCTTGCCAGGCAAGAGTCCATTCTTGAAATGGGCCACTGACCTCCCACTGGGCCTCCTAGTCCTTTTTCTACAGGGACTGTGTCTTGCATTTATCCTGTCCTTGATCCAGTATTGTAAATCTGCTGGTGGGAGGGAATATTTTTTTTTCTTTTTTCAGGTAGAGGTGACTGGAACTCATAGAGCCATGTCCATACTTGATTAAAGGAATTACAGGTCACTCAGAAATTATGGACCTCAACCTTGAGACAAAAGCTAAATGGTACAACTTTCTTTTGGGGAATGGCTGAGTATAATCTTTGAATAGAAAACAAAATCAAAATGCTAGCTTCTTTTCAAAATATGTTTCCTTTTTTCCTTACATTTCTCAGCTTACCATTAAGATGATTAAAGTGCCTTGGTTGGGTGGCTCAGTTGGTTGAAGTATCATCCTGTATACCAAAAGGTTGCAGGTTTGATTTCCAGTCAGGGTGCATACCTATGTTGTGGGTTTGATCTCTGGTGGGGGCACATACAGAATGGAACCCATTGACGTCTCCTTCTTCCTTTCCCTCCTTCTCCCTTCCCCTCTCTTTAAAACCATACCCTTGGGTGAGGATTTCTTTTAAAGTGATTAAAGTAAAAATATAAGACAAGATTTATGTTTAAGAAGGAACTTTGGGAATGGTTTTTGGTACATGGAGCCAACCTGGAAGCAAACAGGTATATGTTTCTTTTTCTTCCTACACATCTCAGCTTCTGTTTTATTTGGTGTGGCCATGTGAGTTTGATTCAATAGAAAGTGAATAGAAGTGACTGATGTCCACCATTTCCAAACTTGACCCAAAAGAATCTCCCATGCCTCTTGCCTCTTCCTCTATGCGCTCAGTTAATTACTGGAAAACATGCAGAAGATGGCAGTGCCTATGTGAGGATTTCATTCTTGACATCTTTCAGTAGAGCCTCAGCCCTCAAGCAACATGGGCCAGTAACACCTACAATGGACTAGTAAGTGAACAAGAAATAAATCTGTTGGCTGAGCTCCTGAATTTTGGAGTTTATCCTAACAGTCGTGTTTTCTGAACGCTAACTCACATGGAGGCAGCATTTCCCTAACTTAGCGTAGTCATATCTTGCTAACTGACACTCCTTTGATGCATAAAAGTTTTCACTCAAATGTGTTTAGATGCCTGGCTCAGGAGAAGCAGAAGCCACGGAGTTTTACTCTTTTTCTCTCTTCTCTTTTATAGTTTACTAGCATGTGATATACTCAAATTTGCATACTCATTTTAACTATTATTAATTTCTGGGAATTTTTTGTGACTTTTTCTATTATATTACAGATTGGAAAATGATCTCAAGTGTCAGTCAGAGGAGTCTAGGGATCACTGTGACAACTTTCTCAACCCTGAAGTTAAGGTCTGACCAAGAGCTGCCGCAGAGATAGCAACCCCCCAAAAAATGGCAGCTGTAGGAACACAGAAGAGGAGAGGAGACATCTGAGTAGCAGGGAGAGCAATTGGATGGGACAGAAGAGATAAAATCTCTCCAATCCCTGAAAAGAGGTTTGGAATCAGGTGGCTCCACTTGTGACAGAATGTGAGGGAAACTTAAGAAAGGCCGGCGAAAGGAGTGTCTGAAATGATTATCCCTCAGGGTTTAAAGAAAATATGTGCAGCTATATATGAACCCACTATTAAAAGCAGATAGCCCAGGGGAATTGGGATATGTTCGGTTCCAGAGCCTTTCCCATTTAACCCACCAGGCACAAGTGGAGCTGGTAAGGATGGAGAGCTAAGTGCACTGAGCAACTGCCAGATATTATACACTAACTGCACTTTGATGCACAAGCCTAAGCCCAGGCACAGTGGCCACTGCACCAGCCACCATGGTTCCAGCTGACACTTACCAGGGGTGGTAAAAAAAAATAAAAGTCTCTAAATCAGATAGAGTTTGAAACAATTCAGCAGATAAAATTTTTCTTTTTTTTGTCCTTATAGTTAAAAAATGTGACACATTTATGAAAAAGTACAGATTTGATTGTTCTTATCCAAACACAGTAGTAGTTTCTTTTCTAAAAATAAACATGACTAATTATATTTTAGGGAGATTGATTTTCTTTCATCTTAAGTTTTAAACAAGAGAAATTAAAGAAATGTATTTCTGAAATCTTTTCAGAGAACAAAATCTAACATGAAGTAAGATCATGGGTATTTTTAATGGTGCTTTAACACTCTGCAGCTTTGTGAAACTTTTGTTCATTCTCGTTCACCAAATATTTATTGAAAACTGGCCATATGACAATCATTATGCCAGGTGGGTGAAAGGCAAAGGCAATTAAAATCTGGCAGGCTAATAAGGACCTCATACTCCAATGAAGGAGACTGATTATCAAGCCATTGATTATAGAACAGCCTAGTTGAAACTCTTAATTTTCTACTCACCAAATAACTTAATAACTGGATTATTTTCATACCTCAATGAAGTAGTAATAATATTAATTAATAATAATAGCTTCTAATATTTACTAGGCTATAATTATGTGCCATGTAGACTAATAAATGTTTTACATGGATTATTTCATTTTATCATTACAAAAACTCTAGGAGAGAGGTATGGAAATTTTTCACAATTTTTATATACACACATGAGGTACCAAAAAAATATAATAAATTGACCAAGATTGCTTATCTGGAAAGTGGCAAAGCCAGAATTTGAAAGCAGGCAGTTGGGCTATTTCTATATGACATCCAAGTATGCAATTTACAGTAAGTCATAATCAATTTGAACTAGATCATGCCTATAAACCTATATCAAAATAGCTAGACCTCAAGAAATACACCTCAGCCATGACCTTCAAACCACCTATGACTAGGATGCTGGCAGCTAGTACATATTCTCAGATACCAGCCTACATAGTATAATAGCTGACACACTATTAGATGCACAGATACCTTATTGGATCTGGTGATATAAAGAGTCCTGTCAATGCCATAGCCCTTCCCAAAGTTCTAGCCACTCATAAAAATGTATTAGATGGAAGACAAGGAATTAAACTCTTGGTACTATCCCTGATCTGACCACTGGGACCAGGAATCAACTTGTATCCCTACGATACAAACAGCTCCAAACTCTGGCCACATAGGCCAGAAACAATCTACCAAGGAAGCAATCGGCCAAGAGTCACTCATTTCATATGCTTCAGCATCGCTTAATTCATTTCTTTCTTTATTTGACAAGATTCAGTGTCTACTAAGTCCTAGGCAATGTGCAAGGCACTGAAAGTAAAACAGCTGGCACAGTGACTACCCTTGTGGAAAGTAAGGTCTACTAGGAGACACAATGAAAGATAATTCTGTGGCAATGGGATTTTATTTTGCAAATTCTTTTGTTAACACATTTAAATTATTCACATCAACTTGCAGAATGCAAAAAAATTTCTAAGATAATTTATTTGTGAAATGCTGACAGCTATACCTGTTCCAGAAATATTTGGTAGATAAAGCATATAGAGAGGAGAAAATGGTTTATCTAAATGCATCTAAGTGCTTCTAAAAGAAGAGAACATGGTAATTTTAGAACAATTTATATGACCACTTTGAACTACCAGATCAGAGTCAGTTATATGACTTGAAGTTCATATGATATTAGCAAATTTAGAAAGTCCCTTATAAAGCCATTTCAGTAAATTGTTCATATTTTTAAAGTCTCAGTGAGTTGAGGTTTAATAACAAGATGACTAGAACTTTAGATCTACAACGTATACATTTGTAAGTATTGACTGCTTAGTGACAACGCCTTCCCTACCCTACTAATACTCAAAAGATGCCTGGTTTTGAATATTTCCTTGTATTGTAATGCTGACTCCATTGCAGCCATTACAAATAAGAGCTGAGTCCTGAATCAAATGTTGAGTTGCTAGAAAACAGATATAACACTCCTAGTTTGCCTAGAATTACAGTGCCTGGAAAATAAAAGGGAATGGGTGAGATGACAATAATAGGTTTCAAGAATTTGAAAGACACATTTTGCAAAGAACAATGATTAAATGCTCCTTATTTTCACGGAAGTCAGAATGAGAGAATGAGGCTTCACATGGCAACAGATGTGATTAAAGTTAGATGCCTAAATTGAATCGCCAGTTGCAGGAGCACCAAACACTAAGAAATGTTGGTGAATCTCTTTGCCTTGGAAGTCACCTTTCTGAGAAAGTTTCACTGCCTGCCACCATCATGCATGCCAGAGACAAAGCACAGCTCTGGGAGCTCTCAGGGCTCTCCCGGTCCACAAAGCTATGAGAACACCGCTTCTTAACCTGGTCACCTATCCTCCTCCAATCAACTAAATGCTGAGCACTGACTATGAGCCCAAGACTGAAGATATTACAAATAGGAAGGCATTGTCCCTGCCATAATGGACATATGGAGGCAGAACTAAAAAGCAATGAAATGAAAGCATACACTAGATCAGTATAAAATAAAGTGCCAAATTACATAATTCCACTTATAGGAAAAGGCAAAAACACACCACTTGAGTGCCAAGCCCAATTTATACCTTTTCAGGTATAATTTATACCTCAACAGCCTCATAAAACAAATATTGTTTTTTCCTATTTCCTAGTTTAGGAAATTGTGGCTTATATTGAATATATACAAGATCATAAAGCTAAAAGTAGTGAAAACTAAGATTCACACTAACTCTCTCTAACTCCATAGCTTTTCCCACCAAACCATAATCATGCTGTATTCTGGATCCTGTTAATAACAACATACTTTTTACAAAGGAAATGACAGCTAAACAGCATCATCCTTGGTGTTTTCCTTAATACGAGTATATCCAAACACAGCAAAATCCTTTTAGAACTATTTTTCAATGAATAAATAAAGGCAAGCTTGACTTTCTATTTTCTTCTCTAAAAATCTTTCTTCTAATTAAGGAACAATGGTACTTGTGTTGTATTATTTGTGATGTTAGGAAGATCCCCCAGGGAATTAGACAGTTGAATTGGGGTAGGAAAACAGTATTAGCTCTAGGCATAGAGATGAATGAATTTAGAGGCAATAAATCAGGAAACCAAATGGGCTCTCGTAGTCAATGCTTTAGAATGAGCTTTAAGTACTCAACAGACAAATCAAGAACCAACATTAAAAGCCCAGAGTGAGGCATGACCTCTTACTCCTTTTAAAATCCACATTGCGGGTTTTAAGTTTATAACACATTTCTAAGAATGGCATCTTTTCAAAGCTAAAATGTTGAGAAACCATAAAGGATCAAACTGCTAACCTCACATAATATTCATGGCCTACAGATTTGTAAAGAAAAGTTTAAATTAAGGTGTTCCCAATTATTTTTCCCCCCCTTCTGGGTCCACTGTGTGTGACCCTGTGAGTCACCGTTTCTTAAACTTCAGTCATTCTCATACCAAACTTCA
This sequence comes from Myotis daubentonii, assembly GCF_963259705.1. Lineage (NCBI taxonomy): Eukaryota > Metazoa > Chordata > Mammalia > Chiroptera > Vespertilionidae > Myotis > Myotis daubentonii. Next base: position 66,486,587 of record NC_081846.1, on the reverse strand, counting down.
TGAATGTTGTCCTATCAGCGTACCAACTGCACAATTATTCCTCTGGTACTTTTCTTTAAAATGATTCTCTTTTTAAACTTAAATAATTTTATTTTAAAAGAAATTTTCCATTGCAATTATAAATGACAAATTCATTTCATTTGCCAGAAATCAGAGGTTGCTATAAAAATAAATGCTTAACTATGTTAAATGTAGTACATAAAAGATTGTTTTGGGCCCTAACCGGTTTGGCTCAGTGGACTGAGTGCCGGCCTGTGGACTCAAAGGTCCCAGGTTCGATTCCGGTCAAGGGCATGTACCTTGGTTGCGGGCACATCCCCAATAGGTGGTGTGCAGGAGGCAGCTAGCTGATCGATGTTTCGCTCTCATCGATGTTTCTCTCTATCCCTCTCCCTTCCTCTCTGTGTAAAAAAAAAAAAAAAAAAAAAAAAAAAATCAATAAAATATATATTTTTTTTAAAAAGATTGTTTTGGTACCACCTAAGGTAATCTCGTACGCCACCGGTTGCTTGTATGTCATACTTTAGTAAACATGGATCTTAGCCTATGCTCTCCTTGTTCCCCCGGAACCTTCCCCAGCAAACAAGAGGACAAGATGGACAGGGACAGTGTTTTCCCTTATCTCAAGTGAGATCAGCATGAAGGATCACTTTTCCCTAGGCATGTCTTTCAGATACTCACCAAGGTGAAAAAGAAAACAGTAACTTTGATAGCCCAGAGGAATTGTTCCCCTTTTCCTTTCCTGCTGATACCTGAGCTACCTCTGAGCGGGTATTTGAGATGCTTAATAAGAGGCTTGCCTTAGCCACAGGGGAAAGAGGGGATGCTGAGAGCAGAAGTCAGAACCACCCTGACTCCTCACTGTGGCTGCTGATCAGGAAATAGCAGAAAAAGTCACACCAGTCCCTCCCCCAGAGAGTCCCTGAGGAACAATAGCTTTTCCTTTTCTGAGGTTCAATATAGCTTGAGCCTACCTACTTCTGATTCCATCTCATCGGCAGCCTGGTAACTGGGTTTCCTAAACAGAATTATCGGAAGTGTCAAGGTGAAATTGAAAGTGAAACTGGCAGTAAAGGGCACATCTAGAGGCCTTTAATGCATTGGAAAGCCAAATGGCAATTTTCAGCTCGGTCTTTTGCCTCAGGCTGAATTAAAACAAGGAGATATCATTTCAGTCTGCTCTTTCAATAATTTTATCAATACATTAGGCCTTGCCGAAACCGGTTTGGCTCAGTGGATAGAGAGTCGGCCTGCGGACTCAAGGGTCCCGGGTTCGATTCCGGTCAAGGGCATGTACCTGGGTTGCGGGCACATCCCCAGTGGGAGATGTGCAGGAGGCAGCTGATCGATGTTTCTCTCTCATTGATGTTTCTAACTCTCTATCTCTCTCCCTTCCTCTCTGTAAAAAATCAATAAAATATATTTAAAAAATATTTAAAAAAAATACATTAGGCCTCACAAAGTTCATGTGCAAAGACAATCTCATGCTTAGTTAGAAGGAGTGCTCACTATGTGGTGTGTGCAATGCACCACCCCCCAATTCCTCCCTCATTCCAAACATATTTCCCCTTATGTCCTCCCCATGTTTTGGAAGCTCTTGGCCACTTCTTTGGGAACAAAGCAATGAAGGTCACTATTAAAGAGCAAATGCTGCCCTATCTGGTTTGGCTCAGTGGATAGAGTGTCAGCCTATGGACTAAAAGGTCCTGGGTTTGATTCCAGTCAAGGGCACATGCCCAGGTTGCGGGTTCAATCCCTAGTAGGGGGTGTGCAGGAGGAGCTGATCAATGATTATCAGCACTGATGTTTCTCTCCCTCTCCCTTCCTCTCTGAAATCAATAAAAATAGATTTTAAAAAAGCAAAAACAAAAACATGAGGTAAATGTTGGGATTAGACATTGTCACTAAGCAAGGTTTAAAGCCATGGGATTCAGACAGATAGGACAAAAGTAAAGCTATGAGGAACACATCACAATCACTTACAAAGGCTTTTCCAAGTACATCTGCCCAGTGACCCAAGGCCCAGAGATTCTGCCTCCACAGATCTGGGAAGATAGCCAAAAGGGCGCCGCGATTGGGTCAGAGCCCTTGTTAGAATGTGAGCGAGCAGGAGACTCACAGGGGAATAAAAGATTTCTGAGGAGAAATTCCCTCTACCTCAAACAAACCTGTCCATATCTTTGAGGCAATAATCATGATAACAAAGCACAATTTCCAAATGTCATCATTCCTGAAGGAGGAGGATGTTAGGAAATATTAGCCCATGGTTTTCCTCTGCACCAGTAACTCTCTCTCCTGCAGACTGCAGGCAGCCCTGGGAAACACCGGGCAGCCACAGGCAACATGGGAACTGTTCCTGCTTTGGTGATGCATTCACCCCACTTAAGAAAGCTAATCTGCTCTCCAAGTCTGCTGTGCCACCTCCTGCTTCTCCTTTATTCTTACAGATATGGGAGCTCAAGGAAGACAATCTGGGAACCTCAGGTTTCAGCAAGCTGTGCATATTATAACAAGGGTGGGTTCTCCCTCCCTCCCTTTCTCTCTTGCAAAATGCTCCCTACTTAAATTGCAACCTTGGAGCCAACGCGTCTGGCTCTAGCTGCCTCATCATTCATAACCTTGTTATGCAAATAAAACAGATAAATTAAAATTCTAATTGAACCCTAATCAAACAAAAAATAGCCCCCAAAAGCATTCTTAAAGGGTACTATATTCCACTGCATCCCTACTTTATGTTTGTTATCAGTTTTGAGGTAATTCAGCTGAAAATCAATACATGAGTGAATGTTCTGCTTGATATTTCAAATTTCCATGTATTTGGTACTATGCATTCTTTCTTAAAACTTTACCAACTGGTGGGAGTGGGTCAAATGATGGCCCTTAAAAGACAAATGTAGAATCAATCAAAGCAGAAAAAGTGGGCATTTAAATGAACTCACAGAGACTCGAACAACTGAAAAATAACTTTCAGAACTGTATTTATGCTATTGCTGGAGGCCTGCGCAGGCTCACCTTGGCTATTTCAGAGAATGCGCTGCCACCTCCTCACATAAAGTCGTGCTGTTCAACCCTCTTAATCTTACCCAAAGCCTCCACAAAATGTAAATATTTATGACTCACAAGCTGCACTTCCCTCACCCTGTTCAATATTGTTCTCCCACAGAACACCAGGTTTCTCTAAGGTAGTTAGAGGAACCCGTCTCTGAGAAAAACAGGTATTTTTAAGGATCTTGCTGCTACTTGCACCAAGAGGGCAGATGATTGTTCTGGGTTTCCCTGAGGGAAAGACTTGTTAAAATAAGTCTGAAAGAGACTTTCTACCTCGTTGACTACATAGGCATTTTCCCAGGAGCTCCCATTAATGAAATAGGAAATGTAACTAGAGAGAAACATAACATTATCAGGTGTGTGCTACATAGAGAAGTTCCTATGGCCAAAATCACGTTTCCTTAGACAAAAGAGCAGCCTCCATAAATTCCTCACTCAGTTTCCTTATGTAGCAGAGACCATCTAATACAAAAGTTGCGGCGGGGTGGGGGTGGTCAGAAGATCTGGGTTCAAGTCCCAGCTCTACCTAGTTGCTAGCAGTGTTATTATATTGGATAAGTAACAATGGCTCTGGCATCATCTTTAAAATAAAGAATAAGATTTGTTCTGCTCGCTTGTCAGGGTATATATGGGGATCCAGTGGGATAATGAGTGTAAAAGTGCTTTGAAAATATTTAAGGGATTAGCAAATATTATCTAAGAAGTAGCATGCTAATAAAATCACTCAGTGGAAATAATCTTTTAAAGTTTGACAATATAGAATTATTATTGCCCCACCCAGGGATGCCATGAGTTTAACAGCATCATCCTAACCCATGTAGCTCATTTAGTGGAATTCACAAAGCTGAACTCGTTTGTTGCCTAATGTCTTCACATTGAAATATAATGTATATCCAAGGAGAATATAGGATTTGCCTGAGTATAAGATGCCTTACATGTACCCTCCTTCCATGAATCTCAAGAAATGGTTTCCTGGAAGATTAAGATGTAAGAAATACAGAACATTAGAAATGTATCATTTGAAAGTCTTTTTACCTATCTGCCACACTGACTATAAAGGTGCAGAGGATAGAAAAGAGTATGACAACACAGACTGGGAGCAGGGTCCCAGACTCCTAGATAAATGATTATTAGAATCTATTTATGAAGGGAGCCCATGCCCAACATCCCCACAGAAAATGAAGTCAGCAGATTTTGTTATTCAAACAAAGTAAATGGTAAAAGGTATAAACTGTATGTAAATCTGTGTCAATTTAAAGAATGTAAGTACTGTATTGCATCATTTTAAAGTGCTCATAATTTTATTTTAACTGGACAGATTAACAAGAAAAGAAAAAGCATACTTAAGCTAATAGAATTAAAAAGGAAAGTTTAATGATTCAGTCTAAACCTGAATATGAAACTAATTTCAGGCTTTGGTTGATGCTAAGTTGAAAATCAAAATATCTGACCTGAACTCTAGGACCACCTATTCATCTTATTTGCCTGGGTCATGGCAAGTTATCTAACTTTCTTAAAACTCTATTTCATATCAGGCTTATTTCACAGATTTGTTGGAGATCAAATGACATGCAGGATCCTGGGCTGCTGCTTTTAGCTGTGATGTGATATCTTATATCAGACTACCTATCTTACTAGGAAGAATTACACAATCTGAATAAAATAAAAACTACAGCTCTTTGAAGGCATTCACAAACAACCAAGGCAAATAGGACTTGAAGGGCCAAGTTACCAAACACAGGGGAAACATGCTACATAGATGAAAGTTCAACTTTCATCTCTGCAGTGTACTCGGAAAATTTACCCATTCTCTCTATAAAACAAACTGAGGCTAGTAAAACACAATGACTTGGAGTCTGCAACAGTTTCAATGGGCTGTGAACAGAGGTTGTAGTTCAGGGCTTCCAAGTCACCTGAGATTTGCGGGACCAACACCCAAGAGCAGTGTGTCCAAATTCTGCATGCAATTTCTCCTTAAGACAATTATCAACCCCTAAATTGTGCATACTAAGTTTGATACACCAAGAAATCCAATGGAAATCCCTGTGCCTCCCTCTCAATTTCACTGTAAACCTAAAACTGCTCTAAAAAAAAAATAGTCTTAAAAAAGAGACTATACAGACTGGGAGCAGGGTCCAGATTAAGGCACAGGGAGAAAATAAAAGGTGAAAAATATAGAAAAGAATATACAGAACATATAAGAAGTGTATGTGGAATCACAGAGAGAGAACAAAGGAGAAAGAAGATGGATGATATGATCACTAAAATTTTCCAAAAACCAAAGTTAGCAAGCCACTGATTCAAGTACCTTTTAAACAGGATCAATGCACAGAAAACCATACTTCAGCACATCACAGTCAAACTGCTATAATCCAAAGACAAAGAATAATCTTTAAACAGCCAGAGAAGGGAGTAGGGGGGATTATATATAACCAACAAAGGAACAACAAGTATACTGATGATGTCTCAGTAAAAACAAGCAGGACACAAAAAATAAAAAGACACATTTAAAGAGCTGCAGGTGGGGTCCTTTCCGGAGGTAGAACAAACAAACCTACCAACCTAGAATTCCATGTCTAAAGTAAAAGTAAGTAAAAGGCAGAATTCAAAAGTATTTAATGAATGCCAGAACACTATAGAAAATACAAGGGAAAAAGAACTGGACCCTAACTTTAAAATCTTGATTTGAAAAATATGATTGTACATGACAGCTGTAAATTCAATATCTTCAGCTTTGTTTTTCCAGACAATGGCAAATAAGAACCTTGCAATGGATCAGCCTTCTCATAAGGAGGTACCTTGGGAAATAAAAGAAGCTATTTGAGAAAGAATATGTGAATAAGTTATCAAAAATCTTTCACTATCATCTTAGTATATTCAGGCTGCTATAGTAAAAATACTACAGACTAGGTGACTTAAACAACAAACATTTATTTCTTGCATTTATGGAAATCACAGCACCAGCAGACTATCACGGCCCACTTTCTGGTTCATAAGACAACCATCTGTGTCCTTAAATTGCTGAAGGAGTAAGAGAGCCCTCTGAGGTCTATTTTATAAAGGGCATGAATCCCACTCATAAGGGGTCCACCTGCATAACCTGATCACCTCCCAAAGGTCCAACCTCCTAATAACACCACATTGGGGGGTTAGGCTTTCAACATATGAATTTGAGTGGGAAACACAAAAACTCAGTCTGTAGCAGCTATTGTCATGGGAATCATTTGAATACAGATAGTTCAACAAAGATGTATTGGTTTTAGACACTAAATCTACATTAAAGTTGATTTTTACTGGGATTCTAAGAGGGTTACAGAGTAAGTGGAAGCTACACCCACCTGCTATTGGCCCCAAAATAAATTTATAGTTAAATTACAGAGCAATTTACCTGAACAACCAACTGGAGGCTAGCTGAATTGAAATATTACAATCAAGGATTACAGAGAGAGAATCTTAAAGGCAGCAAGAGAGAGACAGTTACCTACCAGGGCGTTCCCATAGGCTATCAGCTGATTTCTCAACAAAAACACTTAAGACCAGAAGGGACTGGCATGAAGTTCTCAGAGTGATGAAAAACAAGGACCTGCAACCAAGACTACTCTATCCAGCAAAGCTATCATTAAAAATGGAAGGCAAAATAATGAGCTTCCCAGACAAAAAAAAAGGTTGAAGGAGTTCCTTACCACCAAATCAGTATATGTTGCAAGAAATGTTAAAGAGACTGCTTTAAGAAGAAGAAGAAATAGACAAAGGAACATAGGTATAAAGAAAAAAAGAAATACATAGGTACCTATCAATAATAATCTTAAATGCAAATGATTTAAATGTAACAATTAGAAGACATAGGGTACCTGAGTGGATAAGAAAATATGATCCATATATATGCTGTCTTACAAGACAAAAGATTGACACAGGCTGAAAGTGAAGGGAGAAATAAAAATTCCATGCAAATGGAAATGAAAAGAAAAAAAAGCTGGGGTAACAATACTTATATCTGACAAGAGACAGAGACATCACTACATAATACTAAAGGGATTGATCCAACAAGCAGATATAATCCTTATAAACATATATGAACCCAATATAAAGGCACCTAGATATAGTAAAACACTTTTGGTGGACTTTAAGGAAGAGATCAACAACAATACAGTCATAATAGGGGATCTTAACACCCCACTGTCATCAATGGATAGATCTTACAGATTTAAAAAAAATCAACAAGGAAATGGCAAACTTAAAAAAAAAACACTAGATTGGATGATTTAATTGATATTTACAGAATATTTTATCCCAAATCAGAAGAATATACATTCTTCTCAAGTGCACATGGAATATTCTCAAAGATAGACCACATGGTAGGACATAAAATAAGTCTTAACAAATTTAAGAAGATTGAAATCATATCAAGCACCTTCTCAGATCACAATGGTATAAAATTAGAAATCAACTATAATAAAAAACTCAAAAAACATTCAAATACATGGAGGCTAAATAACATGTTATTAAACAATGAATGGATTAAAAATGAAATCAAGGAAGAAATGAAAAATTACCTGGAAACAAATGAAAATAAACAAAAAACAACCCAAAATCTATGGGACACAGCGAAAGCAGTCCTGAGAGGGAATTTCACAGCATTACGGGTTTTGTCTCAAGAAGCAAGAAAAACCTCAAATAAACTATCTAACACTACAGCTAAAAGAACTAGAAAAAAAGAATAGAAAAGACAACAGTATATACAAGGAAGGAAGTCATAAAGATCAGACTGGAAATAAATGACATAGAGACTAAGAAACAAACAACAAACAAACAAAAAACAATACAAAAGATCAATGAAACCAAAATCTGGTTCTTTGAAAAGATTAAACAAGATTGACAAAAACTTAACCAGACTCATCAAGAATAAAAGAGAGAGAGCTCAAATAACTAAAATCAGAAATGAAGGATAAGTAACAACTAACATCACAGAAATACAAAGGATTGTAAAAGATTATAAGAAAGTACTATGAACAACTATATGCCAACAAATTATACAGCCTGAGTGGAATGGATAAATTCTTAGAAACATGCAATCTTCAAAAACTGAATCAGAAGAATCAGAAAACCTGAATAGACTGATTACAACTAATAAAATTGAAGAAGTGATCAAAAAACTTCCAGTAAACCAAAATCCTGGACTGGATGGCTTCACAGATGAATTTTATGAACTAACACCTATTCTCCTCAAATTAGTTCAAAAAATTCAAGAGATGGGAAGACTTCCAGGCTCTTCTTACAGGGAGTTATCCTAACTCCAAAACTATATAAAGACACTACAAGGAAAGAAAATTATAGGCCAATACACCTGATGAACATAGATGATAAATCCTCAACAAAATATTAGCAAATCAGATACAACAATACACTAAAAAAAGATCATACACTATGATTAAGTGGTATTTATCTGGGGATGCAAGGTTGGTTTAATATTTGCAAATCAATACATGTGATACATCACATAAACAAAATGAAAGATAAAAACACATTATATCAATAGATGCAGAAAAAGCATTAGACAAAATTCAGCACCCATTTATGATAAACACTCTCAACAAAGTGGGAATAGAGGGATCATACCTCAATATATATAGTAAAAGCCATATATAAAAAACCTACAACCAACATAACAATCAGCAATAACTAAAAGCATTTCCCTTAAAATCAACACTAGAGGCCCAGTGCACAGATTCGTGCACCAGTGGGATCCCATGGCCTTGCCTGCAGGGATAAGGCCAAACCAGCTCTCTGACATCCCCTGAGGGGTCCCGGATTGTGAGAGGGCAGTTCTCAAGTGATGAACCCCAGAATATGGCTCCCTCCTCTCTGGTTCTGGGTGTGTCACCCGAGAACCACAACTGCCAAGTCACCACAGCTCTGCAGCTCCTGCATTGAGCATCTTCCTCCTGGTGGTTAGTGTGCATTTATAGCTACTGGTTGAATGGTTGGATAATCACTTAAGCATAGGCATAAACATAGGCATAGGCATAGAGAGATAGAGATAGAGATAAAGATAGAGATAGAGATAGAGATAGAGATAGAGATAGAGATAGAGATAGAGATGATAGATAGAGATAGATTATAGATATATAGAGATATAGATAATACTGGAAGTCCTAGCCACAGAGATCAGACAAGAAGAAAAAAATAGCCCGATCAGTGTGGCTCAGTGATTGAGCATCAACCTATGAACTAGAACAGTGGTTCTCAACCTTCCTAATGCCACGACCCTTTAATACAGTTCCTCATGTTGTGGTGACCCCCAATTTCATTGTTACAAATTGAACATAATTAAAGCATAGTGATTAATCACAAAAACAATATGTAATTATATATGTGTTTTCCGATGGTCTTAGACAACCCCTGTGAAAGTGTCATTCGACCCCCAAAGGGGTCGTGGCCCACAGGTTACGAACCGCTGAACTAGAAGGTCACAGTTTGATTACTGTCAGGGCACATGCCTGGGTTGCAGGCTCAATCCCCAGTAGGGGGCCATGCAGGAGGCAGTCAATCAATGATTCTCCCTCTTCATTGATGTTTCTATCTCTCCAGCTCCCTTCCTTTCTGAAATTAATTAATATATATATTTTAAAAATAGAAGAAAAAATAAAAGTCATCCAAATTGGAAAGGAGCAAGTAAAACTGTCGTTATTCACAAATGACATGATGTTGTACAAAGAAAACTGTAAAGACTCCACCAAAAAACTACTAGATATAATAAATTAATTAGTCAAAGTAGCAGTATACAAAATTAATATTGAGAAATAGGTGGCAATTTATACACCAATAATGAACTCTCAGAAGAGAACATTTTTAAAAATCCCATTTACTATTGCAACAAAAATATAAAGTACCTAGGAATCAATGTAACCAAGGAGGTAAAAGGCCTGTATTCGAAAAATATAGGACATTGAAGAAAGATATTGAGGAAGATACAAATAAGTGGAAACAGATACCATGTTTGTGGACTGGAAGAATTAACATGATTAAAATGTCCATACTACACAAAGCAATCTATAGATTCAATACAATTCCTATTAAAATACCAATGGCGCTCTAGCTGGTTTGGTTCAGTGGATAGAGCATTGGCCCTTGGACCAAAGGGTCCCAGGTTCAATTCCAGTCAAGGGCATGTGTCTAGATTGTGGGCTTGATCCCCAGTGTGGGATGTGTAGGAGGCAGCCAATCAATGATTCCCTCTCATCATTGATGTTTCTCTCTCTCCCTTCCTCTCTGAAATAAAAATATATTTAAAAATAAAAATAAATACCAATGGTATATTTTACAGATTTAGGAACAAATATTCCAAAAATGTACATGGAACAAAAAACAACAACCCTCAGTAACCTCAGCAATCTTGAGAAAGAACAAAAGTTGGAGGTGTCACCCAATATCAAACTATACTACAAGGATAATATAATCAAAACAGCCTAATACTGGCATAAGAATAGATGTGATCAATGGAACAGAACAGAGAGCCCAGATATAAACCCATGCCATATGGTCAATTAATATTTGACAAAGAAAGCAAGGGCATACAATGGAGTCAAGACCGTTTCTTCAATAAATGGTGATGGGAAAATTGGACAGGTACATACAAAAAAATGAAACCAGACAACCAACTTAAACCATACACAAGAATAAACTCAAAATATATAAAAGACTTAAATTACGTCACAAAACCATAAAAATCTGGAAGAAAACATAGGCAGTAAAATCTCAGACATCTCTCATAGCAAAATTTTTGCCAATATTCCTCCTAGAGCAAGGGACAAATAAACAGATGGGGCTCTATTTTTTTAAAAAGCTTCTGAACAGCAAAAGAACCATCAACAAAATGAAAAGAGAACCTACTGTATGGAAGAACATATTTACTAGTGAGATATTTGATAAGGGGTTAATTTCCAAAATATATAAAGAACTTATGCAACTCAACACCTGGAAGACAAACAATCCAATTTAAAAATGGGCAAACAACCTGAACAGACACTTTCCAAAGAGGATATACATATGGCCAATAGATATATGAAAAAAAATGCTCAGTTACTAATCATCAGAGAGATGCAAATTAAAACTGCAATGTGATATCACCTCACAACTTCCAGAACGGCTACCACCAATGAATTAACAAACAACAAATGCTGATGAGGATGTAGAGAAAAGGGAACCCTAATGCACTGCTGGTGGGAATGCAGACTGGTTCAGCGACTATGGAAAACAGCTTGGTGTTTACTCAAAAAATTAAAAATGGAACTGCCTTTTCACCCAGTGATCCATTTCTGGAAATATATCCTAAGAATCTTGAAAAACAAATTCAAAAGAATATATGCACTCCTATATTCATAGCAGTATTGTTTACAATAGCCAAGATCTAGGACCAGCCCAAGTGCCCATCAGTAGGTGAGTGGATAAAAAAGCTGTGGTACATTTACACAATGAAATACTATGTGGCCATAAAAAGAAGGATCTCTTACATTTTGCAATAACATGGATAGACCTAGAGATTATTATACTAAGTGAAATAAGCCAGTCAGAGAAAGAGCAATACCATATGATCTCACCTCTATGTGAAATCTAATGAGCAAAATAAACTGATGAACAAAATAGCAACAGAGACATAAATACATAGAACAGATTGACAGCTGTCAGAGGGAGAGAGGTGGGAGGGACTGGATGAAAGAAGGTGAAGGGATTAAGCAAAAAAATATATGCATAATTCATAGACAGACAACAGTGTGGCGATGGCAAGAGGAAAGTGGGTGGGGTGAGGGCTGGGTAGAGGTGGGCAAAGGAGGAGGGGTGGAATGGAGACATCTGTAAAAAGGTTAAAAAATAATAAAGTTGATTTTTATTTCCTGCCCCCCTGCCACCCACATACACCCCCCACATACACACACTGTTCCCCAACTATAAGCTATAATTACGTCTAATAACTAAACAATATATAAGGATAAAATAAAACTTTCAAGGTATTACTAAAATCTTACAGGGATGATGAATGCTTTAAGTGGTAGATTGTAACCATTATCTATTATTACGAATCCATCACTGCTTCATTTTAACTTCTGAATTTTCTAAGAAAAGGTGTTGTGATAGAAATATTTTTATTAACAATTACTAAGTATTACATGTATGGGTAAGAGCAGTAAATTGAGGACCTGCTGATCATTAATTATCAGGGATACATTAGTGTGCTGAACACTTGAGCTGAATTATGTAATTTCATTCTCAAAACAATCCTATCAAATATTATAGCCTCTATTTAAAAAAAATATATAAGTTAAAGGGAAGGGAGTCAATTTTTCAATATTGCACAGCTAGAAATTGACATGGTCAACAAAATACCATGTCATTATTCGTGGTTCTCAATTAGAAATATTTAAGAAAATCACATGCTTGATATATTTATTAATTGATGCATGATTCTTTAGGTATAGTAGACATCTTAAATACAGGGATCTTGGGATGGAGCATGATTTCTTCTAGACAAAGTGGTCAATAGAACTATCTGAAAAAATGAAATTTCCTATATCTATGCAATCCAAGGCAGTAGCCATCATCACGTGTGGCTATTAAGCACTTGGAATGTGGCTAGTATGACTAGAAACTGAATTTTTAATTATTGTTAAACTAGAGGCCTGATGTACGAAATTCGTGCAAGGGCCTTGGCCCCCACCACCATAGTGGGGGCCTCTACCACCTTTGCTGTGGCCCCCTTGCCCACTGCAACTGCTGCTGGGGGCCTCTGCCACCTCTGCCTCTGCCCCTGCTCACTGCAGCTTTGTCCAGAAGGAAGGACATCCTGAAGGATGTCTGGTTTAATTAGTATATTATACTTACTTTTATTATTATAGATTTAATTAATTTGTATAGCCACATATAGTTAGTGTTTGCCAGATTTAAGCAATGCATTTCTAAAGCATTTGGTTATCATTAAGCAGATTATGACAATATTACCATAAAGTATAAGCTTTTATGTCTTATCAGATGTATGTAGACTGGATTGCATGCTTCAAAATATACATGCCTTCTGAGACAATGATCAGGGCCATGTGTGTACTTTTTTAGTACAAAGATACAAAAAGACCTTGAACTTTTGAAAAATAGATCAAACATCTACACTAATAAAAGACAAACATGCAAATTGACCGTACCTTTGCTATGCCTTAAGCCATGCCCACCAGCCAATCAGAGTGACTATATGCAAATTAACCCAACCAAGATGGCGGCCAGCAACCATGGAGCTGAAGCCAGCAGGAGGCTTGGTTGCTCCAATGATGGAGGAAGCCAAGCTTCCCGGCCGGCTCTGAGCTCCACTGAAGGCAACAAAGTTTCAATTACAGAAGGTAAATAAATCCCAGAATAAAAATTAAAAAAAGGAGAGGCTGGGAGCTTCTGTCGCCAGGGGTTCGGCCAGCCTGAAATATGGCCCTCAGCCCCTCACCCAGACTGGCCAGGCAACGCAGTGGGGACCCCCCACCCTAAAGGCGGTGTGACCAGCCTGCAAACACCCCTAAGCCCCTCACCCAGGCTGGCCAGGCAACCCAGCAGGACCCACACCCTGATCCGGGACACCCTTCAGGGCAAACCAGCCAGCCCCTACCCGTGCACCAGGCTTCTATCCTATATAATAAAAGGGTTATATGCAAACTGACCCTAACAGCAGAACCACTGGGAATGACTGGTCACTATGACACACACTGACCACCAGGGGGCAGATGCTCAATGCAGGAGTTGTCCCCTGGTGGTCAGTGTGCTCCCACAGGGGGAGCTCTGCTCAGCCACAAGCCAGGCTGATGGCTGCCAGTACAGAGGTGGTGGTAGGAGCCTCTCCTGCCTCCTCAGCAGCGCTAAGGATGTCCAACTACAGCTTAGACCTGCTCCCCGCTGGTAAGTGGACCTCCCCCAAGGGCTCCCGTGCTGCCAGAGTGTTGTCTTTCTGCCAGCTTAGGCCCAATTCCTCAGGGAGTGGGCCTAAAGCAGCAGGCAGTCATCCCCCAAGGGGTTCCAGACTGTGAGAGGGCACAGGCTGGGCTAAGGCCCCCCTCCCCCCCCCCCCAACCGTGTGCACAATTTTTGTGCACCGGGCCTCTAATCAACACTAATAAAAGAGAAAAATGGTAATTGGCGTACGAGCTACCCTTTTCATTGGCTAATCAGGGCTATATGCAAATTAACTGCCAACTAAGATTGGCAGTTAACTGCCAACTAAGATTGGCAGTTAACTGCCAACAAGATGGCGGTTAATTTGCATATGTAGGCACAATGCAGGGAGGCGAAAGGGAAAGCAGGAAGCAGCCCCCTGCCACTGACAGTGATTGGAAACCTAGGGGGGAGCTAAGAGCTGGGGGGCAGGGCAAAGGCGGCCCTGGGGCCGCCTTTGCCCTGCCCCCCAGCCATGATCGGAGAATCAGGTGCCTTTTCCGCCCTGGCCAGTGATAGCAGGAAGTAGGGGTGGAGCCAGCGATGGGAGCTGGGCACGGTCGAAGCTGGCAGTCCCAGGAGCTAGGGGTCCCTTGCCTGGGCCTAAAGCGAAGCCCACGATTGTGGGGCCGCTACGGCTGCGGGTCCCCGCTGCCCGGGCCGGACGCCTAGGCCAGAGGCATCAGGCCTGGGCAAGGGGCCGATCCTGTGATTGGAGGGTGATGGGGGTCAACGCCTGAGGGCTCCCAGTATGTGAGAGGGGGCAGGCTGGGCTGAGGGACACTCCCCCCTGCCCTACACACCCAGTGCACGAATTTCATGCACCGGGCCCCTAGTTCTATATATAAGACAGTGTAAATTCTATTCTGAACCAATCCCTTTGAAATAAATAAATCTCATAGTTTGAGTCACCTACATCATAAGTTTTTTTTCTACTAATGTTAAAAAAAATATTTTAAAGAATGACTTCCCTTAACAAAGTACTAAAAGAGAAACAAAGAAAAACCATCAATGTGAAGAAGAAAAAAAGTTCCCTGAAAATATTTTATGTTTCCCAAATCACTGAGACAGACTCAACAGGGAACTAATCCTGAATGACTATAGAGAGATGGCCTCTGCAGTGACCTTCTCAGAGGGAGAACACAGTCTATAAAGATGTTCTAAGTACAAAAACACATGGATCGTTATTATCATGCTGCTTCTAACCCTGTTGATTTTTTTCCCAATCTAGGGAAACATCATCAAAATTAGATCTATAGTCTGGGTCCAGCTCTGAGTAACTCCATGACCCAACCAAGTTACATAATTTCTCTGTGCCTCTGCTTGCCTATGAAAATAGATTGGTCAAATGATGTCTAAAATTTCTTCCAACTTTGACACTCTTGGTCTCCAATAAGTGCCTCCTTTGCCCTTTAAAGACTTATGTCTAAATCAGGTTCTACTGAGGAAACTGCTGTATTGTATAATATATAAGCACAAAGTTTGCCAGAGCTGGTATATGAAAGCGGAGTCACATCACTCTTGTGTGACACTTGAAAATCTTTTGAAACATGGTTTGAGGACAGGTCTTCACCTGGAATTGTCAACTATCTGGATTCTTTTTCAAACCCCTTTCTGGAATGGGGTAGTGTACTCCACAGATGTGTTTAGTTCATAGTTCCCTCTATAAAAAGTGACATCATGCGGTCCCTACAGTCACGTGTTGGAGTCACAGCAGTTTGATCTGATAAGAATGGCAAGCTTAAACAGTGAACTTGCAATGATTTACATGCTCCCTTTCATTCCAAAACTCATTAAGCTGTTAAGCATATTGTAAAAGTTCAATGAATAGTCACTCTTCCCATACACATTGGGATCAGTGGAGACTGAACTTCCTCCTTTCCACCCATGCGCACACACTCATATTAAACCATTTATGACTGTTTGGGGCTGATAGCAAGCAGTTTTTGTCCTTGATGTGGCTGCCCATTCTTTGGACAGGCTTACATATTATCTTTCATACAATAGAACAGTGAAATTGAGGCCACGGTTCCCTTATGACTATTAAATCTTAAGTTCCAGAGTTTGACCAAGAGTGTAGCAATAGTGCCAATTAGCAAAAATCAAAGAAACCATATCTGAATTGGTCCAAACACGTGTGTCTGGAAGAGACACGTAAGGACCTTGCATGAGAAGCACTCTTAGAAAATTTACAATGGCCCTGTCCTCAAGTTGCTTTGTTTTGGAACAGAATAAACTTGGAAATAATTATAGTGACGAAGTCAGTTTCCCCTGGACCTGATCCTTGGCATTGCCAGGAAACTTAATGCTTTTTAAAATGCTGCCAAGAACTGTTGGCTAGACCCTACACAGTTCTAAAAAAAATGATCTCTATAGTCATGTAAATCCCTATTGCCTCAAACCTTACAATGGCTAACAATTATTTTACAATTGACAAGATTTTCAGCACAGTGTGTTGGAAGGAACCTATCATTGGCGGAGATCTTGGTCTCTTCATAAGTACCTGGGAATTCTGCCAGACAACAGACTTAAGTCATTATTGCTGGACTGCTGGATGAAAACGTAAAGATAGATGTACCCACTAGTCTACATTAGACAGCCATGGCTACGCAGGGATGGACAGTACAAATGGGTTTTTCTTCCCATGCTATTAATTATAAATTGGGGAAACCAGAAAACAGATCAATTAAAGCCAAGTTAGCTCAGCTAAAGAAAGTGCTTGGCAATTTCCTTAAGAAAATTGTGGCGAATATGAAAATATCTAACCCAAAGAGAAAGAAGCTAAATAATAAAAGGTTATTTCTAATATTTAAATAATGAATAATAAAAATATTTTATATTTCCACTCTTGGTTCAACTGTGTTCATCTGTTAAAACCAAAAGGTGCTAAATATTTTCTTTTCATAGCTTTGTTAACAACTAAAGGCCAATCTCTGGCAAGATTTGCTCCTATTGATTTCACAACAAGGTAGCTTTGTTTTGTTTCTTTTATATTTCAACCTGTTATCACTTTAAGTTACACTATCTCTCTTAGTTACATTACCATCAATTACATGTATTAGGATCTGTTTCCTTTCTTTTTCATAAACTCAGTTCTTACTATAAGGTTTTTTCCTCCTTGAATATGCAGACTATGATTAAAGATAGAATTTGTAGACAGATCAGCAAGTAGTTCAAGATGCTGCTGAGTGTAGCATTATAAATAATTTACAACACATGAAATGTTTAATAATGTCTCCTAACAAAAATGCAAAATGAATTCTGCATGGTAATATATCATGCTTGATTCTAAAGTAAATATAGGTATTAATGTGGGAATTTGTTAGATAAAGATATTGCTTCATGGCATGTTTACCAACCTCAAAAAAGGGAAATTACACACACTCAAGGTAGAAAATTATCTGTCAATAACAAAGTATTTGATTTTCATACAGAAAGGTAATGACTAGATGTATATCCACCTGTGGTTTTTCCAAAAGCATTTCTCACTGCTCAAACATTACCATATACGCCCTCAATATACCATATACCCCCTCAATTCTCAGCCTTCCTCTCTGTCCAAATAGAATGATGAAAAAAAAATATTATAATTATTAAGAATTGATTAAACACCATCACAAAAATAGTGCACTTTGAATAAGTGGGTAAATAAATTTAACAGAGGGGGTAAATTTATTTACTCAGGCAAAAAATGAGAGAGGCTCCTCACTGGAGACTGGCAAAACATCAGGAGAGTAGAAATAGGTGGTGGCAATGATCAATACAAATACTACTGTTATGATTAATAGGAAACTTCCCAAGGTATAAAACATCTAATTGAAAATTTCATCCAGGACAAAATTTAAAGAATAATGTCATTTAAGTTTATGAATCCTCCAGATATTACTATAAAATTGCCCAAATATGCTGAAGACAGCTTACAAAAGAAGTTAAAATTTTTTCACATATAAATGTAAAATATATATGTAAGAATCCTAAATAAAATGATAACAGGTAGGCTTCACTGTACATTAAAATAATAGTGTAATCAAATGAGTTAAAATGTTAATAAATGGCTCATATGACTCAGTGATCCCACTTCTAGGAATATATCCTAAGAAACCTGAAATACCAATCAAAATGAATATATGCACCCCTATGTTCATAGCAGTACAATTTACAATAGCTAAGATTTGGAAACAGTCCAAGTGCCCATCATTAGATGAGTGGATAAAAAACTGTGGTACATTTACACAATGGAATATACTACATGACTGTAAAAAAAAAAAAAGAAAAAAAAAAAAGTCTTACCATTTGCAGCAGCATGGATGGAGAGAGTATTATGCTAAGCAAAATAAGCCAGTCAGAGAAAGATAAGTATCACATTATCTCACGCCTGTGTGGGATCTAAGTAACAAAAGAAACTGATGAACAAAATAGATTCAAAGACATAGAAGCATGGTACAGACTGATGAATTTCAGAGGGAAGGAGGAGTTGAGGGGTAAGGGAGAGATTAACTAGGGAACTTATATGCATATATGCATAGCCCATAGAAAGAGACAATAGTGAGGTGAAGGCTATTCCCTGGGGTGTGGGATTCAGGTGTGGGTTGGAAGAGGTCAATGGGAAAACAACAAAGGGGACATCTATAATACTTTCAACAATAAAGATAAATTAAAAATAAAAATAAAAAAATTTTGAAAAATTATTTAATAAATGTATTATAATAATAAATTCAAATAATAATATACCCAGAAAGCAAGAATGGGTTAATATAAAGAAACCCTATGATGTAATTTACATTAAGAGAAAAACCACATTGTCATTTTAAGAATTAAAATAATTAATATATTAATTTGATAGATATTTCTAATTAAAAAATTAACCCCCATTACTATAATCACAAAGCTATGACGTTCTTTAGGGTGACAAATATACATTTTAAGAAAAAGCACATTTAATTGACATCTACTTGACCAATTTCCAAGCATAATAATTGCTCAGCTTCTCTCTAAAAAAGAAATTATTGATTATGGAATTATGAAGAGCCACTCATTTACGGGCTCATTCACTTTTGCTCCAACTTGATAAATGTATAAAAATTCTATGTTTCAAAACCTGTTTATTCTGATCTACTATGCTATAACAACATTAATTAATTACAATAATCAATAAAACATAAGTGCTAGAAAAAGAGTTATTGTTTCTAAAGAAATTAACATTTTTTTGAAAGATCCAGTAAGTGTGAACTATTAAAATATACCTCAGAAAATTTTAATGGTTTGGGATAAAGTCATAAAGTTTAAAAGTATTATGCATTCATATGGCTCCATAAATACCTTAAAATCTAAGGTGCTTAAAAAATATAGACAATATTTTGTGAGTATGGTTTATATTAAGGAGAGGTAAATCTCCAATCAGCAGCCCATATTCAAATAAAAAGCCTTGATTCTAAAACAAATAATTGCTTATGTTTAAGGTAAAATATAAAGTTTAAGGTATAAATCATTTTTTTTTAAATTTGAGGTTTTAAACTGCTTTTTAAAATAGTCTATAATCTATTGGTTCTAAATAAAATAAAAAGATGATGTACTGTACAGTACAGTGAAATATTAACTAAATGTTTCTATTAAATATTCATTGAATAATTTCCATAAAAGTTAGGAATAAGTCAACAATGTTCTTCTTGCAGTTATTGTTAATATATTTACACATACACACAAATAAATAAAGTATAGCTATTAGAAAAAATAAGCAAAATTGTCATTTTCAGATATTAAAATTTTGTTATGGAAACATTGGTAAATATATTATAAACACTATTTGAAAAATAGGAGAATTTAAAATACCTGATCACCATAATTAATACATTTATATATGTATATATAAATGTATGTATATATACATAAAATTAAATTAAAATAAACTTTATATATATATATATATATATATATATATATATATATATATAAAACACAATAGTTTCCTTTTGCAGAAATAATGGCCCATTTGAAATTATAACGGGTGGGAGATCACACTGATATTATATTTTAAAAATTAAACATTTAGAAATAAATTTAGCAAGAAATCAATTAAATTTGAAATTCTACAGAGGGAATGAAGATTTTCCAGTAAAATTGCAATTTCTACTTTCAGACTTCCTTAGTACTCCAAACAGAAAACAATAGTATATGAAATATAAAACTAAAAAATTCAAAAGAAATAGTCACATACACACATTCACGGCAACACACACACACACACACACACACACACACACACACACACACACACACTAAGCGTCTCCATGGAGAAGGAATGAAAGAGATATCCAATGCAATGCAAAGATGAAGCTAGCTCTGATTCCAGAAGCAGGAAGAGACAAGTAGGAGCTCATTTCCTCCAGCACACAAAGGGCTAAAGGTGTTCCATAGCAGGTGGATGATTGGACCCAGGCTTACTGGATTCTCCCCAAAATTAATTTCTCAGAGCACTAACCTCCAGTACCTCAGAATAAGACTGTACTTGGAGATAAAGCCTATGAAGAGGTAATTAGGGTAAAATTAAGTCACATGGGTGGGACCTAATCCAATATGACTGGCATCTTTATAAAAAACTTAGGACACAGAAATGCAGAGAGAGAAGACCTTACAGGGAAAAGACAGTCATTTATAAGCCAAGCAGAATGGCCTGGGCAGACCCTTCCCCCATGGCCCTCAAAAGAAACCAAACTTGCCAATATCCTGATATCAGACTTCAGACCTCTAGAACTGTGAGAAAATAAATTTATTTTGCTTAAGCCCACCCAGTCTATGGTATTGTTATGGAAGCCCTAGCAAACCAATATAGATAGTGTAGCATGGATAGCATAGGCTAGAAAACAGAGCATATCAGAGGCAGTATGAGTAAATACAGGTTAGTAAAACATTAGTTTCTGATGGGGGGGAGTATATGCACATATGTATATATCCTGAGTCATGTATGTGTGCTTCCTAATATAGATCATAATTAGAAAAGTTTAGAAAACACGAATACAAACAATTCTCTCTTTATCCTTCTCCATTATCAAATACCTTAGTTCAGGCCTCCATCATTTATTACTAAGATTGCTTCAATAGTTTCCTACATGATCTCTCTGCTTATTCTTTTATTAACAAATATTTATGGAAGAATAAGCATGGGCCAGACACTAGTCAAGATCCTAAAAATATAGTGAATAAGCAGACCCGGTCTCTGCTCTCATTCACTCACAGTCTAACACCCCTACTGCCTTTCTTAGTCCCTCCTACCCATTCTTCAGATCCCTGAAAGGGATCCTTCTAAAAAACATATTTGGTCACACTACTCTGCTCAATACCCATCAGTATCATGCCAATGAGTTTTTCAAAAAAAATGTAAACTCTCCCAGCTCATGGGAACCATTCGAAGACAAACAAGAGCTCTTATGATCTGATCTGGTGCCTGCCTATAACTCTGGGCTACCTTTCATGGCTCTCACCTACCCACTATGTCCTAGATGTGTTAAAATGTGCATTACACCTACCCAAATATGACATGGTCTCTCTGATATTTATGCTCCCTCCCCCCATTCACTTGGAATACCTCCCAGCTATAATACTTCGCAGATGCAACTTTCCACCCCCAACCCTGCTTCTTATTTCTAGCCCCTTCTCCATCTCCTTCAAAAAGCCTTCATTGACCACCCTACTCTAAATTAGCAGCCTGACTACATCACACTATTTTTCGTTTCTTTCATTAGTTCTGTGTGTTAACTGAGAGGAATAATTGTGTTTCTTTTCTTGCTTTTTCATACAATAGCATATTTCCTGGCTCATAAATGAATAGATTAATAGAGGATGAATAGATGGATGGACACTTGCCTAGTTTTATGGGAATACTAGAGGCCCAGTGCACAAAATTTGGGTAGTGTCCCTAGGCCTGGCCAGTGATCAGGGCCAATCGGGGCCTTCCGGCTGCCGGCTGGGGTCTTCTTCTGGCTGCCAGCCAAGGCCTTCTTCGTTCCGTACCACCCCCTGGTGGTCAGTGCACATCATAGCGAGCGATCGAACTCCTGGTCTGGTCAAACTCCTGAGGGGACACTTTGCATATTAGCCTTTTATAGGTATAGATTTGTAGTCATTAATAACATTGTTAATCAAAAGTTTTTTTGAAAAAGGAACATAATATGTAATAAAATCACTCTATGACTGGTGACATACAGCAAAGAGATAAATATTGTAAGAAAATGTAAATTGCAGTAATGGAAGTAAGGGATTTCACTAGATTATAATATGACTTAAGAAACATTTTTGAAATTTTACTTAAAATTTTCTATTAACAATAATTGAAATTGATTCAAATATTTAATAGTATCTAGGAGTGAGTCAGCTTTTTCTTTAGATCCCAAACACTGCAGACATGAGATTTCCCCCAAAGTGTCTAAATAACCTGTTATTTCTTAAACATAACAATAAATTAGAAACATGGCAAATAAATTTTAAAAAACATACAACTTGGAAAAATATCATATATACATATGTTGTAAATGTGAGTTTAAGAGTGCAATGTAATCCACCTATGCAAGATTTTGATTATTAGCTAATGCAGGGTTTTGATTATTAGCTATCTAAGTGTTTCTGTTTATCTATCTGTTGTTATCTTTGGACTATATCCTGAAGATCATTAAAATGGAAGGAAGAGTCCAAGTGCTAGTGTCAAATTTCGCTTAGGTGGCAGTCCCTTCTGATAAATCTATGCCTTCCAGATACCCACACTTTTATACCAGTGCTCATCTTACATTATTCAGCAGTGCTAAGAAGAAAAGAAAGAGGAAAGGAAAAGAACTTCACTGCTATTTATGTCAATTAGCCTCTGGCAAAATTGGTTGTGTTATACATCTGTGCATTTAAAGTCACAGAACCTATTGATGTAAGGACTTACTGTAATTAAAGAGCGAGAGAGAGAGAGAGAGAGAGAGAGAGAGAGAGAGAGAGAGAGAGAGAGATTAAGAGGGGGCGGGGAGATGTATAGGTACTGACATGGACAACTGGCTGACATGTACATGGGTGTGCAATTGTGATTGTCACAAAATGAGTTTAGGAATTATAAAATTATTAAATAAAGTGTACAATAGATGGTATGGTCTGAATTTTAAAGTCTTAAAATTAAAGTTTTATGATAGGCTATACAGAATAAACATTTATGTCTCATGTATCTACAGGTCTGCTGAGGTAGCTTTGCTGATCTCTACTAGGCTCATCTGTGCATTTCTAAGCTGCAGTTGGATTTAAGTCTGTTCCATGACTTTTATCATCTTTGGACTAGTGGGCTAGTTGGGGTATGTTCTATTCATGGCAGTGGCAGAGGCACAAGATCACCAGCAAAAACACAAAAACTCTTAAGCCTCAGGTTCGTCCTGAGAACACAGTCACTTCTGGCCCCATTCCGTTAACAAAACAGTCACATGGTCAGAGCCAAAGTTAAAGAGGAGGAAAGTTCATGCCATACTTAGTGGGAAGAACTGAAATGATACTGTGAAAGGTGGAGATGAAGGAAGGAGTGAAGTATTTTAGTCCATTTATTTAATCTGCCACAAAAGCATGCTTCTTTTTTCAATCCAGTGTGTGTCTGTGACAGTGTATATAGACTAGTTTAGGGGTAAAAGTTAACAACAAAGTCTAAATCTGAAGCATGGCACAGTCTCTGGAAGTGTCCCACCCATATCCCACTACACTCTACTTTGAAGTCTTGAGGGTTTCCTGTGGATGGAGGAGTGAGCAGGATGGATGAGACATACGTGGAAATTAACACAACTGAACAGTGCCCTTGAGCAGGGCAACACTTTTTCACCTTTTCCATTTACTTCCCTCATTCCTCTAGCTTGGCTTCCCAGAATCACCACACAAATAAACCATGTGCTCAAATCCTTAAAAGAGTTCCTCGATAATAAAATCAGTATCCACATTCAGTAGCTTTAGTAGTTTTGGATTTCCTCCCCCTCTAAGAATAGCCACAGAAAATCAGACCAACCAATACTTTAAAGTCAATCTCATTCCATGATCATCTCTAAAGCAACTCAAGAGATGAGATGTGCACCTTGAATTATTGACTGAGTTTAACCAAAGTGGCCAACTCATCTTGTTTGCTCAAGAGTGAGGGGTTTCCTGGGATATGGGAACCAGTCCAAGACTAGCCAGGATGAGCGATCAGTCTAATCTAACTGTAGAATGTGAGAATCAATAATATGGCAGACATGCTCATTTTTTCCATTTCCAAGTCTGATTATTTGTTATTGTATAAAATCATAGATGAAAGAAACTTAGATATCACCTAATGCAATCTCCCAGAAAATGCAGGAAAATAAAATAGGTAGATTTGTGAAGCAGCAAACATTCTAACATCTGTATGAATGTCTTCAGTGATGGAAGTTTAGAGTCCTGCTCATTTCTTTTTACATTCTGAATTATAATTCATCTCCCTATAACCTTAATCAATTGGCTCTAGTTACCTGGAAGTATAGTGAACAAGTATAATCTCTAGTTTATATGCACAGGAAAGACTGAGCCCTTCAAATTTTTGAAAACAATTGTTCTTTCACCTACAGTATTCTCTTCTCCAAGGAAACTCCTCTAGTTCTCCCATGATGTGATATCTAGATTTTTTGCTCTATTTAGGGCATCTGCCTCTGGATTTATGCCCATTTGTCAATGACACTCTAAAACTGAGTACAATACTCTATACATAGTCTGACCCATATAGAATTCAAGGATAATAATACCTTGTATGTTCTGGAATGTTGAATTATGTTAATGAAACTAAAGATTGCATTAGATTTCTTGGCAACCCTGTCTCATTATAAGTTCATATTGAACTTTCAGTCAATTGAAACTTCTGGGATTGTTTTTCCACATAAATTATCATAAGTCTAAAACTCCTGCATTATATACTTGTACTAGAGGCCCAGTGCACAGAATTTATGCACAGGTAGGGTCCCTAGCAGCTGCTGGCTGCCAGCTGCTGGCCAGGCCTTCCTTCATTCCGCACCACACCCTGGTGGTCAGTGCACATCATAGCAAGGGATTGAACTCGCAGTCAGTCAAACTCCCAAGGGGACACTTTGCATGTTAGGCTTTTATATATAGAGATAGTTGGGTTTGTTAAGTGTAATTGTTACACTTAAATTTCATCTAATTTTTTTCAGCACCTTCTTTAAACTTTCTGGAAGTGTTTGAATCTTTATCAACCAGTATGTTATTTACATGTTGTGTGTATTTAATCATGTACATATATGAAAAGTAAGTTTTTTAGCTTCATTCGAGACATTGGTGAGAACCTGGCCAAGAACATAGCCACAGAGCTGACATTTAGTACAGTAGCTTTAAGATGATACTGATTTGTTAATCAACATACTAATAGATATTATGGTTTAATGAGCTACAAATTTACTTAATGGTGCTATAATTCAGGTCAGATATCTCCATCTTCTCTACTAAAATATAATGAGACTAAAATGCTTTACTGAAATCAGTTGCAGTAAATCCGAAGCAGCCTAGGGAGCAAACATTCCACCTACATTAGCAAAAATAAAATCAGGTTAATTTGTCATAATTGATTCGAGCAGAGTATTGTTCACTTAGTGTTTTCAAGTTGCTGACAGATATTAATCTTTGGGATTTAGCAACAAGAAACCAGATTCCCAGGAATTCTTAAGAAATTTCTAAAATCTTAAGCTACTGTTAAAATACTTCCATTATTATTATGAATACCCTTTACTCATTATTCTGAATATCTAAAACATTATTTACTAAATAAGAACTATTATTATATGTTTAACAGTAATTACACAAGGAGCCATAATCTATAGAAAATATTCAAGCACTAGAAAATGCCAACAAAGCTGCTATTTAATATTTAAATAAGATAACATGTGATTTCCTAACAAAGTCACAGCACTACCCAAAATTATATGTTGAAATTGCCATTGTTAGGATTTATTTTGCTCTCAAAGCATTATTTCTTGGAATACTAGTCATAAGATTTAATACCATATAGTATACTTATAAACTTGTTAATATTTATTTTATTTTTAAGAATGACAGCAACAGACAGGACCACAGATACACCACAGATGGAAGAGTGATTGTCTGACCATGACTGCTTCACTCAGACATGGTCCTGTCTCAGTTTCAGATGTGGTCCAGAGATACATATGTATAAAACAGCAAGGTTCTCTTTACCATTTATCCCCCTCACCATGCATTTAAATATTGCTTAGCTATATTTGTTCTCTTTCCAGTTAGAAGCTTCTTCATGACCAAAAAGGAAGCAAACAAGAGTATGAACAGTGTTTCCGTCACTGTCATCCACAAGCAACCCCAAATTCCTTATTTTGAGAATTGCTCTAGGTTGGCATCGTTCTCAAGCCTTAGCATATTTTGAATTCAGTATATTCATAACATTTTCTTACAGATTTAGGCCATGATTTTACCCCGTATTTGGGATGCCTTCCTTTACTTTTGATGTGTGACCTTCAAAAATATCTGAGCTTATCTATGAGCAGTGTCATCGATTCTTTTCCCCACACCCAACCCAACACAGATCCCCTTTCTCTTCTTTGGGGTTCTTGGTGAATGTGAAACCAAATTGATTTTCTAGAAATAACATATTCAAGTGATGGGGAAAGTAATTAACCTGTAGTAGTAACTCAATTACCACTGCTGTTGGTATATATTTTTGCCTGATTTTATCTTAATTCATTTTGAATCCTTGGCCATGGAATTAAAACTTGATTTTCCCTCAACTTTTTGAAGTATACCTTTAAACAGGCTGTAATCAGTCCTGACCTGGTTCACCTTTCCCTGCTTTAACCTATGAAGAACCTCTTTCGTATCATAATCATTTCCACCCCAAATTTGCTGACCTTGTTCTTTTATCAAGCTGTTTTCTTATTGGTTAAAATAAGCCTAAACCAGCAGTTTCTTTTAATGTTTCTTACATGTGAAATTCATTATCAACTAGGAAAATTATTCATTACCAATCCCTTTATTTTTTTAATAGGCATTTCCTACTAATGTCCAGACAGTAAATAAAAATTAGCCACACCTTTGTATGCCGTATCTGATTACCAGTTTTGTAATCTTTCTTATGAAAATCTCATTCACATTCTCTATCTGACAAGGCATACCTTAATCTATTCTACAAAAATATCAGATCTATTTTTTCTCTTTATATTTCTCCACAAATCTCTCCACCACTCATCATACCTCTACTCTATTACAAATAGATTATCCTATAAAAAGGGTTCTAACAACCCAACAATTCCAATGTGTGTGGAGAGGGTTGAATGCCCATACCACCAAGCAATTTTTTGGCACCAGCTGTGTCCTATAATTAAACTCAATTCTGTAGGAACTTACCTGGAAATAGCATCAGATCTCACAAGACTGTCCACCACTTCGGAAGCCAATCACTCGCAAGCCTGAATTGGCACCTGTGATTGTGACCTCCCAGCTATAAACTGGAAGTTCCAGTGACCCCCCCTCCTTGGGTTAGGTTAAGGGCTAAATCCTACAAAACTTCCCACACACACTTCAGACACTGATCACAAGTCTGGGTTATCACCTGTGTTTCTGACCGAATGGCTATAAATCAGAAGTTCCCTAGATCCCTTCCTTACATTTGATTACTTTGCTAGCATGAATCACAGATTTCAGAGAAACATTTTACTCACTGAATTACCAGTTTAGTATAAAAGTAGATAACTCAAGAGCAGCCAGATGGAGTGATACATAGGGCAAGGTATTCAGAAAGGTCATGGAGCTTCTGTGCTGCCTGTATACAAGCCATTCTCCCCATATCTCTACACATTCACCAACCAGGAAGTTCTCTGAATCTAGTCCTTTGGGGTTGTATAAATAGAGGCTTCCTAACATAGACATGATTGATTCAATCATGGCCACTGATGAGTGAACTCAATCTCAAGCCCCTCTCCCCCTCTCAGGAAATGGGGGTGAGGGAGTACTGAGAGTTTCAACTCTCTTATAACCTGGTTGGCTCCAGCCCCAAAATGCCTCATTAACATAACAAAAGAAACGCTTTCAGCTCTGATAACTAAGGAAATTCCAAGGGATTTAGAAGCTCTGTGCCAGAAATGGGGACAAAGACCAAACACATATTTCTTCTTATAAATCACATCAAGTGCTACTATGTCCTTACACTCCATGTTGTTTGAATAAGACATATACTTCCCATTGCCACATTATGGTCCTAAATTTCTACTCATTATGTCCCAGTGATACATTAGAGTTTCTATTTACCACTAAAATTTAAATTTTCAAATTTATTTTGTTTGTCATTGGCCAACTGAGATCATAATTTGGAGCCCTGATCATTGCCCTTCACAAGCACAACTTCCCTCATTGTTCTTCTACCTGCAGACATCTGTTGTATTCCATAACAGACAGTCCTTCATTACTTGCAGGAATTTGTTTCTCATCCCTTCAAGTTCCAGTTTAATTTCACCTGGATAGACTGTCACCTCTTCTGGTAACCACAGTCTCCAATTTTCATAATAATGCACTTCAACTTTCCCAAACTATAGCTAAAAAACCCCACATTTCTTGAAAAAGAAATGTTTGGGATATAATGAAAATTAATGAAAGTCATAAAAATCATGAAATAAACAGGAAAAAATGACTAAAATAACTCTCCAGTTTCCTGTGCCTTAAGTTTCCTACTTGTAGATATTTCAGGTACAGAATGTAGAAATGGTATTTACCTTTGATTATATACTTGATCCTCAGATAAAGAAAAAGTTATTAGTGGTTATAGTGGGCCTTTTTTTCCCTGCCAATTTTCCCCAATATAGCTTAGCTTTTTCTCCAGAAATTACCTGTTAACTAAGCATATTAAAGCTTCATATCTGGAAAATATCAATCTTCACAATGTATTATTCCTCCTGGTCTAGAAAATGGAGTTTGTGTCTTTGCTTGGACTGTATTGTTCATTGTTTCAGGACTATTTAGATCCCACTCCTGAGAGTCTGGTTGCACGCATACGATGCTACAGAGGATTTGTGCTCAGGGGTTTAAACACTAGGTTTTCTTTGAAACATTCTCCTACTTACCAACATCAAGATCATTTTAAATCTCTAATCCCCACAGCAACCTTCTTCTCTCCTTGTTTCCCTCTTAAACCACCTCTCCAATCTTGTTTAAAATAGCTTTGTTTTCTTTAAAAAGCCATAACATGAACCTAATGTTATATTCTCCAAATCTTAACCTTCAACTTTGAACATGGATCCCAGTATACATTTAGAGCTCCTACATTTGTTTCTGGCTTTGGGAAGGAAAATCTAGGCCAATTGCTGTAGGTGATTATTCCCTGCACAGTTCTCTGTGGCTATGTAACCACCTCAAAACTTGGTAGCAAAAAATAACCATTTATTATTTCTGACAGTTCTTTGGGTTAGTTAGGCACTCCTTTTGCTGGTCTTACCTGGCTCATTGATGGAGTTGCAGTCAGATGGGACATGGATGTCTGGAAGCAGTCCACCTAGGGTACAGGCAATAAGGTACATTGTTTTCAGAATTTCAAAACAATAGCAAAAATGACTAAAAGTCAGCCTGCTCTTTAGTATCACCATGTGCTAGTATTTCTAAATAGTTTCATCTAAACTACTCCTCCCTAGAAAAACAATGTCTTTTCAGGCTCAGACCAGGTAATGTACAAACAACAGAGATTTATTTCTCACAGTTTGGAAGCTAGATGTCTGTGATTAGGGCAGCAGCATGGCTGGCTCTGGTGAAAACCCACTTCCTGACTCAGAGATGGCCATCCTTTGGCTGTGTCCTCACATGGCACACGGGTGAAGCAGCTCTGGGGTCTCTTTTGTGAGGGCACTAATCTCATGAAAATCTACCTTTATGATCTAATCACCTCTCAAAGGCCCCGCCCTCATATACCACCACATTGGGGATTAGGTTTTTCAACATAAATTTTGGAGGAACAATCAACAGAATTGGTCTAATTTCTAAATAGTGCTGAAGTTCTGGAGTTTTAATAATATAGACATAAGCTTCAAATTAGTATTTTTATTAGTTATCCCATAGCAAACATTATATTCTACCTGGAAAATAATTTGGAGCACAGTTGGTGCTCCCCTCAGTGTTAGCTGCCCATAATTTCATCATGACTGGCAATTGTTTAAGCTTTCTTGGTGTGCAGTTTGTATCTCCAACCCTGGGGTACTACTACATATTCTTGTGTTTAAGATTTGAAATTAACAATGATAGAATGAATGAACTCAAGTGCCGTTTCTTTGTCTTTACAATCATTGTCCTGTATACTTGGAGATTTTACTTATGTAAAAGTTTTGTAAAGGTAAGGCAAGGCTCTGGCTGGGTAGCTCACTTGGTTAGAGCACCATCCTGGTTTGCCAAGGTCCTGGTCAGGGCACATACAAGAATCAACCAATGAATGCATAAATAAGTGGGACAACAAAAAATAGGTATCTCTCTCTTTCTCTCTCTCTCTCTCTCTTTCTCTCTCTTTCAAAATTATCAATAAATTACAAAACTTACAAACAGTGAATGTGGACGAGAAATAACTGCTGACTGTCAAATAAAGTTATAAAACTCCAAAAAGAAAAAAATAAAAGGAAAAAATTAAGGTGAGGCAAAGTGAGAATCATCAGGTATAATTATTTTTGTTTGGTAAGCACAATTTTTAGTTCATACAAAAAATATTCGACTTGAATATCTTTGAAATTGGCATTTACTTATTATTTTACTTGCCAATTGTTTTTTTAAAACTAAAGAATATACCAAAAAATATAATTTTATTGATTATTATTTAAAATAACCTTGCCATAGAGGAGAGCAAAGTATTAAAGGAATCCATTTTGAGTGTCCAATATTCAAGGTACACCATTATCTAGAAAATCAAAGATACATGCCGTAAGTCTGGAGCTGGTGCCATCTGCTGGGGTGTTCCCTCCAGCAGGGCTCATCCCCGGGTCAGCCAGACTGGCTTCTTCTCCAGGTGATCTCAGTGCTGCGTTCCTAGAAGGTGACGATAGAGGCTGCAAGGTCTCCTAAGGCAGTGGTTCTCAACCTTGGCTGCACATTAGAAGCACCTGGGAATCTTTTTAAAATCCTGATTTCTGGGCCTCGTCCTCCGGAAATTCTGTTTCTTTGTTATGGGGTGGGGCCACAACATTAATAACAAAGAAACAGAATTTCCGGAGGACGAGGCCCAGAAATCAGGATTTTAAAAAGATTCCCAGGTGATTCTAATGTGCAGCCAAAGTTGAGAACCACTGTCCTAAGGTCTAGTGACAAAAGTTGCCTAATTTCACTTTCCCTGAATTCTGTTGGTTAAAGCCAAGTCATAAGACTGGCTCAGACTCACGGGATGGGCAAATAAACTCACCCTCTGAATGGGAGGAGCTGCCAGTTTTAATAATATATAAATAAACTGCCCTCAGGGGGTCCTCCAGAGTGCAATTTAATAACTCTCTTAAGTAAATTGCTGTGAAAAACTTATTTATTTCCTCTAACCTAGAAACTATTAGGTTCCCAGTGTGGTAGAAGCTCCTGGAAATGCTGCCTTTAAGTCTGTTTGGCTGCTCCCCTCTTCCTTTGAGTAATTATTGCTAATTACCTCTAGGTGTTAGCAATTAATGCTGATTGACCTCAGCTGAGTATCCCCCCTCACTCCCACTCCCTCATCCCCAATTTGGCATCCTATATGCTCACACCCTTAAAGACCAAATATTTCAAAATCTCTTGGTTGCTTGCCTCTTTGACCTCTTTTGTCATTCTTTTCAGAGCTAAATTGTAGTGAGCTTGGCAGGGGCAATTAGGGTCTATCTGTTAGACCTCCCATAGGAGAAGATTATTCTTACAGCAATTTAGTTGCCAGTGACAGTAAGAGACAGAACAAGAACCTAATTAATAAGAATTTTATTTAATTTTGTACCAAAGCTGATCAAAGCTAGAAGGAACACTTTTCTCTCTCTGACCTCTCATAGTCCTTTATTTTGACCTATTTTAATGGCAAACTTGCTTTTTGCTTTTATTCTGCTCATTTGTGCAATGGCAGCTCTCTTCTGGTAAACTTTAAATGCCCCAAGGGCAGAGTTCATGTTGCCTCCCACCCTATAGCTTTTATAGCAGCTTAGGTAGTTCAATAACGTGGTGAGACCTAGTAAATATGCATTGATAATAAATAAACAAATGAAAACTTTCTCTTTATAGGGAATTGGTCTAATTTCTAAACACAACATAATTTTTAAATGGGTATGCCTATTAACCCCCGTCACCAGAGAGGTAGAAATCAGCTAACCAGGGAAAGCAATAATTAAATTTGTGGACTTTAATTCTGTATTTCTATTCTCAAAGCTAATTTTGCATCTGCTTAAGTTTAAGATCCTCCACGAAAGAAATCATTGCCAAAAATACCCCACAAAACACACACTTTCATTTCCTGAAGGTTTCAATAAAGGCAGGTTGCTTTTTCCACAGCCACCCTCTCTGGACCGTGGTAATACTCATCTTTGTTCTCTTAGACTTGTCACCTTTTCATTTCCTTCAGCTGTGTGTGCCTTCAAGTCTTTTGTCTGCCGCCCAGAGAATGAGTATTATCTTAACAAATAAATGACCGCTTGAGGAAATGAGAGTGTATAACCAATCTTTTTATAAATCTGTGTAATGGTTATTTACAAAAGAAGTGAAAAATACTGAAACACTTCTGGTTTTTAGGAACACAGTAAGAAAAAAAATATACCCAAAGATCCAAACTAGTGTTGGTTTAACCAAAATGAGTTAGTTATATAATTCTGTATTGCATTTGCATTGTTGTTTGTTATCAATGTCACTTGCTGGTATTACTTAAACCAGTGATTCTCATGCTTTAACATCAGAATCATCTATAGGGCTTCTCAAAACACACACAGCTAGGTCCACTCCCAGAGTTTCTAATTCAGTAGGCCTGGGCTGGGCCTAAAAACTGTGCATTTTTAATAAATTCCCGAGTAACATTGATATTACTGTTTGGACCATACTTTGAGAACCTCTAACTTAATCTGTCTTCATGCATGTATGACCCTCTATCCATACATGCCTAAATCCAACCCCTCCTTAGACTATCTCATGTAATTCTGGATAATTCATCATCTTGTAAAACACCTAAAACCATAGTCACTTATAATTGAAATGCATGTATCATTAATAAATGCACAATTATTATGCATGTCATAATAAAAATTAAATATTTTTCAAAACCATAGGCATTTTACTAAATCAACATATCAAAATATTTACTAAATACAAATAAAGTATATGCCAATAAGTAAAATTATGTGCTGTTTGAGCTCACCAAAATGCCCCAATATTGAGGCACTATCAGAATCTCTGAAGGGAAAATAATTAGGCCAGTAATGCCTACAAGTAAGATCTTTTGAGGAAGGTCCTAGGTTAGGGCCAGGGACATAATGTAGAGGAGGAAAAAAAGTGTAAGTTGCCAGGTTAAGGCTTTTGCTCATAATAAAGAGAAATATTCAAAAGAGATGGAGTCACCATGATGGTGTAGAAAGTATGGGGCTCCTATCCATAGTCCTCAAACCCACACCTTCACCTCTGCCCCTCTGCAGCTTCCATGCTGCCCTCTCAATCCTGTATTCTGTTGTAGTCCCACTTTCTATCTCAGTGCCCATAGGTCTTTAACAAATGTTTATTGAATTAACAAATGAATAAATATATGGTAGAAATAAAGAAAGGTTATAAATCTAGATGAGGAGGGTAAATTGCTTTTACCTCTAGAGTGAAGTAGGTAATCTTTTGGCTAAGAATGTTCTTTACCTTTGTAGAATTAGAGGGAAGTGACTACAAAGTAATCACAGGTAAACAAGCTATGTACAACTGTACAGAGTGTGCACCATAATACTTCAGAGGCACTATTCATATAGGTTACAATGTAGATGACAACTTCAAACACTGTGGGAAGCATCTGCCTAATTGAACACAGAGGCCCTGTGGGGCATCAAAGGAAAGAAAGTATTAGTAAGAGTTAAGTGCTGAGGACTGGGTCTAGGCCACAGAAGAGCTATATAGTTCGGGAATTAAACATTAAGACTTTGGGATAAAATATAATCTAACCGGTGTGCTATGTGGAACAGATTTAACCTCTCTCAACCACAGCCTACTCACCTGTCCTGAGGGTTTAATAAGATCCTTCTCATATTATCTACAAAATGCCCGAAAATATACCTTTATCAACTGATTTGACCTCTCCTTTCCATGATCTTAACCTGCTTCTGATTTCAGGCAACTGTGGAATGTCAACTTCAGTGTCTTTCTGGTCCTGAACCTGGCTCCTGCCAAACTAACTCAGCCTCTCCCAAACTCTCTCCAACTGTGACACATTTGGTAATTTAACCCGCTTGTGTCACAAAGAAACATCTAAGGTCAGTAAGGTGCTAGTAGATACTTAACAAGCAGTGCTCTGGGGAAGGAAAAGGGCCCTGACTTACAGTGTTTGCCAATTTCTATGGTGTAAATATTCCCACTGTGCCAATTTCAAAATTTCAAACGGTCAACATGAAATCACGGAACCCAGAATTCAGAAGGAAACTATAATCAGCTGTGGTGGCCTGTTGGGACTGTCTCCAACACAGCACAACAGGTGATTGAGGGATCCACTACTCCCACAGCTTACTCCTTTCTCCTGTTTCTGCCTCCTCTGTCTCTTCTTCCTTTTAGTGATAGTATCCCACAAACAACTTTTTCCCCCTCATTTGTCTGCCAAGTCTTAGTACTTACCAGTATCACTCAGAAATTCCATCAACTTGGCTTAGCACTGCTGATGGATCCAGGGCCTAAAGCTCTTATCTCTACTCTACAGTTAATGCACACAACCAAGAAAGTACCCAAATATTATCAACAAATGAGCTAATAGTGGACTCTGGGGCCACACGTGAAACTTGCTAGAAGTTAAAACCAAAGAAGCTCTGGCCATTAAATTTATACTTAAGATGAGACAATAATTGCCATTGCAATGCCTTCTATTTTCACAAAGGGATTTCAACATTTTCTGTGAGCTGCTAACGTATAATAAAGCAGAAATTGGTAGAGAAAAGAGACCTATGATGAATTTAGTTCTGCAAGTCCCAGGCTTTACTCAAATTTGTAATTTAAAGTTTTATATGAATATTCAATCCCTTTGAATTGTGGGTGAGGGAGAAGTGCCTCTTGTGGATAGGATTATTTCCAGAAAAAAATAATGGGCCATATTGTAGAAGTGGGGTTCTTGAGGTACCACTAAAATAGGCTTTTACAGAGGCCTCCATGGAAGGATAAGATATGGTAGAAAGCTTTATTTCTATGGAATAATGTCACTGGGTTTTCAAGTCCCACTTCCCTTAGTCCAGTCATAGAAGAAGTGTAGCGGGGGTTTCAATAAAGCTGAAAGCAAAGCCAGTGTCCAGA
This sequence comes from Myotis daubentonii, assembly GCF_963259705.1. Taxonomy (NCBI): domain Eukaryota; kingdom Metazoa; phylum Chordata; class Mammalia; order Chiroptera; family Vespertilionidae; genus Myotis; species Myotis daubentonii. The sequence goes on along the minus strand of NC_081846.1, from coordinate 66,451,115 downwards.
GTTTCCTTTCCATGTTGGAGCCGGGCCCAGTATAGCATCAGGCCACTTACAGTCCATTAGTCCATTGCACACGGTGGTCCTCATGGCTGTGGCCCATGTGGGTGAATGCAAGGAAGCAGGAGCAAAAGAGCCCCACAAGCTCAGTGTCACATGAGTTTCAAGAGAGGCTAGACTAGAGCATAAGAGAGCAAACTCCTTCATTTAAGGGGGTAAGAATCCCAAAGCTTCATGCGCTTCCAGTGGCCACTCCCATTCTGGCCAATGACCTCTGTTGCCAGGTGTGACTGACAGCAAGCATCTTCCCTATGTCACCCCAACTATACTTGGCATGTGTCTGTCCTCCCATTGTCCAGCCCCTTTCCCTCAGTGTTTGGCAGGGAACATGCCTATAATTTTTGACCTTCCCTTTCCTGTTATTAATAACTAGTTAATTACAACTGTATCAATACCACATCCTGAAAGATTTTCTCTTCTACAAAAATCTAGCCTCTCCTTGATATTCTTCCAAAAGCCTTTGTAATCATGTCTATTACTCAGAATCTTCTCCTACTTCTACTCTCTTCCCAGCCCTGGCCACTTCTGTTAAGAAGAAAAGTATAATACATAAGCATATCAAGTTAAGCGAGTCTTTGCCAAAGTGTGGGAGGCAGGGGCCCCTGGGAGTTGCAATACATAAAGGGCATTGTGGGATAGGTTCCAATTCAAGGCCTCCTTTCAACAGCTTAAGAATTAATAATCAGGTACATTCAAGAGAGAACAGAGTGCTCTGTAGCTGCAGACCAATAACAATGCTCCTTCAGGAAGATAGTTGAGGTGCATTTATAAGTTTTCTGCCTGGTTTCAAAGACAGAGAAATTTGCTTAATATGGAACTCATCTTATTCTTAGGTATAAATTATGTAATTCAACTCTCTGGAGTCTAATTCCAAGCAATTGCTTCATATTAGTGCAACTTCATTATATGCTCTGTGCTTTAAATGTTCACCTCTCTGTTTGGGTGCTCTCAGCTCCTAATAAGAACACTTTGAAATGGAGGCATCATTGTAAAAACAACCTTAGATTTAAACTTTTAAATGGTTAGTAAATCAAAGTGTGAAGCCATCTCTTTAAAAAGCCACTGAAACCTGAGGGAGGCCACATAAAAGTCTCTGTTCCAAAACAATTTTGCTTTATGTGATATATTTTCCCCATTTTCCTCACCCTGTCTCCATTACTGAGTCTTTTTTCATTTAATTGAAATTGTCCTATAGCATTGCTGCCTGGTTTTAAAAATGGTAAATAAGATGATCACTTTGCAGGTGCTGCCTGCTTTAAAAATACATGCAATAAAATACCATCTCACAGAGCAATTAGGAAGTTATTATTTGCATTAGAAAAAGAACTCTTTTGTTACAAAGTCTTCACAAATTTTTTGAAAACACTGAATTTTGATAGTGAAGTTCAAATGTTACCAATTTACAATTGAAGAGAAGAAAAGAATCAAGGGGAGGAAAACTGAAAACATGAAAGGTAAAAGAAAGTACTTTTGGTTGGGCATAATAAATACCACTAACAGTTGACTCAAATACCAATAATAGCATTACTGCCAAAAGTTCATCTATTGCTTACTTACACCTCTTAGTTAGAGTCACCAATGTCCTCACCTCTTCCTGAGCACATACTGAAGTATATCCACAAGGTCACTGGCCTGCCAATGAGGGCTGGCAAAGGTCTGCTAGCCTTAGACCAGTGTGCAAATGCATAGGGTAAGACCTGGGCCTCCTGGATGGCATCTGGATAGCCTGCCCGACTCAATACCTCTAACTCCAGACACTGGCCAAGACTCAACCTCTCAAGGACTGATGTCCCAGCTGTGGCCTAATGTTCCTGGTCCTAGACTCTTATTGCTTTGTTCTACCTGCATATGGGACCTCTTCAAGAATGAGAGAAGAAACGAAGGTGGGAACAGAACAGGTAACAATGCTACCTCCCTAGGTGGATTTCTGTTGCTGAATGCACTGCTTACCTGTTCTCTTGAATTACTGACTCTATGTCCCCATTTCCAGGGATTTCATAGATTTTTGGCCATTTACCATCTAATTTGAACTCTTATCTCAGCAACTGGAGCTTTTAATTTCTATCAGCTATATAGCTTACATATCTGCTATATTTGATATTTTTAATCCTGCTATGAACCCAATTCCTTCTCTCTCCCGTACTTGCCTCCTGTCCTGCCAGCATTATAACTGTAGGTTATGTTCATTACCTATGAACCAATCAGAAGAAGTTATGATTACAATGGTCCATTCAAGGCAATCCCACAGCCTCCCAATTTGTTCTCTACTTGTTCCTATTTGGATCCAGTTTCCTATTTATAACCTTTGGTGTCATCTCTGATTTAAAGCTCTACCTACAGTAGACATATTTTATTTCATGTTTTCACTTCAGCATGATTCTCTTTATCTCCAGGAACTTCTCACCCTTTACATGGTCAGGAGGTTAAACCTTGGTAGTCATGTTTGAAGCAAACAGAAGTGGACATATATTTAAAACCAAGTCAATCCTATTCTTTCCTGGAAAGTTGATATTGGACCTAATAATGTCTTGCTTTATTGTAATCTCAGGAGGTGAGCACAGCATGATAACTATCTATTACATACACTGAGTAACAGGAAAAGAGTGTCTATAGGAAGAAAGAAACAGCAAATGTTTAGAATAAAACCAAGATGAGTGAGAAAGAGAGAAAATATCGCAGGCTCTCAAAAGCCATTTATTACTACAAATGCGGCCCTGCTGATTTTCAGATCTAGAATGAGCCTCCCCTGTGTCTTTATATATTCTCCAACTTCCCCAAATTGGTTTCTGTTATCTGAGCATTAAAAATCTTGACTAATTTACCATCCCAACCACTCTGGGAAGAAAAATGACAGCATTATCCCAAGACCTGGTTTTTACAGGGCACCTTTCATCTGTTATTATGAATAACCCAGAGTGACAGAGCAGCTACAAGACCCTGGGTCCCTGGAAGATGTCGTGGGTTTAAGTTGCAGCAATGGATTTTTTAAACTATTCTCAATATTGTATTACTGTTGGAGTTAAGTGACTCAGCCACGGCTTCCCCATTTGTGTCTAGTTCTTCCCTGACCTCCCACCCCTCCTACCTCTCAGGCTGAGAGTGCCCTCCCTCCTAACTTTATAAGGTGGGTCATGAACTTCCACAGGCACTGAACATAAAAAACTGCCCAACAGGCCTTTTCATTCCCAACTTTCTTGCTTTCATCTTCAATAACTTTTTAAAAACCCATGGAACTCATATCAAAAGGAGCAACAGATGATGGCTTTTGAGTGGACAAATTTCAACATAACAGGTATCAATTTTGAACATCAAGGTATTAGCCATAGCACAAAAATTAGTATTAATTAGTATTAAATCATATTGACAAATTTCAATACAGCAGGTGTCATAATTTTGAGCATCAAGGTATTAGTCATGGCACAGCAATTAGTATTAACCCATAACAAATTTAATTAACAATCAAGTATTGAGCCATCTGAAGTACTCAAAGAGTAGCATGGATTTCAATGTACCAAAGAAAAGGAATTCTCTCCACTTTATAGAAAAGGGATTCAGTGACACCGTAATCAAAATAGCCTGGTACTGGTACAAGAACCAGGCATATAGATCAATAGAACAGAACAGAGACCCCAGAAATTGACCCAAACCATTACGCTCAATTAATATTTGACAAAGGAGGCAGGAGCATACAATGGAGTCAAGACAGTCTCTTCAATAAATGGTTTGGGGAAAGTTGGACAGGTACATGCAAAAAAGTGAAACTTAGACCACCAACTTACACTATATACAAGAATAAACTCAAACTGGATGAAAGACTTAAATGTAAGTCATGAAACTATAAAAATTCTAGAAGAAACCATAGGCAGCAAAATCTCAGACATCTCCCATAGCAATATGTTTACAGATACATCTCCTAGGGCAAAGAAAACAAAGGAGAAAATAAACAAATGGGACTACATCAAAATAAAAACCTCCTGCACAGCAAAAGAAACTATCAACAAAACAAAAAAGAAGCTTTTTTGTTTTGTTAATGGGAAAACATATTTGGCAATGATATATCTGATAAAGGGTTAATATCCAAAATATGTAAGGAATTCATACAACTTAAAAGAAAGAAGACAAACAATCCAATTAAAAATGGGCAAAGGACCTAAATAGACACTTCTCCAAAGTAGACATACAGATGGCCAAAAGACATATGAAAAAAATGCCCAAAGTCACTGATCATCAGAGAGATGCAAATTAAAATGACAATGAGGTATCACCTCACACCTGTCAGGATGGCTATCATCAACAAATTTACAAATGACAAGTGCTGGCGAGGATGTGGAGAAAAAGGAGCCCTAATACACTGCTGGTGGGAATGCAGACTGGTGCAGCCATTATGGAAAACAGTATGGAGTTTCCTCAGAAAATTAAATATGGGACTGCCATTTGACCCACTGATTCCACTACTAGGAATATATCCCAAAAAACCCTAAATACCAGTTAGAAAGAATGTATGCACTCCTATGTTCATAGCAGCACAATTTACAATAGCTAAGATCTAGAAATAGTCCAAGTGCCCATCAGTAGATGAGTGGATAAAAAAGCTGTGGTACATTTATACCATGGAATAAACTCTTCCAAAAGCAATTGTAATCATGAGCATAAAAAAGAAGAATCTCTTACCCTTTAGATTTATACTTATATGGTATAAATCTGACAGCATGGAGGGACCTGGAGGGTATAATGCTAAGTGAAATAAGTCAGTCAGAGAAAGGTAAGTATCACATGATCTCACTCATATGTGGACTCTAAGTAACAAAATAAACTAATGAGCAGAGTGGATCCAGAGACATGAAAGCATGGAATAGAGTATGGAATCTTAAAGGGAAGGCAGGGGAGGGTGAGTGGGTGGGAAGTAACCAACAAAGGACCTTCTATGCATATATGCATGGCCCATGGACACAGAAGAGGCTATGCATAGATGCGATGGTGACGGCCCGGGGCAGGGGACAGGGGTGGTCTGGAGGGAGTCAATAGGGAGGAAAAGGGGACATATGTAACACTTTCAATAATAAAGAATTATTTTAAAAAATGAAATAAAATACAAGTGAAGGGGGGAAGTTTGTACTACACACGAAAGAAAGAAAGAAAGAAAGAAAGAAAGAAAGAAAGAAAGAAAGAAAGAAAGAAAGAAAGAAAGAAAGAAAGAAAGAAAGAAAGAAAGAAAGAAAGAAAGACCCAGTGACAGAGTGAAGATTTTGAGATTTTGCAGCTTTAGTCCCAGCTCTCTTCTGATATCTACTTTCTCAGATTTTTCTCTAGGGCTTAGGCAGTTCATGCTGCCCTGAGAACACAGAGGATGCAGTGAAGCTTGCTTTGTTAACACTACTCAGAGTAAGTCTCCTGTGCCTGTAGTGTTAACTTTGGAAGGGCAAGTGATGTATGCAAAACACACACACACACACACACACACACACACACACACACACACACACAAACAGTCCCAACTTGAAAAGTTCTCTGCACAGGGAGGTACTGGGGTATGATAGAAAGAGCATTGGCCAATGAAGCAATAAAACTAATTATGTACCCAGCTCTACCATTGGCTCTGTGACTTCTTTAAGCCATTGAAACTGCCCAAGTGTCTGTTTCCTTATCTACATAATGAGGATAATAATAAACTGTCCTTCTTCAGGGCTTTCCATGAGAATCAAATGGAAAAAAAAATAAATAGGAAATGGTTTGCCTGACATGGAGTTATAGTGAGAAAAAACACAACTATATAAGCTCTCCTTAATTGTATTCCTTAGGACTTACTGTTTGACTTCTTTAGAAGCTTTCTATTTCGATTTAACTTCGTTATTTGGTTAAACCACTAATCAAAATGTCACTTTCATCCCCTCAACAGGTTTCCTAAAATATGAGTAAAAAACCAGACCTATCAGGTAGCCATAATGTCTGCAAAGAAATGATGAAATGCTAGGGCATGAGGTAAGGCTAATACCATCCTCTATGTGGATCAAGAGATGAGATAATAAATGCAAAAGATCTCTGAAAGTATAAAGCACTAAACTACTGTGTGTTGTTACTATTAATGAGGAAGGGTTGGGTTTGGCGACAGTATTTCCTGGCTGGGCCCAAGGTCATGCAGTCAGACCTCAGACATCGTATAGACGGTTGTTGCTCTGACTAAGGAACAAATGCCCTCTGTCTTCCTTGTCCCTCTATAGACCCCAAACATTACTCATGCTGCTTCATCATCCTTGTTTGAAGGCTCCTGTTGACTTCTGATGGGGTTTAAATGAAGTTTTCTTTCACACCTACTTAAAAACACTGGAAAGTCATCATGCCCTCACCTCTGATGTGTGCTATTTTATCTGTGAGGATTGTTTAAAACCCTTTAGTTTCATTGAATGAAATATCTGAGGATTAACTTTTAAGTCAGAGTCACTTCTGTCTTCAGAAGAAATAAAGTACAAGGTGCATTAACTTGGTCATGGTGGTTATTGGAATGATACTAAGGCAGTCACAGGCACCAAGCATGTGGGTGCTAGTGTATCTTCTGTATTTCTCTAATGAGATGATTTTAAAGTGTACCACAACAATAACGCAAAAACATTGCCTCTCTACCCTCATTAATTCTTCTTGGCAGTCTTACCACAGACACAGAACCTTGACATCCTTTCTCTGGTCTTCCCTCATTCTCCCTTTCACCTGCCAAACCAACACTCCTGAACCAGCATTCTTAACCATGGACTAAAGACCTAAGACTACACAAATTCAAAACCAACTGTTTTTGGTGAATGGAGCACTGAGACATTCTAATTACTCATCGCATTACTCGTCTCCATTTATACTAAAAGCACAAGACCAGCTAGATATTTGTATGTTTGTTGGTTTAATTATAAAAGTGACAACCTCCCGTTCTAACGGGTCTCTGTAATTAATGTTTACCTGGCCCTGAATGTCAGACTTGAATAATAGAAGGCCTACATTAAAAGCACCATGGAATTTGAAGGGACCTAAAATACCACGTTATCAAATCTCAGTAGTTAACAGATAAAGAAGCTGGGGTGCAGGGAAGGCAAGCCCTTGCCTGTGGCCACACAGCCAGCGGATAGTCGAATCTTTCCGGTCCATCACTCTTTTAATTACAACATGCTGAAGGCTCTCCTTGACCCCCTAAAAACAAGACTTCCTCCCAACACTGGCACTCGCCTTTGCTCTATAGGTGTTCCAAAGGGAAGAACACTAATTAAAATTGTCAGCAGAAATTTTAAAACGTTATCCTGTTCATCTATCTTACAAGTTGCTGTCAAGATTTTAAGAGGTGCTAGAGAGAAGATAACACAAGGTGATATGCATTTAAATATGTATTTAATTAATCATGAAAAATATTCATAATTAATATTGGGCAAATAGCCAAATGCAGTAAAGTACCAAGGATTTGGAGAGGGGATCATTTCTCCCCCACTGATCAGTCACAGCCTGGTGAACACACTACTCGGGAAAGAACACGCTCATAAATACATATATGCCATCCTGAGTACCCCTCCATTTCAATAACACTAATTGCCCTTTTTTTCCTTGCTTCTCCTAGCCATATTTCTTGGAAAACAACAGCTGTGTTTATTCAAATAGTAGCATACTGATGACTTGATGATAGGGTAATCTGCTGGAATTCCAAGTGTGACGGTCCCAGGGACAACTTCTCAGCACACCAGATAAGTATCCTTTGCATAGTACAAAGCTTTGGAAAGGAATCCCAGTTTATTAGCACGTGGGATTGGGTGTACTTTATTTCAACTAGTTGCGACATTGAATTTCTTCCAGCAAGTATCATATTTTCTGGTTCTTGCAGAATAATCTTCCCATGCATCATTGTCAACAAGTAATCGGCAACATGAACATTTTCACTCCAATGGTTTCTAAGCAAAGGGATTAAACAGTCCCTTGAATTACAATGAAAACAGGCCACAAGATCCAGTGCAAAATCAGAGCAATAAATTCCATTTGTTGGTATGTTCTCTGAGTCAGTGGGCACGGGAGGGGATAATAATAGCTTTAAAAGCTATTTACTGGAAAAACAAAACAAACAAATAAAAAGCCCAAATATCCCTGAAAATGTAATTAATTGAAGCACAAGATGAATTTCCAAGAGTAGCAAGGGTTAAATTTCTGCAAGAAGTTAATCATATTCTTTAATGAAGTCCATGCAAGGTACCTTTTATGAAATATAAGATCTTTAAAGGATACTTAGAAATAAAATAAGTTTTTAAAATTCTAACCAACATTTTTAGAGTGATGAAGTAATTGCTCTTTTTTAATAATAATTTTTATAATTCAAGAAGTTTTAATTTTGTTTCTTAGATGGTATTTTCTATAATTCTTTTCTGTAAGAGGCATTCTCATATCAATTTAAAAAGTGAGATCTGTTGTATTGATGATTACATAAAGTGTAACAGTAACAACATACATGTATAGCACAATGGGAACTGTTTTATAAGATTTAAAACATTAGCTTGTGCCCTGGCCAGTGTTAGAGCATCGGCGGATGCATCGAAGGGTTGAGGGTTTGATTGCTGATCATGAACACATACCTGGGTTACAAGTTCAATCCCCAGTCCTGGTCTGGGCTCATTTGGGAGTCAATCAGTCAATGAGTCTCTCTCACATCAATGTTTCTCTCTCTCTCTCTCTCTCTCTCTCCTCTTTCTCTTCCTCTCTCCCCCTTCCTCCCTCCCTTATACTCTCTCTAAAAATCAATAAAAATATCCTCTGGTGAGGATTAACAATAATAATAATAATAATGTTTTAAAAATTAGCTCATCAAATAATATAGGACCTTCATTTTTTTTTCCAGAGGGGAACATGAAGCACAGAAATATTGTCATTCGCCCAAGGTCATGCAGCAAATAAGAGATGGAGTGGACATCCCAACCCAGGCCTTAGGCCCTACAGTCCATGCTCTTCATCAGGATACTAGACTCCTCTCAAACATGCAGAAAAAACAATCTACCAAGTGTGAAAAGCAAAATTTTACAGTTATAAATAATCCCTTTAGATTAAAGACATTTATATAATAGCATCCAGAAACAAAGGAAGTACGTTAAAAAAGACTAGAGTTGAGGGATCTGCTAAGTCAGAAAATGTTTTACATACAAATATATCTGACGCATAAGGAACTCAAAATCAATTAAGACTCTGGCCAGGTGGCTTAGTTAGTTGGAGCATCATCCCATACACCAAAAAGTGGTGGGTTTAATTCAGGGCACATACCCAGATTGTGGGTTCAATCCCTGGATGAGGATGTATAGAAGGCAACTGATCAATGTTTCTCTCTCATGTTGCTATTTCTCTCTCTCCTCTCCTCTCTAGGTAATAAATAAATAAGTAAATAAAGTCAATTGAGAAAACTTATCTCCAGCAAGAAATTGGACGTTTTTCAAAAACACAATTCTCTGTATTTCCTAGAGAGAGCAACAACAACAACAACAACAAAATAGACTTCTAAAAGTTTCCATTCAGGTAGGGTTAGAATTTCAGGAGAGCTTTGTTTAGGCCAAAATGTGTTTCTAAAATGATTTACAGAAATTGTTCCTCTAGATGTTATGTTTATATTTTGCTTAGTTGATTTTGATTTTTAATACAGTAGAATGCTACAGGATGAGACTGGTTTGGTGCATTCCTAAAAGGAGGCTAATTAATGGTCTCCATAACCTCATGAGGGTCCTTCTGTCTTTGGAATAAAATGAGATGAGAATTCAGCTGTTTTTTTACTCACATGGGACATCTCAACAACATTCTCAACAACATTAAACAAATTCTGAACCTCTTCTGCATGGATTATATCTTTAGTGTTAATTTCAGATTAAAAATTGCAAAAACAGGATGGTATTTTTAAATTGGCATTTAGCTGTCACTTACTAAGACAGAACATCTAAATTCAATTGAAAATCCCTAAGACAAAGAAGATGAGAACTTAACCTCTCTGTTTCACTCTCACTTCACACATACATGTATGTTCTGTGTATACATATAGACACATACGTGTCCTTATATAAAAATATATACACATAAATATGCATACACAAATGCCTGAGTATCTGTGTGTTTGTGTTTTATGTGTGTGTGTGTGTGTATACCTATATTTTTTAAATGAGAATGATGGTAAGTATAGGGAAAAAAATAGAAATTAAGTCTCAGAATTATGACAGAATTATAGAGGCTCCCAAGAAAATAAATGAAATTGAATCAATTAGCAAAGATGTAACTACATCTGAAAAAAGTCCTTAATACACACATATTATATGTACTATATATACTTCATATTTATATTATATATAACTATATGTAATACATATATATTTCACTATGTTCAAGAAAGATTAAGTAAAGTATATCTATATCTAGAGCAGTGGTTCTCAACCTTTTGGCCCTTTAAATACAGTTCCTCATGTTGTGACCCAACCATAAAATTATTTTTATTGCTACTTCATAACTGTAACGTTGCTACTGTTATGAATTGTAATGTAAGTATCTGATATGCAGGATGGTTTTAGGCAACCCCTGTGAAAGGGTCGTTCGACCACCAAAGGGGTCGTGACCCACAGGTTGAGAACCACTGACCTAGAGAAAACCTTGAAAATGTTTATATTTCAAGAGTAAAAATATTTATTATAAACATGTAGAAAAATGTATCTATACTCAAAGAAACAAAATTAAAGTTAGCATCAGACTTCTATTTTGTAAATTAAATTGAAGACAAAAGAACAAAATAATATAATTTTGAAAGTGAATTTAATATACAGAGTACTTATTTAAAATGCACAATTAATAATATCCTCATATTAAAATACCTCACAGATTTTCATTTCTCTTAGAACAAAGTACCAAATCCCATCATCATTAATTCATACGGTAATCCACAATTGATTTTCTAGCACCCCTCCCTGTAACTCAGATGTCCCACCTCTTCAGTCCCAGTGCTCCAGGCATACTGGTTTGTCTCTCAAATTTGCTGTATGCTTATGCCTCAAGGCCATAATTCATAAGTTACTTTCCTCCCATACTGCACTTCTACTCAAATTCCAGGTCTTGGTCTAGTGATTTTTTTTGTTTGTTTAAGTAGAAATTTTCTCTGATCCCCTAAACCAGTAGTCAGCAAACTGCGGCTCACGAGCCATATGTGGCTCTTTGGCCCCTTGAGTGTGGCTCTTCCACAAAATACCACGTGCGGGCGCGCATGTACAGTGTGATTGAAACTTCCTGACCCATGAGCAGAAGTCGGTATTTTGTGGAAGAGCCACACTCAAGGGGCCAAAGAGCCACATGTGGCTCATGAGCCGCAGTTTGCCGACCACTGCCCTAAACTATATTGTTAGATTGTTCCTTCTGACTTACACTTACCATTTCTTCTTTATATTTTCATCTCCCTTATACTTTCTTTCTCAATATCTGTCTTTTCTAGTAAATTATAAGCTCCAGTAAGGCATGGACTATCATGTTCTCTCTTGTAATTCTAATGCTGAGCACTAAAATCAATTAAATATAGATCCATCTACAAAAACGTAAAATTTAAAACTGTCATCTATCTACACTAATAAAAGACAAACATGCAAATTGACCATACCCTTGCTACACCTTAAGCCACGCTCACCAGCCAATCAGAGCAACTATATGCAAATTAACCCAACCAAGATGGTGGCCGGCAGCCACAGAGCTGGAGCAAGCAGGAGGCTTGGTTGCCAGTGATGGAGGAAGCCAAGCTTCCCACCTGCCATGGCTATCTCTGAGCTCCACTCAAGGCAACAAAATTTCAATTATAGAAGATAAATACACCCCAGATACTTGCTTTCAGCCGGCCGTGGCCACGGAGCTGGAGCCAGTAGGAGGCTTGGGTTTCCCCTGGTAATGGAGGAAGCCAAGCTTCTCGCCTGCCCTGGCTGGCTCTGAGTTCCACTCAAGGCTACAAAGTTTCAATTTAAAAGGTAAATAAATCCCAGAATAATAAAAAAAAGGAAAAAAGGAGAGGCTGGGAGCTTCCATTGCTGGGGGGGCTTGGCCAGCCTGAAAACAGCCCTCAGCCCCTCACCCAGACTGGCCAGGCACCCCAGTGGGGACTCCCCACCCTAAAGTGGGTGTGGCCAGCCTGAAAACACACCCATCAGCCCCTCACCCAGGCTAGCCAAACCTCCATGAGGTGAGGGTCCCCACTGGGGGGGGAGGGGCGCTTGACCAACCTGCAAACGGCCATCAGCCCCTCACCCAGGCTGGCCAGGCACCCCAGCGGGATCCCCACCCTGATCCGGGACACCCTTCAGGGCAAACCAGCCGGCCCCCACCATGCACCAGGCCTCTATCCTATATAATAAAAGGGTTATATGCAAACTGACCCTAACAGCAGAACCACTGGGAATGACTGGTCACTATGACACACACTGACCACCAGGGGGCAGATGCTCAATCCAGGAGTTGTCCCCTGGTGGTCAGTGTGCTCCCACAGGGGGAGCTCTGCTCAGCCACAAGCCAGGCTGATGGCTGCCAGCACAGTGGTGGTGGCGGGAGCCTCTCCTGCCTCCTCAGCAGTGCTAAGGATGTCCGACTACAGCTTAGGTCTGCTCCCCGCTGGCAAGTGGACATCCCCTGAGGGCTGCCAGGCTGCCAGAGGGATGTCTGACTGCCAGCTTGGCCTGATCCCCCAGGGAGCGGGCCTAAGCCAGCAGGTGGACATCCTCCGAGGGGTCCCAGGCTGCAAGACGGCACAGGCCGGGCTAAGGGATCCCCCCCCCCCGCCCCCAGAGTACACAAATTTTTGTGCACTGGGCCTCTACTACTGAAAATAGAGGAATATGCAAATTTTCCAGGACACCATCACAGTAACAGTAATGACCGAACAGTAGGCTGGCAGGCTGCATGGGGTGACAAGGCTGGCAGGGGGGTTAATGAGGGACATCCAAATGACTTGACAGTAGGCTGTGTTTGGCGACCAGGCCGGTAGATGGGTTAGTGAGGGATGATCAGATGACTGAACAGCAGGCTGCATGGGACAACCAGGCCAGCAGGGAGGTCAGTGAGAGACGTCCAAATGACTGAATAGCAGGCTGTGTCGCGTGACCAGGCCACCAGGGGGGAAGTTGGAGGTGATAAGGCTGGCAGGGGACAGTAAGGGGTGACTAGACCAGCGGGGGAGGGGGCAGTTAGGGGGGACCAGGCTGGCAGAGTGGGGCTGTTGGGGGTCACCAGGCCATCAGGGGGGCTGTTAAAGGGGATTAGGCTGGCAGGCAGAGGTGGTTAGGGGTGATCAGGCTGGCAGGGGTGGGCAGTTAGGGGTGATCAGGCAGGTAGGCAGGCAGGTGAGCAGTTAGGAGCCAGCAATCCCACATTGTGAAAGGCAGTCAGACATCCCCCGAGGGGTCCCAGATTGGCAAGGGTGCAGGCTGGGCTGAGGGGACCTCTCCCATGCATGATTTTGTGCACCGGGCCTCTTTGTTAAATAAAATAAATTTGAAATTAACAAAAAGTTGCTAGAAACATCTATCAGTCATGGGAGTCTGGCTGATTTTTACTTTTTATATGTTCCTTTATTTTATTTACTAAATAATCTACAAAAAGCACATAATATTTTCTAAAGAAAGGAAAGAAAATATATTGAAAAAATTTAAAAGAATAGTTTAAAGTCATTGGGTCAACTAATTTCATTAATAAATTCTGTGAAAGAAATCTCTATACCTTTTTGGACCCAACATTTCACAAACCTATTTGACAATATTAATCTTTTAATTTTTTGATACATCTATTTACCAATGTGTTGTATTCTGCAAATAAGTTGAAGAAAATAAGGCACTAGAAGCATTTCCATGAGATTCAGGATGATATAGGCAAAAATATCCTCTGTTATTCCTGGACTAAGAATTGTGCACAAGGGCTTTTACTATAGCTTAATTTATAGTATAAAGCATATAATAGATAAATTTACATATCGAGGTAGAAATATATTTAAGCAATAAATATATATTCAATAAACATAAAACAAATTAATAACATTTTCACATAACATTGAATGCCTGGAAAATACTATATATTGCTAGGTTAATAAAGCAGGATACAAAATTGTACATACAGTATGAATCCCATTAATACACACACATTTTAAATATATATTAACAGTAGTTATCTTTGAAAGCTAGAATCATAAGCAATTTTTCATTTTATTCTTTCTACTTTTCAATATCTTAATCAGAAATAATACAAATTATTTTTTACAGATGTAGAAATAGAACAGTTTCTACCCTACAAAATTTCTGCTTTGTCCTTCAGTAGGCACATTATCATTAATAATAACGCCTATTGAGCAGGAATAATCTGTGTTCAGCATGAAACATCTCGTATTCATGCAAAAATAATCTTACTACTTATTATTTTTAATGAGAAAAATGTGTTCAGGTAGAACAATTCTTATCAAATACTTGATATGAACATGTAATGGAGAACTTGACTTTGTAAAATCTGCGCTGTACACTAAAATGTTATAATCGCCAATGAACTATGGAGAGGGGAAGAGAGTCTGGCAGCTGGCAGCAAGAGTGCAGCCTGGAGATTCGCAGGTCCATCCTAGAAGCAGGTCCTAATGTGGTCCAATAGATCTCCACCATTACCATCACCATTGCCCGCTCCCAACCCTCCCCCCCCCCACACACATATTTAATAATGAACATTTCTTTAAAGGCCTTTTTCTTTCTTGTTTCATGACTTCTCTAGTCTGTAGCTGTCCATTTTCTCCTTCCTGGCTCTTCTTCATTTAAAATTCCTCTGCTAAAATAAATATTTGAGAACATTTTCACTGCATCACTTCCAAGACAAATTTATGGCTGCCTGTGACTTCTCTAGAAGTTAACTCACTGACTATTTCATCATCTTCCTTGGAGTCAACTTCAGGGCGTATTTCAACACTAAAGGCCACTTACTTGGGGGATATGTTGCCTCTTCAAGTAACATTGCAACGGTAGCCTCTAGATTATTGGTTTTATTTTTTTTTTCTCTTTTGTTTTCTTCAATTCTGCCTTAATTTTATTTGAACTCTGACACTCTGATTGTAACATCATAAATTGTGCTGAGATACACATTCTTTCAAAGACCTTATGAACAACAAAAGTGTATCTCCTTGAAGAGTGAAATAGCTCAGTAAAATGAACTTACGCCATTCCCATATTTTTCTCCTTTGCACATTTATTCAGTGTTCAGAGTTAATAAAATGGTGCTTCTAAGATAACACTGTGTCTTGTTTTGGTAATTGGTTTAGTCCACCTTCTAAAAGAACAGAAAAAAACAAAAAAAACAAAACCAGATCCATTAGAGCATGAACTTACATTTCAACCGTTTTTATTTGTTTTAGGTTATCTGTAATAAAACATAGAAAAGTCATTGTCTGCCATTGGATCACGGTATAGTATAGAGCAGTGATGGCGAACCTATGACACGCGTGTCAGAGGTGACACGCGAACTCTTTTTTCGGTTGATTTTTCTTTGTTAAGTGGCATTTAAATATATAAAATAAATATCAAAAATATAAGTCTTTGTTTTACTATGGTTGCAAATATCAAAAAATTTCTATATGTGACACGGTACCAGAGTTAAGTTAGGGTTTTTCAAAATGCTGACATGCCGATCTCAAAAGGGTCTCCATCACTGGTATAGAGAGAAAAATATATCCTTTGAGTCAGATCTGGGTTCCAGTCTCAGCTCTACTAAATATTTTTAATGTTACACCATTTACACACCCTAAGCCTCCATTTATTTTTATTTTTTGGCAAATAAAAAGTATAAATTGCCTGCCTTAAAGATTTTAATGATAGATAAACAACATTCATTAAATCTACACTAATAAAAGAGAAACATGCAAATTGACCATCCCTCCACTATGTCCACCAGACAATCAGAGCAATATGCAAATTAACCCAACAAAGATGGTGGTTAATTTGCATACACAGGCGTGGAGCAAAGACTGAAGACAGTGTAGAAGGAAGCCAAGTGCTGCAGAAGGGAGCGAAGTGGCGGAGAAGGGAACGGAGCTGAGGCAGCAGAGACGGGAGCAGAGCTGAGGAAGTGGACATGGGAGGGAGCGAGGTGGTGGAGACGGGAGGGAGCGAGGTGGTGGAGACGGGAGGGAGCGAGGTGGTGGAGATGGGAGGGAGTGAGGTGGTGGAGACGGGAGGGAGCGAGGTGGTGGACATGGGAGGGAGCGAGGCGGCGGAGAAGGGAGCGAAGCCTCAGGAAGCCCTATTCTTGCAGGAATCTTCCTGCAATGGGCCTCTAGTGTGTTATATAACTGTTTATATCCATATCACTTAACTTTAGATAGGTGCTAAAGATAGGTAAATAAAGTTTATTATTACAGTGGGTAATGCAAATTAAAAAAAATAAACACATTACAGAAAATCATAAAATATGCTCCCAATGCACCAAATTTTGCATGTAGATCACTTTAAAAAAAAATCTGTCTCTCTCTATTAAAGCAATAAGTTGATAGTTTTCTGGGAAATGAGGTTCCATTTTCTTTCATCAGGCTTTCATGTTGCCAGTTTTAATTGACAATTATTATAGCAAGATGGCAGCCTCCACTTTGGAGCTCAGAAATGTCACAGAGGTTGAGTGAAAAGCTGCTTTAAACTCTCATGGGTAGTTTTCATAGTTTGTTGTGAGAAGGGAATGGAGGAAGTTAAGTACTTATTACAGTGTCAGCAGACATACTACTAAGATGAATCTATTTTGACCTTTGTTCACATTCCATCTGCTCTAGTGACTAGAGTTCACAGGTTCATTATGAGTCAGGTTTCATTTACATCCTTAGAAACATTTGCAATAACACATCACACTGTGGAAACCCAGAGTGAGTAAAGGATTTGCTAAAGACATTGCCATGACTTAGGTAATGTGACAGAGGTAATTTACTCAAGTTCCTGCACTGAAATCACCTGTGTCCTCAGTTAATTCCAGAACCAACCTTGTCATTATAGAATTAACCCCTGGCCAAATCATGACCCTTTCCCAATAAAGGTAAAATTAAATAAAATAAATATCAAGAGCAACCTTAAAAATGTGACTAGAGGCCCAGGGGGTGGGGGGATCCCCTCAGCCCAGCCTGCACCCTCTTCAATCAGGGACCCCTCAGGGGATGTCCCTGAGATCAGGCCTAAACTAGCAGTCGGACATCCCCCTCACAATCCTGGACCACTGGCTCCTAATCGCTCACCTGCCTGCCTGCCTGGTCACCCCTCACTGCCCCGCCCTGTCAGCCTAATTACCCCCAACCGCCCCCTGCCAGCCTGGTCACCCCAACTGTACCCCCTCTGATGGCCTGGTCACTCCTAACTGGTCACCTCTTAGTGCCTCCCCTGCTGTCTTGGTCACCCCCAACTGACCCCCTCTGCAAGCCTAGTTGCCCCCACTTGCCCCCCCTGCTGGCCTTGGTCAACCCCAACTGCCCCCCCCCCACCGGCCTGGTCGCCCCTCACGGCCCTCCCCCGCCAGCCTGGTCGCCCCACATAGCCTGCTGTTCAGTCATTTGGTCATCCCTCACTAAACCCCCTGTCAGCCTGGTTGTAGGCAGCCATCTTGTGAGGGCATGAGGGTTGATTTTCATATTATCTCTTTATTATATAGGATAAGCCACACGACTCCCCTCTGTAAGCAGAGACACATATGCAGATGAAAGAGAGTGGGATTACTCCTTTGCCTTAGGATGAGGTGGGAATCCAAGGAAAGCACATCTGGCTTCTCCAGGTTGACACCTACATGTGAAACTCAGTCTTTAGGGAAAAATGGTGGAAGCACTTCATTTTCTTCTATTGCATCCTAGTTATAAGAACCAGCCAAAGTGGAATGACACAAATTGCCCTTCCATTAGAAACAATCAAACAACCCGGTAGTCCTTCCTGAGCAACACCCATCAATAGGTGTCCCGTCTCAGTCTCCTTAGCAGGTTCCCCTTATTTTTTCTTTTAATCTCTAAGCAGCGGAGGACTCAGTCATTAAAAATCTTTTCACAATCTATACTTAATGAGATGTTAGTCCCAGAGTTTTAAATATTATCTATTCACAGAAAAAGAAATTCCCAAATTTTATCTCTAACCCTGAGCTCTTGATTTAACTACAAAATCGCCTAAGTGACATCTCATCTTAAATATCTAATAGGTATCTCACTCAGCTTTATCAGATCAAAAACTGATTATTTGGTTCCCCCTTTCCAACCATCTTGAAGTGTTCCTTATTTCAGTAATTGGCATTTCAATCTTGCCACTTAGACTAAAATTCTTACAGTGATCTTTGATTCCTTTCTTTTTATCAATAAATCATTCAGTAAAAGTGTCAGCATGTCCTATGAATTATTTCCAAACTCCAACCATTTCTCAATGATTCCACTGCCAAGATTTTAGTCCAAGGCCCCACTAACATCTCTTGTTTGAACTAGTCTCCTAACCAATTTCACCAATTCCATACTTGCTTCCCTACAGACACAGAATCCAGGATGACACCTTTAAAACGTAAGTCTGAACATGTCACTCCTGTTATCTACATTCCATTAAAGGCTCCCCATGTCATTTGGAGTAAAATACCAAGGGTGTGCCAGAGCATACAAGGCCTTGCTTAATCTGGATTCCTGCTAGGGCACTACCCTCCACTTCTACTTTCTACCAGTTCTTTCTGCCCACCCATTCTGTCCTCCTTCTTCCTGAAACACTGCAAGAACACTCCCGCTTTTGGGCCCTTGGAGTCACTAGTCCTTGTAGATAGAATGCTCCTCTACCAAGATGTCCCTTACTTCCCTCAGATCTCTACCCAAAACTTGTCTATTCAGAGAGACTTTTTGTGATTAGTGTGTGTCCTTCTTCTTTTACATTTTTCTTACTGGAGTACTTATCATCATCAGATATGTATTGTATTATTTGTTTACATTTTAATTTTATTTCTCCCCTGACTAGAATGAGAGCACTTTGAGAAGATGAATTTTATTTATGACTAGAGGCCCGGTGCACAAAAATTTGTGCACTCGGGGGGGGGGCGGTCCCTCAGCCCGGCCCGTGCCCTCTCGCAGTCTGGGACTCCTCGGGAGATAACGACCTGCTGGCTTAGGCCTGTTCCTGGGTGGCAGAGGGCAGGCCCAATCCCTAGGTGCAGCCCCTGGTCAGGCTCAGAGCAGGGCCGATTGGGGAGTTGGGGCGCCGCCTGTCATGCACAGAGCAGGGCAGATTGGGAGGTTGTGATGCCACCCTCAGTCACGCTCAGGGTAGGGTTGATTGGGGGGTTGGGGCACCATCCCCTGTCACACTCAAGGCAGGGTTGATGGGGAGGTTGCGGCGCCACCCCCTGTCACGCATAGAGCAGGGCCAATCAGGCGGTTGGGGCGCTGCCCCCATCACACACAGAGCAGGGCCCATCAGGGGGTTGGGGCACCGCCCTCTATCACCCACAGAGCAGGGCCGATCAGGGGGTTGGGGCGCCGCCACTCTCACACTCAGGGCAGGCCCGATGGGGAGGTTATGGCTCTACCCCATCACACACAGAGCAGGGCCCGTGGGGGGTGGGGTTGGGGAGCTCCCCCCTATCAGGCACAGAGCAGGGCTGCTCAGGGGGTTGGGGCCCCGCCCCCTGTCACACACAGAGCCGCAGGGCAATCAGGGGGTTTGGGCGCTGCCCCCTGTCACACTGATCCCGGTGCCAGGAGGAATATTACCCTTTTACTATATAGGGTAGAGGCCTGGTGCATGGGTGGGGCCGGCTGGGTTGCCCTGAAGGGTGTCCTGGATCAGGGTGGGGGTCCCTGGTGCATGGGTGGGGGTCCCCACTGGGGCTGAGGGCTGTTTTCAGGCTGGGAGTGACTGAAGTTCCCAACCGCTCCTTTTTTTCTTTTTCTTTTTTTATTCTGGGCCAGTTTTACCTTGAGGCTTGGCTCCAGCTCTTAGGCCTCCGGGGCGGGCCTGCAGTCGCAGGCGGGGAACGTTGGTTTCCTCCGTCACTGAGGCAAGCAAGCCTCATGTTAGTTTCAAGCTGCCTGGCTGCCGGCCGCCATCTTGGCTGACAGTTAATTTGCATATCTCGCTGATTAGCCAATGAAAAGGGTAGCGGTCGTATGCCAATTACCATGTTTCTCTTTTATTAGTGTAGATAATCACCATATTTTACCCGGAACATAATACCTGAAACAGAGAAAATGCCCAATAGATATTTTAAATGATTGAGTATATCAATATAGTTCTTGTCTTCAAGGGACTCATCAGCAAGTAGGGAAAATCAGGATAGGCACAGCTAACTATAATGCTATCCAACAGTGACTAAACAAATTACAGGATAGCACACAGGAGACAAAATTCTAGCTGGGGTTGGGGAAAGGTCAGAGTTTTCTCACACATACAGACATTGGGACTGAAACAGATTAATGAGATTCTAAGAAAAAGAGATATGGAGATCAGTATGGGCACAGGGCGAGAACTTTAATGCTTAGAAAGGCTCAGCATATTCAAGGAACACCAAATGATCCTGGTGCCTGCTAAGGAGAGCTAAGGGGAGGATAAGGGGAAAGAGATGGGCTGGAACAATCGAGAGAGCCAGATCTTAAACAGTTTTGAATGCAGAGAAAGTTATATTGTTTATGTAGTAAAGAAATATTTGCTGGGACTTTTCAAAATGGCAGCCAAATAGGCAGATGAGTCTTGTGCCTTCTCATGGAGCAGATAGAAGGAACAACTAAATCAAATAATATCCACACAGAATTGGTGAATTAAACACAGCTGGTGAGCAAACCACAGCCTGAAAGGACAGAAGATGCCTGGAGAATGGCAGGATTGGGGATCTGGGCTGGAGAGAGAGAGAGAGAGAGAGAGAGAGAGAGAGAGAGAGAGAGAGAGAGAGAGGGAGAGAGAGAGAGAGAGAGACGCATGACCACCGGGATGAGAAGGTCAGAAGGAACACTCGTGCACTGCTGGTGGGAATGCAGACTGGTGCAGCCACTATGGAAGACAGTATGGAGTTTCCTCAAAAAACTAAAAATGGAACTCCCATTTGACCCAGTGATCCCACTACTAGGAATATATCCCAAGAAACCAGAAACACCAATCAGAAAGTATATATGTACCCCTATGTTCATAGCAGCACAATTTACAACAGCTAAGATTTGGAAATAGCTTAAGTGCCCATCAGCAGATGAG
Organism: Myotis daubentonii; assembly: GCF_963259705.1. Classification (NCBI taxonomy): domain Eukaryota; kingdom Metazoa; phylum Chordata; class Mammalia; order Chiroptera; family Vespertilionidae; genus Myotis; species Myotis daubentonii. Next base: position 66,429,870 of record NC_081846.1, on the reverse strand, counting down.
TGGATTAAAAAAAAACAATGGTACATCTACACAATGGAATACTATGCTACTATAAAAAAGAAGGAACTTTACCATTTGCAACAGCATGGATGGACCTGGAGAGCATTATGCTAAGTGAAATAAGCCAGTCGGAGAAAGATAAATATCACATGACCTCACTCATTTGTGGAATATAATGAACAACATAAACTGATTAACAAAAATAGATCCAGAGACAGAGAAACACCAGACCATCAAACCTCAGAGGGAAGGCAGGGAAAGGGGTGGGGGGGGGGGGTAAGAGAGCAACCAAAGTACTTGTATGCATGGTTATAAGCATAATCAATGGACATGGACACTGGGGCGGTAGGGGCTTGTCCTTGGGGTTGGGAGTGTCCGGGGAGGGGTCAATGGGTGAAAAAAGAGACATATGTAATACTTTAAACAACATAAATATATATATTTGTTAAGAATTTACTCTAGGCCAGTCTCTGTGCTAAGTTCTGGGGATACAGACATGGCATCTCCAGTCCCTGTGTTCAGCAATGGACAGTGCACCATAGGATATACAATACGCAGTCAAATGAGTGCCACAAAGCGTTGTGAGTCGTAGCAGCCCTCTGAGGGGCAACACAATGAAGGGCTAAAGATTCTATAGGGTAGATAAGGAGTTTCCCAGAAAGATTTTATGGAGGAGACTATGAGTCAAGGACTTGGAGTTGGAGAGTAAAATGGTGGCATCTAAGTTTTAGAAGGATTAGTCAAGGCAGGGTAGGCAATTGACTAGAAGGGCAAGAACCTAGAAAAAGAGCTAATTCTCTTCTAGAAAAGAGTAAGGAAATCCTAATCAAATTACTTTGGACTTGAAAAGACATCTCAATGGTATCCTCTGTCCTGGTGAGTACTTACCTCCTCAGAGATTTCCTAATGTTAAACCAGTTTCATGTGTATCAGAATCCACTTACCTGATGATGTTTTCCAACATTTCTCTTTAAGTTAAAACTCGTAAGCTTCTGACTGTGGATCCGAAAATTCCAGGTTCAACTCCTGGCTGGCTTTGAGGTTAACTTTCCTAATCTTTCTGGGGGCAGATCGGGTGGTGTGCTATTATTTGTAATCCATATGTATCCAAAGAATTGAAAGCAGATCCTCAAAGAGATTTCTGCATACCTGTGCCCCTAACAGCAATTTTCACAATAGCAAAAAGGTGGAAGCAATCAAAGTCTCCACCAAGGGGTGAAGGAGTAAACATAATGTGATCTATCCATACGATGAACTATTATCCAGCTTAAAAAAACGAAGGGAATTTGGGCACATGTTACAACATGGATGAACCTTGAGAATATTACCCTATGCGAAATAAGCCAGTCACAAAAAGACAAATACCATAGGATTCCACTTCTATGAGGTACCCCCAGTCGTCAAATTCATAGAGACAGAAAGTAGAGTGGCAGGTGCCAGGGACGTGGGGAGGGGACCATGGTACGTCATTTGAGTTTCGCAAAATGAAAAAGTTCTGGCTGTGAATATGTGGCTATACATACCATTATTAAACTGTACATGCTTAAATGGCTAGCAATGTTTGTTTTTATGTTATGTGTATTTTACCACAATTAAAAATTTGTTTATCCCTGAAAACAAAACAAAACAATAAGTAAGAAATCTAGAAAAAGCCATGCAAAAATTCTTAGGACAAGCGTAGATGTGGAGGAAGAACAAAGGAACCAGGCAGAGTGTGATATTATGTAGAATGCTCTTTAGTACATGTATGTTTAGTTACTTCACAGCACTGGCTTTTATCATTGAAATTATTTGCATATCCTCAGTAGTTTAATAATAAAAACTCTCAACATGCTATATTCCCATCTTTCTACAAACTCTCATGATTTCAAGATGTTAGTTCTGACAAGTTCAAATCATAATCACCATAATTAGTATTTGACACTTAGAGCCTCTTCACCAACAGTACATGTTGTTCATTTGTCAACATATAGCTGCGGTATAGGAAATATTTATCATACATAAGAACCACATTTTGAGTCATTTAGGAACATTTTGATAAACTAAATATACTGAAGGGTGCTTCCACCATTGATTATTTTTTCCCTATTTTGTTAAGATGTAATTTTATAAGCTAAATTGGTTTTCAAATTCTTGTATGTGTTGAGTTGAGTCCCTCAGAATTATTCTCGGAATCACATAAACGGAGTCATAAAATTGACTCACTAAGTTTAAAAAATTAAATATGAATAAATGCAATCCCCCCACATATTACTATAGCGAACATTTTTTGTGTCATTTCTTGGTTACTACAAATGTGTGGAAAGCATATATCATTTTTCCATGTAATACTCAATATAGTTATTTTTTTCTACAAAAACTAATGGTGGGCCAATGGCATTTGTATTCAAATGTATGTTTTCTTGTGGAAACTCAAAGCCTGTGCATTCCCCTGCTTTCTGACAGTAATTATTTTGACTTGAGATTGCCCAATAAGATTTCATCTACAGACCAGATTAATATTTCCTTAGATGGTTGAGGTGAAGTTCAAGTATGTATAGCATCTGCATTCATGATCTAATTGAGAAGAAATACAAGTGTGAAGTGTAGTAACGAGAACGTCTATAGTTGCAAGTTAAAGAAGAGTTGTCAGCATGAATTTATTTTAGAGTATGTAGTCTGTCCTGCTCTTTTACACTGGATTTATGGCTATAACCACTTTGATGCCTATTTATTAGAAACTATGTATCTCATTAAGGTTACCTATCAAAGTCACCAGGCCTAAAAATCGGCAGACTTGCCACCACCCCTTCTGGTTAGGCAGCCAAACGACTAGTCTTCAGTGGCCCCTAGATAAGATTTTCTGACCCCATCTGGCCAAGTGCTTGCCACAGGGAGCCTAAAAACACCTGCTCATGGTTTCTTGGTGGCTTCCTCACAAATATCATCTGCAAGCAATGCAGTATATATAGAAACAGGCCTAGAGTTCTGGGATTGTACAAGGCACTTTGATAGAGAACTGACCAAAATAAACTGTGAAAGTAAGTAAACACTAAGTTAACCACATTTGGAGAAGTGGTTTAGAGCATATCCAGGGGAAACAATTCTCCTCAAAGCAGATTCCCAGCATTTGTTTGCATCAGAATGATCAATACATTATTTCAGTCTGTAAGGGTATGCGTAAAGCGTATTATGGCAAAACTTTAGTGAAAACAGTGCAAGCCTGTGAGAAACTTCAAATGAATTGAAATACACAGAGGGATTAGATCAGAGAAAGATAAATGTATCCTTAAGCAGTGTGTGCCTGAGAAATTATGCACGATCAAAAAAGTCTTCCCACAGACCACTTAGGAGTAAACATCCTTAATATGAAGAAGAAAATTACAAACAGGTACACTGCAGCATCGGAAATAAAAATGAATAGTTTTCTCTGTTTCTTCACCTTTTACATTTGTATAGTCCTTTATAGTTTAAAAAAGAACTTTGAAAGCATTACCTCCTTGATCCTTACAACAGCCTGGTGTGACAGGTAAAATATTTATTTTACAAAAAAAAAACAAAAAAAGACTGGGGTAAACAAAAGGAACCACTGAAGACTAGTAGTTTGGCTTCCCCAGCTGAGTCCTACATTAGAGGTTAAGAGATGGAGCTGGGCAAGGAACATTGTCAGAATAGAAGGTGCAATACATGTGTGCATGTGTGTGTCTAATTGCAACTTTTTTGCCTCCCAAACAAACTCAAGAAATTTCTGAATTTCATAATTTCAAAAGATGTGTATCTATTTCTTTTCCTTTTTAAAAATAGGTTTTTTGTACTGATTTTTTAAAGAGAGAGGAAGGAAGAATAGAAACATCAATGTGAGAGCATAACATTGATTGGCTGCCTCTTGCATGCCCCCTACTGGGGATCTAGTCCGCAACCCCAGCATGTGTCCTGACCAGGAAAGGAACCAGCAGTCTTTCGGTGCATGGGATGACACCCAACCAACTGAGGCATATTAGTCATGACATATTTCTTCTCTTTTAATGAACATGAATCCTATATAATAGGTGATATGCAAATTGACCATCACGCCCTCACAAGATGGCTGCCTACAACCAGGCCAGCAGGGGGGTTAATGAGGGATGACCAAATGACTGAACAGCAGGCTGTGTGGGGCGACCAGGCTGGCAGGAGGGGGTAGTTGGGGGTGACCAGGCTGGCAGGGGAGTGCAGTTGGGGGTGACCAGGCCAGGAGGGGGGCAGTTGGGGGTGATTAGGTTGGCAAGGGGGAAAGTGAGGGGCGACTAGGCCAGCAGGGGGTGCAGTTGGGGGTGACCAGGCCAGCAGGAGGGGGTGCAGTTAGGGGTGATCAGACCAGCGCGGGGGGGGGGGGGCACAGTTAGGGGCAACCAGGCAGGCAGGCAGGTGAGCAATTAGGAGCCAGTGGTCCAGGATTGTGAGAGGGATGTCTGACTGCCAGTTTAGGCCCAATCAATCCTAAACTGGCAGTCAGACATCCCCCAAGGGGTCCTGAATTGGAGAGGGTGCAGGCTGGGCTGAGGGGACCCCCCCCCCACTCCTGTGCATGGATTTCATGCACTGGGCCTCTAGTAAAAATATAAGCATCCAAAGAGAATTGTGCAGTAAACACAGACTGGTATGAAAGCTTAGATAGAAAACTGCAAGAAAAGAGAATAGAGCCAAGTGACATGTGTTGAAACAGTCATGTAGTATTGCATGCTAGAAGGCACCGATAGGTACTGGTAAAACCATAAGAAGAAACATGTGAAGAAGTCTTCCCTATAAGGGCAGTTTTTATTGAACAACTGTTTTCCATGGTCATGCTCCTATTTAGAGATATATTAATATTAAAACCCTGGTTTCTCCATTATTTACAATAGTTATTGCTCTTGAGTGTGGATCTGTATAGAGGCAACTTTCCATCACAGAGAGACATCTGTTACTAACTTTAAATGTACCTGTATTTCCCACTAAACAGCTCTACCTTGGTTTTTTTATTGACATCTAGAACCCAGTCTTTAAAATCTAATCACACTACCTTACTCCTCAAACTGAATTGTACTACATCCCCTTTCTCAATAAATGGCAAAACCATTATGCAATCTCCCAAGGTATCAACCTTGTTCCCTGGACAGCTTCCTCTCTCTCTCATCCACACATCACTTAGTCCTGTTGATTTTACCTACATGATAACCCACAAATAAATGCCCTTTGCTCTAGGGTCACTACTATTATTTCAGTCCACATAAAAGGTAACAAGGGTCTGGAATTCTTGCAAAGTTTTCTTACTGACCCATAGGATAAAGTCCCAGTTCCTAAGCATGCCATGGTAACTCTTGCTTTATGAACTAGAACTTGCCTGCTTTTCCAAACCAGGCTACTCTAACTCCAGCCATGCCAAACTCCTTGTAGTCCCCAAATGCTAGGCAGTCTTATTTCTCTACACTTCACCTCTTTTTGTTCATTCTTCATAAAATATACTTTCCCCAACACTGTCTGTCTCCCTCTAAGTAAGTTTCAAAATTCAGCTTCAATATCTCTTCCTCTCTGAAACTTTCTCCATTCCCTTGTTGTATGTTTGTTACTCGGGCCTTCATTATTATTGTTGATATGATGAGATGTTTTTTTGTTCAAACATTTTTCCATAGTTTTTGTCTTCACTAGTTTAATAATATGTATTCTATACCTATTATTCACCTTTATTCACTTCTATTCCAAGCACCTGCCATGTACTGAGCCAGATTCTAAAGTAATAGCCTACATAGACAAATTATAACCAAAAAAATGATTTATCATGATGATAATAAAAGTTTTCAATCCATCCCACACATCTTCTAATTTACCTTATCACTACTGGACAAAGAAACACCTGATTTAAAGACTATACTGAAATGATTATCATCACTGCCTCTGCACCAGTCCAGAGTGCTGCCTCCATGAAGCTCTGTAAGAATCAGTACTGGGGCTTTTCCTAGCAGGTCGCCAGAATGATATCTAAATCAAGGACCCAATGCTCTACTCACATAATGTATGTCTGACACTATGATGGGGGAATAAGATTCAAAGTCACCTATGTTGAATGAAAATTATTTCTATAAAAACAGAAAAATATAAATGTACAAATGATAGCCTCCTAAAGGGTAAAAACTAGCTGTAAAAATCAATATAATGAAGAAATAGTTGGAAACCACTTTTAAAATATGAGAAGAAACTAAAGTTTAATGTAAGGTTTCTTTGTTTGTTTTACCAGGTCAGAAGTCTTCAGATTATGCTGTCTGGTTTAAATCGCCATTTTACTCTCAAGGACAGTAGATTTGGGTAGAAGGTTCAGAGAAGAATTACAAAGAGTATTTAACAGAAGGAAAAGATGGGGAATTTTAGGCTAGGGCAGAAATGCTAAAATTACAGCAACGAGGTAACTAATGATTGGAGATATATTAAGAAGTTAACAGAAAGGGCACTCAAATTGTCCATATCGGTGATCAAAACCAAAGAATACTGTTAAAATCAAAGAGCGAGATACTGAGTTTAGGAAAAAGAATGGCTTTGTGAGTGATAAAACTCTAGGTGATTCTTGAGGGGGCTTATATATCCTTCCAGGAAGGACTGAAAACTGTCCATTTGGAAAGGTCTAGGTATTCAGCTAGGTCTAGGTATGCAGGAATGAGGGTGCACCATATTGTTTTCCATGAATATTTCCAGTGCTATAGTTTAATGACATTATCTTATATTCCTCATAAGTTACATTACATAATATCCTGAAAAACACAATACACTCTATGTTTATTTAATATCTTCAAGTTCATCCTCTGGAGGAAAATATCACAACAGCTTTAAACTTTCCTCACAGAATGTACATTTGTATCTTCCACCATTTTTGTGTCCACCAGCCAGCTTCTCCTCAATTTCTCTGCAAATTCCAATAAATATGGAACGCCAAAAAATACACAACTCTTCAATAGGTGCCCAAGAAATACCAGGTCAAAATAGACAGATTACTCCATGGCTTCTGCATGTCATACATCTATTAATACATCCTCGGATCATGTTAACACTTTTAATAACAGCACCAGGCTGCTGACTCACATTCGGGCATGTTTCTACTTCCTTCTTACCTACATAATTATTCCTTCTTGTGTCAGCCTGGCTTGTTTTCTTCTCTAATCTCATCCTGTTTAGCTTGGCCAACTTCTCTCAATTTTCAAGGGTCTGTTCAAAATTGTTGTCTTGGTTTCCATGTATGGGCAACACTACCAAAATGAGGACCTTTTTTTCTAACTTTCAAATAATCAAAGGATAAAAAAGTCAGAGGGAAGCTCAGTAATTTGTTTCAGTCATGTGCAAGGCTCTCTGCTAGGTGTTAGGGGTAAGACAAACATGGTTCCTACTTGGTTCCATGCGATAGATAGATACAGGCTGTTAGAGATAAGTAAATAGAAAACTGCCAGCCTCTGTGATAAGAGTTAGGATAGGAAGGGAAAATGGCAATAGGACAAAGTGAAACTTTGAGCACAAGGACGATGATGGGTCTAGAGGCTGTGACTGCATGTTATTGTGCCACTTTGACCTCCAAAGAGAAGGCTGCAGAAGAGGGAGAGGCAAAAAGGCTGAGAATTTGCACAAATATAAAAAATTAGCTCTTTTAATCTTCACAACAACCCTATAGGAAAAGTACTGTTATGCCAACTTTACTGATGAAGAAATTCAGTATTTAAGAAGGTAGCTAACTTATCTGAAGGTCACACACCTCTAGCTAATAAGTAACAGAACTGAATTTCCAATCCAGTCTATATGACTCCAAAGTTCATGTATAAGACCATGTTGCTTTTCAAACATTCTCTATGTTTCTAGTTTATTAACACACACACACACACACACACACACACACACACACACACACACACACACAAATGATTTGTGGGAAGAAATCCAAAATTTCTGAAGTCCAGATAATGAGTGCTGCTTTTATTTTATGTGGCATTCAGTCAAAATAAAACCATAAGCTGATTTGACATAAGTTCATCTCAAATTATTCTGGAAACTTCTGAGACTAGAGTTCAGGAAGCCAACTACCCAGTGACTTGCTAGTTATGTTACCAGGGCCTGAGGATATAATACTGCATCCATAACGTCAACAGCCATTCTTTTTCTTCCAGTTTTAAAAAAGGTACCATATTTTTCCACCTTTGGGCATTCTTATTTTCTGCAGAAAGTATTCTAATAATAGTTGAAAGCACTCAACAACTTCAGAAGTAGCGTGAGTATCTATTTTCATGGTTCAATGATAGTAGTTTCCTGTCATAAGCAGGTAGCTAATAATTAATATGTATTTAAATAGGAAAAGGAAACAATCCAGGAAATCAACTTAGCCCATAGAATTGTTTAACAGATGTTATCTGAAATTCTATGTTCAACTGCTGTCACTATCATTCATCTTATAAGGACAATGCTTAAGCTAACTCCTGCAATGGGTCATTGAAAAGGACCTAAAAGTGGCAGTGCACCAAGAATAATAGTTTGCCCCCATTCTGTACCTGACAGGCAACCTGTTCTCCAGCTGTCCATTCCTCTAATTTCCGGTTGGCTCAGGAGATGATCCAGTTACTACCAACACAACCATATCCAGCACTCAGGATTTTCTTGATAGATAATATTCTGATAGATTTCTAAAAATACTCCCTTTCCTCAAAAGCCCATCAATATGGCATTTAAATCAGCACAACCACATCAGAAAAATCAATGTTTACTAAAGCTTAACTTACACATACCCTATGACCCAGCAACAGAAATGCCTACATGTGTTCACCCACAGACATGTACCAAAAAGTTTGTAGCAGTGTGCTTTGCAATGTCCAGAAGTAGAAACTATTGCAACATCCAATTGCAGGAGAATTAGTAAATGTGCTGCATTCACACCGTAAAATACTTTGCAGCATTGGGGATGAATAATGACAACAACAGGCAACAATAGAGATGGATCTCACAAACTTCATGATGAGCGAAAGAAGCCAGACACACACAAAAACAGCATATACTCCATGATTCTACATATGTAAAGAACAAAAAGAGGCAAAATTAATGTATTCTATTTGAAACCTGGATAATTGTTACCCTTAAAGAGGGATGGAACAGATCAGTAGGATGAGGATGGCATCTAAGGTACTGGTAATCGGGATATTAATTTATTGAGTATGCGGAATTTTGTAAAAATTCATTGACTTGCTTTTCTGTATATGTATTATACTGCAATAGAAAGTTATTAAATCCCCTAATGCTTGAAATGTTGAAGAGCTAATGTTTGGAGAGATTAAAATGGACTATATAAAATATTACCTGTGAGATAGAAAAGTTTGGAGTAACGATCTGCATTATAACAACACAGGCTTAAATGCCTATTTCAAGATAAAACCAGATCCCTTGCTCTTCTAGAATTCATAAGTTTCTCACAACTCCCTACACATTGCCCCTGGTCTTTATCCTGGCGGTCACAGCCAATCCACTCCCTCGGGTCATAAATAATGTTCTACTTCTGCTAAAAGGCTGCCCTGGCTCTTGAAGGATATGCCCTGCCTGTGGGCCTTCAAAGAAAGACACTTTTCTACCAGCCTCAGCTATTCTCCTCCTGGCCTTTAAACATGCTGCACTGGCCACGCAGTCACCTCCTTCTCTCCGCAGGTCACTCTGGGAAATCATTCTCAGATTGGCCTCTCTCTCTCTCTCTTTGACATCTTTTAGTTTGCCTCCCACAGCAATTAAGAGTAGGGAGGCTGTTTCACATATTGATACAAATCCATCCAAATGTCCACTTGATCTTGATGGCAGATAATGCTTTGTTTTTGCTTTTACTATTTCCTAGGAGAGCCACTTCCCACTCATAGATCATTTACTGACACACCTGAGTCCCCAAAAGGGCCAAATTATAACTGCTTCAGGTGGCCAGCCCCTTCCACATATTCTGGTTCTCTTTGATAAATTATCACGCAGGAGCCCCTCAGCAAGCTGCTTATCTAGAGTGACATGATGACAATTTTATACTATTAAAAATTAACGTATCTTAAGAGAAGCCAATATAACTCTCACAAGGAAGAGGAATCTAATAGGGAACACCTACTGTGTGCAGAACATTATGCTCAGTATTTTCCTGTATATTATCATTTTCAGTCCTTACACAATGTTATACAATGGATATTATAACCTCCCTTTTGCAGATGGGAGAAGAGAGGTTTGGGATTTAAATATACAGTCCCAAATCACACAACATGCAAGATGCATAGCAAGACATTAAACAAGGCATCAGCCAATGATTTTATGAAGATTAACAAATATTTTAGGTTTTGTGAGTAACACAAGGTCCCTGTCATCTACTTTTTTTTTGTTTCTTTCTTGATTGGTTTGCTTTTATAACCCTTTAAAAAGATAAAAATTCCATTTTTAACTCCTTGGCTGGACTTGGTCCAAAGATGGTCGTTTGTAGATGCTTGTCTTAAGAAGTTGGGGGAGCTTCCAGCTTTCAGCTCCGAGGGGGCTTAGGTGCAACTTTCCTTGGTCGTTCCAAATCCGGGTTCATCTAACACCAGCAGCCTCCACCATGCCACTGAAGTTCAGCCCCAAGGAGATCAAAGTCATATACTTGTTGTGCACTGGTGAGGAAGTCAGTGCCACATCTGCCCTACTCCCAAGACCGGGCCCCTGGTGAAGACATTGCCAAAGTAAATGATGATTGGAAAGATCTGAGAATTAAGTGAAATGGACCAGTCAGAACAGACAGGGCCAGATTGGAGTAGTGCCTTCTGCCTCCGCCCTGATCATCGAGGCCTTCAAAGAACCACTAAGAGAGAGAAGCATAAAACAAAAAAACAAAAACAAACAAAAGAATACAAACAAATCTTTAGCACAGTGGAAATATCACTTTTGCTGAGATTGTTAACAGATGCAGTGCCGATCTTGAGCTAGAGAACTCTCTGGAACCATTAAAGAGATCCTGGGAACTGCCCAGTCTATGTGCTGCAGTGTTGATGGCCACCACCTCCATGACATCATAGATGACAACAGCAGTGATACAGTGGATAAACAAATAGTTAAGACTACAAAGGAAAATATTTCTGTTAAGATCATTTGACAACCAAAAGAAAAAGAAGAAGTTGGAATAAAATATGTGATTAAAGCATGTTCTCTGGACTTTGGTCTAAATGTAAGCCCTAATTCCATTATTTACTAGCTAACAGTTTTGAAGAGCTTATGAAGTACAAAAAGGGGGCTATTCAATAAACCTGAAAAGCTCAGAGGGGCCATACTTGACAAGCTCAGGGACTAAAAGTAACCACACAGGATAATCTGATCACAAATTCCTAAGTGGGCAGGTCATAGAGGTAGTCATGTCCCAGGCCTACAGTGTCTTTAACAAAGGTCAGTCTTTACCTTAGTGAAACTTATCCATTGTCCTTATGCATGTAGAATAAGATATTTTTGAAATGTCAGAGTAATTTTTTTTTCCTATTCCTTGGAGGACAACCACAAGCACCAGAACACTGGAATATCAGAGCATGAGACCACAGAAACCCCCATTGTTATCTTGATCCCCATATTCCATCTCTATATGCTGTAATCTTATTAACTATCTCATTACCCACCTGGGAAAATAAGTATATATTTCTCCATTTTGCCTTTTATCCAATGCTAGAGACTTCTGCTTTGCTTTCTCCTCCCCTCTTAATCTACCACCAATGGATTTCATGTAACTCTCCTTATATCTGGTCCTGTGATTCTAATGTATAAAATAAGCTACAACACTGCCTTTCTCCAGAGCATTTTCTTAATCCATTGAGATTTTGCTTCCCAGCTCATGTTGTCAGTTTGGATTAAATGAAACCATAAAAATTCTCTACCTATTTGGATGCTTCTTTTATCAACAGCACCACACAATATTCTAGGTAATTTACATGTATTTACTAATTTAATCCTCACAACTCTGTGAAGTAGGTAGGCTCTATTATTTCCCCAATTCTGCATATCTGGAAACTGAGGCCCAGAGTAGTTAAATAATTCACCCAAGTTACACCCAGTAAGTGTTATAGCTACAAAACCCATGTTTTTCAACCACTATGTTAATATTATTTAAGCTACCAATAAACTACTTGAGCAGGATAATTGGATTGCATTTTGTACAAAGAAGGAAACTTTTTTGTTATTTTTATAATGATCCTTTTAGCCTTGCAAGAAAAGGACTCAGTAATGGAAGTTCTTGTAAGTGGGACTGAAGCTTCAAGATTCTAGAAGGTGTCATTACCTAAGGTTCTACAGGTTCATGAGTGTGCTAAGCAGAACCTAGATAGCAACTATCCCAATGCAAAGGGATAGACTAGATCTGAATTTAATTAATCAAGGTCAAAGGAGCCCAAGGTACAGTTGGAACTCAAACCATGAACAGGTGGAGAGCCAGGTGAGGGATAACTGAGAGGCATCCAAATGGACAGGCCCTGGTATCAGGACCTTCAGCTAAGACATCAGGGTGCCTGGCTCAGGGGCTAGCCCTGGAATATTTAAGACCCCCCACATCCATCTTGACTCAGTTCTAAGCTGCAGAATTATTGCATCAGTAATGGCAGCTCTTTGCCCTAGGTCTGCATTGTGCTCATGAAAAGGGCTCATCCTAAAAGGCAAGGTCAATTATGTCTAACTACTAGAGTTAAAGATCTATAGCAGTGATGGCGAACCTTTTGAGCTCGGTGTGTCAGCATTTTGAAAAACCCTAACTTAACTCTGGTGCCATGTCACATATAGAAATTTTTTGATATTTACAACCATGGTAAAAGACTTATATTTTTGATATTTATTTTATATATTTAAATGCCATTTAGCAAAGAAAAATCAACCAAAAAAAGTCATAGGTTCGCCATCACTGCTCTATAGAGACAGAGACCCAGGAAGATCCTTCAAATACATGGAACTTCAAGTTCTTTAAAATCCAAAGTAACAAATATTGCTATTTATTGTTATTTCAATTAATCTGTTTTCAACCAGATAATGTAAAGGTTAACAAAAAGGAAAGGAAGGAAAAGGAAAAGAGAAAGGCAACCGTCGTCTTGTGTGATGATAAGTTGCAATGGCTTAAGAGGCCTGTGTGATCTGCCTCCTAAGGTTCCTGCAACATGAGACCCTTTGTGCAGGTTGACCCCTTTGTGACTGAGCTTACATTTATCACTTTTTCTTTTCTCTTCTTTTGCTGTCACATTTATCATGCTTTTAAGTATACATATTTTATTGCCTGTTTCCCTCACTAGACTGTAAGCTTCGTGAAAGCAGAGACTATATATGGTTAGTTCACTATGGTATCTCCACCCACTGCCCAACAGTTTCATAAGTTTACCCTCTGTAATTATTTGTTAGGAATAAATCGCGACTGGTAGGGCATTGAAAGGCCTAAATATTATTTCTCTCCCCAGACTGAACAAAAACTTCCTGAGGCAAAGAAATATGTACTACAAATACAAATTATCTGTCAGTAGTCTTATGTAACAATACCAGGAAAATCATAAGACACGGGATAAATAGAGTATCATAATGTTATTTATACCAAAATGTGCCCACAAGGTCCCTGGGACAGAGAAGGGACTATATATATAACAAAAAGATTTCGCTGGTAAACAAATAGCAAGAATGTTTCTGCCATCCACACAGTAAACATTATGCTTCTTTCTTTTGCTTGCTGGTGAAAAAATTGACCCAAACAATCAGTCCTGGGTTTTTTTTCCCTTCTATTTTTGACTTAAGAGGGCTATAATTTATGACATAAACTACCTGGCATCCTTGGAGTACTCAAAGTCCACATTGTCTATCACCGCTCAAATAGCAAGGGCATCTCTGGCATTCCAAATGCATATAAAGTAATCAATACAGAAAAAGAACAAATTAATCGAAAGTTATGTAATCCTATACCCTGAAAAGGACCTGATTAAATCTCCATCCTTTGTAGCTATTTCTAATCTTGGATAGTACAGGTGTTTACAATTTTTTTGTGAGTTGACCTCAGGTGACCCAAGGATAGTTTTAATTGCTTACCAAATGTAATTTTATGAACGAGATAAAGATATTGTGAATGTATATCAAACACCTTTGAAATACAGAAAGCCTTTCAAGATGAAATTTTTAGTTAGCTTGCTACTCTTTCTTTAGAGTCTAATTGATTTTCTTGACATCTCTTTAGCCTGGCAAACTGCCTGCCTAAGTACTTTATCTGACCTTCAGGCTGTGTGCCAGGTATTGATCCAGTACCTACAATGGCTGTGTTGTACCAGCTCTTCCAACTTTGATAAGGGCTAATGTACTAGCACCAGGCAGACAGGACGTCAATGGTCTCAAAATTTCTCTCATCCTCTTCTTCTATCTGCATCTTCCTTTCTTCTTATGCAAGAATTTCAAGTTCTATCAAAATCGGATCTTAAGATCTGATGTACATTTAGGCCCAATTTATCTTCTAGGGCAGTGGTTCTCAATCTTCCTAATGCCATGACCCTTTAATACAGTTCCTCATGTGGTGACCCCCAACCATAAAATTATTTTCGTTGCTACTTCATAACTGTAATTTTGCTACTGTTATGAATCATAATGTAAATATCTGATATGCAGGATGTATTTTCATTGTTACAAATTGAACATAATTAAAGCATAGTGATTAATCACAAAAACAATATATAATTATATATGTGTTTTCCGATGGTCTTAGGCAACCCCTGTGAAAGGGTCGTTTGACCCCCAAAGGGGTCGCCACCCACAGGTTGAGAACTGCTGTTCTAGGGACTTTTTTAAAGCACACCTTAGAAGACCTGTCTAAGCAATAATAAATAAAAATGTTTAGAAATAATAGATTTCTTGCTGATGTTAAAATATATTATCATGATGGGTTTCCTTTTTAAAGAAAAGTAAAACTAAATATGAGTTATAGTGATGCTTAGGGAGGATTTAGACAAACTGCATGGCATAGAGTGAGAGAGACCAGGTAGTAAGGGGTCTGGAAATCATGCCATAAATAAAACAATAAAAGACAATGGGATGTTTTAGTTAGCCAGAAGAATAGCATTCTTGGGAAGAGCAATGTGTTAATCCTATGAGATTAATATCTGTAAGTTAATGTGACTATAACTATTAATTTGTAGATAGCTCTCATGTTTTTCATGCTTTGCAGTGACAGTAAATTTTAGGAAAGCACTTTCATTGAACAAATGGCCCTGTGCAGCTGGGGAGATTCTCTCCAACAAAACATTCCAATTATTCGTGAGCCCAGGATGGAATCCTTGGAGAAGGAGAAAACAAAGGACCTGAAAGTAGAATTGTTGAAATAAGCCCCTTGGGAAACAGAGTACTTTAGTGAGAATATATTTTGTGCTTTGAAGATAATTTGAGATCGAAAACATTGACTGACTCTCTGGTATACACGCTTTGCCCTTTGTCATCTAACTTCAACAAAACAGTTGGAAGGATTTAGAGACTTCACAATGGCTTTGCATGGAGCAAATCAGTGTTGACTGGTGCCTAGTTTGTCTGATTTCAGGTCTTTTGTAGCTTGGAACAGAGAGAAAGCCATGAAAATTTTACTTTTAAGTTGCCAACCTGAGGGAAGCAATTCTTACTTAAAGTAAACAAACACATTCACATTCATCATCCTCAGAATGCCGCTTCAAGCCTTCTACATCCAAAGTCATTTCAAGCAGTGGGGTGAAGATTGAGCTGATGACTGGCCATGGTGGGAAAGGGGCAGAGTCCCACAGAGCTGCCATGGGTGGAGAGGGGCGCAGGATCCCACAGGGCTGGCTATCAGAGCAGGAGATGCGGAGCATTTCCCAGAGCTAGTTTGCATAAACCCAAGGAAGCTGTGCTAAGAAAGGTGCTGCCTGGCTATTTATCTCCACCCATACTAAGCAAGGGCCACTGAAAACGTTCATCTGTTAGGCTCACCAGCCCAAGCGATAATGCAGATAAGACTGAAGGATAGACTTTTCCACTGCTCCCAAAACCATAGGAGCTTTTTGAATCTTAAATACCAAAGAGTTGAGACACTAATGGTTAATCCATTAGGAGAGGCAAGGGGAACCCCCTAAGAAGAGAAGCACTATTAAGTGAAAGCAGAAGAGGGGTAATCAATGTGAAGACCTAGAAATGCCTTTCGATAACTGCACACTATGCTGGCATAGGATCCCGTTACTGACAGGCTTTTGGACAAGACCGCTTTGCCAAATCCATGGCTGCTGGGGAGGAAGTGTTAAGTAGAAAAGTAATGAATAAAAAGTGATGATTACTCCACGTTGTTTTGTTAATTATCAGTTAAATCACTTCTGCTATTGTGATTACAAGAGTGTTTTTCTCTGGGACAACTGGGGGCAAAAAGACCATGAAAACAAGGGGAGGAAATCAACTGAAATTTGGCATGAAAAAAAAATAGTTCAGACCAATACACCCAGGGGAATAAATATGACAAAATGATGGAAAGTCTGAAAATGCACTATTGCCGGGAGGACCAGAAGGGTGGCCAACGTGGCAGGAATGTGTTCGTGGCAAAGCAACAGAGAGCTCTTGCTGCAGGCATTGTCTGTGGATCATGGGGATGAGGCAAAGACTATTTACCTGCCACAGGAAAAGTCTGTGGGATCAGATAGAAGGTGCTATTTATGGGTTTGCATTTAAAAAAAAACAAAAAACAATAGGACAGGAAAAACAGAGAGAGGTACAAGAAATTTAGTAAATGACAAATAATCAAATCTGATGGGATCCCTCCTCAAAAAATAATCATCAAGCCACAGTCCTAAAATGGGGAATAGAAAGAGAAAGGCGGCGGTGTGTGTGTGTGTGTGGGGGGGGGGGGAGACCAAAAGTTGAATAATAAAAAAGGTGGAAAGAAGTTAAAATGTTGTGTTTATAAAGCTACCTCTCAGGAGCATAAAAAAAAAATCACTTGACCTCTTTGGACCTCAATTATAAAGGGAGATTTGTGGATGACATTCTTGTTAAGGCCTCTTCTAGTGCCAAATAGCTATGCCCAAAGCAAGATTTAAAATTCAGCTTCTTCTAAATCAAGCTCCAACCTCACCTTGGGGAACTCTTCTCTGCTATATATCTGGTTTCACTCAGTTGGCCCCTTTCCTCATATCCACAAAAGGTCATCTGCTTATACTACCTAGTTATGAACAGCACATTTGCCTTATTTTTTAAATGAGGATTGGAAGACAGTGTTAAGAGAATAAACTGGAAATTAGAAGCCTTGGCCTCTGGTTCTGGCTCCTGCACAGACACAGGATGTATCCCTCTGACCCGCAAAGAGATGGGTCAGATTAAGTTACCAGTCAGGTTCTTGCCTTTTCTACTTACTGATCATGTTCTAGTTCTCAGGCCTTCAAATGGGTTCTTAATTATGTGTCTCTTAACAATGAGAAGGCAACCACTGAGTAGAAAAAGGTCCAGGTCTCTTGCATTCCAATCCTCTATCTAATCTATGACATGACAGCTAGAGGACAGAAAGTACGTGACACAAAAGAAAATAGTAATAATAGACCAAAAGATGAAGAACTTCCCAGATTGGTGACTCACTCCGTTACTGACCAGTCTCCAAAGAAAGGAAGAGTCACTTCTCTGGGAGACACTTGAAATGAGATCTGAAAGAAGGCAGACAGAACAGTCAACAATTGACGATCCTCTGCTCGTGCTCAGAGAAGCTGGCCCCCGTATTTCCTCATGCCTGAGGCCCATAGCAGTCATCTCTGGCTAGTGCTGACTTGGAGACCACTAGAGACAGCCTCTGCATCTCCACCCAGCAATTCTGCAGTTTTCTGTTTCCTCCATGTCATTCTTGCAGCAGGTGGGCCACCCTGCACCCTGCAGTCCTGTTAGGTGTCCTGTCAGGCAAAGCTGGTTTATTTAAGGTCATGCTGGCAGCTGAGCCCAAGAGCCTGCTGCCTGTGCTGTTAACCTTGCCAAGTTGAGCTGCATCTATTTTTTTTTAATCTTCAATTATTCCTAGAAGTATCAATTCTGGAAAACTGTTTTCCCACATAAGGTTTTGGCAGCCAATCCTCAGTAGTTACCTCATCCTTAGCCCTACTGCCATCTGAGAAAACATACCAGGAAAAATCTGTACACCTGTAGGGAGAATCAATGCATAGAGACTGAAGGATTGGATGGCCACTTCCTCCTGACAGGGTTATGTAGGAAAGTTCTTCATGGCATTAAAGATCATTAGTGCTGTCAGAGACCTGAAATTCCACCTAGTCCAAACCTATCACTTCACATGCAAGGAAGCTGAGGCTATGACGAGGGAAGTCCCTTCTGTAATTATATCTACAAATATCTGCAAATATATGAATGAATAGATATATAATTACTTACTTACTTACTTAATTAATTAAATGAGTTATATAGAGAAATTCAGAAATGGAATTGGGAAGACAAAATGTACACTTGAGGAACACAAAGTAAAGTCAGAGGAAGAAGGAGACATCTTTGTAACTGTCTTAGTCTATCTGGGCTGCTCTAACTCTAACAGAATATGATAGAAGACTGGTTAGTTATAAACAACCGAAATTTATTTCTCACAGTTCTGGATCTGGAAGTCCAAGACTAAGGTGTTGGCAGATTCAGTATCTGGTCAGAGCTCAATTCCTAGTTCACAGATGGCATTTGCTGGTGGTGTTCTCACATGGCAGAACACGCAAGTGAGCTCCCTGGGGTCTTTATTAGGGCACTAATCCCACTTATGAGAGCTTCATCTTGATGACCTAATCACCTTTCAAAGGCCCCACCTCCTAATATCATCACATTAGAGGTTATGATTTCAATATATGAATGCTGGGGGGTTTGGAGGGACACAAACACTCAGTCCGTGATACTAAGTAAAGGACATCCACTCCTCTCAGGTCAAAATGTGGGCACTGGTTGTCATTCCTGACTTTTGGTCCAGGCAGCATTATCAGAAAACAAGCTGTTCATGACTTTAAATCATTAACAATTAATCAAAAAGTGAGAGCTCCAAAGAGCCTTGGGAAGCATGTGGTCAGGTCCTCATATTTTAGAGATGAGAGACTAAGACATGGAAAAAGAAAAATGGCTTTTCCTGAATATCCAATGGCCTTGGGATGATCATACGCGCACACAAAAAGAAATACAGACATACAGACAGACCTTAATCTACTTGTCCCTGAACAGTTTTTTTTGTTGTTCCTATTGAAATAAGTCCAAAACATGTGCAGGCACACATGCATACTCCTGCATCCATACCTACTGCAGGTATAAGGAGTTACTAAATATACTATTTTAACAGCTTGGATTTTACAAGTTGACTTTTTACAAGGTGTTTGTGGTTTCTTAAAATGTGTTAGGCTCTCTTCTTTTTTCTTCTTCTGAGGTTTATTTAATTTAACAAAAATCTTAAATATCAAAGGCTGAATTGGTTAAGACAGTTATTGCAGGGTTACTCTCTACCTTCAAGTCCAAGTCGTGGACAGTGAATTCAAGCTTGGCTGTGTGATACCAACAGTGTTCAAATAAAGTGAACAGGAGCCAAAGTGGCTGCCCTGAGACCCTGCAGAAGTTGCACCAATGGGTGTCCAATTCCCTTTGACCTTAGTGGGAACTAAGAACCAGATCCTATCAGGGGATCTTGTAGGTGGTAAAGCAGCACTACTCTCACTGTTATTCATTGGGCCTTGCCCTGTGATGAGTTACTAAACTGGTAACTTAGCTCAGAGAGTCCATAATACACATGTCTACCTCATGTAGAAAAGAAGCTCTTTCAGGAAACCAGACACCCACTGAAAAAACTAAGGGGTGTCCTGGAGGAGTTCAAAGGGCCTCACACAGTGATTTCATTTCCTCTAAAACTGCACTCATCATCTTCTTCTGGTATCCCCTCAGCTCATCAGCAGCAACAACATTCATTGCAAAGAAATGTGCTAGGAACTGAGTTGGACACAATGCTGGAGACCTTCCTCACAGAATTGACAGTCTGATGAAAGCCAAAATATGTACACAAAAGGCTAAATGATTATATACTAGAATAATCAAAGCACAAAATAAGTTAATAAAGCAGTAATTAATAATTAAGGAGTGCAGAGAAGGAGATTGTGGTAAATTTCAATGAATTATGAAGCCCTTCCTTTGCAGGAATTTAAATCCTTTCCTACATTTGATTCTTGTTTTATTATTTAGGTCAGGTTTATGATTTACCCCCACTAGAAAAGCAAAAAAAAAATGAAGAAAGCAGAAGACTCTGGCACAAAGTGTAGGAATATGAATTCTAAAATATGGTTTGAGTATCTACCAACCATAAAAGAAAATAAAACAATGTACAGTTAAGTAACTGGCCTCACCTTAAGAGTTAAATCTCAGTTAAAAGGCAAGTATGTATGGCGGGGATGGGATCCTTAAATGGATCCCAAGAATGCTATAGGCAAACTTGAGCAGAGTTAAGTGGAGGCCGATGATCAGAATCGTAAGGAAGAACATGGTTAGCCCCAAAGAAGTAGAACAGAGCATGTAATGAGATATTATAGTTTACGGGGGCTAGAGATGTAGGCAGCTCAGACTAGGCTACTAAGAAAGGCAGAAGTGGAGGTGGGAATGAAGTGTTACCTATGGAAATCAGAGAGGTTAGGCAAGGATGAGATATTACTCCAATGGCACCGAGAAGGAAGGTACTGATAGACCCTTTCCCAGACCAAACCACCAGTCAGACAGGGGCTGCATTTGTTCCCTATATGGTAGGGACATCACCTCCTTTCCAAGAGGGAAAATGGGTGCAAAACATTGACACCAAGCCACAAATTAAACTTGGCCATAAATTATTTAACAGCTCGTGCCCCCAATTCCCCTCTGTGACCTGAAGATAGATATGATAAACAGTCAACTCAGTGATTCCATTCATGCAGGCCAAGAGTATAAATTTTTATGTCTCCAATAATTGCTTCTCAAGAACAAAAGTTTAAAATGGAATTTAAACACCAAATATTATATTAAAATAAGATTCATGTACAAAAAAAAGGATATGTCTAATTCCATAGTCAGATCTTGAAGAAAGATTTAGCAATAACAGGGCAATTAATTGTAGAGTTAACATATCATACCCGGGAATTGTGAAAACTCAGTTCCCCATAGGTCTCAATCAGCTCAAAGATTAGTCCTTGCTCAGTATGTGTAGATGATTCATTTTTATGTAACACTAACTAACTGAATCTCTGGGTTATATGATTTATAAAAATGACGACATTCTAAGAAGAGGGATGAAAAGCAACAAGTATAACAAATGGACATCTGAATGTGGCAAGTTTCCTCTTTTTCTTAAACCTAATGTGTTTCTTGGGAAGGTGTGTTTTTGAGTTCTTAAATGACACAAAACTTCTCATGGTCCCTTGGCCCATTGGTTGCCCTGGAGGCAGCACTGGAAAAGGGAAAGGGAGGGTCTGCAGCCTGCCAGCCCTTCAGCCAAATGCTGGCTCTGTCACTTAGTTGTAAGTATTCATTGTTAATAACTATTGAGTTGCTACAAAGTCCCAGTCCTGGGTGCATTCCTTTACCTGTATTTTGTCACAATAACTATATGAGATATGTACTCCTCTTGTCCCCATTTTACAGGTGAGAAAACTGAGATGTAGAAAGTTTAGTAACTTGACCAAGGTCACAATAAGAGATGGAGCCAGGATTTGGTCCTGTATCTACTCACGTCTCTTAATCCTTATGACATATTACCTCTTTTCTCTTGGATTTAGAGTCTGGGTCACTTAACTTCTTTAAGCCTCATTTTCTTTATCAGTAATATGGAAAATGTACTATTTACCTATCAGATTGATGGAGAAATTAAATGAGGTAATACATACAAAGTGTTTAGTGTAGTTCCTGCCCCAGAGCAACTAATCATTAAATCAGGGGTCCTCAAACTTTTTAAACAGGGGACCATTTCACTGTCCCTCAGGCCGTTGGAGGGCCGGACTATAGTTTTAAAAAAAAACTATGAACAAATTCCTATGCACACTGCACATATCTTATTTTGAAGTAAAAAAACAAAACGGGAACAAATACAATATTTGTATTTGCATGTGGCCCACAGGCCGTAGTTTGAGGACCCCTGCATTAAATAGTAGCTATTACTGTATTTGATAGATGATTGTTTTGTAATCTCTAAGATTTCCTGATAAAATGGTTACTTCTTAAGATATATAGTTACATTTTCATTGATAAGAATAAAGTTATCAGTAAGTAGCTTTTTATTAATAGGAGAATCACAATTGCCATTTAAATTATTTTACCTATATATTTTGAGAACACAGTCAAATGCTTAAGAGATAGCTAATCAGGACTGGGCAGTGGTCTGAGACTGTAAAAAAGAAAAAAAAGCCAAAAGGGTGCTAAATGAAACTTTACCTCAATTTTATAATGTAAATGACCAAAAATAGTGGTTTACATTGACCCAGAAACATCATATCACTCAACAGAAATACGAGGTCACCCACATACTGGTATGTGAACTGGCTAGTTTTTTGCACCAAATTTCCTCTTCAAAGCCTATACACCCTGCCCCTCTTCCGTTCCTTCTTCCTTGCCAACAGAGCTCAGATTTTATTCAGGGGATGCATGGCCATAGGTTCCAAAGAGATGAGGACCTTCCCAAACCCAGGTAGTGAATTATTACTGACCTAAGATAATGATAGTATTCCTATCAATTGGTTTAACAATGGACATGTGATAGGAAATTTGACAGGAAATCTAATGGGGACTTTGGGAAATAGATTTTCACTTTCAAAAATAAACATTCAAGGAGAAATTTTCCTTTTTGTATTTTCATGTAATACATGGAACTGCAGTGGGTAACTTGAGATTGATCATAAGGGAAACCAATGTGAGACGATAAATCAATATGCTGAGATTGTCAGATGAGAAGGATGGAGAGCTCATGAGTCCCTGATGGGACACTGAAAATAATAATTAACCTTGAAGGTGCTCTAACAAGCCCTCCAGACTTCTTGTTAGTGAACTATTTAACCTACTCATTGTTTAAACCAATTTGAGTTGTGTTTTCTGTAATCTGAAGCTGAATACATCTTAACTGATATCCAATCCAGAAAAATAGGTCTTATTAAGCCTACAGAGTCAAAGATAACAGAGACTATCCAACAGTCTTGATTCTGTGATTCCTACCAAAGGCATATGACTAAAGAAAGAAGGGGAACCAAAAATGTAGTATATAAAGGGGGTAAGGAACTTGGAGAAATCCTCAGGTCCTGACCATCTTCCAGAGACTGACTGTTCCTTCCTACACTTATTAACTTCTCTTGACTAGCTACCTACTAGCCCCTATTGATGTGCTTGTTGTAAATCTGCTTATAGAAATCCCCAGAATGTTATAACAGGACCTCAGATTCAGTTGCAGAAAAATTTCTCCATAACTGATACATCCCCTGAAAAAGTGTGTCCTTGCTTAAGTGTGTTTCTCTTACTCTGCACACAAACATAAAATGTCACCCCTGACTGGCTCTCGTTGAGCTTCTACTGGCCTGGCAAAATCAGGAAAGCAACTGAATCAGATTGGAGTAGTGATGCGTGAGCTGCCCATGAACCACTAGGTGTGTCTTTGACCATGTTGAGCAATCAGCAAGAGAAATTGTTGCCTGAGTGGGCACAGCCATGGAGAGTGAAGTACAGGAGTTTCTTAGAGCCACTGAATGAAAATCAGGGAGAAGCAGAGACTGACAGTAACAGCCTCCATTTATCAGGGGTGACCGCGTGGTTGTCGAGAGCAGCTGTTCTCTTCCACTACTGACAGGCAGCAGGATTACATCTGGGAACAAAACTCCCCACAGCAGTTTGTGAGAATAAAAACATACTATGGAAGAACATTATAAATATCTTCCCTGGAGACTTTGTATTATTCTCTCATCAAACTCTATTTATATTTACATATATATATATATATATATATATATATATATATATATATAGTGAAGCAAAAGTAGGTTTACAGTTATGAGTACATGAAACAGCCTTTATTATTGTATTATTTTCCATACAAAGAACTGTAACTCTACTTTTGCCCCACCCTATATATGTATATGTATGTGTATAAATATATAGAAATATGTGTGCATAAATATATACATATATATAGAGAGAGAGGTGAACAGATGTCATGATGATAAGAGAGAGAGTGAGAGAGAGAGAGGGAGAAAGAGAGAGAGAGAGAGGCAGAGATTCTATATACAAGTAAAACGGAAGGGACAATACTTAAATGCAGTTCTATGGTAGAGATAGACAAGCTATTCTCCAGTCCCATTAATCTGTGATATGCTATATCCTAAGGACACATTCTGCCCCCACCTTCCCAATGATTATTGTCATCATGAATTATTCTTGCACTGGTTGGTCTATTCCTTTCTTCACAGGCTTGACTAAAGAACTCTCCCTGAAATTTCAGCTGTACTTCTTCCTTACCGCTGCTTCTCATATCCTCTTTGTTTCCCTGGGTCTCCGATTTCATCCTTTCCCCTCTCTTCTTAATCCATCATTCTTTGTGAGACACTGTTGGCTGAGCACCGCACAATAGGCCTTGTCTCACCCTATTTACCATGCCCATTAAATCTATTAGTCTCAGTACACCATCAGCTTTTAAAAGTGCCCCTTTCACAGGCCCCCTTCTTACCTGTTCTAATGACATTGTCCCCTCTCTCACTGCCCTTTGAACACTCATGTCATTAAGCTCCGATTTCACTTTGCTTTTGATAATGACAAGATGGCTGTCCTCTATAATCTTACTCCGGAGCCTAACAGAGAGCACGTTTACAGCAGCAGCCACAAGAGATACCTATTGATTGCTCCCTTTGCCTCTCCTTCCCTCAAGGTCCCAGGGCTGCTATTAGGATTTGTTCAGTCCAAGCTAGTTCACATAGATGCTTTTAATTGGTTATTTCATGGACACTGGAAGGTGGATATTTTGAATGACTTTCCTCCCTGATTGCCCTTTTTCTCTTCCCTCTTCCCCCTAAGCATTCTGCTCCGATATTCAGATCCTAGTCATTCCTTCAGCTATGTTCTTACTGAGTGTATTTCAACTGCCAGGCTCTGAAGTAGGTGCTAGGGAGACAAGAAAAATGATATTCAGTCCCTTCCACCAGGAGATTTCTATCTGGGCAGAGGGGACGAAGAAGATGGACCTGCCATAACAATTGCCATAACAATAGGTGAATGGCTTTATCCAATCCACCAGGGACTCCAAGCTCACCGTTTTCCTTTTTTTTTTTTTTCCTGTACTAAAAATAACAGCAGTCTGTGCAGAGCAGTGTGAATGTGGACTGCACCAAATAAGGGTGGTTCAAATCTTGCTCAGGCACAAATTTGAACAACTTGAGGCAAATCACTTGAGGGTGCCCAGCTTGAAGGTGAGCCAGGGGCTACTGTGAGGATGAAATAGAACAACACCTGGAGAGATAGCTAGCCCAGCACCGGACACTCCATAAATGTTAACTGGGGGTACATGAGCTTTTCATATTTCTCAGAAATCCTCTGATTCCCAAGGCCCAGTATCCCTCCACTAAACTGTTTCCCCTAGTGATCTACAACTGGTGAATTGCCGAGGACGGTTGTTGAATAAATGTGTGAGCCATATCCGCAGCTCAGTTAATTCACCACTAGCACTGGGACATGTTACCCATGAGAGTTTAGACACAGGGAAATTGGTTTAGAGTTTCTTCTGTGAATTTATTCCTGTCACAAAATGGAGCTGGATTTATTACCATTGACAGTCTCTACTCAAGGGGAGTCAGAGCCCTGAAAAGCAATGGGGCTCCAGATCAAGAGAAAGCCACATTAACTGGCTTTCTGTGGGGGCCTCATGTCAACGCCGGAGCAGCAAAGGCCTCGAACCATCTCCTGCTGCATTTCATTGTGACAGAAGATCTCCCCTCTTCTCCCCAAGGGAAGGGGGTTTCACAAAAATCCTCCCACATATTAACGTTCTAAGGATTAAACAGTAGCAACTTAAGAGCAGTGAAAAATGATTATTGAGCCATGTGCAGACCACCCCAGCATTTTTAATTACAGACCATAGAAGAAAAATATAACTTCTTTTGTTTTGCCTACATTCCAGATAGTCTTATCAGGATTGTCAGGAAAGAGTAATACTGCAGTCAAAAGAATATTCAATGCCCCTTCAGGCACTTTTCAGAATTCAGAGTGTTGGCATATATTTAAAAACCAAATACAGACGAAATGCATAACTTAGAGAGTTCAGGTGCTAAATTAGCAGAGTCTGCGGGAAAGAATGAGTCAGGAAAATGCTTCCCCATAATGCAACCTAGCCTTTAGCCCCAACTTTTTCAACTCTTGTCAAAGTGCTGAAGTCTGGTGTCGATGTTGAAATCATCTGACAACTTGCAACTCAACTATAAGCAGTTAGGCATAAGCTACAAGTGTCTATTTTTATACACCAGCAGCAATTCCCCCAGGAACCCCACCTTTCCCTCCCGCCTGCTCCTCTGTCATGCCCTCCTATGGATGTTCCGTTCTCTCGTTGGATGCCTTTAGAAAGTTGCCTTCCAGTTGCTAATTACCTCAAGCAGCTGCCTAATGCAGCTTCCAGGCTCAAACCACTGTGGACTATCCATTTTCACACTGAGCACTCTCACTGACTGGTGTCAAGAGAGAGGGATTGCTTCTGTGACTGTCAGGAAAACAACAGTTGTTGTATTCATTGGCCTCCCAGGAAACTAGGATGCCTTGCCATTGTGCTTGAGATTTTCCCCTGGGACTCTGGCTGATGAGGCATCAGGCACCAAAGAGAAATGGCTTTATTCTGCCCTCTGTTCTCCTTGGCAGGGATTATATCATTTTCTCAAGTACCATCATCAACATGTCTATATATACACTGCCTACAGAAAACACTTTATAAGCCAAAAGCAGTCATGATAAACAAACACCATTAAGACCTTATTCTCTCTAGGTAACACGACACAGTGCCCAGTGCCCAGGCAATGGCTTACTTATTTCAGGAACAATTCCAATTATAAAGAGCACTCGGCAAAGACTTGTGGATTAATTGATTCCTTGATTGGCCTGGAATCCATCGATTGAATACTCTGAAATCTGCATTTTGATATGAGGGCAGGGTTTTCACAGCAATGGCACTTGCTGCCAGACATTTACAGAAAGGAGAGTCTTATCACTGAGCTTCCCTTGTTTCCTTACACAGAATAGGCAAGCTGCCTAGCCTCCCATTGTCCTTCCCCCCTCCAAAAAAAGAAAGAAAAAATTATTAAGAAAGGAAAGGCAAGATTCTTATGGGCTTGGGCTTTCATTCAATAAAAATCAACCATTTGCCTGTATTGTTGGTGGTATCTTTTGCCTCCTTGTTGGTGCTATTTACTTTGAGACCTGTTTTCAAAGAGTGCCCAATAATTAATCGCCAGTGTTTCAAACTCACTATTCAACAATCTATCTCTTTATTTTCACTAATGGTTTCAGAAAACAATCCAGTATCAGGATTAAGTGTTGAAAGAGCAAGGCTCTTTAATGAGAATAAATATGCAAAATGGGTTCTCAATTTGTAAAAATGGGGCACCTAATTAGGACCAAACTTCCAACACTGAATTCTCCCAACATTGAGTTCATTGTGCCTGGTAATTTGGGGGTAGATTCTACTTGGTGAACTTTTCCAGAAAGTGAAGAGATCCAAAGTGTTCCACTCTGCCTGGGAAGGACCACATCGACCTGGCAACACAGAATAAGGCAACATGCTTCGGAAAAGTTGTCCAGCACTTGGTTCTCTGACACTCATCTTTTGCATGAATTTCTTAGAATGATCACCACAACAAGGCCCCTAGGAGTCTCTTATATCAGTGAGGTGAAACGGTATTGAATATGTTGTAAGATCAGAGTTCCAGGCCTGGTGCCTCCTCTATCCAAGAAACTTAACTTCTCTGAGACTCAAAGTCCTTATCTTTAAAATTAAGGACTAACATCCCTCAGCTCCCCTTCAGCCAGTCTCTGTGATTCCTCACTAAGGCACCACAGATGGTGTGGCTAGGAGAGAAGAGGACACGGGAAGAAGGCAGGTGAGAGTCATGAGGGTGCCACAGTTACTGAGCATCTTCCAGGATGTCATTTTTTTCTGTCATTAATCTCTTACCTGATTTTCACCATGGGGGTGGGATGATTCACAAGGAAATAGGATTCTACACACTTTAATATGTAGTAGGAATTAGTTACTTGAGCTGAAGAGCCCAATTGTGTTATCAAGAGACCCTCTGCCATATTAGAACTCTCCTTTCTGTAGAAGGAAGGGATTGCTCACAGATACCTCTCAAAAGCACACTTGGGGTGTTTTTCCTGGAGTGCTGAGGGATTTGTGATATAGGTTTCTCCTCCCATGACCAAGCATGTGTGTCTGAGAAACACCTACCCAGGACTTGGGCCCACTGTCACGGCCTAGACAAGACTAAATGCCTGATGCTGCAACATCTTCAGCTGTGGCCCCAATAGCTCTGAACCCTTCCCAAGGCAGAGGGCCCTGCAGATTCAAAATACAAGGATGGGGGGAGAGAAAGGAACAGAGAGAGAGAGATGGGGAGAAAGAGAGGAGCTTTGAAACGCGGGTCATTTTGCTACTCAAAGAGTAAAAATTAAGGAAGCTCTTTCTTATATGTTTATCCATTTTTACTTTTTACTTTTTCTCTTCACATATAATTCTCTGCTATGCATCTTATCTTATTTTGCAGTTAGGCAATAATAAACAGTGTCTTGGCTTTCTTGTTGTTTGTGATAAATACTGAGGTTGTTCACCATTACTGCAGATTTTCTATCAATCTCAGGGTCAGACTGACTTTCCTGCCTCCTTAAAATTGGTCAGACACATATGATTTGCTTTGCCAATATTTAGAGGGGGGAAAAATCATGTGTATTGCTTTGGGACAAAACCCACTAAGGGACAGGCATTTTTGCAGGCTTCCTTCCTTCCTCCCACCAATGTCACCAGCAAATCTCCAGATATTGGAGGCTCCATCAGCCTGGCTCCAGAGTGAGAAAGGCTGGAGTCGAGCCCCCAGCTGCCCACAGCGGACATGTATTGTGAAAAGGACATAAAACAACTTTGTTATTTTGAGCCACAAAGTCTTGGGGGTTCTTCTTATTGCAGCATAACTTACGCAAACCTGACTGACATGTCATTGTTATTACTGGTTATGATTAGTGAAAGGCTGTCAGATACCGTAGTTTATAGTGCAGTTTTACAGAACATTAAATGTCTGACGTAGAAATAAATTCATTTCTAAGAATGGGTTCTGTTCACAAAGAGGTGTTATGATCTTCTGCTGGGTGTGGAGTTCACCACTTGCAGTTTCATCTAAACAAAAATTTCTGTATATTGACAGCTCTCTGGGTCTGAGGGGAAGTGTTGATTGAAAATAATGAAGAAAGATGTTTCCTTCATCATAGACATTTTTCAGGGATTATGATAAGAGAATAATTTTTATGAGTATATAACAGCTATAAACTTGTCAGAAATAGACACTAGAAAATAAAATTATTGTTGTCATGATTATTTTATCATCTCTAATACCCAGCAGCTAAGCTCTCAAAGATTTTTAACACCAAATAAAATTCAGCCAGTTCAAAGCAGGTTTATGAACCTAATAATCTTGTGAAGTTTAATCTGTAGAAATAACTAAATTGATCTGAAAGTATTTTTCAGATGAGAATTCTTAGCTAAAGAGATTAAATATTGGAGAATGCAGATATAAACAAATGTTACCTAACCTTTCCTGAACATAGCCTCATCCAGCCGTTGGGATCTTTAATGCAAAAACGTTATCTATAAAGTCACAAATATATGGCAGTAGCTTGCATATTCTGGAAATTATGCCCTTTCTTCACACACTTAGCCAATAACAATTCAAAAGGAGGGAGGTATTTTCACAAAGTAGAGAACAGATTAGCCACTCTAACCTCTGCTCCATTACTGTGTTGTGGAAACATCCTGGCAGAGGTGCAATCATTACAGCTCCTTAAGGTGGAAAAATCCTCTCCGAGCCCTGGCTGGTGTTGCTCAGTGGGTTGGATCATTGTCCTGTGCACCAAAATATCAAGGTTTGATTCCTGGTCAGTTTCTCTCACATCGATATTTCTCTCTCTCTCTCCATCTCCATTCTTCTCTCTCTAAAATGAATAATATTAATTAAAAAATCCTTCCCTGCCCTAGCCAGTTTTGCTCAGTGGATAGAGCATTGGCCTGCAGATTGAAGGATCTGGGTTTTTATTCCAGTCAAGGGTATGATCCCTGGCCTTGGACAGGGTGTATGGAAGGCAATCAATCGATGTGTCTCTCTCATATCGATGTTTCTCTCTCTGTATCTCCCCCTCCCTTCTACTCTCTCTAAAAATCAGTGGGAAAAAATCCTTGGGTGAGGATTAAAAAAGACAACAAAAATCCTCCCCTCAGTCTAAAGTTCTGCTGAATAGAAAAAAAAAATTCAAGAACAGAAGTGTTGTCATCCTTCAATGTAGATGGGTGGGCCATAGAGAACCTGGATTAGAAATAGCCTGGTAGGCTTTTTCCCAAACCCTGTGTAAAAAGCACAAGAACTTGACAAACATAGATCTGAGCATTGTGTTCATTTAGTCATCGTTTTTCCATGTCCATAAGGATTGAACTGTATAGGACCTCATTATTATAGAAGCTTCCTAGACCTATGTCAAACCATACCCCACTCTGAACAAGCTTAGAAGTTAAGACAGCCTGGTGACACATTCACTCCAGTATAAAATAAAATTCATATACATTATTTCTTAACAAATCATTTTGTCTTTATTTACAATAAAGAATAAAAAAAATTGCTTTTTTTATCATTTCTCATTTTCTATTGTTCTTTATGTCTATAAATCACTTGTCATAAAAAGCACCTGTCCCCTTCAAATTCTTCTCCACTCCATCATAATCACAATGTAAAGATGCAAAATATATTTAGTAACAGGCATTTTTAGTAATGTAAGTTATAAGGAGTAACATAAAATGCACATGTAATAATCTCATTTCGTTTCAGTAATCAAAAATGAGCACAGGCCCATAAATCAGAGAAAAGAAATAGCTCAGCCTTCACTATGTCAAACACTGTTTACAATTTCTCAGTCTTTTCCCTATCCTATATAATAAAAGCCTAGGTGGCGTCATGAGACACCCTCACACAACATCATCACAAGATGGCCGCCATGATGTCATCACAAGATGGCCACCACAAGATAGTCACCACAAGATGGCCAGCAGGGGAGGGCAGTTGGGGGCGACCAGGCCGGCAGGGGAGGGCAGTTGAGGGTGACCAGGCCTACAGGGCAGGGCAGTTGGGGGTGATCAGGCTGGTAGGGTAGGGCAGTTGGGGGTGATTAGGCCAGCACAGGGGCAGTTAGGCATCAATCAGGCTGGCAGGGGAACTGTTAGGGGGCGATCAGGCAGAAGCGGTTAGGGCAGTGATGGCGAACCTATGACATGCGTGTCAGAGGTGACACGCGAACTCATTTTTTTGGTTGATTTTTCTTGGTTAAATGGCATTTAAATACATAACATAAATATCAAAAATATAAATCTTTGTTTTACTATGGTTGCAAATATCAAAAAATGTTTATATGTGACATGGCTCCAGAGTTAAGTTAGGGTTTTTCAAAATGCTGACACACCGAGCTCAAAAGGTTTGCCATCACTGGGTTAGGGGCAATCAGGCAGGCAGGCAGGCAAGCAGTTAGGAGCCAGCAGTCCCGGATTGTGAGAGGGATGTCCAACTGCCTATGGGATCGGGCCTAAACTGGCAGTCAGATATCCCCCAAGGGGTCCCAGATTGGAGAGGGGGCAGGCCTGGCTGAGGGACAGCCCCCCTGTACACAAATTTTGTGCACCGGGGCTCTAGTTCTATATAATAAAAGGCTAATATGCAAATTGACCAAATGGTGGAACGACCAGTCGCTAGGGGGCACACTGACCACCAGGGGGCAGACACTCAACCCAGGAGCTGCCCCCTGGTGGTCAGTGCATTCCCACAGGGGGAGCACCGTTCAGCCAGAAGCCGGGCTTACAGCTGGCAAGCGCAGCTGCTGTGGCAGTGGGAACCTCTCCTGTTGCCACAGCAACACTAAGGATGTCTGACTGATGGCTTAGGCCCACAGGAAGCTGGTCTAAGCCAGCAGTCGGACATCCCCTGAGGGCTTTCAGACTGCGAGAGGGTACAGGTCGAGCTGAGGGACTCCCCTCCCACCTCCAGTGCATGGATTTTGTGCACTGGGCCTCTAATAGAAAAATAATATTTTAAATGTTTCTAATTTCCATTTCCTGAATTGGATTTTTTTGGAAATTATTTAAATGTGCGCTGAAAAACAGAGTGCCTTCACCACAGTCTTTTTGGTGGCAAAATTCTAAGACAAATGCACTGAATATGTGTGCTCCTGAGTAGAATAAGATAATTGGGAGGTGGTATATTATTGCCTCTTTTCAATATCAAATAATAAACCCTCAGTACATCAGAAGGCCAACATGAAGTCTTATTTAAAGGTAATTAATTCACTTTTCTTGCCAATTTAAATAGAATCAAATATTCCTTATTGTTTGAAGACTTCCTATGAAATAATTCCCCATGTTTTGTGCTACATAAATGTTTGTGCATTTTATGAGGTGATTAACATCTCCCTACTGTAGTAAATACACATTATTAAAATAATTGATCCTTCCTTTCAAAACAAAAACAAACTCATAGACACAGAGATCAAACTGATGACTACCAGAGGGGAAGAGAGTGGAGGAATGTGGAAAAAGGTGAAGAGGAGTGTAATCAGGTAATAGTGTGATAACTTTGCATGTGACAGATGATTACTAGGCTTAGTGGGGTGATCACATCCTAAGGTATATAAATATCAAATCACTATACAGTACACCTGAAACTAATATAATATTGTATGTCAACTCTAATTAATTAATTAAATCCAGGGTTTTTCAGGCCTTCGAGACAGAACATGCCATATCAATATAGGCGATAGTGATATAGCAAGGATTTAGTATGGCTGTTCTCAACAGGATTAGGGATAAATGTATAAAAATCACCAAAAAGGTTTTTGGGGTGTTTTTTGTTTGTTTGTCTTTTGTTTTTTCAAACTACATATGTCCATACCCTACTTGAGATTCTGAAATATGCCTGGTCTGGAAAAAACTCCTCTGGTGATCCTGAGGTTCACTGCTCTAGGAAATTGGGCAGCTCTTTGAATTTAACATAGAAATGTTGATTGAAATGTTTTCTTCTCTCTTCTAAAAATTTTGTGCAGGAGTAAAACTCAGATTAATCTTAGAGAACTGATCCATTGAGTTATTTTTAGTTAAGGTCTTAACTGCATGGCTAACTCTGCTTTTCAATCTATAGAGGCAAATAGGCTGCCTTTGTCTTTCACCAAACTGGAAACATTTGCTTAGAGAAACATTTGCTGGAGAGTTGACTATCACCACCAAACACCTCGGTCTTGCAGTTAACTGGCTTTGCTGCAGCCTGCCAGGAGAAAAACAGCAGCTGATGGGCCAAGTCTAAAACACACAGTAAAATGGCTCTATTAAAGTCAGAGATTAAAGCATCCTGCTTTGCAAACTAGGCTAAAGCCCCAAACCGCAAAATTATCTTGATGCATGTGATTGGGAAGGACTAATTAGAAGAGAGGTTGTCATCTTATTTTCTAACCAGCCCTCTCTGATCTGAAGCCTCGACACCCCCTCACTTGTTTCCTAGCAACCCTTCTTTGTATATGTAAGGTTATTCCTGCAATGTTATTAAATTCATTTGCCATTTTAAGTGTCCTTATCCTCTTTAGGACTGTCCCACCCTGGTGTGAGTGGCCTTCGGCTCTAAAATACCAGAGGGCAGTCAATTAAGTGGGTCTAAGTATCACTGTTTGGCCCACCATATAATGGTGCTAAACAAATGCTATAGATTTCACCTTGGACTTTGTGGTTTTACCAGAACCCTCCCCTTCTGAAACCCCAGCCAACCACCACCCTCTGCTAACCCAGAAATTTTGCTGTCATTTGCTTTTATCTTGATTGAAAGAATATATGCAGGACTGCTTCCTTTTAACTCAGTGGAAAAAATGATTATTAATTTAAACATTAACTGGTGTCCAATCTAATCACGAAGCTAAAAACAGAATTTGCTTCTGCATATTGCACTAAACTTCACAATTTCACCTAAACCCTAGCAATATGTAAATAGGTAATCAGCCACATTTGGAAATGTATTTTTTAATCAGGTAGTTTAGATGCATAATCACCTCCAAATCAAGCCGCCATTAGAGGCCATTAACTCTTCAAGGGAGGAATCTCGGTTAACAGAATTCTGTCAGAGAGATCCTGATTCCACCCGTAATTCTTGTAGAACCTGGGCTGAGGCTTGTCTCCTAGTTGCCTTGCTTTTGTTCTCCTTAATAAGAGAATTTTGATTCTCTCCCAGTGCTGGAAAAGAGTTAAGAAGCTTAACAAAACAATGAAATAAAGCACTTGAGTTCTTAGGAAAGGCCTATTGCCTCTTTACTGTTTCTATTTTCCCCTCAGTCAGTCACTTGAGACTTGCTCGTAATGCCAGAAGTCTAAATACTGACAGAATACCAAACTCCAGGACATTCTGATATACAATATCTAATATGCAATCTAATATACATACTCACAATAACATTTGCTCAAAGCAGCAGCACAATATTGCTCATGCTAAAAAAAAAACACCCTGTTGTAAGAACCCAAATTCCCATTCATTGCGGTACCCAAATAATTCCAAACCTTCACTGCAATTCTTTGGGGGTTTTATACAGAAAAGGAATTTGAAAGCATTTGTTGTCTACCTCCTACTGTGCTGGTTGGGGGATAATGGCAACAGGTGGACCTAAGTCCTCGGATATGAGACAGTGGGGTGCATAGCCTGCCAAATTTAGATAACTCAATTAAAACAGCCCTATTCACCCAGACCAAGAAGAAAAGCTGGAGCTGGGGGCAGGGAAGAGGGCAAGCATGGGTGACAACTGCAGATTTTCTTCTCTGGGGTCATTAGCTATGTTTATATTTCTATAGCATAACTGCCTTCGAAGCTAGCGCGGTTATTTTTGCCTTTGCCTCATCACTCAGTGCACAAGGGCAAAGGCGAGAGCCTATAAATTCACACAGCTGCTGGCTAAGAGAAGGCATTTGGAAAATAGTTCAGTATTGTGGGCCTTTATTTCACACAAAGAATTGTTCTTTGGGGAAACATCCTCCCCCCGCCCTCGCCAACCCGCCCCCCCCCCCCCCAACTAAACCAAGAGAGCACCCAGGCTCCTGCAAAACCTTCCCAGGGTAAAGCAAAGCACCATTTCTAGTCCTCCTGCCAGCCGGAGGTAGGCAAACATTTTCTCAGCAGGAAGTCACTCATAGACATCACATGAATATTTAAACAATGGGAAGCCAGCAAAAAGATTCTTTCACGCTGCAGGATGATAGTGACTTCTGAAATTATCACAATTATCATTCCATTATTGCAAAACAAATGACCTGATTTATTATGCTCTGCCTCTGCTCATCGCTGGATCTCTTCCTGATATATTACACAACCGGTTACTTAGGCATTCTACACAAACAGCATTTGTATCGACTACTTCATTAATATTTTGATTATTATAAATCTCAGGAACTCAATCCACATCCTAGACTAGAGTCAGCTCTCCCCCAGGCTCTTTCCCTGAAGGAGAAGATGAGAGAATTTTAGAGTGGGATACAATGCTGTAGTCCATGAAATTCTGGAAAATGAGGCAGCTCATGAGGTAACTCTCTTTAGTGCAGAAATGCTCCTCACTTATACCTCACAGCGGAAAAGGCCAATAGTTCTTGAATCAGCAAGAAACAAAGTTTACATTAAAAAAAAACCTAGGCAGAAATTATATTTCTTAACATAATTCCAGTGCCATGTGTGACATTTTTTTCATCTTTATTGTTGAAAGTATTACATATGTACCCTTTTTCATGTGTGCCATCTTTAAAATTAAAAAAAAAAGGAGTTTCCTCGTCATTTCCCTTTAAGAAGTAAAGATGGGGCGGATTATGGAGGGGCATAGCAGTTATCATTAAGCAGCAGGGACAATACTAAACACCTGGTCTTCCAATGCGATCCTCTTTTAACTCCTTCAGCTACATAAGGCAGCGGCATGTGCCATATTTGCCAACCCATATGCCAGGTAAGGCAAGTTTCCTTATCCCCTTAACAAAACTCAGCACAGGGTAGTTGTATCCCAGCAGGGACACAGTAGGGTGAGAGGGGAATTCAGAGACAAAACAAACAGGACACTTGGCAAAAAGCAGATCATGGCAACACGAGTGTTGTAATGAAACAATTGATGAGCCATGAGTCAAATTCCCACTTCTTCAGCTGGAACGTTATCACAGTATAAAGTGCTTGGAAAAGAGCATATCTGCTATACACTAATGACTTTAAGTGGGCTTGTGCGTCAGGCTGCAGGATGGAAAGAATACTGAAAGCATTTTTCATGTGCTATGAAATCACTTTGCACACGATTTAAGCTTTACCTGTCCAGCAACAACTTTAGTCAGCCCTTTCCTTCATCTGGGTCTACTATTTGCTCAGGAGGCACAGTATTGCCATCTGCCATCAGGTGAATCTCAAATTGGTCATTCCAGGTAAACTGTCAATGAAACGTTTGGATGAATTCTCCCGGCAACACCCTTCCCACTTCTTTTATTATACCCCCTCCCTTTTAAAAAATGTTCAAGAAGCAAGGGTAAAATTATCAGGACTCCAAAAGCAACTGGCCTTGTGGGTCCTTGGGAAGTTTCTGTTACAGTAAATATTTCTTGAACATTATGTAGAACATCATAAAAATAAGATCAAGACACAGCCCGATCCTCTTCAAAAAGATAATAATATAGGAGCAATACAGAAATCAAGAAGAATCAAGCTAATTCATTTGAAGGAGGTCACTATATCCAGTTCATTTAGCACAAATTTGTTGAAGTTATTAGAGAACGTCATTAGAACTGTTTCCAGCAGGCAAGGAGAAAGGAGCTAGGAGGTAATCTCATTTTATGGTTTGGGGAGAAAATCAGACCTTTTAAAAAAAATGTATTTTTTATTGATTTCAGAGAGGAAGGGAGAGAGAAATAGAAACATCAATGGTGAGAGAGAAGCATTGATCGGCTGCCTCCTGCACAATTATTCCAGGATTGAGGCCGCAACCCGGGCATATCCCCTGACCAGGAATTGAACCATGACTTCCTGGTGCAGAGGTCTATGCTCAATCACTGAGCCACTCTGGCTGGCTGAAAATCAGACCATTTAAATAAAGATTAGAAAGATAATAGTAATTACTCCTAGCTAGCCCTCACCCAGTGTCAAGCCCAGAGATGCACATAGTAAACGTAGCCCGAAAATAGGGGAAACTGGACAACTTGGTAGGTTCTCATTTCAGTAGACGATAGGTGTTGGGGTGGAATGCTAAGGAAGGAGCTGTTTCCAGACAGAGGTAAAAAGGAAGGAAAACCATGTCATGGGTACAGCTAACTCTGCCTGGAACCAAGAGCTTGGCTGGGCTGGTCTGGACCGAAACACCATCTGTAACTTTCTTTTCATCCACTACATGGGAGGGAACATTTTCATCTCACACAAATGATGCTGTGAAATATCCTAAATTAGCCACAATCCTCTCCTTTAATCAAACAGGCATTCTCACTGAAAGGAATAATACTTCAGAGAAATGCATTTATTTCCCTTTGTATTGGAAAGGGCACCAGGTAAAATCATGAGTAGACAAAAAATAAGACTGAATCTTTTGCAATATAGCACTATTGTTTGGTAAAGCATCTACTCTAGAATTATTTTTCTAACCAGAATAAAAAAAAAAATTGTGTCCTATTTCCCTACAAGTCATCAGTGATAGGCCTAGAACTTTTAAGGCATCATATAGCCAAGCAAGGGAACTAAAAGAGAAGGAGAGAGCAGTAGGAAAAAACAAAACAAAACAATAGCAGCACTGTATAAATGCACAAGTTTAAAGCATTGGAGGAAAGCCTTCTGTTGCATTACAAATACCTTGAGAGATTGGTCTAACTTTTTTGACTGTGAAAATTCTCAGTATTCTATTATAATCTTCTATTGTCTAAATCAGACCCATCTCTTACCACAAAACAAGTTGTAATTGGCCTTTGGCACCACAACTGGAATAACTCAAGGAGTGATTCTGGCAGACATCATTTAACATTCTCCCATTATACTTTCCAGGATGTTAGTTTTATTTTCTTATTTCCTTGGATCCAAAAGGATTTCTTTTTAATTAAGGGATAAAAATGTTTTTCTGTGCATATTGGATTTTTTTGGTCCACTTGCAAGTCATAATGAATGATGCTAAAGAAGTATTTCTCCCATTTTGAATATAAATTATAACTTAGAGACAAAAGATATGACCCTCCATTGCTATAAACCAAGGTCTCCAGTATAGCATAAACTCCAGTCTGAAAATGAGAAAATGACAATAAATTCAAATTGATAGGCATGTTTTCAAAGAGCCTGCAAAACCTAAAGTGCAATACTTTTATAACCAGATATGTGAGAAATATTTGTATTGATATGATGTTATTAAGGTGACATCATATGGATTAACTGCTCTTTGCCTTAGGTGTCTGCTCCGTTGATTTTGAACATCCAGGGAGGTACTTTAAAAAGAAGAAAGAGTCCTGGCCCCACTCTGGTTCTAATAAATCAGATTTTCAGGAAGTTGTGAGGGCTGGGAGAATTTTTTACAGCCCACAAGTGTTGCCCGAACAAGACTAAGAACCATAAGTGTACTCTGGCCTTCAGGAAGTAGGACTTCTACAGTATAAGAAGCAAATGGATTTTCCATCTTTCCAAGGCTCTAAGCAGAGTGACAGGGACAGAATTCATAAGCAAAAATATTATCTGCAGCCCCAAGAAAAGGCACAACACAAGCGGTCTGAACAATTTTGAGGTTTCTCCACAAAGGATAGCACACAAATGTTTTTCCCAGTTTTGTCTATTTTACTATCCTTTTAAATAGGAATTCCTAATGTCCTCTCCAACCTTGACCATTCCTATGACTCAACAGATATGTCCACTCTAGGCACATCATCTATTTTACAGAACAGTGCTTTGGGTAGACAATTTGTTCAAGAATTTCACCTTGCAGATAGGTTAACTGACAGAGGATAGAAGAGCATAAGAATATAAAACTGTCAAATGAAATCACATTAAATTGATGAGTTTCAAGAACAGAAAGTCTATTGCACCCCTCACAATTTCCCAAATATATGAAAGCTTGAACAAGAAGAATCTACGATGGACATAGACTTGACTTTGGGTGGTGAACACACGATACAGTCTACAGACAATGTGTTGTAGAACTGTGCACCTAAAACCTATTTACTTTAATTTTATTAACCGGTGTCACCCCAATAAATTCAATAAAATAGGGGAAAAATAGACATCTAAAAATAAAATAATCAAATCCAATGGATATATGACCACAAGGTGATAAAGAATTATAAATAGACAAGAGAAGAAACACATTCTAAAAAAAAAACCTCTCTATGACGTCACCAATGTAGAAATATGTTAATTCTCCAGTTAATTTGACAACTGAGTATAAAAAATATAAGGCAAAATGATCTTCTTGCTTACTTAACCATCAAAGAAGGATGTTTTCTATGTGCTGGGCATTGAGCTAAGCATTTGGTTAGTATTAGTTCATTTAATTCATGCTCCATGCTCGGAGCAGCTCTATGACAGATTTATTATTAGTAACCCTCCTTTACAAATGATAAAAATGAGACATAAAAATGTTAAGTTACTTACCAAAGACCATATAATTAGTAAGTGGTAGAGCAAGGTTGCAAAGTAAGGCAGTCTGGACCCAGAATCCATGAAGTTAAACCCATGGTCTACAGTCTCTCATCTGTTACCAAAAAACTGTATGGCCGAAAAAGTTTATGGCTTCTCCCAACAGCTTATTTCATTCCTTCCTTCCACCAAATTACAACATTTTCTTAGCTCCCCTTTCTCCTATCAAAGCTTCTGCATCTGGTATTTAATTTCCTGAGTCTTGATGTCTTCTGGTTCATAGAATCTACGCCAAGAATTAACAAATAAAAATAGCTTAACATGTTACCTCTTAAAGATAATGGGTTTCCACTTAATCACAAGCTGTTAATGCTTAACTCAAAGCAGTAGTTACTGTGGGATTCTTGTCACTGATGGTAAGCACCTTTGGGCAAGAATTCATATCGCATTCATATATGTAGTCTCAGCACCAGCACAGTGCCTGGGACAGAACTCATTTCTAATGTAAATTTATTGCATTGTAAAAGCAGGCCAGGATGTTCTGCAACCATTCTACATAATCCAACTTCATCTATGAAACGACCACCTAAGAGGAGCTCTCATGGTTCCCTTGGACTTAAACTAAAATATCTCTAAAATGGGACATCTTGGCTAAGAACCTCCTTTTTTTATATAAATGTAGGCCATACATGTTATATGGGAGGGGTGGGGGGCGGGGGGAGTTATAGGCAGCCACATTCCAGCCAGTCATAGGAAGAAAGACCAGACCATGGGCCCTGAGTGCCAAAAAATAAAAATAAAGAAAGGAAGCTTTGGTGAGGAGATACCTAGAGAAAAGGTCTTGATCATAGGTCACTGCTTATGTGTACCAAGCCTAGGGCAACCTGGGATCCTGGCTCCTTAGGGGGACCTACAAGCTAAGAAAGAAACGCTTGCTGAAAGCAAAAGGGATCTAAAATGGAAAATGACTGGAGCGTCACAGGTTTGCCTAGGGATATGTCTATAGAAAAGTCGCCAGTGAGGCAGATTATATTTCCCAAGATAGCACCAGACAACCTCTCATTACCACGTTCTTCTTACCGTGTGACAGTGACATTCCTCCCATCAAAAAGTGAGCCTGGCCGAAACCGGTTTGGCTCAGTGGATAGAGCGTCGGCCTGCGGACTGAAAGGTCGCAGGTTCGATTCCGGTCAAGGGCATGTGCCTTGGTTGCGGGCACATCCCCAGTGGGGAGTGTGCAGGAGGCAGCTGGTCGATGTTTCTCTCTCATCGATGTTTCTAACTCTCTATCTCTCTCCTTTCCTCTCTGTAAAAACTCAATAAAATAAATTTTTTTTAAAAAAAAAGTGAGCCTGTGTTCCCTCCCCTTATACCTGGGGAGGTCTGAGACTACAGTGGTAGTGAGACTATGTGACTCCCTAGGCTAGTTCATAAAGGGTGATACTACTTCTTCTTGGTCCTCCTGGGACACCATCACTGGGAACTAGGCTGTTAAGAAGCCAAGAAACCACACGAAGATGCCACATGTAGTTGTTCCGGCCAATAGCCCAGCTGAAGTCCCAGCTGACAGTGTCAACCACCAGACAGGTGGATGAGGAAGCCGTCAAAATGGTTTCAGCTACAGCCAGCATCTGACTCCAATTGCATGAGACACCCCAAAAGGGAATCATCTAAATCAGTGGTTCTCAACCGTGGCTGCACTTGAGAATCACCTGGGAATCTTTTTAAAATCCTGATTTCTGGGCCTCATCCTCCGGAAATTCTGTTTCTTTATTACTAATGTTGTGGCCCCACCCCATAACAAAGAAACAGGATTTCCGGAGGACGAGGCCCAGAAATCAGGATTTTAAAAAGATTCCCAGGTGGTTCTAGTGTGCAGCCAAGGTTGAGAACCACTGATCTAAATGAACCCAATCAACCCTCAGAACCATGAGAGATAATAAAATAACTGTTTTTCTTAGGTCATTAGTTTGGGAATGGTTTATTATGCGGTGCTACTGAAATACCCAGCCTGGAAACAGGTTCAGAAGCCACTTTGTGCAAACCTGGTTAAAACCCAAAGATTTGGGCTTTCCTAATAAGAGAAAGAGCTGAAGCAGTTTAGAAACTGGGTGGGACTGGCTGAGTCACGGCAACCAGAAGGACTCCTTTTTTCTTTCTATAAGTTGAGAAACTATAAAATCTCCCTTGAGAGCATGCTGAGCCTGCCCAGAGAGAAGCCACCTCACAGATGATTAGAATGTAAGTGGATAACGAGCCATTTGAATTATCTGCTCTAGTTCAAACACATGCTGTTGCCAATATGCTGTGGCAGCCAGCTAACATCTGAGCATCTTTAATTTAAATTGCATATACTTAACTTGAAATGGCATCTCTACTCGAAAACTAAGAATTTACTGTACCATCATCAGATCATAGGAGAAATCATCTTTTCAGGAATTTCCTAAATTTGCCTTTTTACTGCGCTCTAATGTGATAACAGCTTAATGCCTGATGGCTCCCAAGTCAAATGTTTCAGAGTATGAGATATAATTCCTATTCCAATCAGTTTGTTAATACACATGCTGTTTCCTGTCTACATATGTAAATGGAATAATTCTCAGCACTTTAGGTTTCATTCCTTCATAAACACCAAAATCATATCTGTAACCTTAGACAATAGACACATTCATAAAGCTAATGTTTAATTTACTGAATTTTATCAGAACTAAAATTTTCAAGGCAAAATCTCCAAAAGAAACTAAAAAAAAAACAACAAAAAAGAAAAACACACAAAAAAAAAACAACAACAACAAAAAAAACAGACTTATGATAGAAAATTGAGCCTGTACTCAAAATTTGAAAAATAAATGTGGAACCCATATTCTAGGCTCAGGATAAAAGCAACAATCCAAAAACATGTATTAGACCTAGTCATATTGCATTAGCTATTTAAAAACCGATTGGAGCCCTAACTGGTTTGGCTCAGTGAATAGAGTGTTGGCCTTCGGACTGAAGGGTCCCACGTTCAATTCCAGTCAAGGGCACATGCCAGGGTTGCGGGCTCGATCCCCAGTAGGGGGCAAGCAGAAGGCAGCCGATCAATGTT
Source organism: Myotis daubentonii (assembly GCF_963259705.1). Taxonomy (NCBI): domain Eukaryota; kingdom Metazoa; phylum Chordata; class Mammalia; order Chiroptera; family Vespertilionidae; genus Myotis; species Myotis daubentonii. Next base: position 66,386,940 of record NC_081846.1, on the reverse strand, counting down.
TCTCTCTCATCAGTGATGTTTCTATTTCTCTCTATCTCTCCCTTCCTCTCTTGAAATCAATGGGAATATATTTTAAAAAATAAATAAAAACAGATTGGGTGGGTCATCATATTAAAATGGCCTCTTTTTAGACATCATCCTACTTGAGCATCCTATATAACATTGTGGACCATGTAAATCCCCCTCTCTGTCCCAAAGCTTCTTTTTCTCTTGGATTTTTACATTATTCCCCCTTCTTTTCTTGCTTCCTGGGAGGCAGTTTCTAGAATCCAGGTCAATCTGATTTACATCCTGGCCAGCCCCTCACAGCTATGTGACCTTTCACAAAGTAAATTATCTAAGCCTCAGTTTCTGCATCTGTAAAACAGAGATGATAATGACATAAAGATACAAGGGCCATTTAATGAAATAAGGCATATAAATGACTAGGTACATAATAAGTATTTAGTATATGTTAATTATTAGTTTACTGTATCTTAGTGGTTCTTGGTGTCTGCTGGCCCCTGAAAAGTTGGATTTCATGGGGATCTGTTCTCACCTCCTGTTTATTCCCTCTGAACTGCCATATCCCCTTCCATAGCATCAATCCCCTCCAATATGTCAGTGATTTTCCATTCCTGATCTTTCTACAGACCTTTATTTATATGTGATCACTGCCTTGTTCTTCCAGAGGAACCAAGCCATGCCTACTTTGTGTGTTTAGATCCGGAGGGCAGTTCATACATCTCAGAGGTCCTAGAAATGGTCTATAAATACTGTATTTTTTCTGTGTATAAGATGCCCCCATGTATAAGTCACTCCCCACTTTTCCAACCCAAAATTAAAAAATCAACATTTTAAACATTTTGCTGGTTTTCCCCTTAAGGTCTTCTTCTTTTTTGGCATCTTAAGGAGTTGCTCTTCCTGTTTTCTCTACTGTCTGATCATACGCTCGGTAAGATGAGGTCCAAATTGTCTCTTTGCAGCTCTATTCCCATGCCCTTTTGCATAGCTGATTACATTCAGTTAGAATTTTGCAGTGTAAAACAATCACTTACGGGATTTATCTTTTCATTTTTTGACATCTTTATGGGCTCAGAACGCTCTGGTCCCTGTTGCAGCTGTGCACTCTCCACCTCCACATCCACCCACAGCATCAGCTGACGTCAGTAACAATAAGGCTCGTGATTGAAGGAAGCCTGTTTGACAAGGTATGGGCAGCTACTAGGCTGACTTCCGTGTATAAGATGCCCCTCAATTTTCAGTCTAACAATTTTAGAAAAATATAGCATCTTATACATGGAAAAATGCAGTACCTTCACCTATGGGCTATCAGTTGAGAGATTATGAGCCAGATGTTGTTTTAGGAGAATGGGGTTAAGATTTGAGCTTTGAGGCCAATCCTGTGACAAGCTAACAGGCTAAGCAAGCCCTCCTCCTGTGTGTCCTGCTATGTTGGATTTACCCATCCTAATACCACCTTCACCTATCTCCACCCAAACCTTTGCCCTGGGAAACCTGCATGGACCACATCAAGGGACCCCTATGCCCTCTGGCTACTAGCTGGGCTTAGCTACTGGGCACCCCTGGCAAGATATTGAAGACAGGGACGAGAGGGAGTTTGGCATATTTACTCCCTTGGCTCCTCCCTGTGATGTCTCCTCTCTAGGCTGATTTCAAACCTCAAGTTAATATTGCAGTTTCTTTCATGGCAGCACCTTCCAGAAGACTGGCCTGTGGAGTTCCAAGCTTCTGTGGTACTAGCCCCAGGGCACATCTCTAACTTGCCTACACCTTTGAACAGTTTCTTCTTTAATTCTTGTGAATTAAATTTCAATGCACCATCTGTCTTCTGCTAGAATCCTGACTAAAACACCTGCCTGTTTGGTAGCATAGCCTTTCCTTTAAAAAAATTAAATTAAATTAACTGGAAATTTTTAATGATAAATACATTAAAACTATGCTATAAAAATTTTCTGTAATCCCATCATACTATTAGAATGTTAATATATCGCTTTGCAGTATTTCTGATATATATTTAACAGTTGTAACTGAGATATTTATAAAATTTCATGATGTTTCTTTTTTCATTTAATGTTATGAAATTAGAATTTTCATTGTGCTAAATAATCTTTACAAACATCATTTTTAAGCTCCATAATGCTCTATTAAGGAGAGTGCTCCAATTTGCTTGATTTTTCTCATATTTGTGAACATTTGACATGACCTTCCCAATGCATACATTCACATCTACCATCATACATATGGTGATTTCCTTTCCCTTTTTCCACTAGATTAGCTAGAGGGCATATTTTTAAATGTACATATATGGTCTGTAAACAAAAGCCTTTATGTTCCCTAAGGTCTCTCCTTTGGAAAGGTTTTCTAGTCTTGTGCAATGGAAAGCACAATGGGTTTGAAGTCAGAAGTCCTTGGTTCAAAGCCCAGACTTTTCGTTGCAGTCTATGACCAGGAATACTTCTTTGAAGAAGTTAAACAGTTGATATTTAAAGTCTCTTTAAATCTAATATGCTCTACAAATTATTCACTCTAGAGTCACAACCATAAAGATAAGGACAATGAGAAGTTCATGAATTTTCATTTGGAAGCATGAGGTCTCAGAAATCATCTAGTTGATTAATACATTCTCTCCTTGTTCTTAATTACCATTCTGAGAATTCCCCTTTTTGCATCTGAGGAAGTTGAGGCCCATACAGTCTCTGTGACTTGCTAAATCATAAACAGATCATTAGTTCTAGAGCCGGCACTCTGCCCACACCTGGTGACTCCTGGTCCTTGTTGTGTTCAGTACTCCCAGTATAACTCTTGAGAAGAGCATTTAAATATCTACAGACCTGCCTCACTAACTAAGATATAACTCCTTGACCTGCAAGATCATGGTGTTGTTGTTTTTATCTTGCAATTACATAACCTTCCTCACCATGCTTTCACATCAGATGATATCACTCTTTCTTTCCCATGACTATATGCAAAACTGCTAATAGAAATAGGTTTAAAGTTCTTATGAAAATTAATGAATGAAGATTGTCCACATAGCTTTTTCCAGTGCCCAAAGAACTTGAAGATAGAAGGGAAGCATTTGAGGCCAAAGTGGAAATGAAAGAAAGAAAAAGAAAGGAAGAAAGGAAGAGAAAGAAAGAAAGAAAGAAAGAAAGAAAGAAAGAAAGAAAGAAAGAAAGAAAGAAAGAAAGAAAGAAAAGAAGGAAGGAAGCTGGGAGGGAGGGAGGGCGGGAGGGGAAAGAAAGAAAGAAAGAAAGAAAGAAAGAAAGAAAGAAAGAAAGAAAGAAAGAAAGAAAGAAAGAAAGAAAGAAAGAAAGAAAGAAAGAAAGAAAGAAAGAAAAAAAGAAAGAAAGAAAGAAAGAGAAAAAGAAAGAAAGAAAGAAAGAAAGAAAGAAAGAAAGAAAGAAAAGAAAGAAAGAGAGAAAGAAAGAAAGAGAGAAAGAAAGAAAGAAGAGCTAAAAATAAAACAAAATAGAGTTGAACACTGAAATTACACTAATAGACAGTGGTACCTCAAACTCACCCTTGTCCACTTCTACAGACACTGAATCATCAGCACCAATCTGATAATTATGCCATCCACACAGTTTTTCAAAGGAACTGTCTCATACATTATCTCATTTTCTTCTCACAACAACCTCTTGAAGTAATTACAGCAAGATTTCCCACTGAACAGAAAAAGATGCAGATAGAGTAGTAAAATGACCTTCCCTTGGCACAAATTTCTTTGTATGAGATTTGGTTGCCCTAATCAGAAATTAGGCAAAGTGGATCAGCATCCTAACTGTAGGCTCTCTACCTATCTCAAAGGAGGGTCTTTAGAAAAGCATGGTAGGGTGGCTCGGATCTAGAATCCCCGGATAAGTGGAACTTGAAGTCCCACATGTTCTTGTAAAATTATTCCCTCCCAGCTCCTGAAAATAGGGGCCCAAAACAAGCTGTAAAGCAGGCTCCTCTGACAATTACTCCTAAATAAAACTAGAGGGTCACAAATTCAATGTTTACAACAAGGCACTGACAAAATAAGAAAGTCAAAAAAGGGTACTTGGTCCCTCCCCACTTTAGAACCAGAAGTGGCCCAGAAAACATTGAATTCAACCTCTTCAATCTGGGTTTCTGCATTCTTTCTCTTTCCTGTCCATACATTCCCTCATTACTATATCCTGATGTCTATGGTCCCTCAGAACCATTGGTAGCATCTGATCATTCTCAGCTGTCTTGCCCTGAGACAAGTAAAAAGTATCCTGCCAATGAATAAAGGAGGATAGCACATTCCTCCGTTAGAGATTTACCCAATAGTCATTCTAACTTCTCCCTAATAACAGCATCCCTGTTTATTGGATAAATCATAATGTTAATAAATTATTTTCTTCTTTCATATCTTCAACTTCCCAGATTCATTTGTATGTGATTACCTCATGGGGGGATAGAGGGCTTTCTGTTAAGAGGAACTTCCTTTTGGCTCCCACTGCTTGGTCCCTGGCTTTGACATGGTGTCAGAACGTAATGCTTGAAGCCATGGTCATTATTTTGCCACCAAGAGATGACAGCTACAAAGATAAAAAGCCAATGTCATGAGGATGATAATTCAGAAAAGCAGGAAAAGCCTTTAGAGTAACTCCGAGCAGGTGAACCAAGCTTCGGGGTGACCTAAATTTCAAACCCTTACATACAATAATTTGTTGTTGTTGTGGAAAGCATGCTTAGATGGCTTTTTTCTTCTTATAAATATGCCTTTTCTGGTAACACCTGCAATTTGACATGGGTTTCAATGCCTCACAACTCAAAAGATTAACTAAGGCAATCATTATGGGTCCCTGGAGCATTGTGGCACAGAAAGTCATTTTTTTAGTAAAGACATCACCTAAGTGGCCACCACACATGGTCCTCTACCCCTTTCTCTCAGCACTACCAAAGTTTTCGTTTTGAAAATAGAAAAGAAGACATATCCCCATTAGAGAAAGTCATTGCAATAAGTAATATCAAAGCAGCAAAAAAAGCAGAGTCCTCCTTTTTATTTTAAACTTCAAGAGACATGTATGCTAATGACCCCCAAATAAAGACCTGCCAATTCCCCAAACAAGTCCCATGTGAAAGCTGAATGGCACACATCCCAACACCAAGGCCAGTGCCGCCACCACCAGCAAAAGGCAAATGCCTTATTTTTCAAAAGCCAACAGTCCCAGAGAGGCCAAAATGCTTCAATTCTTTTATGAATTTACCTCAATATTTTCAGCATCTAGACCAGTGGTTCTCAACCTGAGCTACACATTAGAATCACCTGGGAATCTTTTTAAAATCCTGATTTCTGGGCCTCGTCCTCCGGAAATTCTGTTTCTTTGTTACTAATGTTGTGGCCCCACCCCATAACAAAGAAACAGAATTTCCTCTACAGCACACATTTATATCTACCATAGAGGAGATCATGGCAAAATACCTCAGTGCAGCCCCCTACCCCCAGCAGCAAATGGAGAGAAAGTTTTCTAAATAAATATTTACTATTCTTAAGTCTGATATTGAGGTCAAATTTTTCTGTTATTTAAAAAAATTTAAAACACAGATACAACTGTTTAAAAGCTCAAGTTTTACAATCCCATTCCAAAAAAAAAAAGTCATCAGTTGGTTTCAGATTTAGATTCCTTTGCTAATCTGCAATTTTGGAATTATAGTAGAGCCATGTGACCTTGGCGCATTAAAGCAGCTGTTTCTTTTCCCCTTTCCTCATTAAACTTGTGCCGTGACTCCATCACTCTCATCTTCCTTATTGTTTTCTATCCCTGTAGACTCAAATTTTTTATCCTCCACCTGGTATTCTCTCTACTTTTTGATACCTTTATCACATGCTTTTCCTCCCACCCAAAGGACTATGACATCAAGTCCTCATTTCTTGACAGAGGGACAGAGAGCATACTCCAGCCAGTCTAGTACTCATTCCCTGGTGAGATACTCCCTCTTTTTGAACTCCTGCCTTGAGTTCTTATTCCGCAAATCCTCTTTCTCCTCAATTGCTCAAGGAAAAATTACATGTGCCTCATTTTTAATTTCAAATGTACAGCTTACTGTTGTGTTTTTCCTTTATAAAAGCTCATGTCTGCACCTTTTGACAGCTTTGTCACTCCCGATATGACCCTTATAAGCTGTCGACTTCGTAGGTACCAATTGTTTAAATGTAAAGAAGAAAGAGTTAAACATGCATGTAGGCTATTTTTTCCAGTTGTGGGTTGCACTTGCTGTAATCTTGTTATACTCGCTCTGTAACATGTATGTAATAAAATGATCACTTCAAGTGTTAATGTATGGCCATGGAAAAGATTTAGAGAGAAGACTCGAAAAGTCTAGGCCCCATTGTGTGCTAATCAATGGAAAAAATTTCTAAAGTACCCACTCAATAACATCTTCTAGATGTTCCACAATTAAATTAAGAAAATAGGTCATTTAACTTGCCACCTTTGAAAAACATCTCTAGCTAACACCGATAGAAAATTTATTTTATGTCCAGCCAACCCTACGAAGGATAAAGAGAAATAAAGAAGGTCAGAGGCCTTAAGTAATTGCAAATTATTTGAAGAGATGATGAATGTTTAAGGAGAATTCAAATGAGGACACACATATTCTGCTTCAACAGTTTGCACCTTCCACCTTTAGTACCAACCAGAAGCCAGTCTATGTTTGCCAGCAGGTCCCATTCTCTCAGGCATTCCCCTCCTCCTTAAACATTGGGGGAAACCTGTCAGTTCCCAACTTGCTTTCTAAAAGGACATTTTGAACTTGCCCTCGTCTCTCTTTTTAAATGGATTTACTGTTGAACACAAAAACGTTTCTTACCTACATGATTGTCAAACTTCTCAGTTCCCACAGTGTATCTCCTACAACAGGCCTACATCCTGTCAAGGGGAGGAAAACAACTCCCAGATGCGCTCAGTGGAAAACCGAAGTCAGACAGACTGCACCTTGGAATATCAGTGAACATTTTCAGACTCTGCTTCGTGCTCGTGCTCTTTGGGGCTTTCTTAGTTTGTGTTTTCTCCACAACATGTGGACAGCTCTTGGCTTTTATGTAGAAAACCACAGACTCCAGTTATCTGTCAGTTGGAAAACACCTTGCTTATCTGCCCTAATATTTCTTTCATTTTGAATACTATAAACAAAATTAAATGAAGTTATATAAGCAACAACAATTCTCCAGCTATAACAGATGGACCCTATCCATCTCAGTTGATAATATCTCATAAATGATTCATTGCCATTGCTTTAACCCCAGAGCCTTTTGTATTTTGCACTTCTAAGTGAATAACCATTAGTAAGCTTTACACATTGCACTGTGTAAATTATCTTGGGTCTGTCACAATCTAGAGAATAGCACTGATATTTGGGGAAAAGGTCTAATTATTTCAGTGCTGAATTGTGTACCTCAACAAGAGCTATAGATTATCAAACAGAACCAGATTCAATTCCAAACCTGATCTGGGTATTTCCTTTAATGTTTACAAATGGAGCATATGTCTTATTTAATACCTTAACAAATAGAAAGAATTTTTATTCCATAGGCTTTATAAATATTATGTTTGACAGGAAAGTTAATTGTAATAAATAATTAAAATGTAGCCCTAAAAGATACCTGAGTTTTCAGGCACAGGCCTCCATTACCTTAGAAATATACCTCGAAGTAATAACCCTATTTACCTGGTGCAGGTACAAAACAAAAACAAGACTTGCCTTGACTCAGCTGCTGAATACGGAAGCAATTGGTTCCAAATAATTCTAGGTCTTACTTCAGCTATCCAAGGCAATGGAGGGACTAAGCCTTTATTAAGGCAGACCTGGCCCCCCCCACCCCCGCTCCCCCTCCTCCCTCCACTCACACATATACAGCTGCATTGTGAAGCAGGGTGTCAAATTCAAAGTAATGGAGTCACATAGGATAAGGGAAATAAGAAAAGAGGTGGCTGAAAAGTACATGTGGGGATGTGGGGCTACCACACACTCCTGGCAGAATGCAGAGGTCAGGTGGGAGGTCTTGGGCTCCCAGTCTACATTTCTCCATTTCTCCCCACACGTCTACATTACCAGGCATTCCCAAATATTGTGGACTGGGATGCCTATGCCCCAGGCCTTGCCACTTTCATCAAAACATACTTCTGCCCTGATCCATTTCCTCCAACATAGCTAAGCCAGTGCTAGCTATTCACTAATCACTTTATACTGGAGTTAGTGGCTGCTGATTCTTCATGGATTAGCCCTCAGAGATAATCTTATTACTTCTTGGGTTTCCCTTTACCCTAGGAAGTAAGGAATGCAGGAGAAGACATCTTCCAGATCTCCCCCAAAATTCAGAGGGTTGTTAATGGCACATCATCCTAGACCACATATTCTGACATCATAGTATTTGCATTTTAAATTAGGGCTATGTTGGACATGGATTGTGGAACAGAATGTGAGTTGGTCATTATAGTCCCTTCTTAGGCTCATGAGAACAAAGCATGCAGAAATGTTATATATAAAATGTACATAAATATGACCCGGCTAAATGACAAGACATTATCAAGCAAGAGAAAGGAGAAGTGATCAAGATAATGAAGGAAGAGAGATAAGGGCCTGAGAATTAACCTGGAGCAAATGCATAAAGTTTGAAAATGCAAACGCCAAGAGGAAAACAATACAAACATTTTAAAGTGGGTTGACTTTTGCTCCAGTTCTGAACCATGTTGATAAATAAAATAAAAGTGGCTAATTAGCATGAGTCGATACTTAACAGCACACCACCCTATGAGTCATTTTATGGTGTTTTTAACAAGCAAGGTCATTAATACAAGACAACACAAACCAAATAAATAATTTAGACATGAGCCTACTGCACATGGTTTGGGTTCCTTTGCATGACCTTTGAAAGAAACAGCCCCTTGGCATAATTGATCACCAATGAAAGTGAAGTCAGGTGGACAGTCTCTTCCCATTCTGAACAGGAAATTAACACCATGGGTCAGAACAGAGCCCAAGGTGAAGAGAGGAAGGAGGTTGCTAGCCCTATATACATTCACCTCTTCTCCTCTTTTGTTTTCTCAATCCCAGGTTTAACTGCAGAGTCAGCCCAAAGCCCTGATCAGAAGGAGAGGACTTCTCTCTGCTCCTCACTTGGGGCATTGGCAAGAAAGAAGTACCACTGTGCCCACACAATCACAATGCAAAACTTTGCCAGTAATGGGCAGAACTTAACAAGATGTCTTAGGCTCAGTTTGAAAACTTAACTAAATAGTAACAATTCTGAATGTGCTAATTTTTACTCATTGGCACTGTGGCATGGCAGTTAAGTTACACTCTGGAGTCTATGTTCAAATTCAAGTTATAGCCATTCATTGAAAACCTTGGGCCTCCGTTTTCACATCTGTAAAATGGATGTAATAATAGTATCTACCTCATAGATTAAGAATTAAATAAGATAATGATTCTCAAGAACTTAGCCTGAGGCTGGCCTGAAAAATAGTAAGTATTCAATAAGTCATAACTATTACTATTAATATTATCCTTTTAGTCCTACTATAAATTCAGTACACCATGATGAGAATACATACCTTGGTTGCCAGGCACATTTTTCTGAAATAACTGACTAATGTTTGCATTCCTTTAGTCTCCTCGATCAAACTAAAATTACTTTATGACAAAGACCAATGGGTAAAATAGTCAATAAAGCAAAGAAACCAAGGATTTTATCATAGTGATGATCAGAGACCGGGTTTCAATATCTTGTTTAAGTCAGGTAGATAAACAGAACTGCCTGCAAAAAAAAATGTCTTCAACATTTCATTCCAATAAGATTAGCTTGTATTAAAAACTGCACAATTACTATAGCTTTGGAAGATGTTATCATTTAGAGAAACCGAGTAAAGGGTTCACAGTATTCCTCTGTATTATTTCTTTTTTAAAAAAATGTTTTTATTTATTTCAGAGAGAGGAGGGAGAGAAAGTGAGGTAGAAACATCAATGAGGAGAGAGAATCATTGATTGGCTGCTTCCTGCACACCTCAACTGGGGATCAAGCCAGAAACCTGGGCATATGCCCTGACCAGAAATTGAACTGTGACCTCCTGATTCATAGGTCGACACTCAACCACTGAGCCACACCAGCCTGGCTTCCATATTATTTCTTATAACTGCATGTAAATATACAATTATTTAAAAATAAATTTTATAATTTTAAAATGCTTGACCCAGAACATGGCCTCATAGAATAATTCAAAAAGAGATCTGGGAGATATACCATATGACCCAAACGTTGTTTGACCAATTGAAAAGCTGAGAACTAGACTCAGCTGCTTAATGGCTTCTAACCAGAGCTTGTTTCACAACTCAGTGTTGTTTCTATATCAGTATATATTGTGTGCCCTGGTATTTGTCCAGCCCATTGGCAAAAACAAGAAGTGTGTATCATCATTCATAATTCACACATGAGAGAAGGAAGGTACAAACGTACATTATTATTTTAAAAGTTTGTAATTTTAAATTTCAAATAAGGTTCTAGCATATGGTTTATAAGAGTTTCCTAGGGCTGCCATAACACAATATCACAAACTGTGTGGGTTAAAACAATAGAAATATATTGCCTCACAGTTTTGGAGTTAAAAGTCTGAAATTAAGTTGTCAGCATAGCCATGCTAGTTCTGAAACTTATAGGGGAGAATCCTTCCTTGTCTCTTCTGAGCTCTTATAGTGCTATGTGCTCTTTAGCTTACACAAATGCATCACTCCAATTCTTCATCTTCATAGGGCACTCTTTCTGTGAGTCTTCACATCATCTTCCCTCTGTGAGTGTCAGTGTCCCTGTACAAATTCAGCCTCTGGAAATACACCAGTCATTTTAGATTGAGGCCATCCTAAGACCTCATTTTAAGATGATTACCTCTGTAGACCCTATTTCCAAATGAGGTCACATTCTAAAACTTCAACATATCTTTTTTTGGGGGGAACACAGTTCAGCTCAGAACTGTACACAGTAGGTGCACAATAGATATCTGATCACTCACTAACAAAGGAAGGGAAGTCATTGACATCAGAAACCAAAACAACCACCCACAGGTACCAAGTCAGAAAGACATGGAACGGATTATTGGATTCATTAGATATAACAGAGTAGTTTTGAGGGAGCTTAATATTTGTTGACATGAGAATGTTCTAACCTGTAGATAATTTTTATAAAAATGTTGCCAAAACCGGTTTGGCTCAGTGGATAGAGCATCGGCTTGCGGACTGAAAGGTCCCAGGTTCGATTCTGGTCAAGGGCATGTACCTGGGTTGCGGGCACATCCCCAGTGGGGGATGTGCAGGAGGCGGCTGATCGATGTTTCTCTCTCGTCGATGTTTCTGACTCTCTATCTCTCTCCCTTCCTTTCTGTAAAAAATCAATAAAAATATATTTTAAAAAAATAAATAAAATAAAAATGTATTTGAACATGGCTGGGGTGGCTCAGTGGTTGAGCATCGACCTATGAACTAGGAGGTCATGGATCAATTCTGATCAGGGCGCATGCCTGGGTTGTGGGCTTGATCTCCAGTGTGGGGCATGATTCTCTTACATCTTTGATGCTTCTATCTCTCTCTTAGTCTCCCTTCCTCCCTTTTAAAAAATTTATTTGAGTCAAACAGAGGATATGCCTGGAAGCACATTCTCAACAGACTGAGGTAAATGCTTCCAACAATAACAGCCTGCACCTCCTTTTATGCATTGAGATTAAGGAGGGGAAGTCAGGAAGACTACATAAAGGTGGAAGAAAGCACGGGGTGGATCGGATTACAGAATAGTTTTAAGACTATGTGCTATCACAATACAATGTATAGATGATGTGTTATGGAATTGTGCATCTGAAACCTGTGTAATTTTGTTAACCAGTGTCACCCTGATAAATTCAATAAATAGGAAAACATATATATCTTACCTAACTAGAGGCCCGGTGCACAAAAATTTGTGCACTTGGCACGGGGGTTGGGGTGGGGGGGGCGGGTTCCCCTCAGCCCAGCCGTCCACCTGCTGGCTTAGGCCCACTCCCTGGGGGATTGGGCCAAAGCTGGCAGTCAGACATCCCTCGTCAGCCCAGCAGCCCTCGGGGGATGTCCACTTGCCAGCGGGGAGCAGGCCTAAACTGCAGTCAGACATCCTTAGCGCTGCTGAGGAGGCAGGAGAGGCTCCCACCACCACCGCTGTACTGGCAGCCATCAGCCTGGCTTGTGGCTGAGCAGAGCTCCTCCATGTGGGAGCGCACTGACCACCAGAGGGAAGCTCCTGCATTGAGCGTCTGCCCCCTGGTGGTCAGTGTGTGTCATGATGACCAGTCATTCCCAGTCATTCTGCTGTTAGGGTCAGTTTGCATATTAGAGGCCTGGTGCATGGGTGGGGGCCGGCTGGTTTGCCCTGAAGGGTGTCCTGGATCAGGGTGGGGGTCCCGCTTGGGTGCCTGGCCAGCCTGGGTGAGGGGCTGAGGGCTGTTTACAGGCTGGTCACACCTCCTTCAGCATGGGGGTCCCCACTAGGGTGCCTGGCCAGTCTGGGTGGCAACGGAAGCTCCCAGCCTCTCCTCTTTTGCTTTTTGCTTTTTTTCTTTTTATTCTGGGATTTATTTACCTTCTATAATTGAAACTTTGTAGCCTTGAGAGGAGCTCAGAGCTGGCCAGGGCAGGCAGGAGGGAAACCTCCTGCTTGCTCCAGCTCCATTAACAAAGATGGCGGTTAATTTGCATACACAGGGGTAAAGTGGCGGAACGAAGACTAAAGGCTCCGTCCAGAGCCACGAAGACTGAAGGCCTGGCTCCTGCGTGCCAGAGGAAAACCGGTGCCGGCAGCCAGGGGAAGGGAAGGCCTATTGCATGAATCTCTTTGTGCATTGGGCCTCTAGTATAAATATAATATCTGGTACAAGAGTTTTCCTAAGGTATACTCCTAAGAGGCATAGGAAATATGCATTCTCAACTGTACTAGATCATGTCGAATTCTTTTCTAAAGTGATTGTTATCACCTGTCACTGGTGTTCAGGAGACCCTATTATACCCACAAAGTCCTTCCAACACTTAAAACTGTCAGACTTCAAATATGTACCAATCTGGTAGATGTGACTATATCTCCCATTAGGATTTTATTCTGTTTTTGCTTGATTCCTAATAAAATTAAGCTACATTGCGTATATTGATCAGCCATTGGTGCCTCCTCTTCCGTGAAAAGCCTTTTCATTCTTGCTGCTTCTTTCCTTTTTCGGGGGAGGAGGGTGTTCTTCGCTTATTTTTAGGAGCTCTCCATGAATACTGTATACTAATCTTTTGTTAATTGAATGCATGACAAACAAGCCCTCCAAATTTTAGGCTTATCTCTCTTTATGATGCCTTTTAATAAAAATGAAAGCATAATTAAATAAAACACACATATGTTCTCTTGAGGGTGGTTACCTTTGACGGGTGGGTCTGAAAAGAGGCACTTCAAAGGGTCAAAGGGATGTTAGCCTTGGTGTCCAGGAATAATGGGCAGGACTTGCTTAAGGCAAAGATATAAGCCTTTTACTAAAGAAGTTATATGCCTGGGACATGACTACCTATCATGACCAGCCCAGTAAGGAATTTATGATCAGATGTGAGGTTGCTTTTGTCCACAATATACAAAAGAGAAGAGAGATGTCTGAGAGACAGGCGGGAACCCTTCCGTGAAGAGCAGGAATGGAAGCTGAGACATCACCCTGTAGGCAGCTCATAGTGACTGGCAAGAGGTTGTTCCAAAGTTGTTTCTTGAACTAGGGATGAAAGCCAAATAAGACATAGTGTCTGCCCTCAAGGGCCTCATTGATATGCAGAGATTATGAGCAAATCATGACAGTTCAGTGTGTGTTCTTGGGAGCCAAAGGAATACTATATCCACAATATCTTGAGGGCATAGACTACAGCAGAGAGTGAACAATTGTTTGCTGAATGATTTCAATGTGTCAACCTATTTTTTTTCATTAATGCAGGTATAATGATAAAAATAATAAAGGTAATAGTAACTAGATTGTTAGGCAAGCACTGTGATAAGGACTTTGATATATCTCATTTAATCCTCATTACAATGCTCTGAGTCGTGCGGTGTTTCATCTCATTCTACAGATGAGGAAAGCAAGACTTAGAGAGTTTAAAGTAACAGATCTAGAAAGAAGTAGAACTGGGATTTGAACTCAGATCCACATGATTTCTAAGCCCTGAATCTTACCTATTACACTGCAATGTTAATTGATGAGCTTTTCAATGATCTTGTACTCTAATTCTAGAAGTTAGTGGTGATTTTCTTTTAAAGTACATCAATATCCTTTCATCACATGGGGTAAAGCTTATAAAATTGCTGATTGAGCGAATTCAAGAGCAGTGTGTTTGTCAATGGCATTCATCAGTCTATAATCAATGTGTAAACTCTCTGTTAAACAATTAACTTGTTGGAAAATGTGTAAACGAGACAATTTTGGTTACGGCAGATATTAGCTGATAGGTGTGGAGATACAACATTAGGGACCAGCAAACTGCCCTTCATTTAATTCTATTTGTAATACACCTATTGTATATGTAATGAACTTCCCTAGAAATCAGCCCCCTGGGACCTTCAGGTAATTGAGAATTGTTCCTTTCTGCCTGATTCAAGAAACAATCAGTCTCACTAACAATGAATAGAAAATCTAGTTGGAAGTGAAATTGTAAGACATTAGGTTACAAATAAACAATAAAATTGTCTTAGGTTCAAATATGTGATTTGCATTTGATGCCATAGTAGATCTGGAAGGGATGATCCAGTTCATAGGATCTTTTTTTTTTTTTTTTCCTGATCATGAGCTTATTCAACACAAAATAAATCTCTCCAACTTTACTGAGATAGTTGACTACATCCACGACCAAATCTGCCTCTAAACTGGAATTCGGTTGCTGACTTAGCCCTGGCTCAGCTTTCTTGTCAGCACCAGGGGGCACAGCACCCTGTCTGTATGTGTTCTGTCGGCTTCCCATAGTGTGAGTCTTGCAGGTCATCGCCCTCCAGACCTTTGGGCCTTGGCCTGCCAGTCTCAGGTGCAGAGTGGCAGGCCACAGTCTCTGGGGGCAGGTGGAGGTAATTGCCGAGATACCGGATGCCCTTGTTGGTAAGGTACCAGGAGAAATGTTTCCAGGCAAACTGTTCCTTCATGTAGCCTCATGATTTGAGAGGCTGCATGCCTTCACGACGTGAAGGTTAGGCATGTTCTTGTCTGCCAGCTCGGGGTGTTTAGGCATGTGCACATCCTTCTTGGCCACCATCACTCCCACCTTAAAAAGAAGATTGTAAATGGAAATCTGTTTCTTCTTGGGCATCAGCATCACCATGGCTGCTGTGTCTGGGACTGGAGCTATAAAGGAAGGGCCATTTCATAGGATCTTAACTTCAGAATCTTATGTAGGAACCCATGGGCCACTCCAAACCGGTTTTCATATGTTATGTTTGTTATGTTCTCTCTCTCTCTCTCTCTCTCTCACACACACACACACACACACACACACACACACACACACACATACACACGGGAAAGGAATCACAGCTTTATCAAATTCTTTTTAGGGTCTGTATAGCAAGAAAGGTTGAAAACCAAAGTCATCTTAACACAAATGAGTAACTTGAGGCTGAGAGATGTTAGGACACCTCATGCAATCATTTGTGGAAAAATCTAGAAAAAGAGCCCATTGTCTCCCAGCCTGAAGCTCCAATCTCCTACCCTGACGTTTAAAAAACTGTGGACTTGACCTGTCCATAAACTACTGCAGACAAAGATCAATGCCTAAGAAAGCAAACATTGTCCTATCACTCCACATTGCAGTCTGATACTTCCAATAGTTGACAGGATGAAAAAGTGCCACTTTAGGCCATGTATATTAAGGCAAATATTTACAGACTAACAAGCACTTATTTATTTATACTTTAAAAGAAATGAGTCCTTCAAGTACTCTCGTGGTATTATATTTCAATGGAATGTAAAAGCAGCCCCATTCCTCCTCCCTCTATCCCCCATTGCTCCCAACCCTGCTGCCTGATTGGCCACATCCTCCAGCAGCAAAAATACAATCCAATCACGACTTAGAACCCTGGGCTGCTATTTGGAATGTAATTGCCCAGCACCCCACCGAGAACGCATTCTCCAAACCAGCAGCAAAGCTTCCCATTGAGACTAGGCAGAGAACTCTGATGGCTAATTTGGGGGATGTTAAAGCAATGAGTTTTATTTTTTTGAGTGAAAATAGAAACCACCCTCAAATAAGGACTCAAATCTCAGCTCTATTTTCACATTAGCTCTGGACTAGATCTACAATTTTCAGCCCAGTTTATACAACTGTGAAATTTTGAGCAAGACCCAAATGCTGTCCTTCTAACTCATTGAGAATCTTACTGACACATGTCTGGAGTTTCTGATTCCCATTGAATCCTAGATACGCAACTCTTCCATGCAGCCTACAATGCTACATTTGGTTTTCCTAAAGCCGCTGTTCGTAAGCCTCAAAACAGCAAAGGAAACAGAGAGAAGCATGTTCCTCTTTTCTTTTTTTAAAATTCTTTATTGCTTAAAGTATTACATATAGTATTACATATGTCTCCTTTTTTCCCCCCATTGACCTCTTACCGGCCACCTCCACCCCCCAGCATATGCCCTCACTCCCCTAGTGTCTGTGTTCATTGGTTATGCTTATATGCGTGCATACAAGTCCTTTGGTTGATCTCTTATCCCCGCTCCTTCCCTCTGAATTTTGACAGTCTGTTTGATGCTGCTCTGTTTCTGGCTCTATTTTTGTACATCAGTTTATGTTGTTCATTATATTCCACAAATGAGTGAGATCATGTGATATTTATCTTTCTCTGACTGGCTTCTTTTGCTTAGCATAATGTTCTCCAGGTCCATCCATGCTGTTGGGAATGGTAAGCATCCTTTCTTTTTTACAGCAGCATAGTATTCCATTGTGTAGATGTACCACTGTTTTTTAATCCACTCATCTGCTGATGGGCACTTAGGCTTTTTCCAAATCTTAGCTATTGTAAATTGTGCTGCTATCAACATAGGGGTGCATATATCCTCTCTAATTAATGTTTCTGATTTCTTGGGATATATTCCTAGAAGTGGGATTACTGGGTCAAATGGGAATTCCATTTTTAATTTTTTGAGGAAACGCCATACTGTTTTTCCACAGTGGCTGCACCAGTCTGCATTCACACTAGCAGTGCACAGTGATTCCTTTTTCTCCACATCCTCTCCAGCACTTGTCGTTGGTCGATTTGTTGATTTTAGCTCTTCTGACAGGTGTGAGATGGTATCTCATTATTGTTTGGATTTGTATCTCTTGGATGATTAGTGACTTTGAGCATGGTTTCATATGTCTCTTGGCCTTCTGTGTGTCCACTTTCAAAAAGTATCTAAGTCCTTTGCCCATTTTTTGATTGGATTGTTTATCTTCCTTTTGTTAAGATGTATGAGTTCCCTGTAAACTTTGGAGATTAGGCCCTTATCAGATATAACTTTGGCAAATATGTTCTCACATGCAGTGGGCTTTCTTGTTGTTTTATTGATGGTTTCTTTTGCTGTGCAAAATCTTTTCTGGTTCCACCACCGCCACCATTACTATCTTGTGCTGGCCCAAGGGATTAAAATAAGGGATCAGTCAACAACATTGGCCAGAGACTAACAATTCCATTCACCTTGAGGGGCTGTGCTCCAACTAATCCTTTCCAATACAACTTCATGGGTTTTACATATCTACAGGGTGACTTCCACTTGAATATATTGGAGTAGGATAAAGTACCATCTACACTTGCTTCCAGGATTGCCAAATACCTATGCTTATTGCCTCAGTGCTGCAAGTTGAGAAGAGAATGTTCTGTGTGTTTGTATTTTAAGTGAAAAGGAAATATATGTGCTATTTGCTGTCATGACAGTGAGGGAGCTTTGATGACATAAATGTCTCCAGAAAGATGAGTAAATTGGCCCTTTCAGAGAGCAGGGCTGCCAAGAAACTGAGGGAGTGGGGGTGGTGTCAGCTTCAGGGAAACACTGTCTGGCCTATAAATTAGGCAAATCACTTTCCCTTAAAACTTTACTTTAGAAATTGATTTTTATATTAAGATGGACAGATAGATAGAACATTCAATTAACATGCCTCACCTTTATCTCCTTTGGTGCAAATTAACCCCCTATTTAAAAGCTCTGGGTGCCACTGAAAATGAATTTAAAAAATTATTTGAAAGTTTGTAATACCTAATTAGAATCAGATCATTGTGTTCTTTCTACTGTAAACATCAAAGTACTTAAAATTGTTTTGGGGGAGATGGGAGTGGGGAGAGGACTTATTTGTTGGAGAAAAAGTATGTCATTTTCAAAATAACAGAAAAATATTTATACTTTTAAGCACCAAAATTTCATTTCACACTCACAAGACCAAAACCAAACTCAGGATCTTCTGTCCTCATATCAGTTTTCTTATTATCTTGGACAATTTAATTAGCACCCAACAGTTTAAAAATCAGTCATTCATTCACAAATATTTATTGAGCACCTACAAAGTGCCACACAGCAATAGAAAATAAGCAGACTAAGTCTTCTTCATTGAGCTGACATAAGAGATAGACATTAAGCAAATGAGTATGGGCTATATTGTCATATACATTGCAATAAAGATATATAAAGCAGGGTAATGGGATAGACAGCAACAGAAGCTTTCAGCTAACATGGATGAAAATGGAGTTCCTCTCTGAAAAAGTAACTTTTGAATAGAGACCTGTATGGCTGAAACAGTGATGCCACATGAACATTGTGGCAGAGCATTCCAGACAGAGAGAACAAACAGCAAAGATAAAGGCCCTTGAATAAGTAGGCTACTTTTACAGAGACTAGTGTGGCTGGACCACAGGAAGCTTGGATGGTAGGAAGGAGGTCAGCTAGGCAGCCAGGGGCTGACTTGTAGCGTTTTATAGACCATGGTAAAGATGAATTTAATTCTATCATTGGACGCTATTGGAGGGTTTTGAGCAGAAGAATGATATGATCTGCTTTATATTTCAAAAGCATTCCAACCAACAGGAATTTAAATCCCTTTTAATTATCTCCCATTTATATCTCTCATCTTTGGTTTACAAATTCGGTTGATTCTTCTTCATGTATCCATTGTTTTGATTCCAAATCCATCCTAGATCATACCTGCACTTCCTTGTACATGCACCATCACAAGAAGGCTTTTAGTTAGTATTCCAGTCCCCTGTTTCTCCAAGGTCCAATCAATCTAAGTGCCAAATTGATCTTCCAAAAATACCAACCAGTTCATGCTATTTTCCTGTTTTAGAAATTAGCCCCTCCTGGCCATAGGCTAAAGCTCAAATTTCTCATTCTGTAGTTGAGAATTTAACAATATGGCCTCAATATTATCAATTATTAAAGCCACAAAAAGAAAAGAAAAACCCACAAATGAACACACTAAAAACCAGCTGATCTCCATATCTACCTCTAAACATGCCTGACTTATCCTTGATCTTTGGTCAAACCCTTCCTCAAATGGGATTGGTTCTTCTTTTATATCATCCATTTATATCATATATGATTTGTTTTTTGGACGTAATTCAAAACGCACCCTCTTCTCTGAGGTTCTTCTGAATGACTTTAATTCAAAATGTCTGCAGTGCACACATCTAGCATAGCCCATTTTTGCATATATTTTCATATTCTACCTTGAAATACTATGCACTTGCTTCATATAATTATACTAGAGGTCCGGTGCATGAAATTCATGCATGGGGGGGGGGGCGTCCCTCAGCCCAGCCTGCACCCTCTCCAATCTGGGATCCCACAGGGATCGGGCCTAAACTGGCAGTTGGACATCCCCCGAGGGTCCCAGATTAGAGAGGGTGCAGGCTGGGCTGAGGGATACACATCCCCCACCCCTAGTGCACAAATTTCACCGGGCCTCTAGTAAACCTATAAAATGCTATTTAAATAAGTATTAGTAACTACCATTACTCCAGACAACTGGAGACAAGCAGAATACAGGCTCAGACACATCTGGCTACATGTGGTATGCTTGGTGAGATCCAGGAAGAGGTCCCATATTGTAACTTTGCTCTGACCAAGTCTACTGGTGTATGAGAAGTATGAGAAGCAAGAGCCAGAATTATCTTGAAAGACTGTACCCAATAGAAGCTGAAATTAGGATATCATTTTGTAGCTGTCTTGCTGTTACAGGAATGAATACAACAAAATCACTGAATTTAAAGACAATCTTGTTACTCTTGATAGACTGGTTGCCTGACAACATTTTCGAACTGCCAGAGGAGGCAAGGTTACTTTTATGTAACTTTAAAACTGCCAGGAAAGTAGAGAGTAAAATTAAGTTTTTTCCTTTTTGCCAATTCAGGTAGAGGTAAATTGCACTGCTAGATGAAGGAGTAGGCATGTAACAGCTCTAATATTACAAATGAATATCTTTATGAGCACTGAAAATTTGTGCACAGAGAATGATTTTTCCCCCATTTGGTAGAATTATAGAAAAGTGATGTACTGCAGATCAAAGCCAAAAGAGAAAACTAGAACCAACTACAATATAATAACCACTCAACAGAAGTGCAGATGTAAGAAAAGATCCATTTGTTTTAATTTAAAGACATTTCTGTTTGAAGGAGATGTGAAAATAGGAGCACCCAAACTGATGTTTACATAGAATTACTTCCAATTTACACTTTGCCAGTCTTCCTCCTTTTTATTAGAATTTATGAATCATGATTGTAACATGAGTATTTATTCAAAAATATCATTCAGTGTGCATTTAAATACACCTTTCTTACACCAAATGTCTGCAACCATTTGCCCTTTCCTTCAGCTACAATGAAGAAATATCCCTCCTCCTTTCCAAGGCCAAGAGTTACCCAAAAAGCCCCTCTGTCTGCAGTATCATCAACCTTTAAACTCCTCTCATCATCACTCACATATGATCTAGTATCTCTCACTGGAAGTTTGGGAAAACCTGAACCCCATGGCATCTTTCAGCTATTGCCTTTTCCATCTAGGACCCTGGAAGGTCAAGAGTCTCACAATTAGAATTTTAGCCTCAACTTCTTTATTCTCATGGACTCTGCATTTCACTCCAGTCAGATATCTGCCCACACTAAAAACCATCCTTATTTACATTGCTTGATTGAACGAGATGTTTTCATCTTCATTCTGAACTTCTCAGCAGCATTCAAGACACATGATCACCTGCTTCTTTCTTCTTCCTCTTGGATTTCTTAACAGTACACTGTGTCCCCAAGTTTTGCTATCATTTCTCTCTGGCTATTCCTTAATCTCTTTTGCTGGCTCTTCTTTTCCACCTGATATTGAGTGTCCTGGACACTCTCCACCCCCCCCCCCATATCATATTCTCTTCCTAGGCAAACTCAATGACATACTGCTTTAAATTCCAAATATATAAAATGGCTCCCAAAGTTAGATTTCCAGCCCAGCCTCTTCTTTAAGCATTTATAATTGAATAGTCAACTAACTACTTGGTGTTTCCCCTTGGTTGTCTCATAGGTACTTTAAAAGTCCAAAGTCAACTTCTGATATCTCTTCCCACTTTGTATTGGTTATTCTTTCACAGTACCCTCCCTCAACACTTGACTTCATTATATAGATGCATAGTCCGTACCAGTAACACCAGAGTTAGCCCTGGCCCGAGAGTTCACATCTAATCTGTGAACTCTATCTCCAGAATATATCTCATTCTTCTCAACAACTGCTAACAATCAAGTTCAAATTATCAGCATCCTTCACCGGGGCTGCTACAATGACCTCCCAATGAATCTCCCACGTCCATCTCTAATCCTTTCTGTACATGGGGCAATGCATTCTTTTAAATGCAGCTCTAATCATGCCCCTCCACTACTTAAACACTTTCTGTGGGGAACTAAACTGCCCTTAAGATAAAGTCTTTATCTACCTGAGAGGGCATATGACAGCTGTTCCATGGGCAGGGCTCTAACCTGGCCTTTGGCTATCACCACATGGATCATACCAAGTTAAAACTTGCAAACCTTTTGGAGAATCAACTTGAGACATCCCTGACTTCAGTGTGCTTGGAAGGACCCATGTCATGTAAATAAGATTATGTGAGCCTGCTAGACTGAGAAATTATATATTAATATATTTTAAATAAATGTCATTTATAAAATTATCCTTTTATCTTCTATAACTCTACCCTTCATGAGATGATTCAAAATTATACTAGATTACTAAAGCCATCTTTATCAGAATTTCTTAGAAGATTAAAAATCATTAAAAATTGAATTATTTTCCCATTTAATAGCCAACAAATATTTTTGCTACCTTGGTGTACACTGTATATAAAGAAGAAAAGGAAATTGGAATTTCATGTTCAATTGACAAAAAAACTTCCATAAACCTTTGAAAGCATTTGTCATTTCAAGATATGTATGTGTAATATAAGCTTTGTCTTTCATATTTTCAAAAATTTTTATATAGGAAAATAGCATGTGTGCATATTCATAATTTGCATTATTTTCTGGAGGCCTATAAAAAAGTCAAATACTAATTCTTTAAAATAAAACCTACCTATAATCTCTGTCTACAGTAATTAAATAGACACAATGAGTAGGTAGTTAGAGTGATATCATTTTCTGAACTCCAGAATAATGTTTTAAAGATGACTTTTGCAGGTGTTAATAACCTTATAAACTCCTTTGATAGTTCATGATTTATTTACTGCCATCATTATCCTTCATTCAGTTACTTTACTGCCCCTACAGATTATATAAAATTGCTCTGGTGCCCATAGCTACTACCTGCTACCTTGTGGAGTCACACTGGTCAGCCAGCCAAGCAAAAATGTACAAGCCTTCTCTGTTCTCCCACCAGAATGTCAGCTTTGCTGCCTGCCTCCAGTTTATGGATTAGTCTTTAGTCATCATCCCAGAAAATCTGCACTCCCGGGACTCACTGGAATTCTATACCTACTTGACCTGTATTCAGGGCCTGCCAAAGCCAACTAATGTTCCAGTGGAGGAACAATTAACTACCCAGTCCTCTAGATTCTCTGATCCCTATTCCCATAACAAGTTAGGGCACCAATAACCAATGTCCCTGGACTGTACTAACCTACTTCCTTAATTACAATTTAATGTAATGAGAATTGTTCATTTCAGTATATTGACTAGATCTCTTGCAAAACTGTAGCTGAATGATTGTCTCTTCTGTCTCTCAGAGACAATTCAACACATTCCTTCTTGATTTCAGCATTGAGAAATTTGTCCTTTTTAGCAAATGGGTACACTTCTATATGTTAGCCAAGGAGAACTACCTAACTTGTCAGGTTTGCTTTTTGCTTTGACAGCTGGAAACCAAAGAACTAAATCTACTCTTCAATTTGCATCACCACCTTACTGAGAGCTCCTGGTAAAATAATGTTCTTCCTTCTCTAAATAAATTATTTCCCATTTTCTTCCTGCCTGCCACATTGGAAAGAAACAGCACAGCCTCATCAGTAACACTGATTCACTACAACAGTAGGGCACTGACCCAGATGCGACTAAACTGTCCCCCTAAAAGCCTCTGTATTGAGCAAGAATGTTACCCTGGGAGAAGAGCAGATTCTCATCAGTAAATGGTTTGCTATAAAAGCCAGAATTCTCACTAGGATTCTTTAACTAGATTATCCTGAATGTGCACCTTCCCCTCCATTCCTTTGTTCCCTTTCTCACCTCACCTCAGTTAAGAATCATTGATCTAAATCAGAGGCTGGCAAACTTTCTATACAGGGCTAGATACGAAATATTTGAAGTTTTGCAGGCTATATGGCCTTTATCACCGCTACTTCACTCTGACACTCTGGCATGGAAGCAACCTCAGAAAATATGTAAATAAGTGAAGATGGCTATGCTTCTATAAAACTTTATTTATAAAAATGCGCTGTGGCCAAAACCGGTTTGGCTCGGTGGATAGAGCGTCGGCCTGAGGACTGAAGGGTCCCAGGTTCGATTCCGGTCAAGGGCATATACCTTGGTTACGGGCACATCCCCAGTGGCAGGTGTGCAGGAGGCAGCTGGTCGATGTTTCTCTCTCATTGATGTTTCTAATTCTCTATCCCTCTCCCCTCCTCTCTGTAAAAAATCAATAAAATATATATTTAAAAAATGCACCGTGGGCTTAATTGGACCATGAGCTGTAATTCGTTGCTCCCTGATCTAACTGGTTTCTTCTATTGGTTTTTAATTTTTATTTTAATGTTCTAAGTTTTTTATGTTAAGCCACTTCAAAATATTTTATTGGAGTAGAACAGCGTAAATAATAAAGAATGAAACAAAATTCAGGAACTTCATGTTATAGACAGCCAAGATATAATTCACTCAGGTCCTGGGTACCAAAAAATGGTAATGGGACCTTTGCTCTCCAGAAATGTATACTCTGCTATAGGAGAAAAGATACCTCTACAAATAAGTATAACATCATGCTGAAGGAGAGTTACAATGTCTTATGGGAGATTACAAGGACCTCTTTGGTCCTTCAAACCCCAGGAGCAGGAAAACATCCTAATAGAAATGATGTTAGATCCAAATGGAATGGGCATGACAAACAGAGGGGTGGTGTGGTCCAACACCACACTACCAGGTGAAACAGTCTGGGTGCGTTCAGAAACACCCCTCAGTTTGGCTGTAATATAGGGTAAGCATAGAAGAAAATGGAGAAGTCATGATAATAAGGTTTGTTAAGGATGCAAGGTTAAGAAGTTTGGAATATTTAGTAGGCAAAAGAGAGCCACTGAAGGCTTTTGAGCAGGGAAAGAATTGTATCTTAATCTCGATTGAGTAACAAAAAAAAATAATCTGTCAGCAGCATATAAAAACAAACAAAAAGTGAATATAATAGCTTTAGAGAAATTATGTTCAACATATAGGGCTTTTTTTAAACTGTCTACCTTGATCCCAAAGATTTTTTATATGGCTCTTAGTGGAGAATAACCCCCACACTCCATTTATTACTGGTAACTGAGAATCGCCACCTTTGCAAGCCATCATTACAGTGTGCTGTGTGTATGTGTGTGTGTGTGTGTGTGTGTGTGTGTGTGTGCCTTGAGTGTGTTGGGATAGGTAATAAAAGTTGAAAAAGCTTGGCAAGAAGGCTGTTGCAAAAACCCAGGCAAGAAGTAAAAAGGAGGTAAAATATGGTGATAAGAATAGAAATAAAAATAAGGGTTTAAGAGACTTTGCCCAAACAGGGCTTGCCTCCCACTTCGAAAGTCCACTCTGAAGTATCTGGAAGGTGGTGCAGAATTAACAGAAGTGGGCATGTCAGAAGGAGCACAGTCAGGGGCAAAGGTGAGTTCAGTGACAGGCATGTGAAGTCTGAAGTGTTAAGCAGACTGTGCAGGTGAAGAGCTGCTGGGGCTGACCAGCAGCCCCTGAACGATGAATGAACAGATTACTCAGACACAGTTTCACTGTGAAAGAGAGGGCTAAGGGGCTCATGGCTCTAGCAGCCTGAGCAGCCTCGATTGCCTGCCTCATTAGCCTTTTATTGCAGTTTTTATCTTTAGATACAATCAGTAGGGTGAGTAATCTTGGGAAGACACATGTGTTGACATTGTCCTATAGGCAAGGGCATTCAGGGATTAAGCATAAGGATTCCAGTAAACACCCAGGGGTCTGCACATGCACAGACTTATTTGGAAATGTCAAGGAATAATTAGGGGCGCCACCTTCAACACTCCCCTATGTCTCCCTTACGTTGGAATTCCAATAGACAGGGCAAGTGGCCTTCCACACACTTCCCTTTTATCAGAATGTCCTCCTTACAAACTTTCCAAATAAGTCTCATGTGCTCTCCAACAAAGAGCAAGCAAAAGATTGAGCATGTGAGTGTAAAGTTTGAGGGATTTGGGTCTGGAAGTAGAGATTTGGGCATTATTCACATGAGGTGATAGTCATGGCCACTGTTCTGCTTCTGGTCACTGAGAGAGCATGTTCAGAAAAAAGTAAGCATTGAGGATCAGTCATATTTTGGTGCCACAAGAAGAAGAGAGCCAAGAAGGAGAAAAAGTTGAATGATCCCAGAAGTCAACAGTCAGAGCAAAGGAGACAAATAGGAAAAAATTGGTCTAAAAGTCAAGAACTCAGAAACAGGCCTTTGGACTGAACAAAGATGTCACTATCCACCTTTGGAAGGACAGATGGGTTCTAGCAGAACACAGGCTTCAATGGATGGAGGCGTGAACTGGGTGTGGAATTGCAAGTAGCAACTGTAAATCCGCTTGAGAAATTTGGGAGTGGTTGGTTCCTGGGATGCTATAAATAACAGGAATGCAGGAAGCAGGAAGTCGGGAGATGAAAGGGACATCTTAGTAACAGGAGAGGAGATTGCCATGGACAGTGCTTGTAATTAACAAGCCCCAAGGTTACAATCAGCCGGTGGTGTGATATGCAGGCCTTGAAATGTTTGCCACCCAGAATATGGTGGGTTCTGGCTTTCAGTCATGGGACAACTGGCCAGCAGTCACCATCATCATCATCAAAAGTAGTTAGAGAGCCCCTGAGTGCAAGTTGCATGCACTTTGCTTAAAACACTTAAGCAAATGAGGTTTATATTGTAGAGAAGCTAAGAATCTCAGGGAGAAAACACCAACTTGAACAAGAGGCGGTTGAGAAAACACTGAGCTAATTGAAATCATGACTATATATTATGGTTAAATGATGGATACCATTCCTTTTGTGAGACAGAATGTGAAGACAAAGTTATAATTTGTTCATGATTAAGCAGTGTTGTTGTGGGTGTGGCTCCAATCCCTTCAGGGAGCCCACAGAGTGGCAAAACCACCAGCCACCCACCAATTAACCACAAGGATTCACAGGCCAGCTCATCTCAGTAGATGTGTCAAATTTCTGGGTGTCCTGTCCATCACTATTGAATTTGCTCCAGCCAATTCAGCTTCCTCTTCTACAAACTCAAGTTTTCAATGAAAACATATGTATCTCACATTGACCAGATATAGAAAGATGTCATCAACCCTCACCCAAATATTTCTTCCAACTTTCTCTCTGAATGAGGCCCTTATGTGATCACACTTTATGTGATCACAGCCCTCCCAACAATGCAATCAGAGTTTTGGTAGGTAACACTGACACAAGGGAGAAGGACATTTCTAAAATCCATTTCAACTCAGTTGCCATTTTTAAAAGCCTCTGGTCCTTGAAGTACCTGAGAAAAGGAGTGCTTGGGACACTGGCAATTCTGTTCCACGCCACATCATTGAACAACCATCCATCTTTCAGGGAGGGAGAAAGAAACTGCTGCTATTTCTCGGCGATCAAGAAAAATACCTTGTGTTCTGATGAGGGTGAAAGCCAAAAGCACTTTTTCAGACTTTGCCACAGTGTCTGCAAAGCTGAGCTGGACAGAACTTGATAGCCCAAGCGATGTTGGCTGTAGGCCTGATACTAGGGAGTTCACTTTTCCCCTGGTGAAAAGGTTTCCCTTAATTATTCTCTCGATTCAGCCTTCTAAACAGCAGGCTGCTGGATCTTCCCGCATTACCAGGCCCAGGCCTGAGAATGACGTCATGCCCCCTGACAGCTGGGTTGGAGTCAGTTACATGATGAGGCCGACCAGACTGAATGATATGTTGGGATTATCCAAAGGCCATGTA
Organism: Myotis daubentonii; assembly: GCF_963259705.1. NCBI lineage: Eukaryota > Metazoa > Chordata > Mammalia > Chiroptera > Vespertilionidae > Myotis > Myotis daubentonii. The sequence continues at coordinate 66,359,262 of NC_081846.1, read as the reverse complement.
ACATATAGCCCTCCTAACTTAGAAGGAGACCTTTATAATTCCTTTGTTCCAAAATACAGCCTCTGGCACTGCCGTTCCCACCCTAATCCAAACTGTCCATTTCTAGGCCAGGCCATCGAAAAACTTCCAAATGATGCTCCTAACAACAGAGCTACAATCTCAGCATCTCTTCATTTCAATGAGATTCCATCCTTCCTCTGAATAGAAATAATACTCAACTCAACAGCTGATGACCTTATCTGTACTGGGTACCAGCCATAATCCTTGTTGGTCCTACTGGGAGGGCCAACAGGCTAATATGTGGCCGATCACGGGGCGTTTTATATTTTTTGGCAGAAGTGAAGAAAGCAGTAATATGGTGACCACACAGCAACCACTAGGAGACCACCCAGCAAGAGGCTTAGGAGTACAGCCCATCCACAGATGACCTCTAAATGGCTCACGGGCCACTCTGCCACCCCATGGGAAATCAGGGGAGGGGCTGGGAGACACTTTCCATTATAGAATTATTAGCAAATGATTCACACACAGTTCTGTCTCTTGGCTGCTTCTAATCTTCACTGAACTGATCTTGGTACCAAAATAAAACAGAAGCTGAGACCCAATCCACCACCCTAGTATCTCATCAATCCATCACTTCATAGAAAAATGTTAAGCTTCAGCAGAGCAAAAAATAGCATAATTTCAGAAAAAAAAGAAAATAACAGATTGTCATCCATATTTGCTAAAAATATTTTCCCCAAAGAGTTAATATTTATATTATATAAAAACTCATATAAAATGATTAGAAAAATATCTAACAACTGCCACTTAGGAATTTAAGTTCAGGCATGAAATTTAATTTCCTCAAGACTCAGCCTTCTACTCTATAAAATGAAGGTTGAAATACCAACTTTGTCGAGGTGCTGGAGATTAAATGAGATAATGCATTTAAAGTGCCAAGAACAAAGCCTGAGCATAATAGGTTCCCTTCTTTGCTCCAACATCAAAGTAGGGAAAGGCCAGAACAAAAAAAAATTTTATATTGGAGGAAATATGGTTAGGTAACAAAAGTGAGAAAATATTCAACCTTACTAGCTATGCAAGAAATGCAGGTTAAATGACACCTGACATCTATTACAGAGAAAAAATTAAAAATAATGACACTACTTTAAGATTGTCAATGAGGTTGTCTGGAAGACTGTACATACCATCCATTTTCTACCAGTGATGGCACAAATTGGGAAACCCTTTTGGAAAGCCTTTGGCAATACCCTTGAAGACACAAAATGCTCATATCGTTTGACCTAGTATTCTTTTTCTAGGAATTTCTTCTAAGAAACAGCCCAAAGACAAAGAACTACAAGCACAAAGATTTTTATTGCCACAATATTCATTATAATGAAAAGATCTAGAACAACTTAGTGCATAAATATCAGATAAATGAGTAATTTAATCACATAACAGAAAGGCAGAGAATGCACAGTTACATCTCTATTATGGTTATGTTTTTATATGCGCTTGTAAACAAGAAGTGGGTAACATGAACAAATTTTAAAGGACTGATACATCTGAGGTAACAATTATACTGGGGTACTTTTTGCCTTGGTTAGATTTCTTGCATTATCATTATAATATTTTTTTTTCAATTCTTCTTTTAAAAAAATAACACAATTCCCATTTCCACAGCCTTCATCTTAAGTAGGCCCTCTTCACCCCTTGGCTAGATCAAGTGCTCCCTTCCTAATATTTTTTTCTCTTTTGTGTTTTTCCTCCTGGAAATGGAGGCAACAATAACATTCATCACTTACTGGGTGCTTCCTCCTTTGTCCCACACACTATGTACAAAGCCCTCACGTCTGTCTCATATATAAAATCCTCACAACTACCACATGGGGAAAACCTAAGAAGGATCCTCATGGTTCAGAAGAGGAACATGAGGTTTAAACTCCCCTGCCTAAAGTATGTGAGTCCCTTGTGCTCTGGGATCTGAAGTAGAACCTGTATTTATTCAACCTCAGTGTAAATATAGATTTTTAACTTATAAAATTATTAGTTTTAACTAGAAGGATGCATAAGTGGTTTATCTTCTTATTTTTATAGAGATAAGATAGAGGCCCATGTCAGGGAGCTAAAGGCAGGAGAGTTATCATAGACTATTCTTAACTGTTGAATCCCACAATCTTCACAATCTTTACTCAACAATTTGTACAGTCCAACCAAAGGGAAAATGGCAGATAATTTTGAACACAATCCTGAATATAGAGTAGATATTTAACAAATATTTACTGGTAGAATTAATGACTCCAAAGACCTGCTCAAACCCCAAGCAATGTCATGAAGTCAGTTTTCAAAATCCAGCCTCTCCTCTCCTCCTTTCTCTGCTCATCTCTTTCCACTCAGTCCTTGCTAATGCCCATTATCAACATGCTCTGTTCTCAACCCAAAAGCATATATTATAAGAAAAAGATATGTTAAACTTGTAAGTGTTCATATGTGACTTCTTTTGAGATTGTTATCATTTAAGCTGGAAAGTACAAGTCAAAGCAATCAATCTCTAATTGTGAAACATTTACTTTCCCAGGTATCTGCCACTGGAGAAAGAAATAGCTAGAGAGGATCAGCTAATTCATTCTTTAAATGATAGTTGGAAGAAGTGTCCAACTTTGTTAACAAAAGGTTCAACAGGCCTAGTTACTATCATGTTCATGTATAATTTTTTTTACCCTTGTGTGCACACTCATTCTTAAATTTTCAAAATAGTGCACTAGGAAGCTTTTCTATTATAAGGTAAGATAAATAAAAACCTTCCTGATTACTTAATATCTATTAAGGATAATTTTTTTCGATGAAAATAGAGTATTGAAACAACTAAGATACAAACACATAAATAAATAAAATGAAAAGGACGTTTGTGAGTCTTTAAGGTCTCTAGATTGATTAAACTTGACATCTGTCTAACTTAATAGGACTGATTTTAAGGAATTCAGCTCTTCTTGCCTTATCCATTGTCGCTCCAATTGGACCTTGTTAATGGCTTTATTAGTGTCAGACTAGATGAGAGGGATTGCCCTATCCACCACCATTCATAGCACTTCCTGGTATGTAGATTCAGGTGATTTAAAAAAAAACACAAAAAAAAAAAACTTAAATGACCAGAGTCAAATTAAATACTGAAAACATAAAACTTTAGAATTTGCTTTCTCTAAAGTTTTCTTAAAACCATGTTTGGATCTTAATTGGAACTATCAATTTTATTTGACCAGAAGTGTCATGCATGGAGTAAAATACATTTTCTGATTAAGGAGGTTCACCAGGTCAGGACAGCATTCACATTTCTGGCAGAGGATGGGCTAGTAAAAGACTCCAGACATATTTCAGTTGTCTTGAAACACTAGTCAACTTAACAGGATGGACCGTAATTGACCATCCTGTCACACTTACCAGAACAATCCATATCAATGGATTGAGCCAGCTCTCCTCCAGGGGGTCAGTGCATGAAGCGCACATCCTAATTATACACAGCCTGTTGAATCCATACATACTGAGGCTTTTTCCATTGGCTTCTTGGCTCTGAGATACAGAGAAGCATGTATTGTGTTCAAGCAGATGTTGGACCTGTAATGTCAACACCCAAAGAATATGTAGCCCACATTAAGTACAGTATTAGTCTGGTAGCCCTAGAGATCATATTTGGGTCCCTCCCTCAGCCTCCTCAAAATCTTGATTTTAGAGTAAATTCTGGAATAATGACCAGAGTCAAATTAAATACTTAAAATATAAAACATTGCTAGAAATTCTTTGTTATCAAACTAATTAGCAAATGCCATTGGTATCTTCCCCCACAACACCGCCACCTGCCCCACCTCTCTCCCACAGTCAGAATTTTTGAACTATGGTCCATGTAAAACATATGGAAGCCAGATTAATCGATAATCATGTATTGATCTTAAAAGATACAATGAGAACCCTAGCCTCTCACATAAAGTCCAAATTATATTAGGATATTACTACCCAGTAACCCTGCAGAAGGCTAAATGTCACAATGTACAATGGTTTTCAAATCCTCATAACCAGGAAAATCTAATAAGTAATCTTAATTTCCTTGCCTACAAACAAAGACATATTGTAAGCCTGTTCTCACAGTTCCATTGGAATCTGGTCCCTGTTTGCTTCTCTACCTTCACCTTTCCTCTCACCTGCCCTGTCCTGGATTCCAGGCTCTTCTGTGCCTGCTGAATGCCCCAAATCAATAAGCTTACGGGCAGGCACAGAGCTGTGAGGACACAAGCACTCATGCTCTAGCGCTGCTGCTCTTTTTTGCCTCTCTGTCTACCCATCCTTCAAAATGGCCTTCCTCCAGGAAGCGCTCCCTGATCTACTTGCCTTTAGGCTTCTCCTATGCGCTCCCATTATGTCCTCTGGATACCCTTATGATAGCACCTGTCATGTTTATATGCTAATTAGGCTAAATTGTTTGTCCACCCACCAGATTATTCCTGAAAAATCTTTCTAGTATAAGTACTCACTCTTATGTTTTGCTCATACTAAGGACTTAATAACTGTTAAGTGAATGAATGGATGAGTGAACAAATAAACAAATGAATAAACCCTAATCCTTTGGCCTATAATATCATTTCCCTTTTCCTTTATCTAGCCTTTATCGAAACCCTCTCTATATCACAGACAAGCAGGTAATGAACATACTAAAAAAAGAAAAAACAGAAATAAAACAATGTAAACATGAGTGGAGTTTTAAAATTGGATTGTGGTGATGGTTGCAAAACTTTGTAAATTTACTAAATATTATTTACTTGTATGGGTGAATTTTATAGTATTCAAATGATACCCTATTAGGGCTATTTAAAAAAATGCATGGAAAAATAAAATATTTACATTATACATTGGTCCAAAGTGAGAAATATATTCAGAAATGTAAAATGGCTGGTTTAAAAAGCTGCGTGATAAGTGAGAGAAGTAACTATGGAAATTGCTCATTGAGTTTTCTTGTGTTGTTATTGCAAAGTTGCTTTTTACCTGGACAAGTCATTGCTAGGAACTTTGCATTAAATACACTTAGGAGAATGTGAGAGTGTGCATGCTGAAATTGGACTTTTTCCAAGTTGTCAGAAGGGACCACCCAATTTCAGGGTTGAATTCATGGTTTGAAAAACAACAAATTTATTTTTATTAATCCTACTTTTATTAAATTAATGAATAGAGTTCAAATTATGTAATTTAACTCTAAAAATGTGTTGACAGCAAATTAAAAACAATAGATTTTTGCAATGAAACTTTATTGACCTTATTTTTGTAGTTTGCTAGTTCTAAGCAAATAAAGTGTTATCTGTTTTTAATCAGCTTCACTACCACTTAGTTTCCACTAAAATTTTCTTTGGGGTGTGCCAGTCCTTGTCTGCTGGGCTGCAAATGAAGGGATTTCTTCATATAGCATCTAACATCTAAATTACATAAAAGAGGCCCCCTTTCCCTTTTAAGTTCTTAACTACCTTACATTGAGAAGGAGTTCCTTTTAAATAGATCCTCTTTTATAAATAATAGCAAATGCTTTCATCTGTCCATCAAAATCATGTTGAAAATTCCTTTCCAACCTCATTTTTATGACACCTCTACCTTTTTGGATATAATTTATTAAGAAGGAAAATCACACCACAATAATAACTTCAGACCTCTTTTCTTTGTAGAGATAGCCCGAGGTACAAATACAGCATGAGAATAATTCTTTTCATTATCTGCCTCTTAAAACATAAAATAAAAGTTAGACAATGAATTCCTGTTGGAAACATCAAAGTTAAATATACTCCCTGACAGACTTTTAATAAAATCAAATATGAAGAACAGGAAGGCTAAGTTGTTATAAACATCAGTTGGCATGTCTTGCAGTTCTTGGTGGTCTAAGATCACCGCTTTAAATTTCAAAGGACTTGAGTAAAGACAGCTTCACTGTTGCTCTGGAGTCTTCATATCTGAAAGAAGCCCTTTACAGATCTCAAATGGACTGATTTGATATTTATTACAGAGCTCTCATGGTCTTGCAAGGAATCAATGACTTACACTTGTAACCATACTTCCAATAAGAATATCTTTTTTAGTGAGTGGTGGGAAAGGATGTAAGGGGCACATAGATCATTCACGGCTGTCCTTGTCACCCAGTTGCTTTTTATTTGTGACCATTGCTGGATTCGATACTGTACTGGCACTTCCATACGTGTTATCAGTAGGGTTTTGCTATTGTTGTTGTAATTGTTGTTCTGATTAAAGGATATGTGGCATTCTTTCTAAATTACGTGTCACTTTGCTGTGATTGTTATTGCTGGCAATGTTAACAGTCTATGAACAGGAATGCTTTGAAATGACTGTCCTCTGTCCTTTGGCATAAACCAATCACCAGGATTTAAACTTACCTGACAAAAACTATAGTGACAGGTCTGAGAACAAAGTGGTTTTGAATTGTTATTTTTGACTATTTAACCTTTCCTGTTTTCTGTAACTAGATGTTTTCAAGTACACTATGTGATCATGAAAATAGCCTCAGCTTTTATTATTTCCTCAACCAAAAGCATGTCTTCCAGACATTCCTATACCCTTTAGTGATGAGCAATGGCTTAAATTCATTAACCACCCCCTGTTGTTGCAATAGGGATGCGTACAAAAGCTTCAGAACCAAGCTTGATTCCTAAAAACCTACGTTTGATTCTTAAAGATGCACCAGCAATTGTTATCCAAGGGAAAAGAATTAAAAGCAGAAATACTTTTTCTCAACTTCCAACCATATCTGAGAGGTATCCAAGCCAAGTTTAGAATGTGATACTACCAGGTTTCCCTAAAAGAAAGTTACTTTGCTAGTTGTGGACAATTACTATTGTTCATGATGCATGAACAGAAGAATTCTTATAGCTCTACTTGGCACCAACAGAATATACTAGTAAGAAAATGTAGCATGTGCTCACTGGGCGTGCTGTCAGGAGAAGCAGCTCCTAGGCAATTGGACACAGTAACAAAAGTCACCAAATTCCTTCCGAACCACATATTGCACAAAAGTCAGCTTTTGTGCATTACTTTCCAAGTCATGAAAGCATTGAAACACTCAGAGATATGTCTGGCCAATAGGATATGAAGTGAAATAATGAAAAGCACTTTTCTTTGGTCATTCTCAAACAGACCATAAATATTTACATCCCATTATAAAACACCTTAACAGCTCAGTGAGATTGACTGCAATAGCACTCATTGCAATATAACTCCAAACACTTTACAACTCCAATGGACTTTATAACTGTTCCTGATAGAGTTTATCATGCAGGAAAATCTGAGTTGACTAGTTAATGTTCTTTGTTTAAAAAACATGCAAGGGAAACACTATAGGCGCTAGATGAACAGTATTTTAAACTCACGTCTATATTTTATATAGTTTCATCCTCAAGGAATTGGATAAAGGCACTAGGTTTATTTCCTGAGGGTTATTGTACCACTTATCCACAAGTCTTATAAAAAGGAAAATGTGTGTGCTTAAAGCAAAAAGCACCTCATGAGCCTTGCATTTAAATAGTGTTTTATGGTACACCAAGCATTTCCTTGTTATTTTCTTACTTGATCATCAAGTAAGGAGATGGGAGGAAAGGAGAGCAGGAGGGAGGGAAGGGATATTTACTGAACACCTACTATATATCAAAGACCTCAGGAATGTAGATCTATTTGCTGGCCGCATTCTGAAAACCATGTGGAGTATATGTTTTCATTTACATTTTATAGATGAGGCTCAGAAAGATTAATTCTATTGGCAATGACATATAGGTAATAACTGGCAGAGCTGGGACTGAACCCCAAGTCTTATTCCAAAAGCAGGAGTGTTTCCCCTCTTTTCAAATAATTATCAATATTGACTTTTGAACAATTCTAAGATTATAGTCATTCTATTTTGTGGTTAAAATGCCCTGTCTTTTTATATAGTGGCAAAGTTTTTTGAAATATCCTTTAGTATCAACTCTTTGAAGTATTCTTTTTTGGCAAAATAAAACATTGGGAAGCCCAATTCAGCCTTCCATATTTTTTAATTCCACAGGTCTTTGAAATACAGAACTCTGCGAATGAGTGTGTTCTGGTTCTCTCCATACATTGATCTAGTGCAGGCTTGAGAAGTATGATCACAGACTAGAGTCCTCTACATCTGTAGACAAATGAGATAGGGAAGAGGAATCAAATTCTCTTTGGTTCATGAGTAACATATGAATGATTTGTAAGTGGATAAGCAAAGAAAAACTCTTTATATTTTGACCCTTTGCTATTGGCCCAGTTACCTACTGTCTGCACGAGAGAGGAGGACTGAGAATGCTGTATCAAGGAGTTGTCACATGCCCTTTTCACCTTTCTTTCTTAGCCCAGTGGATCTCAAGCTATGTTCCTTAGACCTCAGGTGTCTGTTGAGGAACTTAAGAGCCATTAAGAGGCAAAGAGAGAGGCATCTTCAACCATACCAGCAATATTTTAACTACTTTACATGTGGAGGTTTCATTTTATGATGTTTTAAAGAAATTTGTCCTCTAAGAACACACACGCATATACACATTTGAGTATACATATATTAAAAACTATCAACCTTAGCCTAATGTTTATCAGTCTGAGGTTCTCTCATTCTAAAAATAAAAAATAAAAAAATCTGCAAACCTAACAATAAGGTTTGGGAAGCTATTTTTATATTTTTAATATTACCAAACTATTAACAGTCCATTTTAGCAAAAGAAATTAACTTCAATTGTTGTTTGTTTTTTTAAAAAAAGAGGATACTTATGATTAAATGTTGGTTAACTATTCTGATTTAGAAAGAGTAAGTATATGATTACTATCTCAGGGTGCTCAGAACATCAATTATATAGGTCTTTGATAACCAAAAGAATAAAGGAATTAATTAACACTTTAAATTTTAAAAAAAAGTTAACTTAAAAGACCAAAATGATTCAAAGTATGGAACCTATAATGAAAGAAAGACTTTTTTTAAAGTTGGATTTTTTCCATCAGGCTCTTTTCCTTTTTGATCAAGCTTATTTTCACCTCCTCTTTTGATCTTCACTAAACTCCACAAGTTACCCAGAGCCTGTAGGACTGCTGGGTGTAAAAACCGACATCCAGAGTCTTCTGACTAGGTCCTAGGATAACATATGGCAGAGCCAGGAATACTGGACCTGAACCCTATCCACTAACACCCCCTGTCTAAGGACTGGTAGAAATCTTCCCACTGGGAGAAGTCATCAAACATCTAACAGTACTATTTGGCTATAAGATGGAATTAAAGGTTAATATTAAAAAATTCACATTAACATTGCCAACAGTAACTATACTACTTGTCAGAAACTTAATATGAGTGTCACAGGCTATATAGGAAGAATAGTGTTGCAATAATTACATTAGGATTTTCCACCATCGGGTTTTCTCCTCCTCTGTCAACAAAAGAAGAAAGCTTTTCCACCACGAGCCAGGTAAATCCCACTGAAGAGCCTGCTCTCTGAACTTGACTTCTATATATGACAGTATGATTTGAGATGCTTAAAAGCATTTTTAAAGTGTTTACCTTTAAGAGAAGGAAAAAGATACTCATGTTTTTGAACTTCCTAGCATATGACTCTCTGATTTAATCTTCATGAACTGCAATATGGAAGGAGAGACTATGAAGTTTTAAATTTAAGGTTATTTTTCTGTTATTGTTATTGTGGTGGTGGTTGTTGTTTTAGTACAGTTGACCAGCTGTACTGTTCTGAAGTAGCCATTGACTAAGGAGGCCTTTTGATTTCTGAAAGAGTAACACTCCCTCCCATTGCTACCTTGTCTGCAAGGAACCTCACCCATTCACTGGAATGGCATTTCTTCATTTACCGTTTCATCGATCCTTCCAACCATGTGATGACACAGACAGTGTCAAAATTGCTCTTTCCTGGGAGGTGGGTAAGAGGCAATCATTGAAGGTTAAATGGGGCTAGAGCAGGGAGTCAAGTGAAATTAAGAACACACAACAAGGAAATAAAAATGAGTCAAGCAGAAATCAGAAAAAAGGGAAGTGGGACAGGATGCTGAGAATAGTGACATCAGGGTCTTGGTGACATGTAGAGTAAAATGAATATAATTAAAACTTAAATAGATCCCCCACCCCATCCTCAGTGCTCACTTCCTGACCTTGGCCATCATTCTATCCTTTATTCTTTTCTTTTTGAATGTACGATGTTGAAAAGTAGGATTAGTTTATCTGGATGTGGCTCTGGGTCAGAAGCAGAAAATGCCAACTCCTGGCATGGTATTTCTCCAAGGATCAGAGAAAAAGTAAGGGTTTCTGTTGCATTAACTTCTTGTTAATGTTTTTCAGCAGAAAGTTCAATGGTTTATTTTCTAAGGTCATGAAATAGTGTGAAACTTTTGGCTATTTCCTGCCATTACCATATGGCTCCATTAAATCAGTTGCATTTTACTCTTAAATATGTGGTCAGTACTGAAAAATACACATCAGGGAGCTATAGGATGATGGAGTTAGCATTTCCCAGGCAAAATTTTTATAATGCAAGCACTAGCCTTGTCCTTTCTGCCCTAAAAGATGTGTCTCCAGTACCCTCTGGAAAAGGGAATTCCCAGAGGATATCATGGCCTTACCGTACCTTCAGCTTGGATAGCTGTATATACTCCCAGTTCCTTGGTTTGTTTTTTCATCTTGTAAATTGTACAGCTTCACATATTTGTTGAATGTCCATGGCTTTTGCCTCTATTCTACTTCCTTCATTGAAAACTGGCTCCACCAAGAGGAAAGATGATCCCTGGTCCAGGAAAAATGATGGTGGGTTTCACATTAACTATGGTTGGTTTTCTTCTTCAATAGATAAACATATACCCTGCCATCACATGGATTTCTTCTCAAAGACTACCTGTCTGATCTACATGACAAACTCCCGTTCCTCTCATTTATAAGACTGTGACCGAATTCCATACGAAACAATAATTCTAGCTTATCATACCTAAGATCTAGTCACTCTCTCTGCTGTGGGATTTCATGATACAGGTTTCTATACCAACCTTTTTAGAATGCACTGAAACTTTACTCCTTATTGTTTTACTGTAAGAGGCATTGGTCTCTACAGTTAGCTTTTTTGTACTTCCTACTAAGAGGAACATTGGAGAAGCCATATTATCTTAAGAACAAGGGATTAGGTCATAGATAGAGAAGCTAGTTGAACCTCCATTATTACAAATGTCAAAAATGAGGGCCAGAGAAATTAAGTGACTTCTCCAAGGAGAAATATATTGGGGCCTATAACCCATATTTCCTAATGAGTCCTCTACCCATTATAGTTTTTTAATCCATTATGCTACATAGCTTCACAGTCACTCTGCAGAATATAACTGTAAAAGTCAATGCTTTCATGTAGAACAGTTCAACAGAGTAGAGAGAGTGGAAACCACAAAATACATTTTTGAAGAGATTTAAACACTTCTAAAGATCAGATGCCTCTGCCTCATCCACTCCAAAAGCATAACATAATCCTATGAATTCTCTTTAAGAAATAAAAGAATCTTCTGTTGCTGTTTAGCAAGAAGGGATCACATTGAGCATGGAACCAACCCCCCACTCTCTAGCCCCAGTGTCAGGCTTCTGGGCAAATCAGTTTAAGCCCAATACCAATTCTTGGGGCAAAATTTCACATGCTACCTGTCAGTTTAAAGCTGTTGTTCTCAACTAAAAAACAGATAAAAACTTTCCTTCTAGTCTAAGTGGCTTAGAATATTCCCTCTTCCATCCCAGAGGCACCGAGATGATGGAAACTTATGAACAAGAATAAGCATTTGGTTTTCTTAGCCCCAGGCATGGATTAAAATTTTGTAGGTCACTATTAGCAAGATTGTGACTATAAATGTCTAACCTTGACCTATATTGGAACATGAATCTTTCAACATTTAAGCGACTTCATTATTCTCCTTAGGATGATCAGATCACCTTCACTTAGCTTAGAGGAATTTTTATGATTTTCCAGGAAATGTAGGCAATCCATGATCAATACCATAAGAACAGAGCCATTGAGAAATAGTAATTAACAAAGAATAAAGGCTTTGTACTAGCACCAAGAATTCAACAAAAAAGCCAAGAAAGTTTCACTCATCCTAAAGAAGTAGAAAATTCTCAAGGTTTTGTATGCTTTTTAGTTACTTCCCCCTTTCTGATAGCTCCCCTTCATCAGTGTGATACTCCTGCAGAAATCTTGACATGGCTACTATGACTAATTCCATAGTTATTCTCAAATAATGCTAATTGACTAATTAACCATTACTATGGCTTAATTCTTAACTGATTGGCAACCAGAGAAAAGTCATCGGTCACAAAAATACACACTAAAAGTGCAGAACAATAACCTGACGTACTGCATCTTTTGGTGGCTTAGATTTACAGTTTGTTTTTCTTTCCTTTTTTTTTGATTAAATGGCTATGAATGCAGATAGCTTTCAGTTGTCCTTGTGTTTCTTGCCTGAAAGAACCCTTTAAGTGCTCTTGAAATGGTTAGATGAGCAGCAGAAACAATTGCATCTTTTCAACCCTGATCACAACCATCCTGAGATTTTGATGAGTAAAAAGCATTTGGCAGATTTTAAGTCAATAGTGGCCCCCCAAAATCGAAAGTTCTTTCAGAGTACAAACTATGTCACTTGTGCTCTCCTGGCATGGTTTTGCTCATTTGCAGGAAAACCATATTTTGCACCACATCCTCACATATTGATATGTTGAGGAAATAAACAGCAAACATCACTTCCCATCCATCTGCTAAGCTTGTTAGAAAGATGAACACCCAATGTTCAGATGTTTTTCACTCAGGTTTGAAACTCCATGCTCAGCATAATTTGCTTTTACTTTTCAAGACATATTTTAATATAATAAAAGGAAATTCTACTCCTTTGCTGAAAACAAATCATACCAATAAGTAGAAAGTCCATCCATGTTGGACATTGTCAAGATACGTCTACAACTGGGTTCCTGTCAAGGTTCTAGAAACATAAGCACCAATTTGAACAAAAGACAATTTTCTCCATTTTTTATAAGAAAGTTCAGCAGTTATGGTTCATATAGGAATAATGTACTTTGATTTCAAAGTACCAGATAAAATACTGAAAATGGGGGTAAAGTACTTAATCTATCATTTCTAACAAACTGTTTTCTAAAGATCGTCACATTCATGCGTCAGTACCCAGAATTACACAAGCTCTTCTTGGGTTGCAAATATTTTAAAAGCATGAAGCAAAGCAATAAAAGTCAATTGAACAAGCAAAAATCTGGCAGTCATAGTGCCCACTGGAAACAGAGCCAAATGCTCTTTTGTAAAAAGCAATAAGAATGAGTGGTACAAGCATCCCTAGATGTGTCCCTCCCAACATTTTTACTTCCTCTTTTGTATGGAGTTCCAACTCTTCAGGGGATGTTTGCTTCTTTCCTGTTTTTGATTACTCTTCACATTTTAAAGGGCAGAAGGGGTGATTTTGTAAATTATATGTCAGTGGGATACAAAACAGCAATGAAGCAGATACACGACAAATATTTTCTAAGTTATACCTAACACAAACTCTTAGGGTCCTATGCAGCATAATCCTATACAATAAAAGCCCAGTGACTGAATGGTGGAACGACCAGAACGACCACTCAACCAGTTGCTATGACACACACTGACCACCAAGGGGCAGACGCTCAATGCAGGAGCTGCCCCCTAGTGGTCAGTGCACTCCCACAGTGGGAGCACCACTCTGACCGGGATGAGCAGTGTTCCCACAGTGGGTTGATCCCCGTGGGCCATGCCCCCCACCAGTGCACAAATCCCGTGCACCAGGCCTCTAAGTATTTTTATAATATCAGTGTTGGTTTTCTTTGTGTGACTAGAAAATGAATATAGTATAAATCTTTTAACTTATCATAATGACATGAAGAAGCTAAGTTGAATGAGTACAGTCTCACCTGCTATTTTACAAAATTCAATACATCAGACTTAATCAAGGGGCAACAGCTCCTGGGAAGACCATAATGACCCTGCAGGAACCATAGTGAAGTTCTAACGAAGAAGCAGGGAATAAGAAAATGCAGAGTTCTGAACAAGAAGGGATTTCAAAAGCTGTGTACCATCCAGTTCTTCTCTAACTATGCTATGTGCTCAGATCACTTGAGAACCTTGTTATAATGTGAATTCTGATTCAGTAGGTCTGAGGTGGGGTAACCATTCTGCACTTCTGACAGCTCCTGTATGATGCTGACGCTGTGACTCTATGGACTACATTTAGAATATCAAGTTTCCCGTAGCACATCCCCCAGGAACAAAGAAATTCAAAATACATAACTATTTAACAATAATTATTTTTGAAATAATTGCTATGACTTAAACCTAATAAGTAAGTATTGGCACTGTGAGGAAACAGGTGACATATTAAAAAATAGACTGGTATGTTTTTTGTGCAAATAAACTTATAAATCAACAGACATTTATTATGGACTTACAATAAAGGATAAAAAAGATACATAGTCCCTACTGTCAAGTCTAGTACCCTAATTTATCAAGTCTTACCTTTCCTCAAATATGGTCTACCTATCTAGGGAGAATTCCTTTTATCTAGTTACTGGACTTAATGTCATCCTGCCTGTTCTGAGATCTTGTTCTGCCATTATCCCTCACTTTCCTGTATCATTCTTCTGTCCTCTCAGCATCTTTCCTTGGTGGCTATTTACTCTCCCTAAAGTGATTTCATTTACCATTTACTGCCATGACTTCAAGGCCAGTGGTCCCTGTTCTCCATCTAAGGAAGAGACTTCTCCCCTAAGATAAAGTCGTTCTTTCTACTTGCCCCCTGGACATCTCCCAGCATGTGCAATTTAGCTAAACTTATTATCGTATCTACAGAAGGTTCTTCCGCTCTTCTTTCTCTGTTTCCCAGAATCCTGTCTTTCCTCTGCCTCGCACAGCTACAGCTCAGTTTCCATCTGGCCTTCGTCTTTCAACTCTGTCCATAATCCAAGTCACTATCAGAATTCTCATCCTAGTAAATAAATCTTTCTTATAAATATCGGCACTCTGAAAGCTAAATGTACAAATTTCTTAGCTCTACATAGCAGATAAGAACACCAACAAGCTGGACCCAGGCTATTACTTTCATCTTCTTCCCCACCTTCCAAACCACATGCACACAAAATATGCTTAAGCTCCTCTACTCAGTTCACCAGTTACCATGGACATTATGCCCTCTTAGGACTCTACTTCTGCATATAGTGCTCTGTCTGCCTGGTATATTGCCCCCGCCTTCTCTGCCTAGAAAATTTCAATCTATCTTTAAGATCCATCCTAATCCCCGTGAAGCCTTCTCTATAGTTAGTCATTCTTCTCTCTAAGAATCCTCCAGCACTCACTTCATACTTCCCTTATGGCACATAGCACATCAAAGAGCGGTATTGGCATCATTTTCTTCACTAACATAAGCACTCCCAGTTGAGATCAGACACAATGCCCTACTCTTACTCTTGTTACCATAGTGCCTGGACCAAAGCAAATATTCAGGAAATGTTTATTACATGGCTGAATGGACATAAAACAGAAACTAATAATGTGAAAATGCAGATGACAAATGACCTGTACACATTAAAAGGCTTATAGGCATACAAAGCAAGAAGTGTTTACTGTATAAAATTAAATGCTAAAATGCATGCAGTATGACCTTCAGAGCAGACATTCAAGGCCAACTTTGTGCAGGAAAAAGAAATATGAGATGGGACTTGAAGGAATTATCACTCTTACACAGGTGTAGGAGGTGACATTACCTGTAAAGCCATAGGGTTAGGGCCGATGGGTAATTATATGATGTATGTAATGAGGTACCATCCTGAGTAGGGCACACAATATTTTTTAAAGAGAAATAAATAAAGTTGATTAAGGAGCACAAGGGAAAGAGAATAGGTATCAAACTTCAGAGGAAATTGCCCTGGCTGTAGTAGGGATAGGACTGTGGGTAGCACACCACACTCTCCTGTGGCATCAGATCACACTTATTATCAGGACTTGTTGCTAACTGCTTTATTATCACTCTTGGAAGAATACAAATCCATTCTTTCTGGTTCTGCTTCTACATATCTGCAATCATAAACTCTTTGTAATCAAATTCTTAATAGTTGAAACTCATTTGAAGTTACTCTCAGCTCTGCTCTCTCAGTACAGGTGAGCCATTTTGAGAAAGGAAAGCGGAGAATAACTTCAAATCTCTTTTTGCACTTTTT
Source organism: Myotis daubentonii (assembly GCF_963259705.1). Classification (NCBI taxonomy): domain Eukaryota; kingdom Metazoa; phylum Chordata; class Mammalia; order Chiroptera; family Vespertilionidae; genus Myotis; species Myotis daubentonii. The sequence continues at coordinate 66,342,998 of NC_081846.1, read as the reverse complement.
CTCCTTTTCTCTTCTCCAATTCCTCATTCCCACTCCCAGCCCATGGAGGCACTATGGAGATCTGAGCAGAGCGGGGGAACACTGACTCACATTCCCAGCCACTTGGTTGACTGCGCTGGAGCGAAGACTAATGATGGGAAGGGAGGCCCTGGCCCTGCCCCACCTCCACCGCAATGCCCAGAAGGCCTCCTGGTCCTGGGAATCTCCACATCAGTCACCCCACACCATTGGATTAAAGCAACGATAGTGGCTTCCACATTGCCAATGATACAGGAGAAGAAAAAGAGAGCAAGCCATTATCAATTGCTGCTTCATTGCTGATCATTCATTTCCTGGGTTAGTGGCATCAGAAAGTAAGCCTTGTAGAAATACACCAGGCTCACGAAAAGTCAACATTAATGCATACATAATTGTAAAACTTGGTGTAGAGAGTGTCCAGATGAAATTAAAAGTCTACCCTCAGATTATTCTACCCTCTCTCTCTCTTTTTTATAACTTTGTTATGCAGAGGCTGGAACACTGCCATTTCAAAACTGAGATTTCCTCTCAAAGAAGTAAGAAGATTGAATTCATCTTTGGGGAAGACTGTTCCTTTGCTTTCGGATAACTGCTTCAAATGGACCCCTTTATTGACAGGAATGTAAAGGAAGTCCACACCCATATTGTTCTTGGGGAAAATTGTGAAGTAAACTCAGTGCAGGTGTTTTCAACTGAGAAAGTAAGTGTACTACTTGGTAATATAAACTGTGGGGGTACAGGTTTATAGCCAAAATCTTTATATTTGTTTCTTTCTTTCAGGGCAATGTGGTTGTTTTTTACTACCTTGTTTGACAGAGACAAACTTCTGCATGTTCTTGTGGAGTATGTGCATGTGTGTGTGTGTATATTGTGTGTGTGAATGTGTGTGATTGTGTGTGGTATGTGTACATTTTTCTGATTGCTCAAAGGAGATGGATTGGAGATGCTGAGAGAAAGGTCACGCTAGCCTGATCTTCACCTCAGGATGGATGAGATTGGGCAAAAGGAACTGGAAAATCTCAGAAACTAGGACTGGACCATCGAGTTCTTATATGTAAAATTATTTAAGACTAAGCTTCCAAAGAAAAACTAGTGTAACCTATTGATTTTCAAGTCATTTATAGTCATTCTCCTGTTGGAATTAGAGGGCCTGGCCACATTCTCTGGAAGTCAGAGACGTGACTTTCTTCCCAAGAAAGCAGATATTCTCTTTGTCAATCATCCTGGAATGGGACTAGAAATGAGGCCCAAGGAGGCGAGCCTTAGCCTGAAAGGACTGGTTTCTTTGGGATGACTGCAGATGTGAACTCCAAGGCCTAGAGAGCTCTGAGCATTCTAGGAGGGATGAATGGGGAGAGGCTGGGCAGGAGGGCAGTAGAGCAGCAGGAGGTGGATTTTTGAAGATAGCCCTGGCCAGTGGGCTTTGAGGGAAATTTCGTCTAGTCCCAGCTATATGCCAATATCTAGAATATATTTTCCTTTCATTGCTACATGGCTATAGGAAAGCCTTGTAAAAATTTCCAGCTTATCATCAGCTACCCTTCCGAGGAATTGGGAGAAGGATCCTAGAAAATGCTGAGAAAGAGGGAGAAGGAAGGAGCAGTGCCCCTCTCCCTGGCCAGGGCCCTTGTTCAGGTCAGCAATGTCCTCGGCAAAGGCCAGTTACCTCACTCTGTGAGTGTGTCTACCTGTACACTGTGGCTTCTTGACAAGGAAGCCAGATGGAAGGGAGGAAAGACTCTTATGAATACCTGGAGAGCAGTTAGAGGCATCTAAATTCCTTTATGGGCAGGTAGGGGCAAAGTCATTATAATTTCCATATTAATGAAATTGTGACCTAGTTTTAGACACACAGGCCAATGAGGAAGAGGCATACAAGAAATTTAGAGGGGTTAATTGTTATTTTTTCTGGTTATAAAATTGATGTATACTCACTGCTGAGAAATTAGAAAATAAAGGTATCAAAAAGAAAATTAAAATAGCCCACAACTCTACCAAGAGATAACCATAGTTACTGCTAGGCAGTTTTGTAATCTGCTTTCCTGATCAGCAATTAATCTCCAGTTAAGAGAAATTCAAAACTATTTTCCAAAAAAAAAATCCTTACCCTACTCATAGATACTCCTTTGATTCACCGCTGTGCCAAGGGGAGAGGGCCTTTTATTTAAGTATGCATCCTAGTAAGGCTCCTCAATTTTCAAACAAGGTGTCAATCAACCCCACCTGGTTTCTACTTTATACGTAACCAGCAATATAGAAAGACTGCATTCCAGGTATTTGTGAGAGTGTGAGATTGAAGTCGCTATCCCCCAATATTTTTCAAAAACCCCACTTAGAGAAAAATCATTGACCAAGGATGTTCCAAAGCAATAATTACTCTTTATAGTCCAAAGTCCATCCTAACACACCCACAGAACCATATGCATAAACTTATCCTATTTTCTCATTTGCCTTGACTTGGTGACATTAACCTTTTCTTAAATAATGTATTTAAAAAACTTTACAACACCACCTAGAATAGCTGCATGGTAGCTATTTTGGGAATACCTCATAATTTATTTGGATATTTAATTTCAGTTTTTCATTATTATATCTGAAACAGCAAAGAGCATCTCTGTACACAAGTCTTTTTATCAACACAATTAGAGAATGGAACACAGAAAAACATAAGCGATGAGTTGCTATAGTGAAGAGGCCAAGGGCCATAGTGGAAGTGAAGCCCTTACCAAAAGGCAGAGAGTTGCAAGAGGGAGAAGAAAGATGAGAAAGAGGAGCAAACCTTGCCCCTTCTCAGCTTCATCTAAGGGTAAAATTTCCCTGGGTTTATGAGGTACTGAGATACCTACCAACACTGTCACCTCTTTCTATAAATTCTCTATTATTTAGCATGGTCAGGAAATGGTATATTTATTTTGATTAATCATACATTCTGGTTAATAGAGAATTGGAATGTAATGCCATTCACCAATGACTAATCTCTCAAGGATTAGACTATAATAAAGTTTAGTAAAGCTAAGGTGAATAAAACTTACATTTTTTAAGTAATTCTAAGGATTGGTCAGAATCTGCCCATTAATTCATTCATTTCTCAAATATTTATTACAAATCTATAATTATGTAGGGCACTATGTTAGGTGCTATTGCATCCATGATCTATTGTCTCTTAATTCTAATTCGTATATACTTTAATCTATCGGACTTTGCACAAAGGATAAAAGTCATAATTTATAGAGAATCAGGCTATTAATAATTGTTTTTAAAAAATTAAAGAGACTACTTTCTAAAGTTGCCAAATTTGTTATCTGGGTGGATTTAATGTTATATTATTTTAAAAATTCATCCTCAGCGGGTGGAAGGGAAGAGATCATTCAAAGGACTTGTCTGCATGCATATAAGGGTAAGGGCACGTGCTGGGGGGTAGGAGTGGCCAGGGAGAGGTCAATGGGGCGAAAAGGAGACATATGTAATACTTTAAACAATAAAGAATTTTTTTAAAAATCATCCTCCCTCAAAGCTCCTAAATATTGTAAAAGAGTCAACATCCAAGTAAAATTCTGTGGCAGATTTACTATTTTTAATGGTAGTAAGAGATAAGAACTATCACAACTCTTTATTTTCTATAAACAACATAATTTTGATTTCCCCTCCTGCCTGGGTGGAGGGAAATTCAACTTCAGTCATCCTGAGGGTCCCCAGAGTTAGGCCAGGGTTCCCTGTCTTTCAGACTTTGAGACTTTATGAAGTTCCTTGGGGTCGTTGGCCCTCTGTGCAAAGTTGGTGGTGCCAGACACCCTATGTTCCAGCTGCACAGTCTCTCTAGATCCACCACTTCGTGCTTGTGAGGTGCACCTGGATCTGGAAATACTGAGCAAGGCCAGCGCTCCAGGCCTCCATCCTATCCCACAGATAGGCTCTGACCTTTTGCTCTGCGACTGTGCTTCCACTTCAGGAGACAGCCAGGCAATGAGATGTGGGGCCCCGTGTCCCAGGATCTCAAGATCAGCTCTCCCCTCTACAACCCCAGAGGGAATCCTTTGGAGTCTCAGATCTCTGCATGTTTCCTCAAAAGCAAGTCAACCCACCTCAATGGAACTTACCGTGCACTTGCTAAGTACCAGCACAGTTCTAAAAGCTATGCATGTACCATCTGATTGAACATCATTCAATCTATTTTTTCCCCCAAAGGAGAAAACTTACTTTGAAAGTCACAGAGGTAGAAAGAGGAGAGTCAGCTGAGCTGTGTGGGCCCTTGGAGCTTAGGAAAAAGAAAGGCAAAGGTAATGCACCTGGGGTCGTGGTCGGCAAACCGTGGCTCGCGAGCCACTTGCAGCTTTTTGGCCCCTTGAGTGCGGCTCTTCCACAAAATACCACGGGCAAGCGCACGTACAGTGCTATTGAAACTTCGTGGCCCATGCGCAGAAGTCGCTTTTCGGCCTGGGCGAGTCTATTTTGAAGAAGTACTGTTGATATTTGGCTCTGTTGACTAGTGAGTTTGCTGACCACTGACTAGGGGAAGGAGAGAGGGAAAGGGCATGGGTGTGTGGGCCTTGGGAAGAGAAAGGGTGTGGGGGAAGGCTTGAGCGAGAGAGAGAGAGAGAGAGAGAGAGAATATGAATTCACCTCATTGAATCTTAATTACAACCCTGTCAATTAGGCCATATCCCTAACTTACAGATAAGGGAACTGAAGCTCAGAGAGTTCAGGTAACTTGTCTAAGATCACACAGTCAATGTACCAGCACTGCAATAGCCATTCCTATTACTCTCTATCTTACATTTCTGAGCCTTATCCTTATTCTTATCCGAAAAATTGAGACACCAAATTGAGACACCAAGAATGTAAGTGACTGATACTAGGGCACACAATCCAATATTCCCCCGGTACAACATTTTTTAAAAAATCATAAGATTTAGGCTTATGAGCACATAAAGTTAAAATGAGACATCATCATAGTAGTGGCAAGAGTATAAACTTAGCCAGACTTGTCAAGAGAATAAGGACTTAGCAAAAGAACTAAAATGCACTACTTTGAATATATGTATATTTAAATAAAATCTATATTATTATTATTATTATTATTATTATTATTAGGCAAATGTCTACCTAATGGTTTCCATGGGCAAAACTGTGCTCTGAGAGATACGACTCCACCCCTTGTCTTCCCACAGCTTATCAGCCAGTGCATTCATATCATACACAGGTGTACAAATAGACCAAGAAGTGAATACAAACCAGGGAGGAGGACTGCTGAGAGTGCTGAGTGTAGGCTGAGCATGGACACAGCCAGCCTCGAGTTTCCAAACCTGAGTACAGGAGCGTGGGTAATCAAGGCAAACAGTGTGGGTGACCCCGCCTTTCTCCTTTCAAGGGATGAGAATGCTAGAAGCTCAGCTGTTGCAGAATGTAAACCATACGGATTGCCCAGAGTTACTGACTTGCCTAAAGCCATAAAAACATTTTTTATGAGTTATTTTTCACTTCTTTTTCTGCCAGGATCAAGTATCAGCATTGTTATATTCAGAAACACGCCACTTTTAACACAGTAAAGAAGAGCTAGCCCGACCGGGGTAGGCAGAAAACAGTTGTCAGAGGCAGGAAGTCTTCCAGACTCCAGCCCCAAGCTACAGCAGAATAAATTTGAGACATTCAACAGATTTCTAATGCGCTGGGATGCCTGAACTAGCCTTCCTATTTACTAGTAAAGAGACAAAGAATGTTGTTTTGACAGAGCCAAAAAGAGATTTCAAGCAGATTTGGAATACTCAGATGAGTTTTTCTGAACTGATCTAAAAAAGAAATTTAATTACTGCTCAGAACCTTAAAACTACTGCAAAGATTTCTTCTCCATCGCTGGCTTTCTTGAGCTCCTTCAGGGTATACCCAACGGTACCAGGGGCTTTGCACTATTATAACAAATCATTATGCTCCATCTGTCCCCCCCGCCATTTGTTGAATTCTTTACCAAATAGAAAAAAATGTCAAGAGACTCCAGTTGCCTGGTTTTAGGTTTTGACTGACTCCTACCCCATCAAGGGCCAGGATCACCATTTTCTTTGTCTTTGACTTTTCAGGAGACCCAGAGATTGAAATCCAATACTTTTGTCTGCATCTGCTGCTAAAAGCCTTTTTTCCCTGACCATGCCACAGCTCCCTCGAGGCTCATTAAGCACATTTACATTTGGCTCTTAAAATCCTAAATAGCCCATTTCACGCCTAGCAATGGTGTATTGATGAAAGAAGCACTCAGCTGATGGCCTGCAGGATGAGAGGGAAGTCTCTTTTGATTCTAGATATCTCCCACAAAGGAATTGTACATGCTGTTAAGGACTTAAACAGAATCCTGCTAGCAGTAGACTATTGTTAGGACACATGCATACAAATGCCATCCTTATGTACTGTCAGATGCACCCCTTCATGTGCAGAAAACATGGCAAGGGTCTAAAATGTAGTGGAAATGCACAGAGGTGAGAGAGAAGAGAGAGAGAGAGAGAGAGAGAGAGAGAGAGAGAGAGAGAGAGAGAGAGAGAGAGAGAGAGAAGGAGAAAGTAGAGAGAACAGGAAGGAACGTGAGTAGAAAGAATCTGCATTGGATTTCAATGTAAATCTTTCTTGCTCACCAAATTGTAAGGATAATAAGAAGGAAATAAAATGGGTGGACTAATAAAAGCACATGAGTGGATGTCAATGAGCTATGCCTGGATCATGGGAGGCTAATGAGGAACCAAAGGGTTCACATCACCCTAAGATTCAGGTTGAAACACTTGGGAAAGCAACAGAAGATCCACATGTTCTTGACAATCTTCATTTCCTCTCACACCCCAGAATAGAGTAATATTTATCTTTGTGATTTCATGCTCTCTAGAGCAGGGGACTCAGCACACGATGGGAAGTGTCTTTTCACTCCTTCTAGCCCACAGAAATTGAATATCTATTCAACTCCATGCTGGTTACACAAGGATACACAAGAAACAATTCTTGATCATTGGCTGATCAAGGTGGGAAAGAAACCTTTTATTTTCCATTTTATATCTTTCTGTATTTTTTTTACAGGGAGGAAGGGAAAGGGATAGAGAGTTAGAAACATCGATGAGAGAGAAACATTGATCAGCTGCCTCCTGCACACTCCCTACTAGGGATATGCCCGCAACCAAGGTACATGCCCTTGACCGGAATTGAATCTGGGACTCTTGAGTCCGCAGGCCAATGCTCTATCCACTGAGCCAAACCGGTTAGGGCTTTCTGTATTTTCTTAAATAAAAGTAATAGATGCACATGATTAAAGTTCAAAGACAATAAAGGTTATATGTGCAGTGAGATAATTTATATTTTGGTTTTCTTCATTATATTTGTCTGTATTAAAAAACTGTCAAAAATGTTTTCATGGTAGTACAGGGAAAGGGTTGTCTACTGTACCACCTTTACCGCTCCGTGCTCTGTATGTAATCTGATTAACATTTAATACACAGGTGAACTTCCCACTACAGAATAGATAGGTTCCTAAAGAAAAATACATAAATCAACCTTTTATCAACTGAATTCTTTTGAATGTGCCAAGAGCATTTACTACTTACAGGAATATTTCTATAAAGCTGTGGTTGGTAAACACTGTTTAAAACGGAGTTCGTGTGTGCAGTGTAGAAAACTGATGGAGGGCAGGCTCTGGAGCTTGTCCACCTGGGTTGGAATCCCAGTGCTGCTACTTCTTATTTATATGTATGTGCTCAGAAAAGTTATTTAACTTCTGTGGCTTCTCATCTATAAAATGGATATAAATTAGCAACTCTTTCATCAGGTACATGTGTGTATTAAATAACAGAATCTATTTAAATCACTTCTGACTTGGCACAGAGTAAACAACCAATGTTAGCTATTTTCCTTATCATTATTACTGTTCTGGTTACACTATCACTACTATTACAGCACTTTGGAAGGCTGCAGGTCTGTCTTCCTTCCTTCTCTAACTAGATGGCAAGTCCTTGTGGGCAAGACTGGGCTCACGCTGGGCTCCATGTCAGCACCTGTGCTAGAATAGGGACACTGGTGACTGAATGAGGCACAAGGGCATTAAAAAAATACTAATAGGATTATCATCCAAAATGCATAAAGAAATCATACAACTCAATAGTGAAAAACTAAACAATCCAATGAAAAAAAAAGATCAGATCTTTCAAAAGACATTTTTCCAAAGAAGACATACAGATGGCCAACAGGTACATGAAAAGGTGCTCAACATCACTAATTATAGGGAAATGCAAATAAAAATCACAACAAGATATCATCTCACATATGTGATAATGACTATTACCAAAAAGGCAAGAAACAATAAGTGTTGGCAAGGATGTGGGGAAAAAGGAAACTCTGGTGGGAATGTAAATTGGTGCAGCCACTGTGGAAACCAGTATGAAGTTTCCTCAAAATATCAAAAATAGAACAACCATATGATCCAGCAATACCACTTCTGGTTATTTATCTGAAGAAAATGAAAACACTAACTTGAAAAGATATATGCATCCTTATGTTCATTACAGCATTATTTACAATAGCCAGGATCTGGGAACAACTTAGTGTTCATTGAAGGATGAATGGATAAACAAGGTGTGTGTATATATGGAATAATGGATTATTCAGCTACAGAAAAGAAGAAAACCTTTCCATTTGAGACAACGCAGATGGACCTTGAGGGCGCTATGCTAAGTGAAGTGAAATAAGACAGACATGATCTCACTTATATGGGAAATCTAAAACAAACAAACCAAAAAGCAAGCTCCTAGATGGGTGTGGAGGGTGGGTGAAATGGGTAAAGATGGTCAAAATGTACAAACTTATTTATAAAATAAGTAAGTTATGGGACTATAATATACAGCATGGTGACTACCAATAACAAAAGGGTAATATGCTAATTAGACCAGACATCCTTCCTGACATCCTTCCTTCCAGACAAAGCCACAGTGGGCGGGGGCCAAGGCAGAGGCCTCCAGCCACAGCCAAGGCCCTTGCAATAATTTCATGCATTGGGCCTCTAGAAGTTAATAATACTGTCTTGCATATTTGAAAGTTATTAAGAGTAGATCTTAAAACTCCTCATCACACACACAAAAATTTTGTAACTATGTATGGCCACAGATGTTAACTAGACTTATGGTGATCATTTGGCAATATATGCAAATATAAAATCATTATGTGGTACACCTGAAACTAATATAATGTTATATGTCAATTATATCTCAATAAATATATTTTTTAAATTTTTTAATTAGACTACTGAAAATCCTAATTAATTGCAGCTGCCATGTACCTAGCATTGTGCCTGAGACAGAGTAGGGGCCCAAAAGTAGATGAATGAATGAATGAATGAATGAATGAATGAATGAACATAGATTCAGGGTACTTCCTAGAGAACCTAAAATAATGACATATGTAGTATATTTATATAATTAAACTCTAATTTTGTTTTTCTTTTTCTTAACAAGGCCTTAAGGAAATTTAGGGCCGTCAAAGCTTCAACTAAATGAGAAAAGGCAAAAGCATAATTAGCAAGCCCCAAACAGATGATGTTTTCAGTGAGGTTTATGTCTTGTTAAAAGGAAACAATTTGTACAACCCTCTCTGAGCACACCTCATCTATCATTCTCACAGTCCTGCTTTCCTCAGGGCTTTTTCCACGTTGAGCTAAGAGACTTTCAATGTTTGCTGACCAAGAGTGAAGCCTGGCCTTTGGAAGTGGCCTCCCCCAAAAGATCTGCTTACCAAGGGGTCTCCTCGGCCAAAGCACTTTGTTTTCTTAATAAGATGTGCCCCCAACACTAGTGATTCCCACATCAGTGAAGTCTTGGTCTGCCAAGGCCACAATTTCCACATTAGTTGAAATTACCATAGTGAATCCAAGCCCTTGATGTTGCTTTTATTGAGGCTGATTGCCTTGTGCACATAAGTGTGTGTGTGTGTGTGTGTGTGTGTGTGTGTGTGTGTGTGTGTGTGTGTGTGTAAAAATCAGTAAGATTGCTAGTTATTTATCATTCTTCTTAAGGTGCATTCTTCATGCAGCTAGTCTTTGAAAATAATGTGGCTACTTAATGTAAGGGGTTTGAGAGCACCTGAGTGCGAAGAGCCAGGTGTGGACAACCCCTCCACTAAGGTAGAGCTGTGAAAGGTAGAGGTCAGTTCACCAACCTCTCTCCATCCACATCTCCGCTTCACAGAGGGGGAAACTGAAGCCCAGAAGGGTGGCATAACACAGAAGGGACCATCAGGATTTGACTCCAACCCAGTCTCTCTCGCACTTCCTCACCTTGATGCCAAAGTATTACCCAGAAAAACCCAGGAAGCTTGAGAGGAATCTAAGAGGAGAATGTGTTTAATTTCATTCATAACTGTTTGGGCTTTAACAAACTTAAAATAACTTTGTATTACTAGCAGTAGCAAATATTTACTGAGCAGGTACCACTTGGAACACTCAGTGCTAGGTGAGATGGTATAAATATGGTACATACCTTCCATACAAGGCCCTGAGAGACAGTCTCCATGCTCAGAGGCAAAAACAAGGAGATGATCACAGCTAATCAGTTTATTACCGCCTGCTGCTAGCCCCTTTTCAAAAGAATCACCTCACTTAATCTTTACAGCATCACTATCAGGTGGGTATAACTACATGCTCGTTTTACAGAGAAGGAAACTGAGTCTCCGGGAAGTTACTAACTTGTCCCCACACAGCCACTAAGTCAAAAGACAGGTTTCTAACTTAAGATGTCTGATTTAGGAGCTTAAACTCCTAACCTGGATTTGTTTCCTAGAGCTGCCATGACTAAGTACCACAAACTAGGTGGCTTAAGTTCTGAAGGCTAGAAGTTTAAAATCAGGTGTCAGCTCTCCTAAGGACTCTGAGAATCTCTTTCATGCCTCTCCCTTAGCTTCTGATGACAGCTGCCAATTTGTGGCATTTCTTAGTGTATAGGCGCATCATTCGAACCTCTGCCTCCACCTTCACATGGCGTTTTGTGTGTCTGTGTCCAAATGTCCCTCTTCTTATAAGGACACTAATCATATTGGACGAAGGCCCACCCTAATGACTTCATCTTAAGTTGATTACATCTGCAAAACCCTGTTTCCAAATATGGTCAATTCGCAGGTCCTGGGGATTAGAACTTCAACATATCTTTTTTAGGGGGATGCAATTCAACCTATAACATAACCACTACACCATGTTGCCCCTCATAATCCCAATGTTATAAACATTTCTCACCCTATGAAGAGATATTTTGTACAGTTTGCGTTTTCTTTTTTATTTAATAAACAAGAGATCACATCCCACCATCTTCACTGGCAACTGAACAATTTGAAAAACAAAAACAAGGAACCTCTCTGACTCAGGACACCAGCTAGAATCCAAACCCTGATTCTGTTAGTGATTATTTGAAAATAGTTATCTATAGAGTCCTGAACTTCATTTTGCACCAAATTAACTTTCTGAGGTAGGTTTGGCCCAAAGCTATTATAAGATATCTGGAAACAGTCATACATAGAATTCTAGAATATCCCAGCAAAAAAAGGTCCCCATAGGTCCACCGGCCACATTTTACAGGTGATGCACATCAGGCTCAGAATCAATGACCAGGCTGAAGTCACATGCTGATTATGGCAGCAGCAGGACCGGAACCCAGGTCTCCTGGCCTGCAGCCTGAATCTCTTTTTGGAACTCAGAGGGCTACTGGTCTTCTGTCAGTCTGTGCCAGATGTGCTCAGAAGTATTTGTGATACTTTGCACTCTTTTGGGAGCTCCAACAAGGTGGGTATATCTATCCAGGGGCACATACATATTTGAGGACAAGCAGGAGACCTACCCCACATACTATCTGAACTATGTCATTTGACTGGCGAAGCTGAGCAACATCAGTCTGGGTAGCTTAAACGTTCCAAGTGCCAGGATTTTGCTCTCAGTCCCAGGAGCCTACTTTCATTCCTGAATCCTCAGCTATAAATGACATGTTAACAGCACTTCCTTTCTTCACTCCTTTCAGTTTGACAATTCAGATATGAAAACATTTGCCAAAGATAAGTGTAAAGTAAAAGGTTCTGAAGAGAAATATTACATAGGTTCACCTCGGAGAATATTTTTCTCTTTAATTGGGGTCCAGTCAGTGGCATCTGATTGGGAGGCTGAGCAGAAGAGATCCTGGCCTCACACTCAGATTTCCCAGGCCAGGCCAGTGGGAAGGAGAAGCTCTCTCTCTCCAAGACTGTCCATACAGAGCAGGGAGGGGCCAAGGCTGTCCATACAGAGCAGGGAGGGGCCAAGGCTGTCCATACAGAGCAGGGAGGGGCCAAGACTGTCCATACAAAGCAGGGAGGGGCCTGTGGCAATTTCAGTGTCCAGCTTTACAAAGAACTCTCTTATCCAAGTGTCCTTTCCACCAAGAGTTTATTTAAATAAACCAATAATTAAAAGCTCTAATGTGCAGCACCATGAAACTCTAGCTCATGGTCACTCAATGGATTAATTTAGATAAAAATATCTATCTCTACAGTTCTCTTCTGAGAAGTTAAACCACAATCCCATCTCACCTCCTTTTCTCAATTCTGTCCTGTTGGGGCCAGGATGGCTGATATATTTATACTCAGATAGTAAATTGGGGTATGAGATATAATGAGGCAACATGGGGTACATCACAAGTCTTGATTTCTGACACCCAGCTTAGTAATGCTCTTCCTCTTTGCCCACCTAAAGAGTGAGCAATTTATTCCTGGGTAGATGGGTTGCATTAGGGCACCTTTGAGTTGCTCTCCTGCCTGAAATTCCCTCCCAGCCCTTCTCAATCATGGAATCAGTTATTTAACATCTGTATCATCCACCAGAAGGCAAGCTTCATTTCCGTCGGAATCATCTCTGTATACTCATCTAATGCCAGGCTCATTTTATTAGGCACTACATTTTTTTTTATTGAGTTGAAGTTTCTCAAATGTTTCTAAGGGATCAACATCTGGTTCATAGTTCTACAACTTATGACTTCCAATAAAAGATATTTCCCTAAAGCAGTATTTCAAATTCTCAGCTTTTAGCAGAATGAAAGGTCAACAGACATCTATATGGCAGAATTTGCCCATGACACTGCCACATTTTTCACCTGGCCAGGTAACTTACAGTATGTCCTCACCCCCTAAGCACTAAAACACCTGTGTTCTCACTCCTTTTATTTTCAGTAATGTTCTCTGCTATGCAACTTATGCTTCGATTTTGTGGCCATTCATACATACATAGGTATGGCTTTGGGGCATGTCCATCATTTTTATTTCATCCATTTCCTTTGAACAAGGCAAATTCCATTGGATCTGGTTCCTTGTGCTAAAACTCCAGGTTGACTTTATTTATTACTTATAATCTGTACATAATCTAAGATCATAAGTATAGTTCTCAAGCATCTCCCCTGTTATTTTCTTCAGTAAATTACTAGGCACCTCCCTCAACACTGTGCTTTCTGTGCCATGCTGGCTGTCTTCCTAATATCTAGTTCGTAGGCCTTTTTTACTCCTCCCACTCAAAGTTCAGTGTAAAGCTGTCTTAATTAGATTGGTATTCTCTTTGCCTTTACTTATATTTTTTACTCTTCCTAGTGTGTTTGGTGTGTATTCTGTCTCTTGACATTTTGTTTCTTGAGCCATGTTTGAGAAAACTCATTCTTTGACAGTGCCTCTGGAGCCAGATGACACCTTTTCAGATTTTCTTTTCTAATTCAAAATTATGATGATTCCTTAGAAGGAGAAGTGAAATTAGCATCCATATCCAGGAGTTCTTAAAATCCCTGACCCTGATTTTTGTAGATAATGAAGAAATTTGGGGATGAAAAAGTACAAGGGAGAGTTGCTGCTGGAGCCCATATCCTTCAATATCTTTTTCCTTCTGATGTCCTTGGATAAAACTTTGTGGTTGTCCAGAAGAGTTTCTTCAGCCCTTCCAAGAAATCAGAGTGGCTTTCATCATGGCCTTTGATCTTACACTGACGCACAAGACAGACCTGCACTGATAGCACCAGAATGCCCATCCCCTGAACCCACAGAGATGCAGAGTTAACATACTTTTCCATACCCAGGGATGAGGGCACCATTCCTTTGGTTTATCTTCTGGGATAAGCTATATAGATATTAAGACACAGCTAGAAGGAAGGAAGGAAGGAAGGAAGGAAGGAAGGAAGGAAGGAAGGAAGGAAGGAAGGAAGGAAGGAAGGAAGGAAAAAAACCATTCAAGATGTAAAAATCGCATTTCTCTCTGAGTTTCACCTTGGTTCTCTACTCAACAAAGTCAATTATCTAAATACATGCATACCTCATTGGCTCTTTCCCAGACCACTCCTCAGTTATTATCTAATTGTTAATGGTTACCTCCTTTAAGGTTTACTATAATTAGACACAGCTCTAGTCGAAGGAGTTCTGGAGGCCCTGTTGATTTCCTCTTGATATTCCCTACCCAAGGGATGTTAAGGGGAGGGAGAAAGAGGACACTATGTGATTCTGGGGGAGCGGGGATTGGGGGGAGGTTCAGGGATGATAAAAGTGGTATGAGGGCTCTCTGCTCCTATATTCCCTAGGTCAGCGGCTGGCAAACTGCTGCTCACAAGCCACATGCAGCTCTTTGGCCCCTTGAGTGTGGCTCTTCCACAAAATACCACGTGCAGGCGCGCACGTACAGTGTGATTGAAACTTCGTGGCCCATGCACAGAAGTCGGTATTTTGTGGAAGAGCCACACTCAAGGGGCCAAAGAGCCACATGTAGCTCAAGAGCCGCAGTTTGCCGACCACTGCTCTAGGTCATTCTAACTTGACCTTTCCATTGCAGAGCAGGGTTCTGTTAAATAACCAACTCATTTGGCAAACATTTGTTATAAGCCTACTCCATGCCAAATCGTATCTAGGTGTTGGGTATAAGAATGAAAATCACAGGCAAATAAAGACATCAATAAATAGGCCTTGAGTTTAAAGAATTTAGCTGAAGAAAAATGCAATATATATGCAATGTTTTTTACAAACTTTGAAGGACCTATTATAGAACCTAAAACACTGTGGCTCTTCAAATGAGTATTTTCTGAATGAATAAATGAACTGCTATTGAAAATGTTGAGGAATGACTCTGTTCAGCCTCCTGGGAAATACTGCCTACTTAATAAGAACAGTGGTGACTCTCTAGAAGGGCTAAATTGACTCTCACATTGATGCATTGTGTTTTCGGGTCTTCATCTCTGTTGGAGGACATTTTTTTCAGAGCCCAGTAAGTTTACCCATTTCAACTTATACCACCACTTACAGTTCAGACCCTGGTTTGTACAACTACACATACCTTGATTATGTCATTTCCTGTTTCATTACTCATTAACCTGCCCTGCATCTCACCATCACCATCACACACCAAACCCATGCTGTTCAGGGTAGAGTCCAAGGCTTAACAAGGCTTACAGGCTGCCTAGGAGGGAGCTGCTGAGTACCTCTCAAGCCTCATTTCTTGCCTCCCTTCCAATCATCCTACATGTTGTGTCAATTGATAGCTCTTAGAAGCAAAAAAAAAAAAATAGTCTTACTTCTTTTCTGTCTTTGTACAGGTTATTTCTTTTTTCTCCTGGGTAACTCCCACTGGGCCTTGAGGATTCAACTTAAGCATCCTTCCACTCTGGAAGCCCTTCTAGAAAAACCCAGAGGGATTTTGATGCCTCTTCTCAGGCTCCCAAAGCATCCTGCACACAGTGTCCTGAAATTGTCAGCATTTGCTTAATATATCTTACCAATTACCCTAGCTGCTTGAGGGCAGGAAGTGTCTTTCTTGTCACTATAGCTCTAATGTACGTCCCAGTGGCCAGCACACAGTAGGGGGTGTGTGTGTCCACACAAACATATGTGAAAGGGAAAGATAATAGAAAAGAAACAAAAATAAACAAAAAAAGCACCTGGCTTTAGAATCCTAGCCTCCCAGAGGTGGCTGGCAGGCAGGCAGGAAATTGCCAATGTGTTCATGTGAGTACTCTCTCTATGGACTGGAGAGAAGCCAAAGGAATAGAATATTCTAGCACTTAGAGATTTTACAGCCTAAGAAGGGAAAAAAGCAGGCATTTTTAAAGGGACATGAAACTTTGGAGAATCACAGGGATGGAGAAGCATAAATTAACAGTGTGCAAATTGCATTATTACCTTTTATTGGGTTTTTAAAAGACGTTTGGTAATACAACTATTGGCATTATTTCTGTTTTGGGAATGAGGAGCTATAAGAAATATAGACCATTACCAGAGTCCACCTGACCCATCATTAAGAGATAAGAAGACTCTGTTTACTGAAATACCAGCACCCAGTGCGAGACAGGCCACATATAACCAAGCTTCTGCCTGGAAACCCAGGATCAAGGTTGCCCCAAGTGGGGTTCCACTGATAGAGAAAGCCTTCTCTGTGCCATCATTTTGCTCTCCCCTGACCTTTCTGCCCATAAAACAATTTCCCTTATCTAGGCTCATTCCCCATGGGCTCTGCTCTCTGAAGGGAAAGGGAACATTTGTTGAGCCCTCTCTATGTGCACATCTGATGTAATTTCCAAAGGCCTGTAGATGTGGAGAAATAGAGCCATCTTATGAAGATGAAACTTAGACTCTGAAAACTGAATAATCTGTCCATAATCACATGGTTTCTAAGCAGTAGAGCCAGGATTCAAATCCTACTACTTGATTCTAAGGACAATGCTCTTTTCATTACAATAGACTATTTATGCTACGTAAGGTTGGCTTAACCTGTCTCTTCCCCCTGTTAAAATTCACACTTGGACCTTAGGCTCTTTACCCCAAAAACGTACCCACCAAGGCCAAGCTAGTTACCATAGCAATGGCAGGTGGGGAAATTTTGGCTATAAGTGTCTTGCAGCCCCCCCTCCAATTACATCAGGTGTATACCATGGACTCCTCCTAAATTGTTCTAATAATCACTGTGCCGATTCTTAAAATTGCTCAGCATGTGCAATCAAAAACAAAATGATATGGAAATTGATAGTGAAGTAAAATAGAACACCTCGTATATCCACAACACTGCCTTTGTATTTATAATTTCATCAGGAAGGGAAAGCTTATAGGAAGATAATGGCACCATTTATTCTTACAAGCAGGTTTATACCTGTGAATACATATGAGTTAAGGTTAGTTTAAACACTATAATCTCTTTTCATGCATTTTTAAAATTTTAATTTGTGCTTAAAATATTTAGATGGCTTCTTTGTACCCATGAATAAATAATCCTATATATGCTTTTTTGGCCCACTTAGCAGAAAATGACTAATCTATATTTTAATTCTTTCTTATAATATCACTGAATTCACAGCTGTCTTAGGAACTCCGGAGAGGAAATGTGGGCTCTGTCCTTTTGCCTTCTATTTCTCCTCTGCGCCCAAGAAGGGCTCCAGACCTGGGGAGAAATAAAAGTGTCTCCTTCTGGAAGGGGAGGGGAGCTTGGTGTACTGGGGACTCCAAAAGGGTGATGTCATATAAAAGTGAGCACTGCTCCAGGTCTCCTGACCACAATAGTCAGTTGCCGTGCAGGGATTATCATGAAGCATCCAAAGAAACCTTACATCACCCCTTCCTCTAGGACTAGGGTCTAAACTGCTATCAAAATTCCTCCAAGTCATGTTTGTTGAAATTGGGCTGAGGGCCGTGGTGGTTCATTATGACTGAAAGCTCGGAACAAACATGAAAGAAGAATGAGATATGGAGAGAGGTGTCATTCTGAAGCCTGGCGCCAGCGTAGAAGTATTTAGAAAAGCAGTCGGGGTGTAAGCCAGATTTATTTTCGCACATGTTTAGCTTAGTTAACCAACATCAGATTCCCTAAAGCCAGCACTCTCCACCCCACCCAAACCAAAACTCGGAGTTTCAAGAACAGCAATAAAAAAATTAACTCATGAGCATGTTAACTGAATTTCCCTTTCTTCTGAGATTTTTTAAACACCACAGCAAAATAAATCTCTGCCAGTTTGTGTTTCTAAACAGTACATCAGAGAACCTGTCTATATTAGAAGTGCTCATAAGGTCCTATGATGCTTAGAATTTTTTCTGTAGAGATTATGATCCTTGAGTCTGGCACTCAAGAAGCTATTTGTAGGGGGTCACATTGTCAGCTATGAAAACGTCCCATCTATGAGAGACGGTACCTTTGTAAGAAGTTGTGGTTTGATGACAAAGCCAAAGATTCAGTGATCAATTTTTCAATCAATAACACTTATTAAAATAAAACTCATTATTAAAGCAGTTAAGTCTGATGACAGTAAAGAGCAACCTTATTTAAGAAAATCATGTGTATTTAGAGTAAGATATAAAGAAATATTTTTAAACTCTAGAACACATTATTACTTTCTCACTAATACTTCATGATGTTGTTAAACAGGAAGCAAAAAGAAAAATTTATATAGAAATATAAATTGAACCCAGCCAGCATGGCTCAGTGATTGAGCATCAACCTATAAACCAGGTTTGATTTCCAATCAGGGCACATGCCTGGGTTGTGGGTTCCATCCCCAGTAGGGAGTGTGCAGGAGGCAGCCGATCAATGATTCTCTCTCATCATTGATGTTCCTATCTCTCTCCCCCTTTTCCTTCCTCTCTGAAATCAATATATATTTATGAAATATAAAGTGGTTTCAGTACGAACCTGTGAAAAAAAAGAAAGAAAGGGAAAGAAGTTACACAAGATTCTGAAAAAACATAATTCACATAAATAGAAATTATAATTTAAATTGGCAATATGCTTGTCCACATGACAGCATTGGTCTCAGGCTAATAATAGCTGGTATTTCAATAAAATAAATGTAATAGAAGCACACTGGCTTTGATAAAAATATATCTCATCTGTTATTTCTTTATATTTCCACAAAATGTTCATGTTATATATTAAGCAAATATTATATTTTTCAATCTTACAAGTAGGAGTTATGAGGGACTGAAAGAAAATTTTGAAATGTTAAATATTGTTAAAATAAAAATGTCTGCACATATTACACAGATATTACAAGAGCTGGAACAAGATTCTAGCTTTCCTAATTCTCATTCACTGATCCTTTCACAGACCAATCCAGCTACTTAGAATTCTAATGCTCACCACCATCACAGGGTCCTGGGGCTATATTTTTAAGAGTAGACTGAATAGTGTTTGTGTGATATTTGTGTGTATAGACACTTGCACACTAAATTTGCACTTGGAATGAGGCAGGGAGAGAATAATTGAAAAAATGGATGATAGAATTATGATCCAAAAAAGATCCTGACAGGCTATGACATGGACCATGTTGAAAACACTCTCTCCTGCAGGGGTTCATTCATCCTTAAATAGCACCAATTTTCAGTAAGTAATCCATAGTCATTCTTTTGTATATGCCTATACTCAAAAAACATGTATTGAGAACTGACTTCATGATAGCTAGGCATTTGTGTTAGATCCTAGAATTAAAATGGCATATCGGTTGCTATTGCTGTGTAACTAACCACCCCAAAACTCAGTGACTTGAAACAGTAAGCATTTATTATTGACTAGAGGCCCGGTGTACGAAATTCGTGCATGGATGTGGTCCCTAGGACTGGCTGGCAATCGAAGTGTGGGCATCTAGCATGGAAGAGCAGGTCCCAGCTGACCTCTGGGCCTTGGGCAGGACCTGGGTCCCTAGGCCCCCATGTTCCCCCCTCTGCCTGAGTCATCAGGCCCCTGCCTGGCTTTCTCAGCTCCTGGGAGCTGGGCAGCAGCCCCGCCCCCTGCTGTTGCCACCGGACGCTGTCTGCAGGGCAATCGGTTGAGCAATTGGGTGCCACTTGTACCCACCTTAGCCTGGCACTGCCTGCTCACCTGCTCCACCATCCTGCCATAGTCCTGCTCTCATCGGGAATGGGGGCTGGCAGCAGGTGGCACTGCCAGCGCTGTGTCGCTGACATTCTCCATGTTCTGCGCCGCCTCCAGGTGGTCAGCGCACATCATAGCGAGTGGGTGAACTCCCAGTCGAACTCCCGGTCAAGGGGATAATTTGCATAATAGGCTTTTATTATATAGGATTACAAGTCCACAAGTCAGCTGAGTGGGTCTACTGATGTGAGCCAGCCTCACTCATACATCTGGAAAACCAACCACATTGGTTGGTCAGGTTAGTATAGACCAGTGGTCGGCAAACCGCGGCTCGCAAGCCACATGCAGCTCTTTGGCCCCTTGAGTGTGGCTCTTCCACAAAATACCACGTGCAGGCACGCACATACAGTGCGATTGAAACCTCGTGGCCCATGCGCCGAAGTCGGTCTATGGCCTGGGCGAGTCTATTTTGAAGAAGTGGCGTTAGAAGAAGTGGGGGGTGTCGGTCGGTCAGGTGACGGGAGATGTGGAGCAGGCAGGCCATGAGATATGCAGCGCGGGGGAGGCGCACACAATTCATGCACAAGTTGAGTGAGCCAGTCAGTCAGCAGTCTCATGTACAGTGGTTAGTGCTAGCCGCATCCGCAAATCGCATGCGGGTGACAAAAGTAAAGTTTATTAAGTTAATTTTAGGGAACATTGTTAAGTGAAAGAAGATGTAGTGTCGAGTATTGAGAAAGGTATGTTGAGATGGCTTGGACATATAGAGAGGATGAACGAAAGGAGATAGACAAAACAAGTATACAAGACGAGTGTGGATGGGAGAGTTGGAAGGGGTCGACCTCAGCGAACGTACCTCAATCAGATTGAGGACATTTTTAGCAAAGGCCAGTTTAGGAGTACCCTAATTAAGTAAATAACAATGTACCTACCTATATAGTTTAAGTTTAAAAAATTTGGCTCTCAAAAGAAATTTCAGTCGTTGTACTGTTGATATTTGGCTCTGTTGACTAATGAGTTTGCCGACCACTGGTATAGACTGACTAATCACATGTCTGGCAGTTGACTGACTATTGACTAATAGAGCAACAGAGTGACTGGACCACACACATTTTATCTTCCAACAGATAGTTGCAGGGGACCAAGGGAACAAGCAAAAGTGTGCCGGGTTCTCAAGGTCTTGTCCCAGAAGTTGCAGAGTCACTTTCACTGCACTCTATTAGCCAACATAATAACAAGTCCAGGTCAGAAATAACAGATTCTACATCTTGATGGGAGGAGGTGAAAAGTCACATTACAAAGGGTTTGGGGGCAGGAAGCCATAAAGATCTTGGATTATTTTTATAAGCAATCTACTACAAATGAATCAGATAAGCAATGACCCTACCCTATCAGAACTCAAGAACTTTGTTACTATAGTTTCTAACCATGAATTATGGTTTATAAAACAAATCTCATCCCTTTCCACATGACCAGTTCTTCAAATACTTGAATTCATCTCTCATATCTCATGTGAGTTTTCTTTTAAGGCTAAGTATGTCACGTTTCTTGCAACTATCATAATACAGTAGGTAACATGAGACTCTGCAGTATTGAGAATGTTTATTTCCTAAGGCTTCTGAAAGCAAAGGGAGGAATTATGTCAAGGATGTGTTGCAACTTGTTTTGGTTTAGAGATAGACTCTCAAAGTAACACGTAGCTGCCTAGCAGAATAGTTCTAGTACATACTCTTGCATATTGTGAATTCTTAAATGAAAAATATTAGTGTCAAAATGGGGTGAAATTAAGTAAGTCTTAAAATGAAGTCATTAGAAATTGTCAAATAATGTCATGGGGATAAAGGAATATAAAAAAGAGATTTTTACAGGAAATATGAAATGATATTGATCTAAGTTATCTGTCCATAGGGCTTCTGAAAAAATGGCTAAAAGATAAGAGATTTGGGGGTCACTCAAATATAGGGCTGAACATGAGAATTTGGGCTGAGTAGGTAAAAGTAATTAAAGAAATAATATCACTATGGGGGAAAAATGAGTCAATCTAAAGATTATACCACATATTAGTAAGACTAGTCAGAGATGACAGCATGTGTTTTTATCAATCAGGGAAAATTAATAACAACACTGTTTTTTAAGGACAGTAATAAACAATGATGAAACACTGAGTTTTTAGCATAACCAGAAAATAAATAACGAAAATCTTCAGTAGGAAGCCCTAAGAACCTTCAAAACAAAAAATAAAAAAATAAAATGGATGCCCAAATCACAAAAGCAGATGATACCAAATTTGTTTTTCTATCAGTGGCATTATCTGAAGGAAAATTCATTCCTATAGCCAGGTTGACTATCAGATTTAGCATGTAACTATTTGAAGGATTTGAAAGTGACTGCTCCATAGAAGGGAGTGAACAATAGCCTATTATGAGCTCTAGTTTACAATGAGCTTTCCCTGAAAATGTTTTCGACTGAAAAACACCATCACCTGGCTTGATCACCTATTTTAGTCATCAACTTTGGCTCTGAGTGACTGGTACAGGTATTTCCAAAACTCGAATTCAGTTTAAAAGCTCCATCATGTCCCCAATGCTGCCTCATCTCCAAAGGCAATTTGGATAATAAAAATTTTTAAGCATTTTGGAAGATAAAGCAGCATTAGAACAAGTGAGTGCCCCTCTAGTAACCACTTGAAAGAAGTTTTGGATATGGGCTAAACTGATTTTCCTTCTAATAGATGCTGGGAAGACAAACCAGACCTCATTCTGATTTAAATTTCTAAATTAGGGGTCAGGAAACCAGCACTCTTAGGTCAACTGCAGCCCTCAGAATGTTTTTGTAAATTAAGTTTTACCAGAACATAGCCTGCCCATTGGTTTACATTCTGTCCATGGCTGCTTTCACATACAGTGGCAGAGTGGAATAATGGAGGCAGAGACCGCATGGCCCATAAAGTCTAAAATGTATTTTATCTGGTCCTTTACAGGTTTGTCCACTCCTGATTTAGACTATCGTCAGTGTAATGTAAGTATATACATCAACCATGTCTTTTATTTTGTATTCACAGCTCTCTATATATTTACTATTTCTTCATTGGCTGAGTTACTTATTTGTATTATTTTAACTTTTATTTTAAAACTAGAGGCCCGGTGCACAAAAATTTGTGCACTCGGGCGGGTCCCTTAGCCTGGCCTGTGCCATCTCGAAGTCTGGGGCCCCTTGGGGAATGACCATCTGCTGGCTTATGCCCGCTCCCTGGGGGATTGGGCCTAAGCTGTCAGTCAAACATCCCTCTGGCAGCCCGGGAGCCCTTGGGGGATGTCCACTTGCCAGCAGGGAGCAGGCCTAAGCTGCAGTTGGACATCCTTAGTGCTGCTGAGGAGGCAGGAGAGGCTCCCACCACCACCGCTGTACTGGCAGCCATCAGTCTGGCTGTGGCTGAGCAGAGCTCCCCCTGTGGGAGCGCACTGACAACCAGGGGTCAGCTCCTGCATTGAGCGTCTGCCCCCTGGTGGTCAGTGTGTGTCACAGTGACC
The DNA here is from genome assembly GCF_963259705.1 of Myotis daubentonii. Taxonomy (NCBI): domain Eukaryota; kingdom Metazoa; phylum Chordata; class Mammalia; order Chiroptera; family Vespertilionidae; genus Myotis; species Myotis daubentonii. The sequence continues at coordinate 66,319,613 of NC_081846.1, read as the reverse complement.
AGTCATTCTGCTGTTAGGGTCAATTTGCATATTACCATTTTATTATATAGGATAATTTTTATTCTAAAATAATTTTATTTTACAATAAAGCAGAGATACAGAAAATTACACAAACAAATATAGAGCAAAATGAATTATTATAAGATAGACTCTCTTGTACCACAACTCAGGGCAAGAAATAAGAGTGTTGCCAGCCACCCATATGCTGCTCTTTTGTGTGTCCTCTCCCCAAATGTGCAACCAATATTCTACCTTTCATGGTAATGCTATTTTTGCATTTGTATAGGTTTATCACCCAAGTGTGCACTCCTGCTGTGGCTCATTTTTAAAATGTATATATCTTTTAAGTCACTTTAGTCTGCAGGCCCCACCACTATCACCACCACCTCTTTTTTTTCCTAATGATTCACCTGTTGAAGGCTCCAGATCATTTAAGCAGGAGAATTCCTCACAGTCTGAATCTTCCTCACTGCATACACATGGCGCAGTTCAACATGTTCATCTGTTCCAGGTATTTCCTGTAAACTACACGTTGGACCCAGAGGCTTGATCAGACTGCTCTGATTTATTTTTTCTTTCAGCAACTTCCATATGACAGGCCTCAGGACAACCAATGAAAGGGTAGGAAAGAGTGGCCTCATGAGTCATCCCTTCCCCTTTTATTTTGTCCTCACACCACCTTTTTAGGGTAGGTGCATAGCTGTCTGGGACCCTATTTTACAAATGAGAAAAGAGGGTTGAGGCAGGTGAAAGTTTTCCCAATACTGTTCAACTAGTCAGCAGGAAAGGCAGAACCAGCAGCCAGGTGTCCTGCCTTCCAGGCACCTCTGATCATTCCACAGTCTCCTGTCTGTCTGTCCCCAATCTAATGGTGTACTTAACTTAAGTGTGGTATACAAGAACTTAGTGCCTACAACAGGCTGTGTTCTGAGGGCACAGATAGATATGGTCCCTACACTTTAGTTACAGAATGATCTAATGCAAGCATGTCAAACTCAAAGGCTAACACAAGCCAAATAAACAAGACAGGCAGCCCCCGGGCCATGAGTTTGACATGCTTGATCTAGTGGAAATTAAAAAAACAAACAAACAAACAAAAAACTTCATTATTCAAATAATTATTTAATCACCAATGTGTTATATGCAATAAGAGAAAAAAACACACAGGGTTTTCTTAGAGTAAGTAATATGGTCAGAAACTCAGTTGGGGGTAATGATTAGGGAAAAGTGCTATTTGAACTGAGAACTAAAGGGGTGATGCAACAGATAGGCAGAATGGATGGAGGAAGGAGTGGTGGTAGAGGCAGAGTAGGCAGGGCCTTGAATTCCAGGCAGGAGGAACATACCTGTGAAGTGCCTGGAGGGAGTAAGGGGATGGCAAAGCCCTGACAGAAGCAGTGAAGAGCAGTGGCTGAGAGAGAAGACTGGAGCCCAATTCCTGGGTTACACTACACAGTCCACATGGTTCTGCCGCTTACTAGCTGCCTGCCCTTAAGCAAGTTTTTAACTGGTGCTATAGTTTCCCCATCTGAAAAAGGGGGATAAGAAATATGATAACAACCCTATAGAATTATTATGGGGCTTAAAGGAATCAATGGATGTGAAACACCTAGAACAGGCCGGTCAAGTGGCTCAGTTGATTGGACATTGTCCTGGACAACAAAATATTGCAGGTTCAAACCTGGTTGGGGCACAGACAGGAGACAACCAATTGATGTTTCTCTCTCACATCAATGTTAATCTTTCTCTCTCTCTCCCTAAAAATCAATAAAAACATATGCTTGGGTGAGGATTAAAAAATACACACCATATTTGAATGTATTTGAGAAATAAAAGAAGGTGAGTATTCTGAGCAAACAGAGAACTAGGTGGTGGTTACACTGTCATTTTTTAACTTTATCCTAAGAACAACGGCAGGCCTTGAAGGTGTTAAGTAGGACAGTGACAGGATCAAAACGGTTGGCAAAACAAACGCCTGAAATATCAACAACAGCAAAGTGAACACAAGACAGTTGATCATCTGACACACTAATATTTTGATCTTCTCCAAACTCCTGAGGAAAAGAGACACCATCAATTAAGTAAACAAATGACTGGATTAAGAATGAAAGTATCCACATAACCATTTCTTTCACCACAGCTAATGAATTCCACATTCAAGAAGGATGATTTAGATGCTGGGCACGCCTGATCATTGAAATGCGATGTTTCTGTCCTTGAAGGAGTTATTTTATATATGTCCCAAACCCAGGCTAGATCATAACTCCCTTTCAGGGCAAGAATAAGTCTTACTTGTCTTTGCAACCCCTGTCCTGCATCTCTGCTCAGAGTAGGCACTCAGGAAATTCTTATCCCAGTGGGTTGAACAATTCTGTGACATTTGATCTCAGAGCTGTCTCCATTTACGCTGCTCCAAACCAGGAAAATAACCTACACAATGCCCAGCCGGAAATTCACCCACAGTTCAGGGCAATGATCAGGCTGGAGGCCTTGGTTATTAGCTCATAAATGATTGCACTGAATGATGTAAATTTCCAACAGGAACTGCTTGGGGATTGGGCCGGGGCTTATAGGCTTATAATATGCTGTCAGACTTCCTGGTTGACACATGTAGTCTACCCAGAAGCCTTCAGAGAATCAATCAGCTTTCCATTCAGTTGTGCCCTTGTGTCTAGCATAACTGCAAAATACTGAATACTTCCTTGATGAATCCAGTACTTTCCAGACCTTCCAAAAATGTTTCAGTAGCTGCGCTGTGCTTGCCCCCAGCAGTCCCAATGCCATCAGGAAAAGACACTACCACTGAAAGCATACTATCTGATGACCTCCCAAAGAGCCACCATAAGAGACTAAGAGATGATATTTCTCATAGGCCTCAAATACTGCAAGAGCTTCCTCTCCCTGCCTGGAGTAGGATCCAATTCATTCTTCCCAAGGTCAGATTCGACCTCCACCACCACTACCTGCTGGGTAACCTTGACAACGGACCTCACCTCTTTCTGTCTTGAGTTTGTCTTTTTCTTCTCTACAACAGCGCTCACAGAGTTGGAGAGTTTAAGGATGTAAGTTGCTTTGCCCATGCCAGGTACACAAGTAAGAACTTAATCAGCATAAGCTGCTATTACCTTTCCAGATTCTTTGGAGCAACGAATTTCAGTCCCAGTTTTACAATGTCCCAAATTCTGAAAACAAACAGTGTTAATTCACTTTTATTTTAAAAGTGCCACACAGCAATTTTAAGAGGAGTGGGCGGGTGCCGTGAAGTAAAAAAAAAAAAATCTGGTGTTTGCAATTTCAAAAAAGGTCAGGAATCATAGCCAAGGAGTTGACTATTTTGGTCTGTCCCCACTGCCCCAACAAGACACTGCAGAAATTGTCCTTTTGGGTCACAGCAAACTTGAGGGGACCCACAGCGAAAGGGACCTCTTCCAAAATACACAGCAAGAACATTATAGGAGATGGAATTCCAAAAAAGAGACATGGAAACTCTGGGTCAAACTTTGATCAGCAAAACCCCAAAATGAGTTCATCTATAGCCCATTTTCCAATATAAACGTAACACACCTCACAAAAGAAGACTAACCTAAAAAAGACTTACACTAGTGGTATAATTTCTCCCTTTCCCTCTCCCTCTTTTATTTTTTTTCTTTCCCCTCTCCCTCTCTCACTAACAGGTCAGGTTTAAGAATATAATTCTTATTGTCTCCTACAGATAAGTGGCAATGAATTTGGAACCACGAGTAGTTAAGTCCTGTAAAAGCTATCATGCAAGAACATTTACTTACATTCATACTTTAATAAATTAAAGCTCTTTGTTCTTTGTTCATAAAGACATTAATGTAGCCATTGAGTCATGGAACAATTATTGCTTTTTGATTATAGCTAAATTGTCACTTTTAACCAGATTAAGATCTTTTAAGCCTAAAAACCCAAGTTGTTTTATTTTCAATATTTCTAGGAGAAAATTCTATATTTCATAAACTTTAAGGCCTGACCAGTCTCATTCTTAACGATAAAGCAGCCTATTCTGTTGTGTCAACCAACAGTCATTATTAGCAAGGTGATGCTGGTTTTAATCGAAATACACAGTCAGCAGCCATCCTTGCTGTTATTGCTTAGAAATCAAATGACAGAATGGCTAAGTATAGAGAACAAATTTGAACACAAAAGCCTCTTCTTTGATCCACCTGTTGTCAAATTTCCTGAAAATGCAAATATTGGCCTTAAGAATTTCAAAGGTCCATTACAATTTTATACCATTTTACATCAATCAACCAATGTAAGCAAGCTCATAAATGTCTTGCCAATGTTATTCAAGAGTGTTAAAAATAAATAAATATAGCTGCAGATTGAAGAAAAATTAATAAAGGGAGGGCTAAATACTCTTACAACCAGGTAGTCCTAAGGACAAATTAATCCCCTTTCTTTACAGATAGATGGATGGATGGATGGATGGATGGATGGATGGATGGATGGATGGATGGATGGATAAATGGATGGATGGATAGATAGATAGATAGATAGATAGATAGATAGATAGATAGATAGATAGACAGATAGATAGACGATAGATGATAGATAGATATAGATAACAAAATCATTACTATTACTTGGGCAATATAAGACATTGAGTCTGAGGATCCCTTTCCTATTCAAGGAACTAGGTTGTGTTATCTAAGGTCTTCAACAAGGTAAGGCATTTGTTCATTACTACAAGGCCCAGAACAACCTTGAATCTAATGAGAATTTGGTAGATTTAAGGGATTGATAATTGTGTTGGGTAAAAGGCCAGCCCTAACCACTGAGACCTAAGAAAAAAAATGTGTTCCCAACCCACCCAATCACTGTCTTTTCTTGGCAGCTCTCTGTGAGAATATGAGGAGTCAGCTACTAGGCACAGCTTCTATTTTACACAACTCTAAAATCACCATATACATCAGAATCCATGTGAGCTGTGTACAGTATACACAGCAGGATACTACAACTCTGACCAACAGCCTGTCCTCTTCCTAGGTAACATGATGATCAGAATGAAGCTCTGCAAGGGGCAAAGACACTCTAGAAAAACACAACACATCTTTGGTATAGACCTAAAGATTTCAAAGTCCTAACTCAGAAAAAGGCCAGGGTAGTCCAGTAAATGCTCACCATGTCATTCCTTCAAGGACAATATTACACTAGCTTGAGTAAGAGCTGAGATAAGAAATTACCATGCAGCCCTGGCTGGTGTGCTCAGCGGCTAGAGCATCGACCCACCCACCAAAGCCTTGTGGATTTGATTCCCAGTTAAAGGCACTTACCTGGATTGCAGGTTCAATTCCTGGCCCTGGTTGGGGAATATGCAAAAGCAACTAATTGATGTGGCTCTCACACATGGATGTTTTTCTCTCCCTTTCCCTCCTCCCACTTTCTCAAAAAAAAAAAAAAAAAATCAATGGAAAAATATCCTCAGGTGAGGATTAACCAAAAACAAAGAAAAGAAATTACCATGTAGGACTCCGACAACTCTAAAATTGGCTAATCTTCATATTTCCCAAGTACTGTTAAAAGCTAAAGAATAATTCCCTGAAATAATCACTAGACCCCTGGGCCATAGTTCTGATTCTGATCTCAATTTTCAGTGTGATTTTAGGCATGAAAAGTTTTGAATGTTAAAAGTGGAAGATATATGTTAACTATTATTTTTATTATGATGTTATTGCAATGGTGCCATATTAGGGAGAATATGGAATTCCAAAGACTTGCTTCAAATCAAATTTTCCCACTCAGTTCCTGGAGAACTTACTTAATTCATCCTTTGTACCAATGTCCTCATTCTGTAAAATAGGTATAAATTTTAAAAAAAACAACCTATATATTATCTCATTCAATCATCTGTGTACTAAACTCATGATACATTGTAGGTTCTCAACAAAGGTGAAGTTCCTTTTTGTCAATAATGTCCCAATAAGGACATCTATTTAATAAGGGTGATCATTCACTCACGAGGAATTTTGTTCCAGGGATCCCAGGAAAGTCCCCCACAAGGGGTTGAGTACAGCTGCATAGAAAGGAATTTCCCAGAACTTGGCTCTTCCTCCACAGACTCTTTACTTAGTTGTGTTTTCTATCCCAGACATATTTAACACAAGAAGCTCAAGGGAATTGACTGATATCTCTGGGCTGGTGTGAGACACAAAGCCATCTGGAGAATATAACTTCCAGCACTCATTCCTGGTTGCATCACACCTAACCACAAAACCCCATCCATGGTCAAAATGTCTCCCCCACTTTCTCCATGGACTTATATTCATAGGCCTGCAGTGACCTTTTAAAACTTACAAAAAACCCATTCTACCTTTAGTCTCCTCTGGGCTGTTTTCCTAATTAGGAATTAGAAATAGGGAGAAGGCAATTTAGGAATAAAGCCAAACCATCCAAAGTCAGTCATTTCTGCATTGTTCTGAAATATATGGCACATGTTTTCCTGGGAGCAAATTTATCTTCTTAATTGGGTTTTATTTAGTCAACTATTGAAATTAATTTCCATTCCTTGAGCATATTTCATTTGATAGCAATGGCAGGCAGCCTAAGATTAAATTTTCACTATGAATAAGCTACAAAAGAAAGAGTTTGTGTGGCTAATCAAGAACAACACATCTTGGATATAGACCTAAAGATTTCAAAGTTCTAACTCAGAAATAGCACTCAGTGCCCTGCTGAACAACCAACAAGCTATTAAAGTCTGCCTTCCTGCTTGCACATTTGGTCTTAATTCTTATCCTGGTACCATTCCCAAACTTTCCATCCCCATTGGGCTAAAGTTACTCCAGAAATCCTTCCACACCAGATGCAATCATTCTACTTCTCTCTGCCACCTTGGCCCACGCCAAGGAGAGCTGGCTCTTTCCAATGCCTCGAGGTAGCTTTTTGTTACTAAGACACGTATTCCAGCATAGAGAATGGCTGAGTCGCCTGCAGTCCTGAGGTTTGGCTCTGTTTGGTGATCTGACTCTACCTGTGACCAAAAAAACAGCTGAGTAGCAGGGTGGTGAGTATTCTGAATCAACATAAGGTAACCAGACGCTTAGAAAAAGGCACTTATAAAATATATTCAACAAATATCCACATCCAATGTGGTCTCTTTAATTGTGACAGAGGGAATACAAACAAATCAGCAGCACACAATCAGCTCTCCATCCATGGAATGGAATTTCTCAAAATTTCCACTTGCAATCAAGTCTGAGACTGCCACGTAAGCCTAACCCTTGCAAGAATACTGCCAGAGATGTAAACAAGACGCTCCTTTGGTTGCTTTTGCCCATTATCCCACTGGTATCCTTGGACTCTGAGTTTGATAAGCCTCCTTTGCCCTTGTAGTAGATAAAGGGCCAGATATGCAGTTAGTCAGTTGTTTGAAACTAATTGATCACAGGCCTTTGAGGATGTTTTCCCAGAGTAAGAGGAAAGAAGCAGCCCTAATTACATCAGCATTTACCAAGAGATTTTTACATAAATATATGGCACAAATAAGTAGAGATAGAACCAGCATGATAATAAATTCAGCAGTTTAATTATCACCAGGCAATTTGATTCAATGCAACCCAGGTGATTTTATTTGGAGATTAAAAGTGAAGAACAGTAATGTTAGGAAAGTAGTACAGACAGCGGGTAAGAAGACATGGACTAAGGGGTCAGACTTGGATTCAAATTACAGCTCTAATATTTATCAATTATGTGGTCCTGAGCAAGTAAATTAACTTCTAAGCCTCAGTTTCCCATTATTATGTGCAGAGGGGACTGTAACACAAAGTAAGAACCAATAAAAGTAAGCAGTAATAAGCTCTCAATACCAAAATGTTATAGAACTGTTTGAGTCTCAGTTTGAACTGAGCCCACTGGATTAGTGCCAATTATTCCCAAATTTCAAAGTGAGATGCAAGGTAACCCGATTTACAAAGGAGGTTTTTCTCAAGCTCCTCACCTCTCATGGGAATCTAAAGAAATCATTTGATAAGGCTGGTAGAACTGAAGATTGGAAAAAGGAATTTTTTTTTTTGGTGAGGGGTGGATTTCTACTATCACCTCAGTACTAAAGAGAGTGACTTCAAGGAGACCATTTGGTGAGTTTGTTAGAGAGCTCATGGATGTTGAATGACATAGTAAATGGAAACTGAGAAATATAAAGGGCCAGAGCTGGTAAAATTGACTTGTGGAAGAAGAGTAGAGATCTCTAGCTGGAAAGTAATTGCATGCCCACACAAAGAGAACCTCAGACATGGATCACATGAGAGAGATGACAGGGCAATGGGGAAAAATTGTAAACCCTTCCCAAGAGACATATGGTAGGCAGATTCTAAGATTGCCCTCAATATTCACACCCCACTGGGTCTGCTACATAATCCCCTTCCCTTGTACAATTGCCTCCATAGGGCGAGGCCTATAAATATGGTAGTATATCGCTCTCTTGATTAGGCTACTGATCCACTGAGTTGATCAAAAGAAATATTTACTGAATGGGCCTGACCTAATTAGATAAGCCTTTAAAAGAAGGCAAAGTGTCACAGAGACACTCTCCTGCTGGCCTGGAAGATACAAGGAAATAAATTTTGCCAACAATCATGTGAGACCAGAAGAGAACGCCTCACTTCACTTGAGATCACTGCTCTAGCCAACACCTTGATTCTGGCCTGGTGAGACCCTGAGCATAGGACCCAGCTATGCTGTGCCTGCCCTTCTGACCTACAGAAACTGAGATCATAAATTTACATTGTTTTAAACCACTAAATTTGTAGTACTTTCTTTCACAGCAATAGAAAACTAATATGATGACCATCTGGGGGAGCAAGACAACCTCAGCAACGTGCTGGAGATAAATTGCCAGATGCCCGGAACTGAGGAAGGTAACATAGGCAGCCAGCCAGAGTGTACCTCACTTGTAATGGACAGAACACAGCAGGTGAAAGGTCCTTAGTGATGGGCTGTTGAGGAAGGAGAGCTTCAAGCTTCTGCATAGCCCACAGTGCTCCAGTGCCAGCTCCCAATAGTTTCAGTCATGGAAGACCCCTCCTGTCCCCTTACCCTCCCTCTTACACCCATTTCTCAACTTCGAGCTACCAGTGGGGATGAGGGTCAGAAGCCATAGTTAGCAAGCTGAGGAGGAAGGGTAGAAATATAACACTGAGAAGCTATTCAGGTACCCTCCCCTCCTCCCTTTCCCCACTTGCAGTCTTCCACCTGCATAGCCTAAAGTTCTACCTTTGAGGTTCCTACCTTTGATCATTATACTAAATTGGACCTATGGAAAAAACTGAGTCTAGCTTTTTTCTTTCCAACTAAGCTGACTAGAGACTATTTCATTATCTGAAAACAAGAAGATAAATTCCAAGCTTAGCCAAAATTTTTTCCAAGGGTAGGAAAAGAAATAACTGCATTTACATAAGCATTATTAAGAAAAAAATAGACTTGTTTCACAGTGGTACCATACTTGTCTGTTCTTTGAACGTAAGTGTTATTAAGATTGTAATGATGATTCAACACACCAAGAAAAATCTCTCTGCCCTGTTTCTAGATGGAAACCATCAGGTTGAGAGAATTATGTGAGAAAATTATGTCCATGTTAGCTGAGTAGAACCTTGAAATTGACCTAATGTAATCACAGATAATACTAATTGGTCCATAATTAAAAAAAAAAAATCTGCCATCAGGTTATCCTGAATTCTGCTCCAATGAAAATCTCAGACTCTTGGTTCCATCTTAGTGGGGAAAGTGAAGAAGGTTGGAGGACTCAATAAAGCTCTCAGATTCAAGTCTAACATGGTGATGACAATTCCAGGAACTCTGCTACCCAGCTAAAGTGGAAAACATTTCTTGGACACCAATAATTGAACATTTTCCCATAGCAACTCATTATTTATTCAGTATAAATACTATTCTACACAAGATATATACCTAAAAGTCATTGTTCTCACTCCTGGTAACACCACTGTCTACTACATTAGTTTTAATATAAATTCCCCTACTGGAAAAAAAAAAGGTACATTTGAATGGTAAGTACATACAAACACACACTCACAGACACTTCCCTTTTTCAAGAGTGTGAGAAAGTACTGAAATTACATTTTTTTTCATATTCTTTTTTTAAAAAATATATTTTATTGAGTTTTTACAGAGAGGAAAGGAAAGAGATAGAGAGTTAGAAACATCGATGAGAGAGAAACATTGACCAGCTGCCTCCTGCACACTCCCCACTGGGGATGTGCCCGCAACCAAGGTACATGCTCTTGACCGGAATTGAACCCGGGACCTTTCAGCCCACAGGCCAACGCTCCATCCACTGAGCCAAACTGGTTTCGGCTGAAATTACATTTTTATTTCTACTCAGACAGAGAATATAGCAGGCGGGGGGGGGGGGGGGGGGAGGGGAATGTTAGATCACAGATGGATGGGGGAGTCTCAAGCAGGAAGGAAAGAGTATGAAGATAAGGCAAATGGGGTAAGAAGAAGGCCTGAGGTTTGGACCAGAGGAGGTAGCAGCAAAGGGCAGACATAGAGAATGCACCAAACCAGGAGTATAGGGACAACGTAAGGATCCCAACATCCCTCCAATTTCTATGGCTTATGCCTGATGAGGACTAGGCCTGGAGGGCAGGGCCCTGGTGGGGAGGTCCTATCATTTCACTTCTCAGCATAAAATAAAGAGGTGGCTACTTAGGAAGTTCCCTCCTTCTGAGCAGTTTTATCTCCTGTCTGAAGGACTTGGTCTGACTGATCACTGCATATTTCTAACAGTGAGTCATTTGAAGACTTACTCTAAGTCTCTGGCCGTAACCATACTTCCCTGCCTGGAATGTCTTTCTGTGACACCCTTTCATCTCCCTACTGAAATATTGCCCTACTTTAAGACCTAAATCAAACCCTACCATTCCATACATTTCTGTCCCTCTTCTCTAACCTCTTATTACATTTAGAAGGAAAGGAGAAGGGAACTGAGATGATGGAATAACCTAATTTGTATAAAGGTCTGTGTTGGGTGGTTTCCATTCTGTCCCTGTTATCTCTCTGCATAACTAACCATCCCCAAAACAGAGTGACCTAAAACAATAGCCATTTTATTATGCTCATGAGTTCCATGTATCAGAGATTTGGAAAGGGTACAGTGGAGACCGTCCTTCTCTGTTCCTCTTGTTTGGGGCCTTGGCCCAGGTGACTTTCAGGGCTTGGAGTGACTCAAAACTGAGAGCTGGAATAACTGGGGGCTCCATATCCAAGATAGCTTCTGCACTTACATATAGGTTACATAGTGGAAGAATAGCTCAACTGAAATGCAATCAGAGGCCTACATGTGACCACAGTGGCCTTAGGGTCTTTAGAATTATTATGTAGTGGCTCAGAGTTCCAAGAAAGAGAACTCTGTTTAGTCATTTATGACTCAAACTTGGAGGTCATAGAGTATCACTTTTGCTGTACTCTTTTGGTCCAAGTAAGAATATGTTTCAATTCAAGGGAAAGAACATAGATTTCCACCTCTCAGTGGATTCCACCTCTTAATGGAAGAAGTGACAAATAATTTGCTGTTGTGTTTTAAACCCCCCATAGATACAATGACACATGATCTGATGCCTATAGAAAGTAGTCCAACTTTATCTGACTTCAATGCCACCAGTCTTTTCATTTAGGCTTTCTGCCACCCTTGAGTCATCATCACATTGACATCTCCCGAATCTTACACTCTTTGAGAGCACAGATGGTAACACTTGTTTCTTATTACATACACATGACCTAAATACCTAAGTTAATAGTGCAACTTCTCATTGATGTTAGCCAACTGATTTCCACCCCTTTCTCCTGTCAAAAGCACTGTATCTTTCATCTTGCTTTCCTTCATTATACTGCATAGGTAAGTAAGCTGGGTTGACACCAAGGCTACCCCCTCTTAAGAGAAAGGATAGCAGAAAGTCAAGTACACAAAAACAGAAGCTTTTTTTTTTCCTAGCAGAGAAAAAAAAATGCAAAACAAAGCATTCATTATTTCAACAAATATTTATAGAGCACCTACTATGTGCCACTCACTGTCCTAGGCAATGGAGATAAGGGATTAACTAAAGTCCCTGCCCTTATGTACTCACATTCTAGGGGCTGAACTGGACAAATTGATAGATAAAAATATAATGTGTCAGGTAATAATAAGCACATAAAGAAAAACAACACAGGGTAAGGGTGTAGAAAGTTTAACAGGATGCTGTTTTAGGTAGAGTGTCAGATAATACAATTTGTAAAGGTGACAAAGGAAATGAAGTTAGAAAGTCAACCAATTGTCTGATGCATAGCATCTCATAGGCCATAGCAAAGAGTTTGAATTGTATCCTAAGTTTGATGAGAATACATATAAGAGTTTTAAAGTAATAGGGAGTGATATGATCTGATTTTCTTTTTTTAAAAACATTGGTTTGTGACATTCTGAAAATAATTGATAATAGAAGGATATGGAATATTAAAGACAGCCACAAAATGTTTCACACTTATCTCATTGAAGGGAGGGTCTATTTCTCTTCCCCTTGAATCTGAGCTGGCTCTGTGATTGTTTTGACCAACAGAATATAATGAAAGAGATGATTTGCCAATTTTCCAGGTGAGGGTATTCACAAACTGGCAGCTTCTATTTTCGGTGTCTTGGAACACTCACTCATTCATGTAACCTAGCCATCATGCTGAGGGAAAACCCAGGTAGCCTCAAGGAAAGGCCTTATGGAGAGGAATTGAGGCCCCCAGATGACAGCCCTGACAAAGCTCATAGCCAAGAGCCAGCACCAGCTTGCCAGCCATATGAGTGGGCCATCTTGGAAGTAGATGCTCCAGCCTCAGTCAAGCTGGCCCAGGTAACAATGCTGAACAATTCTGAACCCTGACTCACAAAATTGTGAGCAAACATTTTGGTGTAGTTTGCTATTCAACAATCAATAACTAGAACAAATGAGGAGAGAGGAAAAAGGAGGACCAATGAGGGAGACCATTGCAGCAATCCAAGTGATTGATAATGGGGTTAAACCAGGTTGTTGTCAGTGAAAGTGATGAAAATCATTAAGATTCGGAACGTGTTTCATAGCAGGAATTGGTGACTAACTCAGACTGAAAGAACAGTGATCTAAAGTTAATGGTAATAGGTCATATTATTATTAAGTGTTTTACTAAATAGCATTGTTTATAAAATTCTTTACATTTTACCTGATTTAAACCTCATGACAACCTATGAGATAGGTATGATTATTACCCATGGTTACATGTGAAGAAACTGAGGCACAGAGGAGTTAATTAACTTTCCTAAGTTTCTTATTTAGGGAAGAGTTATCAACTGGTAACTTGAATACAGGTTGACTGGCTCCGAAACTGTGCTCTTAACCGATCTTGACCACTGTGTTATGCAACATACACTATAATCTGAGTAACTAGCTCTATAACCTTTATAAGTACTTGACCTTCCTGGAACTCAGTTTTGTAATCTGTAAAGTGAGGAGCTGGAGAGATAATCTTTAAGATATCAGCAAACGAAACATCCTGTGATTCCAAATGCCAGAATTCCTGGGCCTGCTTGTTTTTGGAATTCAGGATGGATAACCTCAAGGTTAGTCACAAGATATGAGAGACAGAAAGTTTATTACAGGCCGGCCTAGAGACACTCCAGGCCTGTGCACTAGATGGGAAACTAGGCACGTTAGAACCAGCCCCCTCAAGACAAGGTTATGCACCCAGAGCTAGTGGCAGCTTGCCTCCCTCCCTTCTCTCCTGCCTCTGCAGTCCAATGTGACCAGGAAGACCACCCAGGAGCTCAGTCCTCAGGTTCAAATAATGCTGACTATAAAGCCACAGTTTCCCGATGGGCCCAAAGAAGGACCAGCCCATTATGTATGGTGCAGGAAAAGAGATGGCAGCACTTCTAAACTCTAACCATAGGGTACTGCTCACATTAGTTCAAGTGTTATCAAAAATCATAGTACTGAGAACACATACTGCACTGCTGGGGAGAAGCAGAGGAGTGGGGATAAGAGTGCCCCGACACAGTCAAGGGCCACCAACCAAATTCAGATAAGGGAAGATAAAGTTATGCTTTAAGAACACCACTCTTTTTATAAATTTGCCCTCACAAGCAACATGTAAGTTGGCGTTTTTATAGCACTATTTCCATAGACTAGATGAAAACACAGAAGCCTATGAGGCCAAAATCACCCAACACATTTTCAGCAGCATCAGCCACAGAATTTTACAGTAGTTGTGGGACCTTATAGTTCATGTAATCTGCTGATGGAAAATACCACTCACACCACCTCTAGATCTGGTCACCAGGTTCTACTCTTATGACAAATGGGTGTTTCTGAACATGGAAACATCTTTCACCTGGATCTGTCTCTTATCAAAGTCCTCATTCTGCTCTTTAAGGTGTCAAATAATAAGTCTAGATTGTCTTATACTTTTTGTTTCCTTGAGTATTTTAATATGTTTTTAAATCCTCACCCAGGGATATTTTTATGGGTTTTTAGAGAGAGAGGAAGGGGGAGAGAAAGCAAGGGACATCGATGTGAGGGAAACCTCCATCAGTTGCCTTCCATACGTGCCCCAACTGGGGCTCAAACCCACAACCTAGGTGTGTGCCTCAACCGGGAATCAGACCTGCAACTTTTTCATGTATGGGATGATGCTCCATCCAACTGAGCCACTTGGCCAGTGCTCCTTGAGTACTTTAATCTTCATGAACTTATTGACCCATTACTCTGAACTATCAACACATCTTCTCTTCAGAAAAATTAAACTTCCCAGTTCGATTGAATGTTTTCTCGGGAAATGTGGTTTCCAGACCTTGTGCCATTTTATTCACTTGCCTCTAGATGTGATCCTGATTATCAAAGTTTTGTTTAGGTGGAGAGAGTGTCTCCACCAGAGAGCATAATTCCACTTATGCCATGGACACCACAGAGTGCAGCAAGACCTTCCCCTTTGTTGATATAAATTCTAACATCCTAGTTCAGTACATGATTGCATTACATTTTTGGCTGCTACATCACACCAGTGGCTCCCTATCTGTAGGTAGCTATGGAACCTTTTCTTTAAAAGAGAAAATTTTAGGAAATGACCAGGTCCTTGAATCCTTCCTTCACTAAGCCTAAACTCTTTCCTGGTTCTAAAAGCCAGTTCTTTAGTGCTCAATGTGAAGGGGTCACCCTTTCTTGAGAAGCGTGCTGCAGCTGCCTAGAGTGAGGGCCCAGCAGCAGGAATGGAGTGAGACTACTGAAGGGGCAGGGAGGGGCCTCTAGAAGCAAAGTAAGTGGCACATAACAGGAGCTTCCGGTAGCATTTCACTGATCCTCAGTCAGTCACTCACAGAGTTTAAGAAACTTGCCCAATATTGCAGAGCTACTCAATAATAGATCTGAATAAATGTGTCTGAGTAGTATTCTTGTTCACTACTCTGTACTCTCTAACTTGCTAGTTTAGTATTTCTCAAGTCATAACCCATGGACCATTACACCAGAAAAATAAAAATATACCTTCTTGGATACCACATCAGTCTTACTACATCGGATTCTCTGATGATACTCTGCAATCTTTTAAGTAATCCTTAAGTACATCAATGTTTGGGAACCAATATCTTAGGTAAAACAGAAAAACCATTCTCCATCTAGGAGAATAAGAGAATAAAGATTCTCTCCTAGTCTTTAAGATTTGCTGGGATGCAACACACACACACACACACACACACACACACACACACACACACACCACAGAACATCAAACAGTAGTTAAGCAATACTCTGTCTTTTTTGTTTGGTGGGAAAAGTGTTGATTAAAGCTGGCTGGTCTCATGGGACTAAAGATAAGAAGATCAAAAGATTTGAATAATTGTTAGTCACTGTTCTTCTGTCAAACAGTATTATTATATGAACTAGCAACACCTCAGAGTCTCCATGATTTAGTGACCTGAAATGGAATAGATTTCAAGAAGCAAGAGAAGCTCTCCACCAGTCAGGATACATCAAGAAGTTATCAGCCCGACTAGCCTCTCTTCCCACTTTTTTAGGTTTTGCTTTGATCAGAGTAAGGCAACCTCAGCTTCGGTAAGCAAACATATACAATGCACCATGCAAATCAGGGCCTGGCTCACACACCCCCCTTCTGAGGCTGCTTTCTAGGGGACTGGAAGAGAACCCACAGAGATTGTTTCTAGCTCATTCATCCACCCTAAACTCAGAGTCAGCCCAGAGAGGACAAGAAAATAAATGAGGTGTTAAGTGACCCTGAGGCAGAAGAAAACATATATCGGGCAAAGGTACACTCCCTCAGCCAACCCACCCACTGGGGCTTTTCAGCTTCCCCCAGCATCCCCTCTGCATGTGCCCAGACAATCTCTTCAGTCACCCCACATCCAAGTGCCTGCTCATGGGAGTCCCTTCCCACTGAGAAGGTTTCCTCTTTCCTTCTCCTCTCTGACTCCAAAGCATCCTTCACAACTGAGCTGAAGTCTCCCCTGCTCAAGGAAGCCTTTGTCAATGTCTCCTTGCCTGCTGCCAAGGATATATGTCCTCCTTTAAGTTCAGGGCACTAGTCTTATAGTTCTGTTTCTCTCATGGTGCCTACCACTAAGATGACTGCAAGGAAGAACATAAGATTTCCTTTGCCTGTTTTAAAAAAGCTAAGCAAAACCACAAACCAATCTATATATATAAAAGCCTAAGTGACTGTTACAACCGAATGACTGGAACAATCGGAATGATCAGAATGACTGGTCGACCAGTCGTTACGATGCGCACTGACCACCAGGGGGCAGATGCTCAATGCAAGAACTGCTCTCTGGTGGTCAGTACACTCCCACAGCCAACCTCCCACAGCTCCTTCCCCCACCGTCCCCTGATCGGCCCGAATCGGAGGGGGCTGGCAGGCCAACCACCCGCGGTCCCTACCCCCAGCCAGCCAACCTCCCATGACGCCTCCCCCCAGCTGGTCAATCTCCTTCGGTCCCTTCCCCCGTGCCCTGATTGGGGGGGGGGGGGGCGGGGGGGCAGGCCAACCTCCAGAGGTACCTCCCCCGAGCCAGCTGGCCCCACCAATAGGCCCCGATTGGGGGGCTGGCTGGCCAACCTCCCGGGGTCCCTCCCCGTGGCTGGCTGGCCCCCCAGTAGGCCTCTATCTCCAGCCAAGCCGAGGGACCCCACCTGTGCATGAATTCATGCACCGGGCCTCTTGTAAATATATAAAGGCAGCCTATACCTGGACCTATGACCAGAGCATGTCAAGAGGAGCCCTCCCCACATCCTCTTCCACATATTGCCTTTCTCTTTTCAATGTTCCTACTCTTCTCAGAACCCATTTCCACCATAGCATTTGTAGCATATAGTTACATGAACTAATAATTCAATTCCATTAGACTGAAGGAAAAAAACTCATATTGTAGAAGCATTTCTTGACTGGCTACTCTGTGCCAGGTCCTATACTAGGAGCTGAGGAAATAGAGATGAACCAGAGACCTGCCCTCAGAGCTTAATACTTAGCTTATGACTTCCAAACTAGACTGGGGCTTCCAGAGGATGAGGATGAGGATCTGATTCTTCTGTGAGCCCCCGTCACCAAG